>NC_087257.1:28083125-28785000 GCF_037042905.1 Lytechinus pictus
ATTCATGCTAGGAAGTTATTACAAATTCAGCCTTAGGACTTGCGTTCCTATTAAACCAATTGAATTGAATTTTCACCTTTCAAGTCATTGTATTATCTTTTCACAACCCCCACAGCTGGCAAGTGTTAGGAAGACCACAGTCCTTGACGTGATGCGTCGTCTCCTGCAACCCAAGAACATCATGGTGTCTACCACATTAAGAGATAAACAGAGTAGTCACTGCTACATCTCAATCCTCAACATCATTCAGGGAGAGGTTGACCCAACACAAGTATGTTTGTACAAAGACTCTGCATTGGAATGATATTTTTTAGTTCAGTTGAAGCCTCAAAGGATGAAACTATGGGCAGAACCAACCCTCACTATGCAGGCAATTCCTGTGCAGGTGGGTGTTTCATAAAGTTGTTCGTAAAGTTACGAACGACTTTACGCACAACTGGAACGTGTTCTTAGGTACACAACTCAATTACATACGGATAGCACAAGAAAGGATCACCAGTCATGCGTAAAGTCAATCGTACCTTACGAACAGCTTTATGAAACACCCACCTGGCAATTCAAGAGACAGTGTTAGCTTTAGGTTTAGATTTTTTTTTCATTTACATTTGATACTGCTCAATTACATTATAATCAATTTTTGCAGTTAATTTTGTTTTGAAGTGAAGGAAATGATTATTGCTGTATCCTAAAGTCTATATCCAGGATTCACATCCAAATTAAAGATTTGTCTAGTAATGCAATCATAAAATTTGAAATCCTGTATGGTCAGAGATGCATGGTTAGAGATATATAACCCAAGTGGTCAGTTATTCTTCCAGATATCTACGATGTTGCAATAAGGGTACCACTTTTCGTTTCATTACAAATTATTTTTCTGCCAAGCATGGTCTCTGTGTCTTGCATGCCACTTTGCATGGTAATCCATGTGAAGTATCCAGTCAGAAATAAGCTTATTATTTCACATTCATAACTTCATATTTGCTTGGTTTGGAAACAAAGATTCATTAAAATATCACTCAAGACACTTGTGCCTTTTTTCATTTTCTTCCACATATCACTTATCATTCTTGAAAATATTTAGGTCCACAAGAGTCTTCAGAGGATACGAGAACGAAAGCTTGCCAACTTCATACCGTGGGGACCAGCAAGTATTCAGGTATTGCGTTATGTCTAAGTTTGTTTGACACATTTTGGGCATGTGGTAATCATACTTTGTAAAGACTGATTACCCAAATGTGTTTCTTCTATTATAAAGGTATGAATATAAATGTTTACACGTTTCATCAAGTGCATATTATCTTTAAGTGAAAGTTATGATGAACATATAACTTTGCAGTGAATTAGAGTTTTTTTTTTAAATCACCTCTTTATTGATCAATCATAAATATCAAATAAACAAAGGTAATAAACATAAAACCCAGGCTATCAGTTCTTACGGAACACGATACAGGGTGACAATAACATATTATACAACGTAGATGTGAACATAATGACATTAACATGAATATGCAAAAATAAACAAACATAAGGATAAACATGCAAATAACAATGACATGAATGAAGTGCGCACTTCGAAAATATATATGATATAATACCGGTATAAAGTTTTGTTTTACTTTATTATCCTTGTTCGTGAATATTTAATTAGGAAGATGTAATTTGGGTTGCTTTGTACGAGTCAACCATTTACTTTTGTTTTTAACCAAGATTAATGTACAAGAATACCAACCAGTGTGCTTAGCTATTGTGGTTTTTAAATGATCTGCAGTATAAGAAGGCCACAACTGAAATGCCCGCACAGATTTTTCTATTATCTGTTCTGAAAAACTGCTTTGAGTTGGGCGATTAATTGACTTGAAGGAGGTCAACATATGCAGACTTAAATGTAGTTTTCCTATATTTCATTATAGTATTATTGTTTTTTCTTTCTCTTTCAGGTGGCTCTATCTAAGAAATCTCCTTATGTACAGACAGCTCACAGAGTCAGTGGTTTGATGTTAGCAAACCATACCAGCATTGTCTCAGTGAGTTTTATTCTTTGTTATCACCAAATATATTTTTGTGTTCTACTTTTATCCCATTTAGAACAACTAATTATTTGGAGTCCTCAGAATGAACTTAGAAATTATCAATTGTTTTGACAGAAATAATGTATCTATTTAGATAAAGGTTATATATTTTTCTTATTGATTGGGTGTATAATTGGTGAATATCTTCTAAAATTCACTTTAGTGGCCAAAATTCAATATCTACATTATAACATACATAATAGTTCAAAACCTCATGTCCCAAATTCACAAAAGAAAGATTCAGCCCAAGAGGGGTATAAAATCAAGTCCTTTTTTTCACGCACACTATAAAAAAAGATCGCCAATGTGCTCACCTACAGCACTTATATGATTGTATTATATTTATTGTTCTCACATGTGTTTTCAACCTAACCTAGTTGTAGGCCAAACAAGAAGGTGTTCAAACCTTCTTTGTGTGTAAATGTTGGCCAATGGCAGAAACCATGATTCATTCGTCAGTACATAAAATAGGGGTTTTTCAAATATTTTTGTTTGCTATGATTTATGACCTTATCTTTGCCTAAATCACATCTCTTGGGACCGCAAAATTTTGTTTGGCTTATGAGAAATTCAGCACAACTTATGCGAATATTCGGTTCCATGACATTTGCTCCAGAGATAATGCTCTGCTGCATATTCCACATATTACTAGTAATGGAACAACCAACTTCAACCCTGGATTTAACACTATACCCTATCCTAAACCTAACCCTAAACTTAACATAAAACCCTATTCTAACTCTATATCTTTGACGATATAAAACCCGGAGCAAATGTTGTGTAACCGAATATTCAACTTATGAAAGGTTGACTTGTGAGAGTTTATCTGTATTTATGTTAACCCAGCTGTTCGAGAGGACATGCCAGCAGTTTGACAAGCTTCGGAAGCGAGAGGCTTTCCTGGAGCAGTTCCGTAAGGAGAGTATCTTCAAGGATAATCTTGATGAGTTAGATGATTCTAGAGAGGTTGTTCAGCAGCTGATTGATGAGTGCCATGCTGCAACCAAACCCGATTATATCTCATGGGGCACTCAGCAGGTGAGGGCAATAACAAATGTCCATTTGGTCAACACCCACTTGATCTTCACTTAAGTCCCCAGTTTTCCAAGATACAGATAATAAATAAAAGACCCTGAATTCTGAAGAAAACACAATTTTTCAGAGCAAATGAATTGAAATACTATAAGTAGAGTGGAAATCCTGAAAATCAAAGCAAAATTCATTTGGTCTCATTCACATTTTGTGTAATTGACATTCAGGCTATACCCATCTTGCCTATAACCCACTTTGTCATACACCACTAGACTTGTCTGATTTAGATTAACTGTTTATGAACCATGTTTTCATTAGAAAAAGTTTGAAATATTGGTAGATCATGTGGAAATATGACAAAGGGGCCATTTGATTAAATGATGTCATTACCAAACGCCTACAAGTACATAGGTACCTGGTACTTGGTGAACTGTTATTCTCTGTTAACTTGTTTAGCTTCAGAAACTATATCCCTGTCAATTCATCTTCTGAATCTTACGATAAAACACATGGCACCAGATATCAGTGATTGTAAAAGTGTTAACAGTTCATGCTGACACTGGCTGATTTCAAGTTCAGTGTTGACCTTTTGGTGTTAGTGTTAGGTCAATTTTAATACGAGTATAACATCAAACATAAATTGAAGATGGTCCTGAAATGTCACTTACTAATTGTTGAGATGTCAATAATGTGATCTGGATCAGTTTTACAAACTCATAATAGGTTTTGGAGCTAGGGGAAGCAATCCAAATTCCAACACCAACACCGAATTTGAAATCACCCAGTCCTAAAATGTAAGTGATTTCTCTCATTCTCTTGATATTTATCATCTTCTTAAATATAAAATTTAATTCAACTATTATATTTATATTTAATTCTTATTTTCTTCTTACTCACAGAGTGCTCAAGCTTCAAAGTCGTGAGACAAACGAGAAGCAAAGCAAGCTGGGGGATATGTCAACAGTCCAAATCCAATTACTGGAGCTTATGTTGAATTCTACTCAAACAAATCCCCAGATGCTGGAGACTGCTCTTGTTTGACTAGCCCATATCCTGGACATATCATTGTGAGCTGTTGATTGGTCTCAGAGAGTGAGCTCTGAAAGACTATAGTGGAAAGACTCTTGTGGCTGGAATATAGGAGTCGGCCACCTGTGACTATACAAACAACCTTTGAGCTCATCTTTGTGTAGTAAAAAAAAAATTTTTTTAACTTACAAAATTAATTTCTCAAGTTGTCTGCTTTGGATGGGAAAGTACATGAGACCAGATGACAATGCCATTGGGTGCAGTACTATCCTCAACGTTCATATTTATGGACAGTTGAAGGATTTTGCTTCCCATCATCTTCTTTAAAGACTAAGGAGATCTATCTATAGTCTGGATGTACTGTATGAAACTTTCCTCTCAAGGTACAAACCAAGGTGCAAACTATTCCATTTTGCAGAATGTTTGCTGCTTCTAATAGAAATAATACTGATTTCATTAAATTACCCTTTTTTTCTAAAATTGTATTACATATGCGTCTATGACAGAGAAGTTGAACATTTTGACAACTTTTGGGGTTTTATCCAGACTAAAATACTGCAATTCTTTATATCAGGTTGATATTCCTCTAGGTGTAACCTATTTATTCTATCATGGGATTTAATGTATCATTTATGCTTTGACTTAGCCGGGGAAACATGGATGCTTGGGGTGATTTCGCCCCCAATATGTTCAAAAGAGCCCTTGAAAATCCCCATTCATTGCAATGTTAAAGTTTATCAAATGTTGCAGATTCATGCAGTAAGTTTTGAAAGGTAGCCCCTGAAAAAAAAATTGTCTGGACATAGCAAAACATGAGACTCGTTTTTTTATCCACTTTAAGTTCTTTTCCTTTTAGATTAAAAGTACTTATTCTGGCTTAAGCAGATAGGAGTATTTTGCAAAAGAATATATTATATGTTGTAGATGGTGAAACTCCCCCTGTACAGATATTGAAGACTGAATACACTACAGTGCGTCCCAAAAAAAACTATACACTTTTGAAATGGCTGCCAAATAATAAATGGAGCACTTTGCTGAAAAAGACTTACATATATGGAAAGCCAATAAAGTCAACTTTCAAATGACACCAAAAAGTTGGAAAACTATTCATGCTTGAGCGAGCACTGCCCACTGAAACAAAGGGTATGAAAATTAGGGTGGGCTGGAATTAGCCTTCCAATTTGTGTCAGTTTTTAAGAGGCAAATCCTTTTAAACTTGCAAAGTTAAGGGCGTTGTGATAAATTAATGATCAACCATGACCAGTTTTGGTTGCATAAGCAAATTTCATAAATTATTAAATTGAACTTTAATGCATTAGTGAGCATAAATTATACTTTTGGGGCAGCATTTCAACTTTATCATTTGGATCTCTTTTTTGGGCAGCATTTCAACTTTATCATGTGGATCTCAGCAATGTGTTCATGGGAGTCTGGAGGATAGGGGGTGAGATAGGATTTAAGTGGGAGAAGCAGGTTGATGGAATAAGGGTCAACAGAACATTGAGTCCCCGCCCCCTCCCTCTTTCCCACCCTCCCCCTCCCTCTTTCCCATCCTCCCCTCCTGTTGTGAGACTGATGGCTATTGTCATGTATGCGTGAAGTCCAGAGCAGAATGTCGATTTAATGATAAATTCTGAATTGGGGCATCAACTTTTTCCTATCAATCATTGAATCAACAATTTATTAGTAAATCAACTCATTCAATGTGCAATGTGATCAATCAAACATTCATTTTTTTTCAATAAATTATTTCATTAATCATCATAATCATTAAATTTCTTGGTAATGATTCAATAAAAAAAATGACCATCAGCCACCGGTCACTTGGCAGTTAAGTTTTGAATAGGCTGCAATCCAGGAAAAGAGACAGAGAGAGAGAGGGGGGGGGCTGGGAAATGGAGGTGGAGAAGGGATGGTACATATGACTATTAATTTGTAAAAAGGACAAAAAGAAGAGGAATGCCCTTTTAACCAAGTCTTAGCATATCTCGCCCTCTTGCTTGTAACAGGTACCATCACATTACTCTGCCTCTCACGAACACACTTCTGAGGTCCACAAGATGAATATGCTACACTAAAATTACAACTCCGGTTCACTCATGCATTAAATTTCAATTTAGTAACTCGTGAAATTTGCCTAAGAAACCAAAACTTATCTTACTCATCAATTTAGCTTAACACCCTTAGCTTAGCAAGTTCCAAAGGACTAACCACTCCAAAAAACTTTAAGGCTAATTCCTGCCCAGTCTAGCCGAGCTTAATCTCTCAGGAGAGAAGTGGGGGGAGGTGGGGGTTGAGATGGAGAGAGGGGTTGCTTAAATGTTCTGTTGACCTTTATCCCATCAACATACTTCACCTACCTAAGTCATATTACCCCCTCTTCTCCTGACTCTCATGAACACATTGTTGAGATCCACATGATAAAGACAAAATGCTGCACTAAAAATTGCAATTCATGATCACTCATGCATTAAATTTCAATTTAATAACGCATTAAATTTTCACAAACAACACACTGATCACAAATGATCTTTAATTCACCAAATAACCCTCAACTTTTAAGTACCAAACAAAAAAACCTGAAAGAAATTGGAAGGCTAATTCCGGCCCACCCTAATTTTCATACCCTTTGTTTCAGTGGGCAGTGCTTGCTCAAGCATGAATAGTTTTCCAACTTTTTGGTGTCATTTGAAAGTTGACTTTATTGGCTTTCCATATTTATAAGTCTTTTCCCCCAAAGTGCTCCATTTATTATTTGGCAGCCATTTCAAAAGTGTATAGTTTTTTTTGGGACGCACTGTATAATGTAGGAAGAAAGGTGATCTTGTCATTTCATAAAGCTGTTTGTAAGTTACCCGTTACTCTTTGGACCACTTGTGACTTTTTTGTTCTTGTGCTAAATGAGTTCTCAGAAATTTTATGTTCTAAAGTATACTGGTAATCATATTTTGACAAGTAATAAATTACACTTAGTCGTTTATTACCAACAAGACTTTCAAACTTCATAGATCAATTTTCAGACTTTTAGCTAATAGGAATCACAATCTGATTTTGCACCCAAGAACATGTCACAGCCATGCCTGAAGTTGTGAGTAACTTACAAATAGCTTTAGAAATTCTAGTCAGAAACATTTCTACGCTTAGGCCTGTATTCTGAAGTCAGGTTTAACTTAGACCATGGTCTAACTCTGTGCTAAAATTATGAGAAGCCAAAAGTGTCAAAATTGTTATTAAGTTGTATGTTTCTTATGTTTACTTTGCTCTTTCCTGATTCATCAATGGTGAAGACAATCATCTATTTATACTTCCTAGACAATTATGAATGATTTGAGAGCCAAATTAGATGAAATATGATATCTCTACTGTTAGTGATTTATGTAACATTGGCTCTCCATACTTAAACCACAACTTTAAACCTGAGTTTAAGTTAAACCCGACTTCAGAATAAGGGCCTTAATGTATATAAATGCAATTGCAAATGCAGTGCCTGTTATCTATATGATGTAAATTTCTTATTTGTTTCATAAATAAACAATTCAAAATTGTGCCTAAAACTATATTCTCATTGAGATTTATTTTTAAAAATGTATCAAAGTATGGCGTTCTATGTTTAAACAAAATTAAAGTTACAAGGTCTTGTCTTGGGGATCATTTTATGAAACAAATTGTGATTTTCACTGACTAGTTGTTATAAGCTACTGAAATCCTTGCATCTGATTGGCTCAGAGCAGATTCATCTGTGAAAATCACTGTCAAGTTGCTTGTTGAAACACTTGCAAGATGAAGCTAAATCCCAGCAAAGTCCCAATCAACGATATACATTATATTTCGCTCAACCATAAATATGTATATTGTATGTTTGCTTTGACACATGACATTTTTTAGGGTTTATTTTGGCAATTTCAATGCACTTGCATCCTCTTTGTTTAAGAATATCAGAACATGAAAATATTTCCAACGTTCTAGACATATACTGGTATGCAACAATAAAATTAATACAAAATGGTACTTGGATGCATTACATGTAGTTGCTGGTTTACAGTGTTGTGTCTGATTTAGTCTCAAATGAGACCAAGACGATGATCCCCGAGGCAAAGACCAAGAGGTTAAGGAGTTTTCACTTCTCCGATGTACAATGGATTTAGGAACACAGTAAATGTATTGAAAAATGTCCGTCAAATGACAAAGAACAGCTGGGAGGTCTATGTCGAAAAGTGGTGTACTGGAACAGCAGTTTCGTCCCGAGTTTAGGAGCTGATGAAAACTTGCACCATGATGTTGGTCTTGGGGTGAATCTCACTCACTAGGTGTTGAACCATCAATAATGTGATGTGGATCATTTTTGTAAACTCAGATCTTATGTCTTGGTGCTATTGGAGAACAGCCGGGAGGTGTTTGTTGATAAGTGGTGAACTGGAACAGCTGTGTCGTCCCGAGTCTTGGAGCTGACATAAACCTGCACCATGATGTTGATCTTGTGGTGAATCTCACTCACTAGGTGTTGAACCATCAATAATGTGATGTGGATCATTTTTGTAAACTCAGATTTTATGTGCTGGTGCTATTGGACGCAATCTGCATTGTGCTTCCGACACCAGCACCAATAACAAGCTTGAAGTCATCCAATGACCTTGTCCTGCTAATTCCCAGTTATTTTGTCTAGGCTGCAATATGAAGGGAGAGGGGAAGATGCAGAGGAGTGCTTCTGGTGAAAGATGCAGCCTACATTGTTATTACTAAGGTGCTTTATAAAGGACCATTTGAAATAGAGGTGACACTATTCCAATGTATCCATTTCTCGTTCAAAGGTAATGAGCTCATCCTCGATACAAACCATGATCTTACCAGATGAAGCACTTATTCTAGGGTTCAACCATCCTAATGTAGATATGCGATAGTTACTAATGACAGTTTCTACCATTGTCCCATCAAAGCCATATCGGCCAATCTTTAGTGACTTTGGGTTGGATTTGTCAGCAGAGAGGACAAAGAAGTCTCCCATTCCTGATGAGCACACTGAAGCATAAGCCCACTGGTCTTCGCGGATGACACTCTGTTCTATGCCATCCATGTCCAGTATTGTGATGCTTGCAGGTTGGTGCAAGATGGCAATGTGGTTGGCTGAGACAGCAATCTTCAGTGGCGACATTGGCATTGCTAGGATATCACGGGATTGGTCACCTCCCAGGATGTGGATAGTGTTCTCAGAGATGGATCCCGTGAATAATGCACCTTCTGTAGAAGCAGAGAGACACTTGAAATGGTGAGAACCTTGAGGGAATTCATTTGTTGTCACCTGACCTGACAAATCCACAACCTTGATGACACCATTAGCATCTAACATGGCTAGTTTGTGTCTGCTCATGACTGAGATGTCTATAACATGTCCTACATCTTGGAAAACGTGCCTTTGATGACCTGCAGGATCTACAATGCATACCCCACTTATCTGGTATCCCAGTGCCACTGAACCATCTTTCATTGTGGCAATTGCTGTTACCAGATCACCCAACTGCCTCTGAACTTTAACTGTTCGCACCATTATCCATCTTCCTGGTTGCACTAGCCTGCCAACATGGCACCAACACTGATGAGTTTCCTGAGTTCTTTTGACAAACTTGAGTTCTGGATCTAGGGCACCAACCTTTACATGGGCATTCTGTTTACACCAGCTCTGCACCTGAATAGCCTTCAAAGATTCCTCAAGATTGCTTTTCCACTTCAAGATATCTCCTGGATTCCTTTCAGCTATTACCTTTGATTCAGACATGGTTATCCTTGCAAGTTTGGCCTGAATCTCCAATCCTTCCTTTCTTGATGATTCTAGATTATCAATGCCGGATTTCTCCAGGGTCTTGATTCTTTCTAGCAGCAGGGAACGTTTCGATTGCAGATATTGCGTGAAATACTTGATTGCATCATCACAAGCTGCTGTAACACTTTCCTTGAGAGCCTGTGTATGAAGGGGTACCTATAAAATATAAGAATTGTGGAGAGAAGGAAACAAAAAAATGCGTTAAAAACATTGTAGTCCTTTGATCAAATTACATTCGTGGAAATGGGTGTATTAATATATATTGTCAAGAGTGTTTCAGAATGATTCAAAACCTTGTTTCTTACAATGATACAGATCATGTTGATGTAACCCGGCAAATAAAATTGTACTGTGCTTGCCAAAATGTAAATATTAATATCAAACATTCCCACTTTCTATAGTTTTACTCTTTCTCTCTCTTTCTCTCCATTTCTCGCTTCTTAATATATACTCATTTATTTTTAACGAAACTTAAGGGTAACTGGTAGACTGAAATACCATTCTCTTCTCTTTAATTAACACTTTTAGGATAAATCCAATTAACGAAGAAACAACATTCAAACAATGCACAGAAATTAGAAAACTGAAAGACTAGTCACTCACCTCTTCAATCTTCTTCTCAAGCTGAGTAATGGCGTCACCAACTGTATCCAGCTTCACCTCTGCTTTGAGCAGGATGTCCTCCGCCTCTCTCTGTATCTGACCTACAGCTTCAGACGCACTGATCCATGTATGACCCTGCTTCTCATGCTCCAAGATCACACACGATGCACAGATGAACACATCACAGTCTCTGCAGAAGAACTTCTTCCACTGACCATCATGCCGTTTGCAGCAGCCAAAGTCCAGTCCTTCCTTGGCATCAGCGTCGGTATGGTCTCCTTTGAAAGCACAGGGTGTCCTATCATCATGAAGTTTGGAGGCAGTTAATTTCCAGGCAGTCGATGGTCTTGTTCCAGTGTGGCCATCTGCATCTTCATCTTTCAAGTTACTGCATGGCCTTGTCAGAATCTTCTCCTCACTGCTGTCCTTTTCTCTGTAGATTTCAGAGATGTCACGTGGCTCCATATTATTTGGACCTTCTTCAGTCCCATTGGATGCAACTTGATTGAAAACATGGACTGATTCAGAAACTATTTTTATAATTATAAGCTGATTCACTTTTAAATCAGACGGATCTCTGATGACTCATGCAACAACGTGTCTTGATGATTGGCAATTGTTCTCCCTCCATGGCCATTCTTTGGCCGTATTCCTATTTTTTTACAAACTGCTTAGCTGATGTTAATTAAACAAATCACCGACAGACGCATTATTTATTCCATGAACTTGGAAAGTCTAAGTGGGTAATCAACCAACACTCGTTGCCGATCCTTGCAAACCTAAAATTGTTACTGTACGATTGTTTATATCCTGAACTTATAGGCCCATAGCTTGTTGATCGAAGTTTGCATGCGTGATTATGACAGGTTGAAATACCTTATTATGGAAGTTTATCTACACATAATTTCCCTGTTCATGAAAGGTCACTTCCTGGACCTTCTTTGATTGTTAGTCAGATCACAGGAAAATAAAAAAGTCAACTTAACCGCACTGTTTCCGATTTCCACAAAGAAAATGGTCTATATACATTCCAAAAAAATAACATACTCAATTTTGAATAAATACATTATCAAAGGGACGCTTTAGTTATTTACTGAAATAAGAGACTTTATAAACTCTATCGGAAAAAAAATGAAGAAGATTCTAGTCCAAGCGAATAGCCAAATGTATATTTTTTTTGACAGGGTATTATTTTTTTTACCGTAAATTATTGGGTCTATTAAGTTCCCCTCTAATGGGGTATCTAATCATGCGAATAACATTTTAGTAGATTGTTTTCGAGTGTAGATGTGAATATCCAAAACTACTAGGGGGACAAGACGTCCTGATGTGGAAGGCTTTTTTTCTTCAATTTAATTGTAGTTAAAGTTACTATACAGGATGTTAAACGAACCCGACCTACATGTATATAGCTCCGTTTCTATATATTTTTTTCCTTCTTCCCCTTTTCTTCTTCATCTACATACTTCTTCCTCTTCCTCTTCTCCTCCTTCTTCTTCCTCTCCTCCTCCTCCTTCTTCTCCTTTCTCTCTCTCTCCCCCTCTTTCTCGATCTTTCTCTTTATTCACATCTTTAAAAAAAAAGCGATTGGGAGTCATTGCCCCTCCCCACCCCGTGCCGCCGTCCTAAACATAGCTTATTTCGGCTCGGTCTCTTCGCTTTTACATGCAGGGTAACATTTTTCCCCGTATGCCTTTTCTCGTTCATCAATAATACTGTTTTATATATAATCCGTATTCCTTTCCTATATACAAGCTCTTTAAATTATTTTATCAATAAGTATATACATTTATTACAAATAATGTGTCTCTTGATTGTTTGTGTTGTTTTGAGGTTGATTTCTTTACCTCAACGAGTATAAAGCTTGTAATCTTTCGGGCTGGATCGAAACGGACCTTGGAAACAAATAGAGTACATAAATGTTTCCAAAACAATTTCTTTTAATTATTATTAATTCGAGCGATTAACAGGTTGTTTGCTATGTGAATTATATCAGGTGCGGATCCAGCCTTCGCCAATAGGGGAGCCCGGATTTTTTTTCAGCCATATTTTCCCCGATCGGCCGCTCGAAGATGATTTTCGGTTTCTTTGAAGGGGTAGTCCTAATAGTCAGTTTTTAGCTTTATTCTTATCGATCAACATAAATATATAATATCATAATCCTTATTTATATAATGTGAGCGCGAAGCGCGAGCTAATTTTTTTGGAAATCTTATGTATTTTTTCCTTAAACATTCTGGGCAATGTCTGTTATCCTGAAAAAGATGTGTATGCAACTAAATAATTACTACAAACGCGAAGCGCGAGCCGAACTGATGGAGAAGCTACCTGTTAAAGACTGCATGCAGTTTTTTGACATTTTTACCCGAAGAATGGAAATTCTAAGCACTTTTTATATAACTAATTTAAACAATCAATGCGAGCGCGAAGTGCGAGCGGAAAATTTTGAGATTAAAGTATACATCCGAAGAATCAAAAGTATTTTATAATGACTTTATGTGGTCATCATTGTAAAGGGGAAGTATTACTAATCAGATATATAACTTCACTTTTCAAAATAGTGATCAGAGATTGCAGAAATCAGCTCTTAAAAATGATTTATATTCATGCCATATTTCTGCCTTCCACCGGTCCTCTTGCGAGCTCCAGCTGAGTGACGTCACACAATGAGCAGTGAGCAGCTGAGCTGACAGCAGCCCATTGGAGACGATCTTTCCAATCAGCGTTTTTTGCTCTTAGAATTGTTTATTCCTCTTAAGATTGGTCTTGTTATATAGATAAAAGTTTGAATTTACTGAACAGTGAAAAAAAGTGCACATTTAACGTATTTTGGTAACCGATATTTAGCTTAGAATTTTTTTTTAAAGAAATATATGTGAATAAACAAAGCATATTTTCACGTAGAAATCACACTTGCGTCACATTAATGTTATAATCAATATAAAGCATAGACATTCTTCTTTATGACTGAACAAAAATTATGAAATTTCATTGAGTAGCAAAGTCAGGAACCACAAAAAAACACGGCAATATCCATCGCGAAATGACTGAAATTGCAGTTGAGTTGCCGAAGCATTATTAGGAAACAGCGGCGAGCGGACTTTCTTTCATATATCTTTAAGACATCAATAAGACTTTTTAGTGACATATTTGTGTATAAAAAGACAAGACCTTTCCATTCATATATAATTTGTCTATAATCATCACTTTCGTGAATTTTCTTTGGATGTATACTTTAAGACCTGCTGAACGAGACACTATTCGTATTTTGTAAATCATGAAAAGTATGAGTAATTGGGGATCTCCCTTATATTAATAATGCGAGCGCAAAGCGCGAGCAGAAAAATTGTATATGCGTTTTGAACTGATCGAAAAGGTACCCGTTAAGAACTGCCACTTAGCCATGGAGACGTTACGTATTTCAACAATCAAATCATGCGAGCGCGAAGCGCGAGCTGAAAATTTTTGACATTTCTACATTAAGAATGGAAAATTGTAATCAATTTTTTATAATCTTGAACAAGATAGCTATATAACTAAGCAATTGATGCGAGCGCGAAGCGCAAGCTGAAAAAATAAATCGAGATTTAGACCTAAAAACTGGACACTCTATTCATGTTTTGTAAATCATGAAAACTTAATGAGTAATACGGGATCTTTCTACATTAATAATGAGAGCACAAAGCGCGAGCAGAAAATGTTTGATATTGTGATCTGACACTGGAAAATGATGTCCTTAGGACATGTCATCATATGAAAATGAAAACTGTCTTCCTATTCCTCTTGCTAAGCTCGAGATGAAACAAAAGTGCCAATTCAATTATTAAATAAATATCTTATTCATTAATGCCTAACAAGGGCGCGAAATCTGATGATATGATGGCCTGAAATCTGGACATTTCAATCACTTTTGTAATTATAACTAGGATGCATCAGTTAATATATTATTAACCATTAATGCGAGCGCAAATTGCGAGCCGAAATTTTTTTATACACTGTCATGAAAAGGGGATTTTACGTAGTTTGTTGTATAATCAATATTGAGACATAGCTCGCCAATCAAAATGCGAGCATGCAGCGCTAGCTGATACGTTTTGACAATCAGACCTGAAAAGGGATATTTTGAAAACTTTATGGAATACACGAAAATAATAGGTATCTGGTAAATTAAAATTTGCAAGCGCGCAGCGCGAGCAGAAAATGTTAATATTCAGACCATAAAACTGACATTTTTACAGAGCACTTTTTTAAAATCAATTTGTAAATCACACAAAATAATGAATGTTCGATTTCTGAGATGAAATGTATATGTTTTGTATATTGACTTCCAAACTTGATAGATATTTAAATTCCATATTGAACAATATATGTAAATCACCTAAAAGGCAATGCGAAGCGCGAGCGAAAATTTTATTTAGTGACATGAAAGATTTTCTTAATTAGTTTCCAAGTCTTCCCCTCATCTTATTTTATTCACTCGTCTTCTTCCTCATATAAATGTCCCCCCCTTCTTTTTTCTCCTCTCTCTTCTCTTCTTTTTCTTTTTTTCTTTCTATCCCCTTTTTTCTTTTTTTGCTCCGCCAATAGGGGGGCCCGGGCCCCTCGGGTCCCCCCTGGATCCGCCTATGTGATAGTTGTTTGATTAAAGGCTGTTAAGTATAATTAAGGTAATAGTTTCATGGCATAGGATGAATCCGTTGCCAAGAATTACTCATTTTTAAACATATTTGATTCTTCGGACATATCGGAGATACGGTATATTAAAAAATGACTAAAATGAAGACTGTATAGATCGATGACTCCTTTTCTCCGATTTGCTGGCTTTTTAGATAACAATTAAAGAGCTCAAAAAAATGATTCACTTGTTAGATTATATGTTTTAGAATATTAAGAAATAATTTTTGTCTTTTCCTTATCAACGGCAATAATGATGTCACCCCCCCCCCCTCCCAAGGCCCCCAGGTGCTGGGATATCCACAACCCACGCCCATCGTATATATGAAAATTGATCATCAGCGATAATTAAAATGAGATTCGTCATTATAATATATAGGCTTACGCGAACCGCGAGCGAAATATTGAAGGTTTGAAGGTTTTATTAGAATATCCACATATCGCAGCCATTTAGACTGAATTGCATTGGATTTACAAAATATAACAATAAAATGATAGGATGATATAGCAATCGAACTTTATAAATATATTATTTACAAATAAAAATACAAACACTTTGGATAACTTGACAGATTAAGGAAAGGGTGACCAGAGTGTAGAGATAATGGGAAAAGGAGATACAGTAGAGTAGGGAAAGAGGGCTGGGGAAGATGAGGACAGAAGAGATGAGTATGAGAGTAGTAATACACAGATGTAATTCTGATTTAAACCAAGTGAGAAACTGAAGAGTGAGAAACATAGTTGGTTAAATTAAGAAGAGTACATGTACAGTATATCAAAATATAAATATAATTATGGTATAATGATATGTAAATTAACTCTCTCTCTCCCCTTACATGAGTGTATTGAAACGTATATGGTATACGGGATTTTGGTGAAAATTGACTAAGAACATTAATACAGCAAATAGGATGATAAAACATACTAGTTATCAAACAAAACATTACTGAAGAATTTGAGTGCTAGGGGTCTGAAGTTTACATGAAATAATAAAAGCAGAAATCTTCAAAAATGTACCGCATTTTAAGCTTAAACAAGGAAAAGAATAGTATACAGTTGAATTTTGGAATGAAAAAGAACAAATGCAATCAATCAATCAATCAAAAGAACATATCAATTGAACAAAGAGGCGGATATGGAAGAAAATATCATAAATGGACCATTCTGTAGACAATGATAAACATATATTAATTATATTGTCATTAAAATAATAGGGCACCTATTGATAGGCTTAATTTATTTTTGTTCTTAATTCTTTTTCATTTTCTTATTAATTAGTCTTCTTCTTGATCGATCTAGCGATAATCACATTATACCTAGAGGAGGTGCACATACATACACTCAGGTCTGAGTTAATTCGATGCTGTGAAAATTATACCATTTTTTTTCAATTCAATCAGGCTGTTATTTACTCGCCCTTCAATTGGGAAGCTCCCATTTCACGAGATTTAGGGAATCAGTCAAATCATGCAGGATTTACATCACTGACGTACAGATAGGGGCACTTGGATCCCCCCTCAATGGGATGGGATCACTAGCGTAACTACGGGGGGCAGACTGCCCCCCCCCCTGACGAGTCACAACCCATGCAAGGGACATATCCCTGCCCCCCTGACGAGTCTTGAAGCCCTTTTTCTTTTTTTTTTTTTGCTTATCAATTTTTTTTCTGGTACGGAATCCTTTATTTGTGATTGAAGACCTTTTTTTTTTTTTTTTTTCTTTGCTTGTCAAATTTTTTTCTGGTATGAAATCCTTTATTTGTGGTTGAAGACTTTTTTTTTTTTTTGCTTGTCAAATTTTTTTCTGGTATGAAATCCTTTATTTGTGGTTGAAGACTTTTTTTTTTTTTTTTTGCTTGTCAAATTTTCTTGGCGGACGAATTTGCCCCCCCCTGTGGAAAATCCTAGGTACGCCACTGGATGGGATCATTATTTTCATCACTTCTCCGGCCCCTCGGAGGGCTCGAAGCTCCCTTTTTCACCCCGACCCTGGCGCGCCCCTCGGAAATCTAGCTCGCGAGATCGAGATCGCGACGGATCGCGAGCAGCTATCGAGCTCGTGATGACCCGGCCGGATGACCTTTAAGAATGCCGAGAGCTTCCGGTACGCTGCTGCAGAAAACTCGCCGGTGATATTGGACTGGATTAAAGTCCCCTTTTACAAGTAATCTGGCGTTAAGTTCAACCTAAAATTATGTCTCTCGTCAATATAGCAACTAGGAGATTACTTCTACATGCCAAGGTATGGTTTATATCGTGTGTGGTTTTTTTTAGGTGAATATTTCGCGGTGATCATGATTTGTGAATGAGGTATGGCAACGCCGCCCTGACGCGACGCGGATTCATGCTGAATACCGTCTTATCTCAGAGTGCGAATTTCGTGCAGGCTCCACTCCACTACCGCTACACTACGCTCCACCTACCCGGGTAGGTGGAGCGTAGACGTAGTGTAGCGGTAGTGAAGTGGAGTGGAGCCTGCACGAATTTCGCCCGAAGTAAATACAGTCTCTAGATAACCGGTACTGGACATACGGTATGGTGAGACTACCACATATCGACCACCTCTTTTGAAACCGACCACCTTGCGCGTGTTAAAATTATTGCGTATTATTAGGCCTACAAACAATACGCGCGGGAGAGTAGGCACAGTGTCCGTAAAAACGGTAAGAATCGATTTTACGAGAAAAAAAGAAGCAACAAAAAGTAAAAATTTAGTAGAATTAATCAAAATTGTATTGACCAGACCCAAACCCCGCTGAAAAACCAAGAAATCCGATAGGAAACGTCTTTAGAACAAATATCCGTCGTCAATCGTCGAATCATGTGCCGGAGCTCGCAGTGGAAGTAGTGAGACGATAATTTAGCATGTTGACATCATAGAACTAATTTTGAAAAGTAAAAATATTTCACCACTGCGGCAAGAATCGGCCGTAAATTTAGCGTAACGCGGGTGCTCGGTTTCAAAAGACGGGTGCAAATGAGCAAATGTAAAATCGTCGTATTCGTTGTTCGTCGATATATACGCGGATTGAATCGGAGTCGCCGAGCGAAACATGGGATTCTGATCTGCTCAATTTTCTGCACAAACGAGACAAAAACTGGGTAAAATTGATAAATATTTTCGCAGATACGATGCTTAGAAGATTAGGTGGTCGATAAGGGGTAGTTCCAACCATACATGCTGTGTGTGTGATGAGAATGAAATGAAGTGAAGCGAGAAGGGACACTTGTTTTACTGACTATTTTCTGTCTGGATCTGGATGTATACGATGCAGGGCCCTCCTCCTGGGCATAAATGCATCGGGTGAGAGAGGGCGGAGTGAGGATTAGAAGAAGAGAAGGTTCTGTCAATGGCCTTGAATGAGCTTGTCGATGTTGAGTTGATGACAGCGTCACTCAGGTGATTCCACTCAATGTCATGTTATGATACTGATAGTGGATGGGAAGATCGAGTTCCTGTATTGTTCAGTTCGTGCTCTGATTGGATTGTAGCACTTGTTATTATTTGTCACTTGACTATCTATAATATTTGTAGTGTCACAGTTTTCAAATTGTGCATTGTGTGGCACGGATACGTCTGTGACTAAGTCTAAGCAGAGCTAAGAATTTTGTAAGATAGTCACTGCACTGAGAGCGAATGTAAAGTCAAAGGCCCTAACGTTATGTGTTCCACATATGTGTTCTCTCAAGAGAGAAAAATCAAAGAAACATAATGCTAAAAATATGAATATCGGATGTAAAATAGGAAAATTATGACTTTTTTTGAAGTTTACATATTTTTTCACAAAACAGTTAAATGCACAACTCATTGATAATAATGAGAGAGTCAATGATGTCCTTCACTCACTATTTCTTTTGTTTTTTATTTTCTGAATATACAATATAAGATTTTTACAGATTTGACAATAATGACCAACTTGACTGAACCAGAAAATGTTAAAACAATGGTATTTTGACATGTTCGGAGAGAAATAAAAACTTTGTTTCACATGATAATGCAGAGAAAATGGAAGTATTCATATTTCATATAATAAAATACAAAGGAAACAGTGAGTGGGTGATGTTATCAGCTCTCTCATTTGCATACTGACTAGGATCTGCATAACTATTTTGTGAGATTAAGCGAAGCTTTAAAATGTCAACTTTCTTATTTTACACATGTACATCAAACTTTGAAGAAATTTTCAGTGTTGATCTTGTTGGATTTTTCTCTTTTTATTCAATTTTTTGTTGGGGTGGACTTGTCCTTTAAATTTAGTCTTACTGTAAAATCTTCTAAATTGATTTTGTCATTTTTGTGATTGTTGATTTACATGTATATAAAACTTTATTTGGAATTTACACTGTATGCTGAGATTCCACCATTGATTTAATGATTTTCTTCTTTTCCTCACAGAATGCTCTACCTGCATTTGGTGCTGGGGTCAGAAATGCATCAGAGTCAACAGTAAGTAAAAATAGCTACATCACTAGGGGGGGGGGTGCACACCTGATCTTATAATGGGAGACATGGCCCTTACTCTGAAGTCAGGGGAGCGTTTCATGAAAGGACTTGTCGGACGTTTTATCCGACAAGTACTGTTTTATCCGACAGTTACTATGGTAACGGTGACTCTCAGCCAATCATTATCAAGGAAAGTTGTCAGATCTGACAAGTTGTCGGACGAAAATGTTGATGAAACGCTCCCCAGGTTTAACTTTATAGACCATGGTCTAACTCTGCTAAAATTAAGGAAAGCCAAAAAAATTTCTTACATTGTAATTTGTATGTTCCTTATAGTTACTATGTTCTTTTTTAACTCATGGATGGTGAAGAAAGCTATCTTATTTATCCTTCCGAAATAGTGAAGAATGATTTAAGAGAAAAATGAGCTGATCCATTGAAATTCTACTGTTAGATATTTATGCCACAATTTGCTATCCATAGTTAAACCACAACTTTAAACCAGAATTTGAATTAAGCCCGAACTTCAGAATACGGGCCTAAGACTTTAGGGCCTGTAAATTGTCATGCCTACGCCTACGGGAGGTGCACTGAAGACGTGACTAATGGGGTATTGCAAGAAACTTGCAATTTATCTTAAAAGTCAGTATGAAGTAGATCCTGATGGTTTTGGGGGCGTGGGGTGTCTGGACACTTTAAAATTTTGAAGTCTTCTTTCTGGCTTTGGATTACAAAAAAAAAATATGAATTTGATAGTAATCTACTTCAGTTTTGTTCTCTATAATATTGCTTAACTGTTTATCAAAAAAATTGATGGAAACTTCCTCGTTAACTTTTCCAATGGCTGCTTAAAATTGATTGTCCGGACACACAACAATTGGGTATACAGTGTACCAAATTCATTTTAAAGTGATGCATTTCATTCCAATTTGCAATTGATTTGATGTTCTGCTTCTTGCATTGATTCAGTTAAAATATGTCTATCACTAGCAAATTGGCATCTGAAATATGCAATTGATTGCAAATAAATCTTGCAACACTTCCTAAGACTTCAATCCAAATTACAGGTCATCTATCCTCTGAAATGAATCTTACAGATTTTTCTGTTGAGGTTTAGCCTATATTATTAATAAATGCAATTTATAGGCGCAATGTCCATCTCAGTAGAAATGCTCAAGGGAGCGTTTCATCAATATTTTTGTCCGACAAGTTGTCAGATCTGACATCTTTCCTAGATTTTGATTGGCTGAGACTCCTGAGAGGCTCTGTTGCAAAGGTTATTGTTGGATACAACAGGATTTTTTTTGGATGAAACGTCAGACAACTCATTTCCTGAAATACACAGTCACAGGTTTGGGGGTGGGCAAACAGAATATTTTACTCAAATCATTGATAAAGTAAGTTTAATGAGAGAATTTATACAAAGGGTTCTGTTGATATTCACGTGACATTGTGTCATGTGAATATTAACTGAACCCACATTAATGGATATTTTTTTTTACCAATGCTACACTTTCTTTTTAACAATTTGGTGCAGTAAAATTAAAAAAGAATGAATAATCCAGTCAACTCTGTCCATTGATTCTCAATATTATTGTTTGTTTCGTACTGAAATGTACTTTACAGATCTATTGATTTAAGAAATTTTCTTTCTTAGTCTTAATCTTCAAATTTATGGCAAAACAAAAACTATTTTTGCATTGTTTAGAAATACAGTATATTCCGAGGCATACACTGTATTTATAGGGCAAGTCCAAGAATTTGTGGGCGTTACGTATGGGACATTTCAGAGGCTTTAATGACCTGAAAAATAGTGTTTAATGACTTTGATTAGATTGAATACCCTCATGATGGTAGACATCTACATGTAGGAGAAAAATAATGATGCAAAAAATGGTGACAAATGACCTTGACCTTTTAGAGAGAAAAGATGTGCCGTTACGCATGGGACGCAGAAAAAAGAAAATTTGTAAAACATTTTTTTCAAGTTGAGAATTCTCTGAAAGTACTTCATTTGACAACTTGTAACTTAGTGTGATAGAAGTCACAACACTATTGTATATCTAAGGCAAGTTTCATGCCATAAGCCCAAACCCTCTAATTACAGACTCTAATTAAACAAATTAATGACATGTTACGTATGGGACATTTTGTCCCCATAGAGAATGTACACAATTTTTCCCATAATTTCAAAAATTAAAATAATTTGAATTATAAATGTAAATAACAAAAGATTTGTTTTTCTTTTAAAATGTTCTATTAAGACATATTTGATATGACTGAAAAGGAAATTAGCCATTTCAACAATTTTTATTCTTTTTTTATGGTTTCATGAATTTTTTATGTATTTCTAATGTTTTTTATTTTTTTTCATATTTTTCAATTTTTTTACAATTTTTTTGCTTTGATTGTTTTCATTAATCAGTATTCATAACAAATCAGTCTTTAAAGCTAAATGATAGTAGTTGCAGTAAACACTGATTTCGTGAGAAAGTCTGTAAAACCAAGGTTAAATATAACTATATCATCGTGGATCTAGATCTGGTACAGTTACATAAACTGAACTCTGTGAAATCATAAAATCTAAGCTGAAAAACGATCACACTGAAGATCGCCAACACAGATAGGCACACGTGGGACAGTATATTATTATTGCTGGAATAAAGACCCGACGGAAGTGCCCGAATCCGCGCTTATTTTGCTTATTTCTCAGCAATTACACAATTTCTTCCAGAATCCTTTGGCACATATTTTTTATTCATACAAACCGACACTTGGGTGGTCATTATATTGGATTCTTTAAAAAGTCATTTTGAGATCGTTACCAAAACTGGCATTTACCTTTAACTAAAGAAAAGGTAAATAATTACTTTTTTTAGCACTCTTGAAATTTGTTTTTCTCCATTCACTTTGTACACAAATCTCCCCATTGACATTGTTTGTAAATGTCCCATACGTAGCATGTTGTCCCATACGTAACAATTTTTTAATTAACTTTTGATATTTTTGAAACTTTTTGTGGTATAACATTTTCATACTTAATAAATTAGAACTTCCCAGAGATGCAACAATACAAGTATTGTATTATGAGAAATAACTTAAAAAAACATCCTCAAAATGTTACGTATGGGACATTCCATCCTTGGACAAGACCTAATTTGCATATTTAATTAGATGACACCACTTTTTTTTCCCCAAAAGTAATAAGATGTTAGGGGGTCCATGTCCCACCTATGACTAAATCTTACAAGTTTTGTTTTGATTTTCTATGAGTTTTTATAATTGTCCCATACGTAACGCCCATTTTACCAATTATGCAAATTAGGTGCCCCAAATTAGCATAAATATGCATATTATCAAATTTTTTTAATGAAATTTTTAAATTCAACATTTGGGCTTTCTTACCCCATCAAAGATAACTATTTAAATTAAAGATGAAATTTTGCCTTCTAGGTTGACCTTTTCTTGGACTTGCCCATTATAATATCATAACCCTATCTTGTATGAAACAGAATAATGATAATTCAATAAATTGATATTCGTAGGTGAACCCTAACTTTTTTGTACAAGATTTGCCATAGTCTAACACTTATACACCCTGAAGAAAAGTTCGTTATAAAAATAGCAGAAAAAATAATTGAAAAATATTGGTGAAGGTTTGAGGAAAATCTGTTAAAGATGAAGAAAGTTATTAGAATTTTATTTTTAAGTTTTGGATTTATGACGTCATAAACGAGCAGCTGCCTCATACATTATGTTATGTAATTTAAAATGCATGAATTTCACTTTTGTAATGGTTCCTGATGACTTATGTTTGTTTTCTTTTCATGATCGGATGTGAATTGATTTGTCTATTGATATACATGTACAAAAGGTACAGTAAAAACCAATTTCAATTTTCAGAAAAAATGACATTGATATTACCATTTGCTATACATGTAAGAATGCTGCTCATGACATCACAAATCAAATAATTAAAATTCTAATAACCTTTTAAAGATAGATTTTTCTCAAACCTTCGGCAATATTTTTATTTTTTCTGCTATTTTTACACTTAACTTTTTGTCAGGGTGAACTTCCCCTTTAATTGTACATGTGCCCTACAGGACCTACTCCATCATATCGGCCTATGTATATGAATTATTAGGTGTAATCAATTACCAGCATCTTTACAAAGAAATGCAATGATATCCATGTGAGAAGGGTCTGGTTTGATGTGCAAAGGGAACCCATTGTGTCAGCCTGCAGGTGTGAAAACTGCATACTGTACATCTTTTTATTTGAAAGCCTTAGAGATTATGGAAACTATTTTTATTTGCAGTTATGAAATCTGCATAGGTTTTGTAGTTTTTCACTTAAAAGGGAAAAATATACATGTATTTGTCTTGGCTTTTTTCCTATCTAGTCAAAGAAAGAATGATTTCCTCCAAAGTATTAAAGTTAAGTTAATTGGCCAGATTTTAAAGTATCGAGCAGAGTTCAGATTTTTTTCCCCAGTAATTGAAGACCTTGGACTTTGTTAAACGTCAAGTTCACCCCAGAGAAATGATGATTTGAATTGATGAAGAAAAAGTCAGACCAACATTATGCTGAAAATTTCATCAAAATCAGATTAAAATGAGAAAGTTATGACATTTCAAATTTTCGCTTATTTTTTCACAGAACAGTTTACACGTATATACAAAACTCAGTGACATTATAAGTAAGAGAGTCAATGATGTCCCTCACTTATTTCTTATGGTTTTTTTTGAAAATTTGAATTATTCTTTTCAATTTTTACAGATTTGACAAGAACATCCAACATGACTGAACCATAAAATGTTAAAATAAATGTAATTCCACGTGTTCATGGAGGAATAAGACATTGTTCCACAAGACAATGAGAAGATTTGAATATTTTATACTAAAGAAAATGGGAGTGGATGACATCATGAGTTCACTCATTTGCATACATGTATGTACATGTACTCACCAGGATGTGCATATGACTATTGACATTGTAAAATTAAAGGTGAAAGAAAGTATTTGCAGCAAACAATTATTTAATGAGAAAGTCTTTGGAATTATGGTTAAATGCCACCAAAATTATCATAGCTCTACTTGTACATGTAGTTCTGGTACATTGATTGAAATAAACTTGTCTTTGTGAAATCATGAAATCTTAGCTGAAACCGATAATTCTGATGAGCACAAAAAGGCATATGTGAGACAGTGTATTATATTGTTTGGAAAAATGCATGCACCCAACATCTAATGGAATTCCTTGCTTATATTGCTCATTTCTCAGGAATTACATATTTTTATTTACACGTACAAACACTTGGGTTGTCATTTTATTGGATTCTGTTCGAACTCATTTTGAGATCGTTACCACAAATGGTATTTATCTTTTAGCGAAATTTTCTTATTTTACATGCGATTTTGATAAAAAAATTTCAGTGATAAATGTTTGTTAGATTTTCTCTTTTTGTTCTAATCAAATTTTTGTTGAGGTGGACAGTGGACTTGTCCTTTAATAGGGCAATGTATTTAATCTCCAAAAGATTAAAAGTCAGTATTATTAACTTTAATGTTTATTTTTACTGTGAGCCCATAGGAGGCTTCTGTATTTTGCTGTGTGCATGCCAATCATTGACATTTTGTTGCGAGTGTGCAAGCAAATGAAGTGTCTGTGGGCATGAATGCCCACAGACACTTTGCATAAAGGCCTCCTTAATGCAAAACTCAAACATCATGCTGCACAGTGTTGACTGAGATGGACTTAAAAATGGACCCAGCATTACTTTTTATCATGTGCACTATGTACCTCATGTATTATAATGTGTACATTGTACAAACTACATTGTATCTTCATTGCATCCCATTATAAACCAGCAGGGGTGGGGTGGAGGGGGAATGCACAGGGACTCAGGGTGATTTTGCCCTGGTATCACTCTAATGAGCCCTAGAAAATGTCCTTTCACTGCAATGTTGAATGTTCTCCAATGTTGCAGATTAAACCAGTAGGTTGGGAAAAGTAGCCCCCTGAATAAAATTTAGAAAAAATGCCTACTTTATAAAACCTTTATAATAGAAACTCTCATTCATATTGGTTTTGCCATTTAAATTTCATGATGCTTCAATCAGTGTACTCCAGTCCTTGAGCTCGGAGATCCCTTTGATATTTTGATAATGTCTAGGCAGGCTCACTCACTTCAGGGTATAAACCTATACAGTAGTATTGAATACTGAATTGCAATGTCATGCATGCTGGTCCTACATCTTTGTCCATCTCCGCTGACTGGGATCACCAATATTGTAGAGTGATTGTTAAAACCTAGGTACAAAATCTGAGAGCATTCCAGTCTTTCATAAGTGCCATTGACCATTCAATCTTTTTCATCCATTAATTCTTTGTAAACATTTCAATTTTATTTTTAGCTCCCTTCCTTGGCCTACTCAGTAATACTTTGATTTTACTAAATCAGTGATTACACACACAAAGAAAATAAGGGGGTGGGGTGGCTGGCCAATTTCTTACAGGGCATACTCTGTGTTACAGCACAAATGGGTACATTTTAAAATGCACAAAATACCACAAGGCCAATCATATGAGAGAGAGAGGGGCGTTGTTGTTGTGTTGTTATCTTGGGTTTTAAGGCGCGTATCATTCAGATATGAATATTTACGCCTTAATCCATATGATAATATGGATATTCAATATGAATATTTAATATGAATATTTGATATGAATATTAATATGAATATCTACGCCTTAATCCAAAACCACGATGGCCTTGGATCAAGGGATCAATTAAGGCCCTGTGACAGAAACAAAGATGTACAAGTACATACATATATACATGAATGTTGCTTAATGTCCTGAAATTTCCAGCCCTTTCATTGTTTGAAAAAAATATATACATGTATATACCAGAAACTGAAAAAGAATTCTGATTTTGATTTGATTTGGCTAGACTTGGTCTTTAAAGGAGAATGAAACTCATGGAGCAAGTTAGCTTTTGTGAAAGCAGAAAAATCAAAGAATAAGATCAACAAAAGTTTGAGTAAAATAAGACTAGCAATAAAAGAGTTATGAGCATTTGAATGTCGAGATCACTAATGCTATGGAGATCCTACCATTGGCAATGCGACCAAGATCTATGATGTAACAGATGAACAACTCTCCCCTTTTGGACACTGAAAATATACCCCAAAACATCTCTTTTTGCTCATTCTAATCATATGACAAACGATTCATCAATGATATAATGTTGTGAAACCTCTGTACTTGTCCTCTCATAAAGAGAACACATCACCTTGTGATAGACTCTATAAAAGTGAGAATGTAAGTGAAATAAGTATTAAAGTAATGAGGGAGTTGTACGTGTGTGACATCACAGATCTTGGTCGCATTGCCAATTGGAGGATCTACATGGCATTAGTGATCTCAATATTCAAATGCTCATAACTTTCTTATTATTCATTCAATCTTCCTCAAACTTTCAACAATATGTTTCTTTGATTTTTCTCTTTGATATGGATTCAGCTGGTTTCAAGGGTTTCATTCTCCTTTAACATTCAACTTTTGGAAATGAAGAGCACGTTGCTCTGAGTCATGAAATAAGAAACAGGTGATTGACGGTGGTAAGCCAAGAAAGCTGACTTCAGTAAGAACTGATATACACCACACATGTAGCATATATATAGGCCTACATTTACATGTACGGTATATATTTAGGCTCTGCTTGTCCACCCTTTATATAGTTACATAATACAGTGCATACCCATTTATGTATTCAGGGGGGGATGATTTGTCCTTTCTGTCCAGTGTAATAATTATAATAACAGCTGCTACAGTACATGCACATGTACACTTACACTACATGTACGTACATGTACATTGTGCATCTTTTCAAGATTTAGTCATTTCTTTCCAGGGTGGCAAAAAGACCTGGCAATGAATATAGGAAGTTGAACTCAGTGAGGTCATACAGTGTCTAAAAGTCAGAGCAAGGTTAAAGCAAAGGCAGAGTGAGACACGCATACTTAAATTGAACCTTCCTCATTTTATGCTGCATTGTGCAAGATAAGACTTTTCTTTCAGATGGAGACAGTGTGTTTGTTTCCTTCTCAAAGATCATGTTTATCAAATTTGCTTTGATAATGTACACTATAAAGAAAGATTTGTATATTTAGTCAGGACTGTCCTGTCATCTGAAGTTGTCTATGGACATGTACAGTATAATGGAACAAAAATGTGATAGATCTATATTTCCTCTCCGATTTATTTGTTGTAACCTGAAAGGCTAGCTACAATTTGTCTTTCCCATTACAATATGAAATGAGAAAAATATGTACATGTATATCTTGCTTTTTAATCTCAATATTATGATAATATATATTTGGAATTGTAGATTTTTTTTCCATTTGATACGATCTATACAATACACTGCACACTCACACATTAGTGCATAAAGGCAATGATCCATGGCTATCAAAAACTGAATGTATCTTTGAACCATTTAATTTATGAATATAATAATTGAACAAGAAATATATTGATCCTGCCCAAAGTACTTTATGCGTATGATAGTACATTACAGTAATTCACTGTTGGATCTACATGTATGGTGATTATGAGGTACATGTATGTAACATTCGATAAAGAAAGATTTCAAACAAATAAAATCACTTGTAGCTCTATGAATATTACTCTTGAGTCTCTCTGTCTCTCCCTCCCTCATCCCTCCCTCATCCCTCCCTCTATTTTTCACCCTCTCATCTAGGATTTAAGAGAAGTGCTAGCCAGACAAATTCCAGAGAAGCAGAAGGAAGTCAAAGAATTCCGCAAAGAATGTGGGTCAAAGGTCATTGGTGAAATTCAAGTAGACATGGTAAGTTCTTTAATTTGAAATTTTGGGGAAAATTAAATGTGTTTCTTCTTTTTTTAAATGAGTATAAATCAAGAGTGACATTTAGACAGAAATCATAAAGAGAATAAAAAAGATCTTGCATTTTGAAAAAGACAAATAAGTCTCAAATTGGCAAGATTATGAAAAGAATGATGATTGTGTGTGCTCTCCTTTTCATCATAATAATTGTCAGGAATACTCAGTTACCCCCAAGTACATGAATCTTTTCTCCTCAGGATTCACATAGATTCATGTACAGTAGCAAATTACTACCGTACTGTACATTTTGTGGGGAAACAACATTTATAGTACATGTATTTAACCAAATAGAGGAGTTGTGCCTACATTACATTAAAGTTGAATTACCAAATTTTAACCCTCATAGGTACAGTATACTATAGAGATAACCACATGATCAGTCTATTTTTATATTTCTCCCATTTTTATTTAATTTTTCAATGTTTTGGTACAGGAATTGAAATGAGAGCAAAAAGTTCTGATATATTTTGTAATGACATGTTTTTTTACTACATCCCTTTACCTAATCACATTCAGTGCGTTTGTTCTATTGTTAATTTTCAAATAACTTCATTATGTTTGTGTCTTGTCAGCTTTATGGAGGTATGCGAGGTATGAAGGGTCTCGTCACAGAGACGTCTGTGCTCGATCCAAATGAAGGCATCCGTTTCCGTGGTTACAGCCTCCCTGAATGCCAGAAGCTTCTCCCTAAGGCTCCAGGTGGATCCGAGCCACTCCCTGAAGGTCTTTTCTGGCTCCTGGTAACGGGGGATATCCCAACAGATGCTCAGGTTTGTAAATATACCTAGAGTCCATTTAACAAAACTTGTAATGATTACACATTTACTATAACAGTTTAAAGCTACTGAAATTCCTCAAACTGATGGGCTAATGGTTAAATTGTCATAGGATCGTGTGATAGTTATTATAAAAAGTTCTGTGAAACAGGACCCTGGGTCCCATTTCATAAAGACTTGTTATGATATCAAATTCCTACTTTCTATAACCAGTTTACCATCAGCCAATCAGATTGAAGGATTCCAGTAGCTTTTGACTGTTATAGTATATTTGTAATTACAACAAGTTTTATGAAACAGGACCATGGTTCGTGTCTTTTGAAAGTACGATCGGCAGCTTGAGATTAGCAACGCAACTTCTGTAATCTAGAATCTTTGCAATTATAACTGCATCCTCCTCTTTAATAGACATAGTTTACTTCTTTTTTTTTGTAAACTTAAGATTTTTGAAGATGCAATTTACTATAATAACTCCCTCATGCTAGGCATGCAAAAAATGAACAATAATCCCACCACTTGAATTCACTTTCTGAGTTTCTGTTCTTTTTATACCAGACGATCATCTTTACTTTGACATCTTTATAGGGAAAACATTATCCTGTAGAATTTCTCTTGTATTTGTAACTTTCTAATGTCATTCTGTATAATTGTATTTATATGCATGTGATGTATGAACATGTAATATGTAATGTTTTATTACAAATCGTTATGATGTGAACAAAACAAATTTCCATGTGGACAATAAAATGAAATTGAAATTTTTGTCCCAAGAGATTCAATCTAGGCAGAATTACCTGTATATAATACAGAAATGCAAAAGAAATATGTAAGTCTTTGAATTAGCTTGAAGGATTCTCCTGATGAACATGAATATAGATGTGCAGTGTAGTAGGTTTCACGGTACACCATGTATCTTGTGCAGATGTTGGTCCTGAAAAGGACCACCCAATCTCGACGTTTCGACAAGTGTGTTCTTGTCGTCCTCAGGAGAATGAGCAAAGTTTGTAAAAGCAGGCCTTATATACTCTGTCGAAGTACCGTATGCACGGTATCTCGCAGGGTACATGTCTCTGATTGGCTAGATAGGTCACATGACATCCACATATGCGGACGTGGGTGACAACACACAAATTGGGCGCGCAAAACCAGCGACGGCCGGAAATGCTGTCAGTTATTATTCCCGCTAGGATTAGCATGAATGACAATAGTCACCACTTCCGCCCATGCACTGCAGTGCTCACACGTGTGTGGAACGTCCGGGTAGGCTAATTAGGCAAATTAGCCTCTTTGTCTAGAACGGTAAGCCAGATATTGCTGAGTTGGAGGCCGCTGTCTTGAGGAACAGTGTTATGTTACTCAATCTCCAACGCTTCTCTGACTCTCCGCTGATGCCAGTAGGGGACACGGGTGACCAGTCTACTCTCATCCCAAAGAATCCGGTGATCATGCGTATGGGCATGATCGATGATTGCAGATTTTTTCCCTCTCGTCTCTCCTACCATGGGCCTTGTGTTCCTTAATCCGAGTGTTGAAGGAACGACCCGTCTCTCCGATGTATACTTTACCGCATTCACAAGGAATTCGGTAAACTCCAGGGAGGTCCTTGGAGTTGCGCTTGTCCTTATGGGTAGTGAGGGCACATTGAAGCTTATTTATAGATGTGCCAGAAGACCTTTCCATGTTTGGAGGCTGAAAACTTGTATGATCAATTAAGTCATCTTGCAATCTTATTATCATTACTACCTTTGCAGGTCAAAGCCATCTCTCAGGAATGGAACGAGAGAGCAGCCGTCCCATACCACGTTGTGCAGATGCTGAATAACTTCCCCGATTCACTCCATCCTATGTCTCAGTTCAGTGCTGCTATCTCGGCTATGAACAGCGAGAGCAAGTTTGCTGAGGCTTATGCACAGGGTGTTAACAAGACTACATACTGGGAGGTAAGGTTACCTGTTAGGCAAAGCTTTGTGACCAAGGCCCATATTCTGCAGTCTTATTTAATAATTTAAACTCAGGGGCCCGTTTCATAAAGAGTTATAACTGTGGAAACTTTGCCATTATGGTAACTACCATGGTAACCTTGATTTTGATTGGCTGCTGACCATGGTAGTTGCCATTATGGCAAAGTTACAACAGTTAATGGTTTAACTATGGATAGCCAAGTGTGACGCAAATCAGTAATGGTACAGGTTCAATCTGTCAACTCATTTAACACTCCAGTCATTCATAATGTTCTGGGAATATTTACTGGAATTTTTTTTTTTCATCACTATTGCAAAACAAAAAAGTGAAGATAGAAACATAGAATATTAGCAAACTATGGACAATATTGGCTTCCCATAATTTTTGAGTAAGACCATGGTGTAATTTGAAAAGGATTTCAGAATACAGGCTTGTTGTCCAATTGAGTTTTATGATTGATTGCACATAATGATGAGTGCAGTCAATGGTAAAATCATTAAAAATGAAGGTTAATTTTCACTATATCATTATAAATCTAGATCTGATACAATTACTTAAAACTTAAACAAACAGAGAGAAGCACATGTGTACTGTTATCACGTGGATAAAGACCCTATATTTAGCTGGAATGCTATGCTTATTTTGCTTATTTATCAACAATCATTTCATCCAGAATCATTTGGCACAATCTTTTATTCATACATCAGCAGGGTTGGCACGTTTTAAACGGTGTGTTTTAAAACATGTTTTAAAACGCGTTTTAAAACACCCGTTTTTTTTACAAAAAAAACGTGTTTTAAAACGCCTCATAGACTTGTGTGTTATAAATATGCATGGTCATGGATGTGATTTTAGATGAATATTTTTTTTAATTCTTTTATTTCTTAAGTGGTATATTATTTTCTTCTAACTAAATCTCTTTTTCAACACCACTCTTTCCTTCTTAATCCCCCTTTCTCCATCACTTTGTCATGTTCCTTGAAATCCTCTTGTTCAATTGTGCACATCAATCTATAGAATATTCTCATTATAACAAACATCTGAGTGTTGTGCTCACTTTTTAGACAGGGAAAGAAACACTATTTAAAATAAGCTCAAATGTGTAATAGTAGTACTTGAATGAATGGAGGAGTTGCAAAAGCATAAAATACTTTACAAATAGACTGAAAAAATTGACATTGTATTCTTGAGGTACATACAAAAGCAGGTGAAACTTTGTGCTTCGTAAAGATGAAGAAAAGTAGTTTAATTCAGTATAAGATTGTCAGCTAGCAAACCTTAAAGGACAAGTCCACCCCAAGAAAAATACATGTATATGCTGAAAATTTCTTTAAAATCGGATGTAAAATGATAAAGTTATGACATTTTAAAGTTTTGCTTAATTATGCAAAACAATTAGATATCTTGGTCGGTATGCAAATGAGGGGACTAATGACATCACTCACTCACTATTTATTTTGTATTTCGTTATTTTCTCATTGTCATGTGAAATAAAGTTTTATTCCTCCCTGAACATGTGGAACTACCATTGTTTTTAACATTTTTTGGGTCAGTCAAGTAGGTCATTATTATCAAATCTGTAAAAATTGAAATTGTATTGTTCAAATAAAAAACAAAATAAATAGTGAGGAACATCATCGACTCTTTCATTTGCATATCACTGAGATGGTTGGTATTACTGTTTTGTGAAAAATAAGCGAAACTTTAAAGTGTCATACATGTAACTTATTTCACATTTGATTTTGATGAAATTTTCAGCATTATGCTTGTTTGAATTTTCTCTACTGATTGAAATCAACATTTTTCTGGGGTGGACTTGACCTTTAACCCTAACAATCCCAGGGGACCGTAATGGCCCCCTAAAAATTTTCTATGATGAATCCATGAGCACGACAGGGCCACGCCATATTGTTCAAGACTATTTTTGGGATGCATGCATGGGTATGTGATTATGATATTACACAAGTGCATGTCAGACCCCGAATTGCTCAATAACGTGATTTCATGTATAAAGCCAATGATAATTTTTTGCCAACATTCGTACCTGTACCAATATTTGTACATGATTGGAAAATTATCGCCAATAATTTCCATTTAAAAAAAACCTAACCAAAAAAACTGTTCATAAGAAATATATAAAAAAAGTTAAAACAAACACTAAAAAACATTTTGATTAGAAATCTTCAATTAAAGAAATAAGGGCTTTATTTATAGATTTAAACCCAAACTTGTATTTCATGCACTAAAATTGGTTTAATTTATTAAAATGAAATGAAGAATATTGATTAAATGAAATCAAGCTTTGAAAGCCCATAGTCTTTAGATTATGTCATTTTCTTACATTGTGCAAATTCTTCTCACCCCCTAGATTGACAAGACTCAAATGTATGTACATGTATGAGGAATAAACTTATAAAATGTCAATTTCCTTTTTTGCATTCAATTTCAATGATTTAGTAATTTTTGGGAAAATATGAACCTTTCTTTTGGAAATTCAGTGAGAAAAATTGTAGTTATCTCTTACTTACTCCAAAAATGTATTTAAAACATCAAGAGCTTAAATAATACAGTATTAAATGTATAGTTTAATTGATTTACAGAAAATTTCATCGTTCGTTGGGGGAAAAAAACGTTTTAAAACGATTTAAAACGTTTTAAAACAATAAAAAACGTTTTATTTGTTTTTTTTAATAAAAAACGTTTTTTATTACAACCCAAACTAGTATTAAGGTTGTCATTTTGTTGCATGTTGTTTGAACTCGGACATTTTTTAGACACTTACTAGATGCTACCAAGTTCTCCTTCCCACGTACTGTCAAACACAGGAACCACGTACCAGGATCTGTTTAATAGGAACAAACTCTTTGTATTTAGAGAGGCCGCACTGCCATTCATCAGTGCGATGCAGCCTCCTCTTAGGTCTCTATAGAGGCATTTTTTACTTGCACGATCCATATTAACTTTTACTGTACATAAGTGAAATTTCATTTACCTCACCGTGGCTTCTTGCACTGATACACAGAATGTTTTCATCCTGGGATAGCTTTGGAGTTGCTGAAAGGGATTGTTTTTCAAGGTTCAATATTTAAATCCTTTCTTCTCACAGTACACCTATGAAGATTCAATGAACCTGATTGCCAAGCTTCCGACTGTAGCAGCCATTATCTACCGTAATCTCTACAAGGATGGCAAGGTATCTCCTATCAGTATGGACATGGATTGGTCTGGTAACTTCTCTCAGATGCTTGGTTATGATAATGACATGTTCACAGAGCTTATGAGGCTGTACCTCACAATTCACAGGTAAGGATTTGGATTGGTAGAAGATTTGTCTGCATCTGAAAATCATTAATTTTCCGTTTTAGGATTCAGAGATCAGTGTCAAACATGATAGGGTATAAAATCTTAAATTGATGAGTGAAATTCATACTTATAAATTTTCTAACGATAAAGAATTGGTGTCAAGAATTGTTAAGTTAATTTTTCTTTTTGTATTATTATAATACTTCTCAAACATGGATTGAATAAAAGTAAGGATTTGGATAGGTAAGCCACTTTTAGATTTCATTTGAACCATTTCCCAAAACAATGCAAAACTTCAACCATATTAATGTCAGTTTGCTGAAGAAAAAAAATATTTTTTTTCAGTCAATTCAGCTAAGTTTTGTAAACTAAGCTTTTTCATGTGATATATTAATTCAGATAATTGTTAGTAGAGATCTGTAGATTTCACAACCTAGCCCAAGGCAATAAAATGGAATCTGTCCCCTAAGGCTGCTCTTTTTCACCCCTCATTCATGTCCAGTAAGGCATTTCCCCCAATTAGAAGATTCAGTGCCATGTATGGAAAATATAAAGCTCATTATTGCATGGTCATGTGCATTCACGTCACCTTCATGTTGTATGTTCTCTTTTGCAGTGACCATGAAGGAGGAAACGTCAGTGCCCACACGGTTCATCTTGTTGGCAGTGCTCTTTCAGATCCATATCTTTCATTTGCTGCTGGTATGAATGGTCTTGCTGGACCACTCCATGGACTCGCTAACCAGGTAACTAATAAAGAAATTTATTTCTTCACCGTGCCTTTGTTTCAAAGTCTTTGTTTTTGACACTTCTGATGTAATGATCCTCCGAAATATTCTGAAAAATCACTGGCAGGTAATGGTTAAAAAAAAAGTTAGGTCTACTCTGCATATCTTGGTGTGAAAATTTGCTTCTTCTCAGCCATTAATTTAAATTTACATAAAGTCAACTTATGTAGACTTCTCTGTCACTGTGGTGTAATTTAACTTCAGATGATTCAAAAGGAAAGAGAATGATAAATAAAAATTACATTTATACAGAGCATTCCATTACCATTTCAATTTATCACTTAAGAATATGTGCAAGCATTTTGTAAGTTCATGCATACATTATGAACAACTTTAGGAAACATCTCTGGTTACGTATTTCATCGTACGTAATGGAATATGTTTGCATTGATGGTGATGTGTTTTTTTTTATCCGATTGCAGGAAGTGCTAGTATGGCTGACAAAGCTCCGAGAGCAGGTTGGTGATAATGTATCTGATGAAAACATGAGAGAATTCATCTGGAGTACACTCAAATCAGGACAGGTAAGAATCGGTCACTTAAACACGCAATGTGCTTTATAAGCAAAATTGAAGTTTCCCCTAGTTTGTATAATTGCAAGTAAACTTTCCTGCAGTTGTACCAGGCTATGGCCAATCGCCAGGCTGTTCAAAGAAAGACGGATCCCAGTTATGAGCGCCATCAGGATTTCCCGATAACCCTTTTGTTCAAATTTGTTAGTCAGTTGCTCTATGACTGTATCTTCAATCTTCTTTCAGGTTGTACCAGGCTATGGTCACGCTGTCCTGAGGAAGACAGATCCTCGTTATGAATGCCAACGTGAGTTTGCCCTGAAGCATCTACCTGATGACCCAATGTTCAAACTTGTTAGTCAGATTTATAAGCTAGTACCTGACATCCTCCTGGAGCAAGGCAAGGCCCAGAACCCATGGCCCAACGTGGATGCACACAGTGGTGTGTTACTCCAGGTAAGCCAATAACGTCTGATCAAATATTTACCATGACTAATATGCTTTTCACACTGCACTTTTTTTCCTTAACCCCTGGATATTGGTGGGGCTAAGGGGGGTTCTTAGTGTCACGTGGGAAGTGACTTTTTTTTAATTATTTACTTACTGCTGCTTGACACCAAATAAAGAATACGTAGAACTGATGAATACAGTTATTAAAAAGATTTAATCATATCTCTTCAATCTTTCTGATGTTCTCTTTTGATGGTTTTACAATAATTTGTACATGAAAATATACACAGATATAACAAAATACAACTTAACTTAACGGTAATCGTTGACTCTAGCCCCCATCATCTCATCTGGCCTGACATGCCCCACTCGGCCCTGGTGGTCGGTCCAGTTCCTGGCCTCCGCAGCTAGCGATGTCTCTTCCACTCGGCCTCGGCCTCCGCAGACTGTGTTGCCCCTCGATGAGTAGCCCTCAGATCAAAGATGTGACTTCAACGAATTAGTGGACGAGATCGAGCCCCCAATGATGACATGAATTGTGTCGAATCATGTCGGTGGAGAACCGGTGGCAGCTGGGGTCGTTATCTCGTCACCGACGTAGTCCCTCAGTTTTAACTTAGACTGCCTATACGAACATCTGTAGTCTATTCTAGCTTAGGTGGTTCTCCTTGAATTACTTAAATTAACCTCCTAATATACCCTACCGTTACTAGGACTAACTGTAAAACTTCTATAAAGTAATTCAAAGAATTTCAAATAACAGATGTGCATAAAGCAACACATTCTTATTAATAAAAGACACTTCCTGTGCATCTCTCAACTACATTTATAAATGCTAGAGCACTGTATTGGCTATTTATGACACCTGTATGAAAATGCTTATAGTATACCTAATACGAAATATGGCATCAACCTGGTACACTTGTATTCTAAAGGGGGGGGTATCAAACGTTTCCAACGCTTGCCTTTAAAATATTCAAAACGTATGTATATGCTTGTCTACAAGACAACCCTAACCTGGACAAGTATGTTGAACACATGTTTAAACTGAAACATTTTATAATTAAATTTCTTTCCTGACAATATCCCCCACCTTAAGATGAAATTAAGGGAACCTGAATTATATCCATTAAAGAAATTTACTAACAAAGCATTGACAAAACTTCCATAACATTCTTTCCAAAAACATTGTTATTGTAATCATATAAAGTAATATTGAGTTTTACACATACATAATATATATGCCAGATGTAATATACAAAATCATTTCATATCAAATCATCTAGGCTTTTCTTTAGTTTTGTAAAGGATCAAGTTCACTTTTCAGTTTCAAAATATCAATTTGAGTTCTGCCAAATACATTAAAATTTACAATCTCTTCTGTGAAAAACCTTTCTATGAAAAGCTTACTTTGATTTGTAAAATATAAAAGTTCAGTAATCTTTCTTCATACAATTTTTTTTTTCAAAACAAAATGCAGTATTTCTTACCACTTTCATAGTTTTAATAGTATTCTATTTTCAAATAAATGAAAGTACTTCATAATCTTTAAACATTGCTGTATTCATCAGTTCTACGTATTCTTTATTTGGTGTCAAGCAGCAGTAAGTAAATAATTTAAAAAAGTCACTTCCCACGTGACACTTAGCCCCACCAATTTCCCAGGGTTAAGCTTAGCCCACTTCGTTTTCACACTATGTTTTAGGAAAGTTGGCTAGCATGGTAAATAGTACGGTACTATCTGGCCCTGCAAAAAAGCAGGGTAAGCCGGCTTATTGTGGTGCTGCGGTGCTAAGAGATGCAGTGTGAAACGAAACTTGGCTAAGGAAAAGTGGGGCTAAGCATTTGCCAATCACAGAAGTCAAAATTGCACATTAATTGCGCTCTGTATGGTAAAATCATCGATATCCATGAGCTGTGCGATAGTCCGGGGTTAGGGCGTTAACCCCGGCTAAGCATATAGTATGGGGTTAAGAGAGACAGTGTGAAACAAAAAAAAGATAGTACGGGGTTAAGGAAATGCAGTGTGAAAAGCATAACCCTTGGAAACCCTTGCATACTGGTCCACCTGCACACAACAACATTAGTAATGTCGGGAGGAGAGAACCACGGGTCACTTTCTCAGTTCATTTTTGCCTTGTAGGCACAGATGATACCAAAGTTATTTAAAACGTTAGGGGGAATTATTTTGTTTATTTCCCTTTGTTTGAAATGGCTCTTTCCTATATTAAATTCCCCCTAACATCACATGCCCGATTGATGACCTACTGTTTTCCCAGGGTTCTCCCTAACGTTGATTTTCCCCATACTGATAATGATAACGCAATGGCCAAGAGGGCAGAGAAGAAGACAAAATATTCGGCTCCTGGCTGTTCCCAAGTCTATTGCTGTGGTAGAGAAAATAACATCATGCCATTGTTAGTATGTAAGATAGATAGAACTTGGGACATTTGTGATACCTTGATTCTTCACAGAAAGAAACGCAATCAAATGCAACAATAGGGTTAACACAATGTAAGTAAATGTAAATTGTTCTCTGTCAGAAACAAATTTCATCAATCGAACGCAAATTTTTAATGCTGGTATGCGAGTAGACCTTGTAATTCCTTATGTTCTGTTATTGGTTCTGATAGGGAGCTTTAGATTTCATAATCTACTCCATGATTAGGGATTTTCTCTCCTTTAATGCTGCGTTCTATTAACATTGATGAGGCTGATTTTCCCAAAAGAGAAGATCTGCATCATGTGTGAGATATCCAAAGCTCCTTGATATTTAATGTATTCCAGTGAAAATCATGTGCAATCTTGAGTGTTATTTTTTTCCTCCTTTGTATTAATTACAGTATTACGGGATGACAGAGATGAACTACTACACCGTCCTCTTTGGTGTTTCAAGGGCTTTGGGTACCCTTGCTTCTCTCATCTGGGACAGAGCCTTCGGTCTACCTCTGGAACGACCAAAATCAATGAGCACTGAGGGGCTCAAGAAACTTGTCGGTCGCTAAACAACCCCCTATGCTAATCAAGCTATGCCACACAAAACCTCTAAAACCTAACCTAAAGGGAGTATGATATACAAAAGGGTTTTTGCGAAGATGAGTGTATAAATCTAAAAGATATATTTATGGGACTCGATGGAGTGTACTTGTTAAATGAAATTTGGACAAAGTCACCTTTTAGCGAAAATATAAGACCCACTGTGTTGAATCTTGTTATGTCTTGAATATTATATGTACGACATGATTATTTGTATTCAAAAATGCAGTTGAGAGTTGAATACCAAGTATGAAATATTATTTTGAGTTTTATCCTTAGGATGGTTCAGTTTTGTAGATCTATTTTGACCTGCAAAGCTGCTTTGCATTTTTTTTTCTTTTTTTTTTCCGATATAGAATAAATTCTTATATATCAACAGTTGTGAACTTGTAAATTTTGTGATTTTGTTGAAAATACCAGATTTAATCTATTCTAACTATCAAATGTCATACAAATCAAAGCCAACCAAATGCTAGGGGAAATATTTTCAAGGTAATGGCTGTAATATGGTATATCCCTTTCAACTTGGTATCCATACCATATCCAACTCTGTGATTTGTGCGAGAATGCTGGGATTATATTAGATGGATTCCAACTATTCTTTGCTATATGTATGAAACTGTACTAGCAAGATAGTTATGTATTTTCCTTTCAATAATAGGTGACCATTGTGGCATTATACTATCAATATCGTTTGACACTTTTGCCAAAATATATTTCAAAAGTAGGATTTATGGATTTGACCGTATTGTTTGTTATCATCATTATCCTGCTTTATTGATTTTTTTTCGAGATGTAGGCTCCTGCTGTTATTTTGCTTTAGATTGTATTTTATTTGAAGACCAAGTGCTTAATATCTGTTCTGAGATTCCAAGGCAATAAATAATGACTGTGCTGTGCATGATCTGGTAAGGCAGTCTATTTTACTGCTTTTGTACTTGCCCTATTATGTACATGTACAGCTCATACAATCTACAGTGAAATGATTTGATATTCTACAAATCTTTTCCTTTGGCTCGACTACTGTATTTAACAGATGCTGTGTATGGTGTGGGTCTTTCCAAGAAAGATTCATTAAATTCTTTGATTAATTGATGACTGATCTATGCAGAGATTTAGTGCAGAATTATATAATGAAAGAATTGAAAAGAATATGGGATATGGCAGACTAACGTGATAATTTATCAAAATCATCTTTAATGATGAAAAAAAAATGAATCGACAGTCATTTCTGTTTTGAAGAAAGGAGTTTTTAAATGTGTGTAATGTAATCTGTTATTCAGCACACTGTGAATGTACAAATATATTCTGAGAGAATAAAGTCTTTGACCCACTAAAATATTTGTTTTTCTTTTGTATTTTCACCTGGTTATATTTGATTATTCCATCTCTATCTCTCTCCTTCCACATTACATCTCAATGCGAATGTCTGAATCTCCCTTCCCTCTCATCTACCATACTTTTCTATTATGAACCCCCCCCCCCCCCGCCTTTTAACTCTCCCTCAACCAGACCTCAATCCTCATTCGTAAATCCCCAGCCCTCCTCTCTCCTTCCACCTTACCTTTAATCCCCATTTCTGAATCACCCCAGGACTCCCCCCTCTCTCTCCGACTTTAATATTCTCCCATCCCTGTCTGTAACCTCCCCCCCCCCCCCCCATTCTCTCTCTTGTCCTTTCCTTCCTGTCTCCATCTTCCAACTAAGTCCATACTTTAAAAACCTTGCTAAATCTTTAAACGTGCTGAAATATCAATAACCCAGGCAGTATTTTTATGAAAATCCCATTCAATTTCATGGCAGCCATTTTCCCCCCTTTCAAATAAAACAATGACGGATCCCTCCATTTTATTTCATTTTTTTACAATTGCCAGGCAAGGGACAGATTTGTTCATAAACCCTCATAAAAATCTGATCTGCAATAGAGCACTGAAGTGTGACATCAATTTTGTATTTCAGCATTTTTAAAGACATTTTCATGCAATACCTCCAAAACCCACAAAAATTGGTAGGAATCATTCAATGGGGGCCCCAAGAATTAAATGAACCACACCAATGGTACACTGACTTAATGGGGCAAATTATGTTTTCAAGAGGTCATATCCTCTGGCCCCCATCAACTGATTCCCACTAAATTTGGGCTGTTGGGAGTTTTTCATCATGCCCCGCCCTGGTATGATGTAGAAATGCTGAAGGGTTTTTGTGATGTCATCACTTTGGTACTCTATATATATTCTTCTCTTAGTGTGATTTACCACATGAAAGAGAATTAGTTGACAGATTCAGTCCCGTGAAACCGTTTGGAAGATATACAATGTAATTCAGTTTTAATCAACATGATCAGGTCATAATTTTACATACATGGTGCTATTCATTCATGAATGTTGACATATCCATACCTCAAAGGTACATAGTACAAACACTATTTTGGTTAATGATGATTTAACAGCCAAAACTTGAGATAAGCATCAGGATGCAAGGAGCAATTCACAACGACCATCGGAATTGATGCTAAGAATACAGTTGTCAGTACTACAATGTTCATGTAATTAATATGTATAAAGCACCAGGCCAACAGAATAGTATACAATCACAGAGCCAGTTTGCTTTCTATTTTTTTCAATACTGATAGGATAAGAAATAAACTAGTGGACACCATTTCATGAAAGTTGACAACACTGATTACATTGTCAGCTATGACAATTTCAGTGAAGTTCTTGGTTCCCATTGGCCAAGAATTGCTTGTAAGTGTTTACTATGGTAACTATTGGAGAATGACACATTGTCAGTGCTGACAAGCTTCATGAAACAGAGCCAGGGTAACAGATTACCAAGAAAAATTTAAGTGTTGCTTTACACAGGGGGGCTTGATATAAATCATTACTGATAAAATCTTGTACATGTATCTAAAACAAATTGCCATCTTATGACAGTGATAGTAGTTGAAATACAAGGATACTGTCACCCTTTTAAAAATATTTGTATGACTAGTAACATAATATTGCAGCAGGGTTAGATGGTCATGCTATGCAGTTTCGAAATCTGTGTAAACTGGACTGGGTAGAGTTAAAAGCAAGATAAAGGGGTTGTATTGACGCATTTTCCCATCATTAATCAATATAATATGAGCCTTTATGAGGCAAACGGAAATGAGTAAATTAACATAATATTTGAACTTTCCATTTTAGGCAAATCCAAGACTGCAACATATCAAAATACAAAGACAAATACTTGTAGAAAAGCAACACCATCATCCAACCAATAAATCATCTTCATATTTACACCATACATCATACATGCATCGAATAGGAGTCAACACTGGCTGTGGTCACATGTTATAATTAGATATTGTTCTAAATCTCCATCACTTTTCCTCATTCAGAACTCCTATTATATCGCCTTCCCTGAAGATGAAATATTCCTGTAAAAGAAAGAAAGAAAGAATGAAAATATATTATCATTAATAACATAAAAACATTGCAGTCAATGAAAAAGGGGACCTTCTGAGGATGTTTTATGTCATTCATAATGCTACGATCGGTTGCAAATACATGTGCATGCACGGTTGATGACTGATAAACTAAATAAAAGTTACATTTCAAAAGTTATCTTTATCCACCACTACGTGAACCACAAAATAAAATCATGACATGTGGAAAACATTTATTCCAAATGTTTCAGTACTTTACCTTCTCTTCAAATGAAACCTTGGTTCCTCCAAATTCTGGAAGTAGAACTTTATCACCAACATCTACAGCGACCTTGTGCACAGTACCCGACTGTGTTGGATGAGAAAAAAAAAGGCCAACAGAAGTAATTAAAAATGAGATAAATGTATGCCTCTGTTTGGTTGACAAGTTGCAATTGATATTTGGAGTTGAATGCGATTTTAACACTTTCTGCTACAGGCCCGTGGTCTGGTAAGATGTAAGAAATAATCATATCTTGAAGAAAAGACTAGGCTACTGATAAAATGCCTTGTTCATTTTGCTAATATTGCTGAATGATTTTTCTATCGGAATCAATTGGCAAAGAATACAGAATATTTGCCTGAGCAGTCATACTACGCAATGCAAGGTAATGGTACGATCACTCAGTGGTCTTTTGTTTGATTCTGTTGGATTTCCTACCACAAATTTATTTGAAAATGACAATAGTAGACACTAGTGGTCATGTTCACGTTATTAACAGCGAACTTCAACATAAAAAAAAATGTTGTGATTCCTACTGAAGCATAAAGTAAAGCAATGTACAGCTTTATAAATGAAACAACACCCTTTTCCCTTTCCTGCTGAATACTCACTGAATCTCTAGACCCTGCTCCTACTGCTACAACGGTAGCTTGATTGACCTTCTGCTGAGCCTTCTCTGGGATCATGATACCTCCTTTGGTCTTGGTCTCGGGGACAAGTCGTTCCACAAGGATCCGGTCAAACAGTGGTCTGAATCTCCTGAAAACAGCCTGAGAATATAAGATTTAAAAACAAAATAAAAATCTCAGGAAAAAAAAAAACATTTTGAGAGAAATAACTGATGTACTACACTGGTCAAGAATGTGTTGTAGTGACAAGCACTTTTATATAGTTTATCTATCTGCTATCCATATGGTTACATACGTATTCCCTTTTGGCGAGCCACATAACTCCTGGCTCTAGTCACAGCTCATGGTTCCCTATATAAGCCGAGTCATTCCTGTAGGTTAAGTAGTTGTTTGAGTTTGCTTCTAATGAATCCATAGCTGAAAGGGTGTATCACCTGGCCTGTGAACGTGACATACCCCGGCAGTATACATACTCCAGCTAGGACCCGACAGAGCGCTCTGCAACGGTACGCTTCGCATCAAACATCTTGTGCTTCTGTAGTTAATCTTCAACCAGGCCACCGAAGTACTTTCAGTGATCCATTATTAAGGTTAGCTCAGTAGTTCATGGTATAGTAGATATTATAAGTTAGGCCAGGCTACAACAATGTTTTTCTCCTGTACCATGGCAGTGGAGGTCAAGGAAAAGGGCTTATGGAAAGTGGGCATTGATCGACATAGGTAAAAGGCAAGAAGAGCAATAAAAAAAAGGTAGAAAAATAGCAAAAATAAAATAAAGGTGGGGATAAAAAGTATGAATGGGAAAACAAGTGATAAAATGTTGAGTTGCTCTATATTCTTCTTGAACTTCTCCCCCACTTCCTCACGCTCCCCTTCCAATTGATTTGTTCTTCTTCCCTTTCTCTTTCCCCTCCTCAATTTTAATTCCATGCATGCATGAATTCCTCCTCCTCTTCTCTTAGCTTTCCTCCTCTGAGTTTGATTCTCTTTTTATTAGAACTTTTCATTGTTTTACTCCAGAAGTTAAGCCTGTGTAAGGCCTTCTCCTCATTCAGACTCCTGCATTCTCAACCCCAGTTCCGAGTTCAAACTCAGCTCAGTCATTGAATATTGATCAACATCTGCTCACTTTTTGAAAGCCTAAGACTAAGTACCCCTCCGTCTCTGATCCCCCTCTATTTTTTTTTTAATGATAGTGATAACTGATAGTGATACATTGTCATTGGATCAGGATGTCCTACCAATCATCATCATCACCATCATGACCACCGGTAGTGGCGTGCACTACAAACTAAAGTACTACCAGACATTGCTGCTACACTCAATCAAACGGAATTAACGCAGTACCACTATCAAAGACAAAGTTCAAACAAGAATATTAACAATAACACGTTAATGCGCACAGCACACACAGAATTTAATGCCAGGGACTGCATGATCAAGCCAAGTCGAATTTCACATGATCTAGAACAACTAATATTTGAATGTATCAATATATTGTACATCTGAACGAAACATTCATATCGTATAAATTTTCTTACCATTTTATTTGAGGTTTATTTCCCTAAGATACGTTTAATTTTGACTATCCGGCAGTCTCGATCTCGACCCTTGTTGCACAGCACAGGTCCGCTCGGCTAATCACACGTGTTTAGCAAAAACAATGCTGCCGCGCGCGTACGCGTACGCATTGACGACCCCTCCCCCTTTCTTAAAAACCTCTCTAAAATTCCCCTTTCATAAATAAACTCATCTCATACATCGTCTATGAGACAGAGAAAAGGGACAATAATAATCGTCGTTCACATTTAATACACACAAATGGATTAATTTATCTACTTTGCAAGAACATAAAACATTGCATCACATCAGGGTCAGCGGCAGGGTCCCCGAACGTTCTAGAAACTTGATGATCGATCTCCTTTAGACTTTCTTGACAGCCGTTTGAAGTCAAGATAGTGTCGAGGGGCGTCAATGGGGGCATGGAATCCCGGCATGGAATATATGAATACAATCGAAATCATACAACTAAATATAGAATGGCATAAACATAAAATAATAGACGTAGTGTATAAAAGAAAACTGTTCGAAAAAAAAAAATGAATAGTCCTTGCATCATTCCTTATAGGTCCGTTGAGTTATCAGTATGTGGCCGTCTAATTTAAACTCCTGAGGGAAATTTCCTTTATTATGTGTCCCGTTTGTGCCCTGCATGTCACAGGCGTGTAGATGGCTTGGGAGCATTACACGGCCAAAAGGAATCGATCAATACATATAAAAAAATTATAATCATAGACATAAGATAAAGAGGCCGCTAAAAAAACAAAAAACTGACAATTTGAAATTTTAAACTGATTTTGTTTTAAACTGCATGAGACACCTGCATGCATGTTAATTGCCCCGGCTCAATTATTGTCTTTGCTCATTACCGGCTCATTATATACACTATATATACTTATGCATGTATGATTAGCGCAGTTTGATTTCAATTGGTTTTAACTGGAATATAACAATTTCCAGTTGAAACCATGCAATTGAAACCAGTTGGGCAACTGGAAATCCTAACTGGAACCCGTTGGTCAACTGGAACCAGTTGGGTAACTGGAAATGACTTCCAACTGGAAATGATTTCTAACTGGAACCAGTTGGGTTACTGGAAATCCTAACTGGAACAAACCAGTTGGGTAACTGGAAATCCCAACTGGATCCAGTTGGGTAACTGGAGATGACTTCTAATTGGTTTCCAATGGAAATTTTCCAGTTACCCAACTGGTTCCAATTGAAACGAGTTAATTTGCATATTATCTGCCAGTGTGCACAGATGAATGTTTTATGTGATTCATCATCATTTACAATGTACCTATTTAATTCTTTTCCATTTCAGGTACCATACTTGTTTCAGATAAGTGTTTAGAATGCTTAGCAGTGAAAACCATGTTAATAAATGTTTTAGATTATAATTAAAACAGATTATAAGGTCATAAGTACACCACTAACTGGTTACCAAATTAAATCAAATACAAATACATATATTTGAAGATCTTTCATATAAATATATATATATGAAAGTCTATTTTATCAATAATGAACGCCCTTTACATTGGTATTAATAGACATATAACATTGCTTCTTTGTTGGCATGAGCAATAGTTAATGCAAATTCTAATTCATTTGTATCTATAGAAAGTCAACAGGGGCCTAAGCTTTCGATCCTAGCAGAATCTTCGTCGGAGGCAAAATTTGTAACTAATTAAATTCATTCCAACTGGAAGTTCCAATCGGATCCAGTTGGAAACCAATTAGTTTCAACTGGTTCTGGTTGAAACCAGTTGCCTTCAATTGGTTCCAACTGGAACCCCTGATTGAAACCAGTTGCTTCCAATTGGATTCAATTGGTTTTAATAGGGAAATTGGAACCAATTGAAACCAGTTGCCTAATTGGTTTCAACTCAACCAATTGAAACCCATTGCCAACTGGTTCCAGTTGCCCAATTGGTTTTAACTGGAACCAATTGGCAACTGGTTTCATTTGGAATCAGTTGTTCCAATTTCCCTATTGAAACCAGTTGGCCAACTGGTTTCAATTCGTTTTGCTCTAATTGGTTTCAACTGGATTTTGGTCCTGGGTGGGGTGACTTAATTTGTGCTAGCTCTGCATGAATTCACCCTCACTCAAGTTCCACTTCTATGATAGGAAAGGGCGATATAATTTATAGGCCTATGTTGAATATATCAAAATCTATTTTTTTTTTTGAGCAAAAGTCCTATATCCCAGATAGTCCGCTTACAATTAACTTTTAAATGGAAATAACACAGAATTTTAATGAAAAATTGAGATGTCAAGGGCAAGGCCCTACGTAGTGGGCGTGCTGGGGTTATCGCACCCGACCAAAGTGGGCGCAACTGAGTGGCGAGTCTATAAACAAAACACTTTTTTCCTCCTGCTTGTCAAATCATATTTTTCTAATCGAAAGCACCTCTAGTGAAAACCTTTATTTTTTTAGTCTCATTTATTTATTTGTTTTTATTCATTTATTTATTTATTTATTCATTTATTCATTTATTCATTCATTTATTTATTCATTTATTTATTTATTTATTTATTCATTCATTCATTCATTTCTTCATTCAATTTTTTTCTGATCAAATTCACCTTCATCAAGTTCTGGAGTGAAACTTATTTTTACAAATGTTCATTTGCTTGACTGTCAAAATTTTACAAGCCAGCACCCCATCTTAAAAAAAATCCAGGCCCCTGTGGCATGTCTGGCACTAAAGCTTAAAGGTCAAGTCCATCTAAGAAACGTTTTGATTTTAATCAAACAAGCATTATAGGCCTAATACGCTGAAAATTTCATCAAAATCGGATAACTTAATAACAGTTTCGCTTATTTTTCACAAAACAGCTATATCAAGGAGTTATACAGTGATATCTCCTTGGTATATGCACAATCAGTGATATGCAAATTAGAGAGTCGGTGATGTCTATTCTCACTATTTCGTTTGTTTTGTATTGTTTGAATAATACAGTATTTCCATTTTTACCGATTTATATTACTGAACCAAAAAACATAATAACAATATGGTATACCACATGAGCCTCGCGGGGATATAGGCCTAACTTTTTTTCGCAGGACAATGAGGCTAAAATTAGAATATTTCATATAATAAAATACAAATAAATAGTGAGTGGGTGATATATGTCATCAGTCCCCTCATTTGCGTACCGACCAGGAATGTGAATATTGTTTGTGAAACTTAAACGAAACTTATAAATGTCATTTCTATTTCTTATTTTACATCCAAATTTGATGAAATTTTCAGTGTTATGCTTGTAGGGGTTTTCTCCTTTTATTCAAATCAACTTTTTGTTGGGGTGGACTAATTGTCCTTTGAAAAAATGCCGCATGGGAGCATTTCCCCGGGCACATTTCCAGTCACTTAAATAGTCTCCCAGCACATACTCATATTTGACACTTATAATTCAACCAACCATGTCTAGAATAAAGACTAGATGCCAAACTCTAATCTTTGTCTAATGTTGCACAAATTTATGAGTTAAATTATAAAGAGAAACTAAAAAGAATGGAGCAAACTTTAAACTGCTGGCGAACTAGAAACCTTTCTCTAATTGGTAGAATCTGTGTTGTCAAAACTCTTATTTTGCCACAGTTAATCTATCTTTTTTCTGTTCTTTCTGTTAAATTACCCAGAGCCTTTTTTAAAGAATTAAATAAATTATTTTTTAAATTTATTTGGAATGGAGGCAAGGATAGAGTTCAACGTAAGATAATGTGTAATGATTATACTCAGGCTGGACTAAAAATGATTGACCCTTTTTCTTTTGCATGTGCTCAAAAAATGGTCTGGGTAAAACACCTATTGGATGAGAATTTTGATGCTCCATGGAAAAAGATTGAAGTAGCCTTTTTAGAAAAAATTAATCATGATATTCAAATTTTGTGGAAATCTCATGCTCCTGAGAGCATTTTAAACAGTCTTGGTAATATACAATTAGCTGAAGCATTGAGAATGTGGTATTCATTTAGGGAGGAAGCTGCTGTCGAATGTTATGGTAAACATTTTTCAGATTTGAGTGGTTGTCAACTCCTGTGGTATAACAAATTGATTCGTTCAAAATCTAAACAGTATCTTAATTATCCAATGTGGCATGAGAGAAATGTATTAATGTTATCTGACTTATTTAATCCTCCTCTTTTAGGTCACAAACTCTTTGAAGAGCTTGTGTTAGATTTTGGAATCCCCCAAACAGACAGAAGGAAATATAATTATTTTACTTAAGTGCATCCCTGAAGAATGGTTGGTGAGTTTTGACCCTGATATTATTGGTGTTCATGAAACAATTGTACATAAATTGTTGAGTTATAAAAAAGTCCCTAGACATTCATACATTTTATTTAGGGGATCACACACACCTGACAAAAGATACTCTTATTGGGATGAACGTTTACCAATACCAGTATCTATCGATTGGGAAAAGGTACACTACACAATTTTTTTTTGTACCATTGATACTAAATTAAGATCTTTCTATTTTAAGATTTTTCATAAAGCCATAGCATTAAATGATTTTTTGTATAAGATTAAATCTAAGGATTCACCCAATTGTGTTTTCTGTGATAAAAGTGAGGAAACAATTATCCACCTGTTTTGCGAATGTGAAAGGGTAATTCCTATTTGGCAATCCCTTTTAACGAAAATTTCCCAAAATAATGTTCAAATAAATGGTTCTAATTTTGAAAAAATGTTCGGACTCTCAACTGATAAGTTCATTTCATACCTTTTTTTACTTTTGAAGTATTATATTCATACATGTAAATTTAAGAATAATCCTCCAAGTTTTGCTCATTTTAAAACATTTGTTAAAAAACAACAAGACTTGGAATATTTGATAGCTAAGAAAAAAAATAAGTTGCCCGCTCACTTTAAGAAGTGGCGATTCACCTTATAATTTGGTTTTAAAAAATGTCAGTATAGGTTACATGATAACTAACACTGTATATTTTGTATAACAGGTTTAGTGTCCCATTTTTTTATATAATACTGCACTGTATTGGTTATAATTATGGTTGTAGACATCAGATCCCATTTTTTCATGCAACTTGTATCTCAGTCACCTTGATATACTTATTCGTTTAAAAACCTCCATAATTATGTCGTCTTGGATAACCAGTTGTGCTTTTTAATCCTATGAATAGTTGTTTGGAAACCACTTCATATAATCATAGCTTGTATATTTTGTTTTGTCTACTTTATTTACCAAATCACCTATCTTTGTTTAGATAACACTGATATTAAGTCATCGCATTGCCACATTCCTTTTTTTTTGGGGGGGGGGGGTGGGGGAGGATAAGTGGGTAGGTTTTTTTTTTTTTTTAAATTATTATTATGGTTGTTATTTTTTGTGTAACTAAATTGTGTTTATGTGATTTGCAATCACCTATTAATCATTTGTAAATTTTGTGATTTATTTCAATTTGTATAATAAAAACAGAATTATTAAAAAAAAAAGTCTCACTACTTCAGACTCTGCATTAAGCACTAATTGCGCAAACTAATTCTGTACCTGCAGACTATACCTTTTATAGGCATGTCTTTGAATGAATTTAGATAAATGACTAAACAGAGTCTAACATCCCATCGGTTGTGTTCTAATCGATTACATATGACGGTAGAATTCAAGGGTAGCCCTGTAACCTGTATGAATATAAAATTATGAAAAACTTCTTGATTTTAAAGCCATAAATTGCTCCCACTGTCCCATCATTGAATATTGTAGATATCAATAAAAATAAAAAAGCCATAACATCATTTCAAAGCAATCAATTCTACGTTTAATTTACCCAATGAGATGTGTATTTATTTGGTTATGTGGGTGCAGGGCACTCGAAAATGTTTAAATGCCCTTGATTATGCAATATTCGTGCGTGCGAGGCTTTGATGCAGCACGTGCGAACATTCGAGATTACACGTGCGCGTGCAACCAACGTGAGCTGGTTTACCGGCATTTGTCACTGATCTCAGCCGTAACTCCCCCGAAGACCTGCCCTGGACAAACTGGTGGTGTAACTTAACAAAATCTCATCTTCTATTTACATAAGGCGTAAGTAAGATTTTATTTATTAATGTAGCTTTGTTCTTTGAACGCATAGGCACATTTTAGAAGTCAAATTAGAAGTGAAGTGTGCCCCCAACAACATTCTTTTTAAGTTTTGTTTTTAATTTCTGCCGAATTCTGGATGTCTGAACTAACGTTAGTCTGACTCTGATTCTGAATCTGAATGCTCTGTCTTTCTTTTCTATTAATGTTAGCATGGTTAGTACTTATTCCACATTTCTTTTCACAATTTAAATGTCATTTCAACACAAGTTCGATCTTGCAATCTTCTGTTTCTTTCAGTTTCAACCAATATTATTAGTACATATTGTCGATTGTTATCATAGTACAAGTACAAGCATGACTGATGACAAGCATGACAAGGACAACTACAACTTACAAGTACAACTACAAGACAGACAGTTTTTGTTGACCAAAACTAGTAACAAGCTTCGGTCTCTGTAATACTAAAAGGCTTAGGCTAATTGTTGATAAAATAATTTACTTTCCCTACGCAAATTCCGATTTTACTTATATCAGGGGCCGCGGAAGCGGGGGGGCTGGACCGGCTTCAGCCCCCCCCCCCCACTTTTTTCCAAAACCGTGTACAAAAACGTAAAAATGACCATATGATTGTGATTTTTTGCGCGGTCAGCCCCCCCACTTTGAAAACCGTTCCGCGGCCCCTGCTTATATAACTACAGTATCAATTTCTATATAGAAATCGGTAAGTAATGATAATTTACTTACCAAACGGACTTCTTTCTGCTCCAAACATAGTCCAGATTGGACCTTGGTGTTTGGAAGTTCTCTTTCCCAAAGCTAACATAGAGGGCACATGAGCCACTGATCTTCTCTGAGTCTGAGCAATGAATCAGCGCCATCTTCCCTGAGGAGGGAAGATGAGTCCGTGGATTGGTGCTGATTAGAGAGTGGGAGTCATGTCATGTGCCCTCTATGCTATGTTAGCTTTAGGAAAAGAACTTCCAAACACCAAGGTCCAATCTGAACTACTCCGAACATCGGATGTCTTCGCTTAGCTGCGAGCGACTTTGTTCTGAAAACGAGTGCACGCACGTCAACAGCACGCATTTCCAATACAATCGGCCGATATGTCCGATGTTTGGGACCACCCCTTTATCCACCACTGTTGCTTAGGCATGCCTCAGCAAACTAAAAACTGAAGCCAGGCAGTGCTTGGTCAACTTTAGTTTATTTTAGTTGGTTCAAAATTTTCACAAAACAACGAGCTTATAAATGAACAAGGTAACATTCTCACTGTCTTCCTTTCCTACAGCACTCAAGCTTCCATCATGTACAGACTATCCAGCGTCCTCCGACCTTTGACCTCCCGGGCCCTGACCCCATCAGTAAACAGAGTCGTGTGCCCACATCTTGCCAGAAGCTATGCCAAGGATATCAAGTTTGGTGCAGAGGCTAGGGGTATGATGCTTCAGGGCGTTGACCTCCTTGCAGATGCTGTAGCAGTCACAATGGGCCCCAAAGTGAGTTGATGGTCAATAGGGGGCAGGGGTTTCTTAGTTTGGTGGGAATTTGCCAGCATTTAAATTTAACTTCAAATTGAAGAGACAGCAATGAAGAAATTTTTTTTCTTGTACAGTTTGTTATACATGTATGTACAGTGCTGTGGGAGATCTATTGTGCATCTCCGGGCTTTTTGAGCCATACAAAACAATCCTTTGGTTTGTTTGTCACTTATCAGCCTGTTCTTGCTTGCCATAAAAAGATGATTTTTTGTTGTAGCAGATAGGTTTAATCAATCAAACAGCCAACTGATTCCTGCTGTAAGTCAAATAACCTTCTAAGACAAAGCAATTTTTCAGGATCAGATGATGAGATCAGATAACTGATAATCTTTTCTTTCTGTGCTTAATTGTCCTCCATCTCTATACAAAAATTGTATAATTTATTTATGTAGGCTAATGTTAAAAGAAAAGTGCTTCACTGCCAAGGTGGCTTCTTTTGTTTGTTTGTTGTGTGTATGAACAAGTTCACTTGTTCCTCAAGAGCTATTGAATTAACTAAGTTTTCCAAAATCTTTGTCCTTGACTGCTCGTTCTACTTTCTTCCATCATGCTAACTTTCCCTTTTTGTAATTGACAGGGACGTAATGTAATTATAGAGCAAAGCTGGGGTGGTCCTAAAATCACAAAAGACGGTGTCACAGTCGCCAAAGCCATTGAACTCAAAGACAAATGGCAGAACGTTGGAGCTAAACTTGTCCAGGACGTTGCAAATAACACGAACGAAGAAGCCGGGGATGGAACCACGACAGCAACAGTATTGGCACGAGCTATCGCCAAGGAGGGTTTTGATAACATCAGCAGGGGAGCCAACCCTACAGAAATCAGGAAGGGCATTATGAACGCTGTTGATGTCGTTGTTAAGGAGTTACAGAGACAGTCCAAACCAGTTACAACACCAGAAGAAATTGCACAGGTGAACTGTCCTACTTGTTAAATACCTAATTAACCCATTGGAGACTAGCAATTTATACTATGACATATTTTCTATGGACCCCAGCCCACATTATGCAGCTTCAGTCTATATTGGGTTAACAAAACTTTACTACTCTGTATTTCAGATATAAATATTGTGCTGTTTGGAATATATCATTTGTGCTATTTTCAGTAGGTTGTACAGTCAAGCAATATTTTACTTTGCCAATGCTGCTTTTGAAGAGGAAGAAATTTGGTATTTCCAGTTTACAAATCAAATTATAATAAAGTAAAATAACAGCCTTTATGAGGCAACGATTATCAAGTTGCTTTTTCAATTACGCACTCTATCCAATCAGTTATAGGTGATAGTCGTGAATTGAATATTTTCTAGTTGATAACGATCAGGGATGTAGTCAAGGCGGGCCTTAGCATCAGCCTTGTGACATGGAACTATCGCTCGCTTCTGTATCCCTGAGAATGACCCACAGTTAATTGTGCCACTTTAAATCACCCTCATGTTATTCAATCTCATATGTTAAGCAATTTTTTGACCAAACTATCCAAAACCTGACAACTCTATGATTAAAATTCAGCTTCACTCAATTATAGCCAGTTTCACTTTTACTTTCCTCTTGCTACAGGTTGCTACCATCTCAGCTAACGGAGATGCAGGAATCGGTGAACTCATCTCCAGGGCGATGAAGAAGGTCGGGCGGCATGGTGTTATTACCGTCAAGGATGGCAAGACATTAAATGATGAGCTCGAGGTCATTGAGGGTCTCAAGTTTGACAGAGGATACATCTCGCCATATTTTATCAACTCAGCTAAAGGTATTGCATTTGGGTGAAATTTGTGGTGATGCACAAGATTGTAGAAAAGCTTCAACAAAAGAGTGAATTGAAGTTGAATTTTTTCAAAAAAAGAATGTTCTCTTTATGTGTTTCACCAAGACTTTGCAAAAGACCTAATTTGAAGAGAGTAATAAAAAGAACTAGTGATATGCATCTAACTTGCACAATTGCAATATAATAAAATTACAAAACAAGTTTGCTTGTATAGGAAAAACTACTTATCCGGTTACTGTTATGTGTCATTATGTCTTTGCAAAATTGTCTGAAAAGGTCTGGTTAAAATGTGTTGACTGTGGTCTCCAAAGTTTTACATGTAGCTGTGCAAGTTTTCTTTGAATATCTACAGATTTGTGAAGAGCCATGGCATCATTCAACTCTATCATTTGATGAAAAGCTTTTAAACCATCCATGTTTACAACCTTGATTCCTTTTCCTTCCAGGTCAAAAGGTTGAATTCCAAGATGCTCTCCTGTTGCTATGTGAGAAGAAGATCTCAACCATCCAAGCCATCGTCCCAGCCTTGGAGCTTGCCAATGCTCAGAGGAAACCTCTCGTCATCATCGCTGAGGACATCGATGGGGAAGCTCTAAGCACATTGGTTCTTAATAGGTAAGCTCTGTCTAGAGACCTAGGGAATGCTTCAACAACATGCTTATAATGTCATGCATGAACTTACAAACCATTGAATTGAAACGGGTTCTTGTAGAGTTGGGCCTTTCCATCAAGTTGGGGCAAACATTGTGACATTTCAGCCTAACCCAAAACTTATTATTTTACACATTTATTGTTTGTGGGCTTACATATTAAAGACCTTTTACTGGAAATTTTGGGGCATTTAGACTAATCATTTATGATGTTATTGAGCAAAATAGTGTACTGTAACATGGAAACAGTGTCTGTGTAGCATAGCGATAATATCATTTGGTCCTTTAAGTCAAATTATGGCAATTAGGTTGACCAAAACTTGATGCAATATGCAAATTCACTAGGTAGCGAAATACCTCAGATTTCCAATGCATAGTTTTGTTTTTATGAGAAAATCTAAAATTGTCTCTATGCTACCCAGTGTCCACTAAATGTGACATTTCCCAATGCTACATAGACACTGATTGAGATGTGTTGATCTGATATTAAAGTTTTGTCTTTCCTCCTGAAGGTTAAAGGTTGGTCTTCAGGTAGCAGCAGTCAAAGCACCAGGGTTTGGTGATAACAGGAAGAACCAGCTTCATGATATGGCCATCTCTACAGGAGGAATTGTAAGTAATCGCTTTCCCTTTCTCTGGCTAACATGCAGAGATGTAGCCCTGTTGATTGTAATATAAACTTTAGGTAACTTACCAAGCATCTCTGCCATGTCTTTTATTGGTAAGAATCCTACCTTTTAGGCACTCAGGGACATTTTACAGTCACTTTCCCTTCATTCTTTCTTGTTTTGTGATGAAATGTGAGGATTTGTTATGAAAATTTGCTTGAGGATTCTTGTGGAAAATACACTTCTCTGGCTTTTGGTAATGCGCCTAAGAAAGTTCAACCCAAGTCAAAATATTTCACCTCCGTCTTTTACTTTTAATAAGGTCTATCCAATGAGGGGGGGGGTAGAATGTTCCACTCTTATTGGCTAATTCTGGTGTTTAAAGATAGATCTTTTCAGTCATTCATGAGTAAGCTGACATTACAGGCAACATTTAATATTCAAAACTCAAATATTGTGACATAGTATTAGCAACATGGTCATAAGGCATGACTAAGTCCACAAATTTATTGTTAATGATAAAAAATACATTACAGACAATACAGTTTGTCTTTTAACCCTTTCTCCCACTTTCTCTACCCCTTGTTTGTCAGGTATTTGGTGATGAAGCTATGGATGTTAAGATTGAAGATGTTCAGGTCCAGGATCTAGGTCAGGTCGGTGAGATCGCCATCACCAAGGACGATACACTCATTCTCAAGGTATCTATTTATCCCAAAGTCTGACTCTTTTTCTTTTATAATTTATATTTCATCTTTAAACACAAATGTGAAGTATAGTTATAATAATATGACACTGAAATGATACAAAAGTACTGTCACAGAAAATATGACAAGACCCTGTTGCATAAAAGATTTTTTTGTAATTTTGTTTGTAACTCTGCTGTCCAGTGGTAATTTTCATACAATTTTTTAATTTTGATTGGCTGTTAAGAATAGTGACCATTGAAGTCACCATTGGATTGCAACTTAACCGTAAGAGTATTTTTTTATGCAATGGGGGCCCTGGCCTGCTAGAGTATATATATATATATATATATACTACTACTAAAGTTTGGCTTTTATTTTTTAACAGGGTAAGGGCAGGCAAGAGGATATTGACACGAGAGTGGCTGAGATCGCTGAACAGATTGAGAACACAAACTCAGAGTATGAGAGGGAGAAGCTGAATGAAAGGCTAGCCAAGCTTTCTGATGGTGTAGCAGTACTGAAGGTAAGAAATATTAATTCTAAATCCTGGTGAGGCCGCTTCCTTACTTAACAGGTTGAGAATATCGAACCCAGGTCAATGTTTAAATCCTATAGACTTCTCACTAGCTGCAATGTTTGTTGGGACATCAGATGGATCATCATCAAGCAGTCATCAAAAGAAATCTTTGCAATAGAGTCAAAGTTTGTGTTAGAATGGTTACTGACCGTTTCCTATTTTCATAGGTTGAGATATGGCCGGTTATCCATTGTGCGCATTGGTGTCTTTGTAAATCGCAGACATATTTTGCAGTAAATTACACTTTTGTCACTTGATTCCTTTTGTCAGTGAAAGGGAGGATAGTTATATTGCTTTCTTTATCTTTTTCAGGTTGGTGGTTCAAGTGACGTTGAAGTAAACGAGAAGAAGGATCGTGTGAACGATGCCCTGAATGCCACCAGGGCTGCCGTAGAGGAAGGCATCGTGCTTGGTGGTGGTACCGCCCTCATCAGGTGTCTACCATCGCTTGAAAACATCCCAGCTGAAAATGCTGATAAGAAGATTGGTAAGATAAAAAGGAATTTAAGAGCCAAATTCAAGAAATTGTAGTAAACAATTATTTCAAAAAAAAGTCTTTAGAATGAAGAGGATTTGAAATGATAACTTTTGATATCATTAAAGCAATCCAGATGTTGTATACAGTAATAAAAGATGCTGAAAACCTCTGACATGTATAACCACAAGAGGGTACATATCTACGTATATGGAGAAAAGAGACATCTGATGGCAAAATCCCTTGCTTATTTACAGATTATTTGGCAATTCATCCACAGTCTTTACGTCAAGGAATGACTATGAAATACAACCTTTGCTTCTCTTTCTGCAGGTGTGGAGATTGTCAGGAGAGCGCTTCGCATCCCAACCCAGACCATCGCCAACAACGCTGGTGTAGAGGGCGCCCTCATTGTTGAGAAGGTGATCGATGCGGCAGAAGGGATTGGTTATAATGCAATGGAAGGAGAGTTTGTTGACATGGTCCAGGCTGGTATTATTGATCCCACAAAGGTAAGTTGACATTGATTTTAAAAAATTCAAATTATACATGCTTGGTTCAAGTTCATCTACAATAACCAAGATTATTCATTTAGGCCTCAAAATTGAACTTCGGTATCTTGTCAAAACAGAGCAAGATCTTTCTTGCAGGAATCCTGCAAGTGGCCTTTCATTACCAATTCTCACGTTTCAACATAGATTTAAAAAAATAGAGAACGCAGGAAAGCTGCTATGAAAAGATGCATAGTGCCTTTGTAACAGGATACCTTCTCAAAGACAAGGCACAGACTTTTGACAAAGTACCGTGAGAAAAGTAAGTTATCTGAAACATGACATGCAAGAATTTCTTGGACTGCTGAAAAGTTCGGATCTCTCCAAGTTTCTGCTTTCAGACCCATCTGATTACCAAACTACCTGTTTACTTTTGAGAAGTTGTTCATTCCTCATACTACCTGATTAAATGATTTTTCACATTCATACCCATCTAAACCAGAACTTTTGGGGGCAAGTTCTCAAAGTTATCAGCAGGAGTATTGAGTTATGGGTAATATAAGTATTAACTGATTTGCAGACGTGTGCAGTTAAAAAAAAACACTGCCAGAAACCCAGTTAAGGCCCTACAATGGTGTTTGCACCTGTTCTACTCGCCCAACAACAAACATCGGGTTATTGAATCATCAGCACTTACATTTTGATCTTTTCTTTTATACCTATAGGTTGTAAGGACAGCACTCGTGGATGCATCGGGTGTGGCCTCCCTCCTGGCGACAGCCGAGACCGTCATCACTGAGATTCCTAAAGAGAAGGAAGAGATGCCAGGCGGTGGTATGGGAGGCATGGGCGGTATGGGAGGAATGGGTGGTATGGGGGGCATGATGTGAGGCTAGCTGCACCCCGATCAGGGGAAACTAGATAAGGGTGATTATTTTATATATAAGAGATAACTATTTGAATGTATAACAACATGAATGGAAATGTACATGATTGTGATTCCAGAGATTTGAGAAGACGCGACCAGCCATGCACCGACGATCATTATGAGGAAGAAGAAATCATCGGCTGCCTCTAAGAATCCTATATGGGGGTGTTGCAAGAAACCTAAAGCCAATTGCAAGACAGTAGTCGTCCCAAGGTTCTCAAAAGCAATCAAAATTCTTGCTATTATTTGCCTTCTTTGCAAGTGATGGCTTGGCCTACTTTTTCTAAAGAAAATCTTAATTGACTTGCTGTCTGTGAAAATTATCTATTAAATGCTTATTTGTGGTTGGTATTTGCAATCGATAAAGATATCTTTCTTTCAACACCTCCTTAGAGTATGAAGTCAGTAATGTAAATGTTCCTCAAACCTGTCACAAATCTTGTACTAGATCAGCAGACTTGCCTATCTGTGTGATCATGACTGGTTGTTATGGTAGAAAACCGCTGTTTGGTTGTCAGCGGTGTTCTGTGAATAAGCCAGTTCAAAGGTCTTTGATATGTTGAAAGGACTGCCCCTCAGCACAAGTGTATGACAATAAATGTGCAAATATATCCTGACTTTTTTATGTAGGATGGTACTGGAGTGATGATAAAGCTAGGCATTTTATGACCAAATGGTGACACACAATGGATTGTTTTTGTTCCTCTACATTGTACATTATGAATAGCTGCATGTGTATACATCTGATTAAATGTATTATTTCCAATGAAAGTGATGCATATTTGTGGGCAAGGGATTGATTTGGTTTGGGACTTTTTTGGGAACTGTTCTTTAAATAATCATATGAAATTAAGAGGGATTTTAAATCCATGCTTTGATTTGTTTTTGATTAAATGGTTTCAATTGTTGCTTATATGTATGAGAGAATTTTTTGGTACTTCTATCTTATTTTCATTTCTCACTAAGAACTTTTACATTTGTTTTTTTATTTTCAATTTGTTGACCAATCATGATAACTTGAAGTATGTGTATTTTCGAAGGAGCAGATATGAAATATTAGTGTATGTATTTTGATACACGTTAAAAGTGGCTACAGGGATATTAAAATTTGATCCACTTTTCATTTTAAAAAATGAAAGAAAGTTACGAGACTATCGACTCCTATACAAAATAAATTGTTGTGGAGTAATTATGCTTGAAATTGCTTATGTATGGCATTGAAATATAGATCGTTTTGTCATGTTTCTGTCTGAATGTACCCAATTTATAAATATGTGATTATCAGGTGCGGTACTTTGAAGAAAATCATTTGAGAAACTTCCTATGTAAATTGCTACTGCAAATATGAATGTTTGTATTCCATCATTGTGGAGTAATTTCTTGAAATAAAAAGAAAAATATTCCCATTATTACTGATGTTTCCAAAGTCTTGAGGTTACTTTATTTCAATTTGTGTGAGTATCTTCCAAACAGAGAGCGAGGTCATAATTATGAAAGTGGTGTACATGAGAAGTAAGTTGAGTTGGAAATGTGAATTTATCTGGAATAGAAATAATGAAGTGAGAAATACTAATGTGTTGCTGTTGCATGTTTTGTGTATGGGAGGTGATCTCTGTATTTTGAGAACAGACTTCCAACCCACCCTCATGGTAGATCATAAAATCAAACATACGATCAATAGCTAAGCTTCATGTAACGAGGCCCAGAACATACGAACAGGCAAACTAAAATTGTTAATGCTTGTAGAATGTTGAAATGAGTCATAAGGCCCAAATTCACAAAGGTGATTATATAGCCATTGATTGAACCCACGGTTAAAGCAGATTTCCTGTATAAATTATGCTTGATTTACCATGTATTAAAAACTGTCCAATACTAATGCAAGCTTTTGTTAAAGTGCGCCAATTTGACGCCTGTTGCCATGGTTTAGTATGCTAATTTATACACGAGTCCACTATTTACTCATTAATTCAAAAGCGCGCAGCATTGGACATTTTCTAATACCCCTTTCATAAACCCAATTATGCGGCTAATAGCAGCATAATTTGGTCGTAAAATCGGAGGAGGACCAGAGTTATCCGCATTATTTTGATGCTGCAATTATCCGCATAATAGCGGCATCGGGACAAGATTTTGAGTTTATGAACGCATTTCCAAATAATGCGGATAATTGCCATGGTGCGGTCACAGGGTCACCCTTTTCCAACACAACCGCATCGGAGGGGGCGTGTGCAGTTGTCATGACGATTATCCACCTTTTTCAGGACGGGCGCTCGTAAAAATACTGCAGATTATTTTCGGAGTTTGTGAACGCAATTTTATTGAATTATCCGCATCACTCTTAGGCGGCTAATTGGAGGATGGGTTTATGAAAGGGGTATAATATACGTGGTCAATAAGCATAATCTATACAGGAAATCTGCATAAACCATTGGTTCAACCGATGGTTTTCAAAATAACCTTTGTGAATTTGGGCCAAGAGTCTTTAGAATGCTGAAAAAGTGCTACCGGGTGGGTGTTTGATAAAGCTGTAAGTTACAAGCGACTGGTGATCCTTTTCTGGAAGCTAGATCAACAATAAAACTTTGCAGTATGGTATATGTTTTATCACAAGAAATGATCACCAGTCATTTGTAAAGTCGCTCAAAGCTTATGAACAGCTTTATGAAACACCCACCTGGGGAGCATTTCATGAAAGGATTTTATCCGACAGCTACCATAGTAACAGCACCTCTCAGCCAATCAGAATCAGGGAAAGTTGTCAGATCTGAAAACTTGTCGGAGAAAAATCTTGATGAAACACTCCCCTGATACTGTAAATGGGTTTGTAAGAGGGACATGTGAAATATGACCTCAAGATATCAAGCAAGTCACAACACATCGTCGTACATGTATTTACAAATCATTTATTTATCACCAAAATATCGTTTGAAACAATGATCATAAGTCTAGGACAGTTTTCACATGTAAAATCACTTTCAGGGCAGCAATTCATGAAGCAAATAGTGATTGATTTTCACCGACTACTGTTACAAGCTACTGTGAATCCTTGCATCTGATTGGCTCAGAGCAAATAAGTCAGTGAAAATAATTTTTTTGCTTCATGAAAATGCTCCCTAAGTCTTGATAAGTCAAAACAACACGGGAATCACAGGAAAGCAACCGCAATTGTCCATTACATAAGCATTTTCTTATATACAGATAACATTGCAACTTCATATCACATTCCAGAAATGATTTACCATAGATACATAATAGTGGAACACAAGTAAACATGTGGGTGATTTAATCATTTGTGAACAGTGTAATTAAGCATAATCCCAGTCTTGTTGAAATAAGAAAAAGGTGAAGATACATGCAGAAAGAACAGATGAAAAAGGAAAGCTTTAGTCTCTCTACACATTTTTCCCCTTGGAAGAGGGCAAAAGAGCTTTAAATCTAGATTATTTCACTGCAGTCTGCTAAGATTTTCCAACATGACTACTAGTTTTGACCCCCCCCCCCCCAAAAAAAAAAATAGATTCAGAATTGAGCTGTCAATAGTGTCAAAATAAAAAGAGTTTCCTACCTGATTCCAGCGCAGAAATTCAGTGAGATGAGAAACAGAAAAAAATGTGATCTAGTTGTGCTATATCAAAATCACTCTTCTACCAGAAGATAACAAATACAGTTACAGATGAAAAGCAATGAAGTAAGCAGAAAAGCTATAGCACAATGACTTGAAAGAGTACTCCATTTATGGGTTCCCTACTTCAACTGAGTATATTTACATACTGATATTTTCATGATACCACATACTGAATGAAATGACTGGATTTCAATGTAATTTTAAAATGGTTCCTGTACAAATCACTTGTAAAACTGAGTGATATTCATGGTTTTATTCATCTGTGTAAAAAGCACAATCAGTGCCCTGTGACATTAAAGATACTGTCAATTGCTCAATTAATTATGACCGTTTGGCAAACCGTGTACAAAAATGTGCAATGAATTGTCAATGATAAATTTATTTCTGTATGTTACACCACCTGAGCTACATTCTTAACCTTCTGAATTAACCGCCAAGCATGTTCTCCATTTACCATAAAAATAGGGCCCCATCTTACAAAGAGTTACGATTGATCTGATCGATCTCAAGTATATATGGAAATCCATCAATGTCATAATTTTTTCTTTGGAAATTTGCTCAATATCCATTGGAAACAAAGAGAAGCGTACTGAATTGTCAAGAAAACAGTTAATGTATGAATATATGTCATTTCTAGAAAATATTTTGAACAAACATGTATGTCAGTTGTTGACGTTGCTGGCTTTCCATAGTTACGATTGATCGGATCAATCGCAACTCTTTGTAGAACAGGCAACTGATCTCCCTTTAGCCATGTACTAGTATGAGTAAAACCTGAACTGACCGCACAGAAATGTTGTTAGCACTAACAATGCACAAACAGATGCCCTGTTACAACCGCTAATGTAACTGGTAATGCAAATGAAATAAATGTTTTGACTTCATAATCCGAAAGATGTGACGGGGCTTACCGTTAGCGCTCTGTTAGGCTAACAGCGTTTCTCTGCAGCAGGCACTTGGCCCTGTCTCAAAAACAGTTGTAACTTACCAAATCAATATGAAATATTGAAAGCCGATCGATCTGAAATATTGAAAGCCGATTATGCTGTCATTTAGAATGCAGATGTCGATTCAAAGTTTCTATATATCTGATAAGATACCTGTTTGTGCGTCATTTTTTTGTGAATAGACAGTACGCCCCTTTTTCTACAGACCGGATAAGTGCCTAGACCTCTTCCATGAAGGATTATAACATTGATGGCTCTCCTTTGTTAAGATTGATTAGATCAATCACAAGTATTTGTGAAACAAGGCCCTGAATATGACTGACTGTGTATGTGTGAGGACAGTTGTCTCCTATCATTTCTATCAAATGATCATTCTACGTACAGGCTGTTTCAAATAGATCAAACCATGGGCCCGTTGCAGAAAGAGTTGCAATCAATCGCAAATCTAAAAATCATGCAATCAAAAGCGCGCATTTGGGACTTGCGATTGATTTTTTGGCTTGCGTTTAAACGCAACTCTTTCTGCAATGGGTCCCATATCAACCTAAAACGTAGAAGAGCTGATATTCTGTAATATAGGTCTATATTTAGATCGACTGGATCAATAAAAACTTTTGAGAAAAAAGGCCCTAAACATAAAGTCCACTTACCAAGAGGGAACATGATCTCCTTTGCACAATACTTCAATTGAATAATGATAATAATACTATTCCGCTTTTATATAGTGCTTCACACATCAGGGGAGTGTTTCACAAAGATTTAAGTATGACTTAGAGTCGCACTAATATATCTAGTTGCGCGCAGTATAAAAGGCATGACAGCATTGGTCAGATCATGCCAAGAGGACGCGCACTACTGCATATTGATCAGTAAGATTGCACGTTGCATATCATGTTCGCTTCGGCATTTAAGTCATACTTAAATCTTTGTGAAACACCCCCCAGGACAATGTCTAAAAGCACTTTACAGATATATTACTACTTCAGTCAACGATCTTTCTATATGTACAGGCTTCACTGTTTCAAATAAATCAAAACAAAACGTATTAACCTTGAAGATACGGTAAAGTAGTAGAACTGATATTCAGGAGTAATGGTATATCATACAAAGTCAATTCTGAAGCATAGGTCTGGAGCAGAACTCCATCTCATGAAGTCCACATTATTGTCCATCAAATTTGAAATCATCCATGATAATGTTCCATCTGATCACCTCTCAGAGCACATAATCTAATTCATATCGTAGGTATTGGTTCTTCTCATCGTTAGGAACTCTAGGGAAGCCAGCAACCAACGAGTCCTGCGCGCCGATGTACAGTGTGTTGTATATTCTCCAGTATGTGTCTCGGACCTTACGGGCTGGGTGGAACAATCCCTGAGGGAAAGACAAAAAAGAACAGATGAGATTTTAAAGTTCATGTTGTTGCAAACTCACATACTTGGGCAATACTATCAAACAATCAACCTTGTTATACAGTTGACCTCAACCTTTCTCCATTTTTACCTTATTTCATGATGAACTTAAGAGCTATAAAATTTAAAATGATCAACTATAATCCATATGCATACTGAGTAAGATCTAGCTCGCTCTCAGCAGCCTCCCATCCACCCCCCCCCCTTCACCAAAAGAAACTAAAGAAAGATATAAAGAAAAGATAACTTCTAGTCTTTTGTTACTCTGTATAATATCAAATCTTCATATCCTGACAGAAGCACAAATTACTATTTGACTTATAACAAGGACCTATATATTAACCCTGAAAGACCAAGTTATTTCAGAGGAAAATGATTACCCCCCCCCCCTAATCTCTCCCACACTTCTATCAGGGTTAAAGACATATTGTCAGCTTTGAGCCTGGCAGACAAAATGACCAGACACAAAGAACCACATGTTCTTACCTGTAATGCATACTGTAACATCTTGATAGACCCTACACCGACCCTAAGACCTTCAATGGCTTCCATGACGGCCTGGATGACATGGGGAGACGTCTCAAAGATGTTTGGCCACACAAAGTTAAGGAGATGTATGAGGGCGTCCTCACAGCCGAACCCAAAGACTCCAAGTGACATGTGTTTGATGGCTGCACAGGCAGTCTGTCGATGGACAAGATCCCTGAGGAAAACAAAAACAATTCAACAAACAGAAGTCAGTTTCACTGGCATTGACTGTATCAAGAGTAGAGTGGATTTTGATAGAAATTCAAAGTCTAGTTCAAGAAGTTACAGTGAGCAATAATTTAAAGAGTAAGTGCTATACTAATCAAGCATCAGGGATTTGAATTCTTGCATATTCTAATATCAGACTTAATCTATAAACTGGGCCTTTGTGTTGTTTTATGTTCTCTTCTTATCAGTTTGTTTGTCTTAACTTCACATTGTATGTTTTTCATAATTATGTTTGTAATGTTTATATCTTTGTTATAGGGCCTCCAAGGACAACAGTATGCCAATAACTCATCGAGCCACGCTATTAAAAAAAGATTTATAAATAAATTATTGGTATTTTGATTAAAGACAATGATGGCAATAAACAAACATTGAAGCACAACACAACAAATTATCAAATTATAGTCTTGTGTGCTTGCAAGACACCCTAAGGAGTTTCGGAGAGACTAGTCTGTTAATTCAGTGCGGATACCACATGCAATATAGGGAAAGATTTCTTAGTTTATTTTTATATACAACTTTCATTTACTAGTATATTTCTATTTTCTATGTCATAATGTGGATGTGGACAGGTATTAGGCAAAAATCACTGAAAGAATGTCTGTTGCAAATGAGGTATGACTGAAATCACATAAACCCATCCATTCTTGCTCACCTGTCCATAAGAGCATCTTCTAGCAGTGGTGTAACAGCGTAGATATAATCCTTGCCCATCTCACCGATGTACTCAAAGAGAAAAGAGAGTGACTTAAGAACACCATTCTGCACGTTGAGTTCCGGTACCCTGTATTCATTCATCAGGGCGGGGAGGACGGTGAAGGGGGAACAGGTCTCGGCTACGATGGCAATGGCTACGGTGGTACATACACGGTTCTGACGCTCCTGCACTTTGAGGTTGTTCAGCAGCGTGGCTAATACGTCGTGAGGTCTGGTAGGGGAGAGGGAAGATATGAAAATCTACATGTTTAGAATAGTAAAAGCTAGATATATATATATATATATATTAACCTGCTCTGGAAACGAAGATCACATGGCAAAAGGTGAAACGGAATATCGCCTAATACACATTAAGACAATTTAACATGCCTGGGAGCTGTTTCATAAAGGACTTTCAACTGTCGTAACTTTGCCATTATGGCAACTACCATGGTAACCTTGATTTTGATTGGCTGCTGAGCCCTGTTACCATGGTAGTTGCCATAATGGCAAAGTTACAAAAGTTGTAAGTCCTTTATGAAATGGGCCACAGAACATGCAACACAGAATAGCCATTGGTGCAGAGTGACTATTTTGATTCCATGGCATTTGCTCCGGAGACCAAAGGTCCCATGGAAAATCTGCATGTTAGCCAAACACAAAACCTAACCTCCAAAACTGAATAAACCTTAATCCTAATATATTTACATTATTCTGAACCAAAACTCCATTACTATTGTAACTTCAACCCTGTGCCCTCTGAGAGGAGTACATGTCGCAGGAGCACATGTCATGTTACTGACTATTTCAAACCATTACAAGATGGCTATCATTAATAAAAAAGACAAGCACATGAGAGGTGGGACTTTGCTACTTGATTTTATTCTTGATGATTTGCTCGTCTTGAGAACTAAGCAAAAATCAGGTAGCAGCAATCCGTATCATCATAAATAATAGCATTATTATAGCATCATACCGATTTCCTTGTTGCTTTCAGAAAAAGCATACCTAACAATCACAATAATAGTACCCAGGGTCGCCATTAAGCTCTTATAACGGTTATCCCAACAAGCCCTGCATAACTTAGTGTTATTATTACACTTCTATGTCAACGGGATGGTAAATGGAAACCTACTCACCCGATAGCCTTGGCGATATACCCAAAGGTATTGACAGTAGCTCTTCTGATGGACTTCTTATGAGCTTTGAGAAGATCTAGAAGCTCAAAACAGATCCTCATCCATTCCCTGGCTGAGACATACTCCGCTCCACGGTCAGCGATGCGTCCTACCAAGTCTATGCAGTTCTCTTGTACCTTCTCATGTCTGAAAACAAAGAAGATGATGATAGAATTAACACAAGGGAATTACTTCAATTCAATTCACATCTCTTTAAAAACATCAAAAGATCAAGTTTACAAATCAATACAAAATACATTTTACATAACATTATAAAAGAAATGGTAAAGATGAAGTGAGGAGGATGTGGGGGATAAACAAAAGGCCATTGGCCTGTCAAGGTAAATCCCCGAATTTACCCAATTCAAAAACTAATACAAAATAACAATTATAGACATAAAGCGAACAACATACAATAACATAACAAATCTAAACACATAAAAGGCAAGATTACAAATTAAATTATTCAGACTTAAGTAAATACAATTTATATTTTCTCCTAAAAGAACAAGTAGTTTGGCTCTCTTTGAGGTCATCTGGCAAGAGATTCCAAGACTGTGAGCCTTTAAAACTGACAGTTGTTCTTGAAAAATTATAATGATAAAAAGGTACATACATTTTATTGGCATTTCTTGTGTTATATTCATTCATGTTGATATTATATTCAAAGTATTCATTAAAATAATTTGGAAGCAATTGTTTAGAGTAGGAAAACATAAAAGATGCTAGTTGTAATTTATTCATATCATAAATATTCAATCTTTTCAATTTCTTAAATAAAGGTTGAGTTCAGAAAGAACTTGTGGTGGACATGGAAGAGACAACTCCAATCAGGATTGTTCACTAGCACAGTTTCCTTTCACAATCAATATTGAACAACTCTACAAAGTGAAATCATCTGGAGGGGAGGGGGGGGGGTTCACTTAGGGCTAAAACAATACCAATTGGAGCAAATTCACTCTAAGGCTCAATACATTCCTAGAGCGAACATACTTACAGGAATTTTAGGGATTTGATGAAAAATACCAAACTGAAATACTTTAAACAAGTATTTGCAAACTGTCTGATAACAACTTGAAATAATGTGATCAAAACATGGGCAGAGTGACTCAAATGAGAGTATTTTGATGGGGTGGTGGGAACGAGTCTTTTGTATTTTCATCTATGCTATGACTTAACTGATCACAGCCTTGAAAACAGATCAGTGGAACAATAAGCTGGGACAATTACCCAGCCCAGATATTGCTTTTAAGAATGAGAATTCTCCCAGTCAATGAATCACCCAGCCCCCCCCAAAAAAAAAAAATTAAAAAATTAAAGGAATAAAAATCAACAGTAACAAAAACTACGTCGACAAAGCACCCCATGATTACTCACCTGTTTTTGAGAATAGGTGTAAGACGAGGCAGGAGATCCTTGATGGGTGGGGTCATCTTATGCATACCAATGACATTGACAATGCCCTTGAGTGCTCCTAGAATGCTGCCCAGAACCTCTGGGTATTCTTCTCCAAGATATTCATACAGCACAACACCCAAGTGACCCATTAGTTTCTCCTGTTTATCAAAACAAAGAAAGGTAAATAATTAGAAGTGGGGTTTTTTATTGACACTACCTATAATCAACAGAAATGAAATGCTATTTGTAATATTTGAATGCCAGGTAAAGGATAAATAAAATATTGTGTTTTACAAAGAAAATGTATGTGAAAGATGTTTTACAGTAAAGAAATGTCCTACATCAATGAATCAGGTCCTCATAATCTGCTTATCTTTTGAAAATAAGATCACTTTACGAGCACAATATAGGAGAATTTCAAGATACACTCTCTTAACCTCCTTCTTGTTTTCTATCATAGGTACATTTATATTAGCATACCTTGAAAGTGAAATAAAATGATACCAATATATGTGACTTTATATGTGACTTATAAAGCGTCAAATCCATTCTGTAGAAAGCTAAAGTCGCATAAAGAAATTAAGAAGTAAAAAGAAAGGTTTTGAGAACATTTTTTAAGGACTCAACAGAGATACAATTTTTGATGTCTTCAAGAAGTCCATTCCATAGTATGGGACATGCATGAGCAAAGGATCTCTCCCCAAAGTGTTTGAAAGTTTTAAAACCGCAAGTGAACGAGATGTAGACAAGTGTAGAGACCTGGTAGGTATGTAATAATTCATAAAAATAAAACAAATAATGATGAAGAGACATTACCTCTTGACATGTTCTCATGACGATAGCGATCCTTGAGATGAGATCAGCAGCTTGCTGTCTGACCTTAGCTGCTTTGTTATTAAGACGCCATAGGATAGTACCACAGATCTGAGGTAGGTAAGCCTTTACTCGCTTACCAAGGGCATTCACTATGGTACCAAAACCATTCAGCATTACAGAGTCCTGTGGGTGACAGAGAATGTGATATTACAACTTAAAGCAATGACACATGAATGACAGTTAGGCAGGTAGTTGATAGTATAAGCCAGTTCGTAGTTCCTTTCTGCGCATGATCAAAAGATTTTATGCATGATCAGAGGAAGGTCATTTGTACTAAAGTGACATGGTGGTTTAAAATCTAATGAGATAAGCACCTACTTTGATGTCTTGATTATTCATATATTCTTTTGAATTGTGGTTTTCATTTACATCCACAAAAACAACAATGCGTCCATGAACGACTGGTATTTCACAGTTTGCCAAGTACATTGTGCAACATGCTATGATATGCATTCAAAGTAGGAATGCAACAAATACCTTCATAAAGTGATCTTTGGTGTGCTATTCTAGTCACATGGTCTATTGAATTTCTTCATTTTGCTATGTAAGGCAAGCTTATATATTGTAATATCTTGCTTTGAAATCTGCCTATCATAATGAAAGAAATGAAAGGTCATTTGACCAAAATTGTCCATGAAGTAACTATGAACTGGTCTATTGTATGGAAACAAGGAGAGTTTTGCGAACTGGTTGTGCACGGGGCATGGATGAATGGGACATGAATGAATGCTTTGTATGGATAAGAGATTACAACAGTTTTAATCTAATGTAATTGGAACTCCGGATTTGTGAGGAGAAACACAGGGAAAAGGGAGAATGTGGATAAAGGAGAAAAGAAGGAGGAGCAGGAGGAGCAGAAAGAGAAGGGGAGGAGGAGGAAGAAGGAGAAAGGGAAGACAAAGGAAGGAAGAGGAAGTATGAGAAAAGAAGGAGGAAAGAAGGAAAGAGGGTGGAGGAAGGAAGGGATAGAAAGGAGGAAGAATGGTAGGAGCAGGAAGGTGGAGAAAGGAATGAGGAAAGAGGAAGGAAGGAGCAAGGAAGAAACAGAAGGAACTGAAGGAAGAAACAAAAGAAACAGAAAGAGGGAGCGAAGAACAAAAAAAGAAGGGGAAAAGTGAGGAAAGAAAAAAGGAAAGAGGAGTATGAAGAGAACAAGGAGGAGGCTGAGAAGGATGAAAAAGAGTAGTGCTGTAGCTCGGTTCCTTCAACTCGGTCCGAACCCGGCTCGTAAATCTTATCAGAATCATAGCTCGACCCGGAAAGGCCCGGTAACCCGGTCCGGCTAAAATTGATTTATGTCCATGCAAAAATACAAAGTTTTGACCTACTTGACTCTTATCTGTGACCGACATCGCCTTCTGACCTTGTTCTCAAAAGACATACCCCCAAAATATTTTATTCACTGTTTATATTATCCAGTAGTAATGTAGAGAGGGGATTGAGACGATACAAGGCCAACTCGCAATCGCTCACATGCTTATCACCAGTGCAGCGGTCAACAGCACAGTCTGTGCACCGCTAGTGATTTTATACGAAACATGTGCTTTGAAATGATTTGTGTGTGTGTGTGTGTGTGAAATCGAGAGGCAGATTACAAACCACATTGTTTATAATTATGTTTTAATTCTGGTAACCCAATTTTTAAACAGGCTCTTACAGAGATTGTTTCTGTCTACCATAGGGTAGATTTTTTTTCCGAGCCGGGGTGGAGGTGGCAAAAAGAGTTAATTTCTGCGAGTATTTAATTCTTCATATTTGCTTTGAAGCAATAGAATATTTTACTCAAACTATTTTTTAGTATGATTTATTTTTATCTGTCTTATTCTAGCTTTCAGCTACCAGTAATAATATTTTTTGTGTGATAGGCCTATCGATCAAGAAAAATAATCTGAAAAAAATTACTCTCTTACAGGAGAAAGGTGTATTCCCCTTTTAATAAAAAAATGAATTAAAATACATTTTTTATTTCATATTCAAATTTGACAATTGGTCCAATATCATCCTACCCCCATATCATCAATTTTTTCATCTCACACATTTTTTTTGGTTTGCTCTTGTACATGTACCCCCCCCCCCTTCTCTCTCCCTCTAACTGCACCCTCCTCTTCTCGTCCGTCTCGGTCCACCCTCTTTAATGTATCCTTTAAATGGGAATTAAAATGTTTTGCACCTAGCTGAGCTATTATTTTCGGATCACCGACTTTGTGGAATATGTCAACACGACAGGGTTTTTTTTCTTGGGGGGGAGGGGGGTTTTATGGTTAGCAGAAAAAACTGATATAAAAGAAATCTCAATAAACCGGACAGATTATTTTACAAAAAAGAGAGAAATATTCTGCATGTCATCACAGTCATAATATCAAAAGAAAACTTCTTGAGTTATGACCATGCCTAATGGACCAACTGGCCTTTACCTGTAAACAAATAGGACATTCTCACCCAGTGAAACCATTACTCTCAGCCAATCACATGACCAGTCAGATGATATCACATGGCAGGTACTGTGCTGTGTGCATGTGCGCTGTTAGCCGGCTAGCTATTGGATATCATCTCGATCCCTCACACACACACACTAGGCCATGACTCAGGAGGTCCGATCATGATGGGGGAAAAAATGAAAATAAGGTAGGGATGCTTGGCCTTTGACCTGTCCCTTCGACCATCACACTAGGTGGATGGATTGCTTGTTTAAAACAGTTTCACGACTTTTATTGCGGTGACAAATGACACCTCAAATATTATCAAACCATCCGGGTTTATTTACCGAGTTCGAGGGATTCAAAGTGAAACCCGACCCGTAAAGCTCCGAGCCGGACTATGCCAACTCGGCAGGATTCAGTCCGGTAAACGATCCGAGCTACAGCACTAAAAAAGAGAATGAGGAATAGAAAAAAAGGAGACAGGTATGTACATCACTATACATTACCCCATCGAGTGCTACGTTAGTCCTTGACTCACCTCTGTAGTCTGTTCCTGGAAGGCATAGAGGATACCATCAATCAGCTGTTCTTCTAACCTTGAATCAATGTCTGATGCTCCAAGGTTATCCATCACCTTCTCAATAGTCTCCATCACCATCTTCCTGTACTGTTCAGCTTCATCCTTGAGGTCGTCGACCACCCTCACAATGATCTCAGAAGCTCCAACTTTGTTAGCGATCTCAACAGTGGTGTCCACGAGCTAGGAGAATAAACACAACCGTAAAATGGATGCCTGTTAGCTTGCATACATTATCATAATCAGTCAGGGATAAAAGTACACTGGGGCTTGGGGCGATTATGCCCCTGAAATGCTCAAATGAACCCTGGAAATAAAAAAAAGAGTCCCCAAAATTTCCAATTCACAGAAATGTTTGAGCTTATCCAATGTTGCAGATTAAGGCAATCGGTTGTGAAAAGTAGCCCCATAATTAATTATTATTAGCCTTTATATTTTTTGTCTGTGTTTCTTAGGGGAGGGGGGGGCATTTTCAGTACTAAGGTTGTATACCACTTTACCATAAATTGATTGTAAATTGAAGTAAATTCTTGTGAGAATAAAAATTTCAAGTGATAGAGGAGACATACAAGCTCCGAAAAAATTATTACACAAAAAAAAATGTATAGCTACTGTATAATGTGCACATCTACAATTGTAAACTCAGTGCACAAGAGTCACCAGTTTGTTATCCCTCAGGTCTACATTGGATTCAGATTTTAATAATAATAATAATTGGCATTTATATAGTGCTTTATCAATCTACGACTGTTCATAGCGCTTCACAATTATTATTACCCGGTCACTGGATTCATAGCATTTCAAGCAGCCTGTTAGGCGCAAACTTGCTAAACCAACCACAATGACGGTTGTTGACTACCGGTACCCAATTAGCACCTGGGTGAGAGTGGCAATGTGTGGATTGACGCCTTGCCAAAGGACGCTAGACCATGGTGGGATTCGAACACACGACCCTCTGATTACAAGGCGAGAGTCAGAACCGCTACACCACGGCGCTTCCGTGATGTTGATGCAGTATTGCCATAGAAAAAAAAAGCAGTGCCTATGTTATGAATATAATACGCAGGCAAGACAAAACTTGAGAAAAATAGGGGTGGACATACACAAGTGTTAGTATTTAATGAAATTAAATTATGACACATTCTTAAGGTTGATTTACCTGTCTGTAGTTACGCCTATCAAGGGCCATCCTGTGTTGCCAGAAATGCTTGAAGAATGACGGCAGAACTTCATCCCTGATGTAATCCTCTTCTACACCATCAGTTGCACAACACTGCTTCACAACCTATACAGGGATAACAAAAACATTAACGATGTGGATATATTGGAACAATAATTCTGATGGTACAATAATTAATTCTTGCAACTTTAGACATTTTATTTTCAAATGTATGTTTAAAATGTGTGTTTATTCACATGAATGGAGCACCTTGTTTCACCATGGCTGCCACAGGGTCTCAAATATGCAATCTCTGCAATTTCCTTTACGAGCAACCTGAAGTCCTATTCGTTTCATATGCATTTGAATAGCGATTCCCTATCTCAAGCTCTCTCTCTCTTTCTGTTTACATAAAAAGGAACATCATTTTTCCCACTGGAGAGTGAATTGAAAGTATCACGAAAAGCATGGAATGTTGAAAATTGAGAATGTTTTCCTAAAAGTCAGAATGATTTTGAAGTCAGGAATTTATCTCACCGATAATAAATAAGATAAGAATTTGGGGGTTTATAATACATCACGCGAGGTGCACCATGATCTTAGCTCATTCTCCTTAATCTTGAGATGTTGGTCTAACACAATGTATCCAATAATCTGTGTTAATCAATGTTTCTCTTCAAATCAAAGTGATTACAAACCTAACTTTCATGAAACACTCAGCAGTATATAAATTATACATGTATTTACCTTCAAGACAATCTTCTTCATTTCTTCATCAGGGGACTGGAATTCACGGATGAGGATCAACATCACTTCCTTGGTATAATAGTTAGCATACTCAGGGTCCATCAAAGGGATCAGGTATCCAATGGCTTTCAGGAAAGCAGCAAGACCCTGAAAGGAAGAGTGATATTAGAATTGATTATGATGGCAGTAGAAAGCAGTGTATTTAATCTAATAATATAAGCTAGGAATTAAATAACAAATAGATATAGTTGACATTTATCTGAATTGTTGTAGTTGATCACTGCTTAATACATCTGTTTGGGTTTTTTTTTCAGGAAATCATAGAGGTCACTTCTACATCTGGCAAAAATTCTAAATAACCACTTTTTTTAGATATAAGAAGATTTAATGCGAGGGTCAATTTTCTTGGAAATGCACTTTGCAGCAAAGAGATACTATATCAAAATCACAATATGGAGTCAGTTACCTTCCTAATCTGTACGAGTTAGATTTACATGTATTTCCGAGTATAACAATATCATTGTGCGCTGTAAGTAATTACGGCCGCCAAGCTAAATTCGGGGCAATATCCAAGTCCTTTGGAAGTGCATAGACATTATATTCATAATGTGATATGCGCTATACAAGAACTGTTTATCATCATCATCATCATCATCACCAACATAATACAGCATCATCATCACCACCATAATACAGCATCATCATCATCATCACCACCATAATACAGCATCATCATTACATCACCACCACCACCACCATCATCATCATCAACATCATCATCATTGAAAGCAGTGCTGTATTCAAAATGACATCAGAAGCATTGTGTTGCCTATAGTGTTTTTGTACAGATGAATCATTGCAGCATCATCGTCATCATCATAATCACTACCACAACCACCACCACCATCAACCCCCCCCCCCACCTTATTCTTTGCTCACCTTTCCTCTGTGTTGTCTGATACCCTTCCAAAGAGGCTTGAGAACACTATCAAAGGACTCGATACCGTATGGTGTAGCAGCTTCAGCCAGGGCAGCCAGGGCGAGGGCAGTGATGGTACGAACCTTCTGCTGTTCATCAACCAATCCTAGAGAAGGAATTGAAAAGAGATATTAAACAGTATAGAATAATCATAAGATCAAAAATAAATCTCCAACCTCTTTTTTCTACAGCTCAGGTCATCCCCCCCTCAAAAAAAAATCAATTATCCCACAAGCGGCTCACTGAATTGATCAATTAAGTTGAGATTGTCTATCTATTTATTTTCCATTCACAAAGTAACCTACATATAGAATTGGGATTGAATAGGAGTGCTAGAAGTCACATTATAGAGTACTGAAGCAATGATATCACAAATAATTTTTTCTTGGGGGGGGGATCGCAAATTCAGTGACTTGGAAACCATGTTTGTGGAGCATAATGAGTTCATCAGGCCTTAAAGATTTGGCCATATGGATACTAATTTAGCCACCCTGAAATTAGTGTAGACTGGACTGGTTCATTACGGTTGGGCCAGCACGGACTGATTCATGCCAAATTTTGGTGCGTGAAATTTTTTGCATCATGTCCTCTCAAAATAAGCCCATGAATTCATTCTCATTACATAGTTCCCCTCAACTCCATTACCATCTTTCAACACACACCTAAAATTTTTCTTAAGAAAATTTACAAAATAATATTGCTTTACATACATTTTAAAGTCACATTGAACAAATCTGTAAAACATTACAATGTAAATACTTACCATGTTCAATGATTTCTACCAAGTTCCTAAGATGAGGAAGGATAGCACAACCCATGAGGATAGCTATCTGCTGGACGATCTTGATACCAGTATGACGAGCCTGCCAGGACTTCTTACTGCGGCACACAGCCTTCAGGAAAGGCAATAGGGATGGGATACCCAAAGCCGAGGCTACCACCGCGAAGGCACGAGCTGTGGTGTTACGGACATATTCATCCAAGTTGTCGATATCAGGACGCATTGTAGAGATCATGGTGGCAAGACCGGCAGCCTTGGCGAGATTTGAGATGATCTCACGACCTTCGACACGGGCGTAGTAGTCTTCGTCAATCAGCAGGGGTTCAATCACAACCAAGATCTGCGACAAGAGAGATCAATATCTAGATTGAAGCCAATATACCAAAGTCACTTTGAACAGCGCCATCTCAAGACGTAAGGCACTCACAGGGTGCAACAGTCTGATCATGCAGTTCTATAATAATGCATGATCAGACTGTTGCACTGACGAGGATATATGATTTTGCACTGCTGCTAACATCATCCATATCAATATCTGCCAAAATACAAAATGTTTGTTACGCTTCCAAGCACTTTTTTCAAATAAATATCAAATGCCTATCGTATTTCTTTCAAAAAGTTCACAGTTCATTTCCACTGGTGTTAGGATAAGGTAAGTGAATCTGGATCATCCTAATGCGCATGGGCCTATGACAAGATATCCATGCATTCATTAAAAACACTTTCATGAAAATATTGTCTTTCTGACACTTTCCTTTGTAACAAGCAACAACATACACCTTTAGAGAGCATTCCAATAAGAACTTTTTGATGTCAGCATCTGATACTTTTAATCTAATAAATCTTACCTTGTGAACGTACGGTCTAACCAAGTCATCAAGTTTGTAGAGGATACGATCGATGACTTTGACCAACAGATGGCGCTCTTGATCCTCCAGCGTCGGAGACATAAGAAGAGGTAGGATCTGATTGAAGAGAGGTCCAGCACCAAAGTCCCTGGCCTTGTCTGTGATCTGTCTTAGAGCAGCCTTCCTCATTGGTGGAGTACCGTTCTTGATCTTGAGCAGGAGTTTCATGATGCGACGCTCTTTGGCTTCTTCAGGGCTCAAGGTACTCTCATCAACATCATTCTATGTACAAGAAACATATTACAGGTCTTAAAATGACATTGAATCAAGATAAGCTAAAAAAAATTGTATCAAATTTATCAAGAGCAAACACAAAATAGAACAGAAGATAAAATCAAATTAATGCAAAAAAGAAACTAAAATGATGAAATGAACCAAAAGAGTCTGAGCTCCGACTAGAAAACAGGTAACAGTAAACCTAAACATACCAGTCGCTTAACGTAGAAAATCAATAGAATAATAGGAGCATGAAAACCAACTCTTTCTGTATGCATAGAATATGTTCTATTAGCTGCATATATGCATGTATATTGCTTTAAGCATGCACAGATTATTACCCGGCTAAAAGCCAGGTTAATAATATCCAACTCCTTCGGAAGCGCATAGGGATGTTAGATCATATTGTGCGCTATACAAGAACTGTGTTGTACTAAAGTTCAATACTCACCAGTAGTTTACCAAAGTACTGAGTATCATCTGGTTTGAGGACGGGTAGGTTGCCCGGTGGTTGTGCCAATCCAGCATCCACTAGCCCTCCATCCTGCTGCATACTGAACCCACTCATACCTCCCATGGGGGTGGGTGTGGCTGTCAGCTTGCGGGCCGGGGTACGGATGGGTACGTAGCCGGCGGGCGGGGTCAAGACCTGGACAGAGAAGGGAGGAATGAAAATACTGTTTTGAAAAGCAAAGGTGGGTCAATGATGTGCTCTGTGCATTGGTTTGAATCAAAGCCTTGAATCAAAATGTGATTGGCAACAGTTGCATTACTACACAAAGAAGATAACACAGTAAAATGAAAATAGAGGACAGAGGTGAATGGCTCAGTGAAACAATTATCTGTCATGGGCTTCCGATTCAAGAGGTTTAGTTGAAAATTTCATACAAAAAAAGGAGTCAATGTCTTTGTTTTTTGTTATGGGAGGGAGGTACATGTTATTGTGCACAAATTTTTAGCATTATTAGACATATCAAATGTTTTCTATGCACAATCTCATCAATTTAACCATCAGAGTACAGATCAAATGCTTGAAGAAATTTCTGTCAAGAATAAAAAACTTTCAGTTTGTCAATAACAAACTTTTCTTACAGGACCAGATGAATACTGTCAATCATTCCTTTTATGGAAAAAATAAAAACGATTCTTTTTTTTTTCCTTGCTTCTGACTAATCAAAAGCATGAGATCCCATGAAATCACTTTTGAATGGCTAATGAAACTGGAATTTCAACTTACTTTGTACCCTTCAGGGAAAAGTGTATCAAGTTCATCATCTGATAGAGGTCTGTTCCTCTCATCAATCTCTTTCTCCCAACGCCAAGCTTGCAACTGCTCTGGAGTCATGATGCGTAGAGCTGTATAATGAATAGAACATAAATAGTTAGAACTTATGATCGCTGTTAATAGATTTGTCACACTTTGTGGGGTTCCATCATTCCTATGCCCAATGTTTGTTTATCTATGGTGGTGAAAGATTACAGCAATTATGAGCTTTGGGATTCTTTTCATGTTATTCAAGATAAGTATGATAGACACAGGGTGCTTGATTGCATGCATTTTTAGCGCGCTGAAGATAAGGAACATTATAATCAATATTTTTCAATCGCTTTCTTGGGAACATAAGAAACATTTCTCAACATTATCATCAAAATTTTAATAATGATTAGGAGTATTTTGGTCAAAATTTCTTCATCACTCAAGATTAGATTCTGAACATCTCTTTATCATTTACAAGAATAAATGAAAGAGCCTGACCTGATGGCGTGGGTGTGTTCATGATAGCAGCCTTGGAGCCTACAGGAGTGATACCACTCTGCATCATAGGAGTAGCGGATGGTGTCTGGCTTCCAGCCGGGGTCTCATCCCATCGTGATCGACGTTTGCTGGCTGGGGTAGGAGTCTCGGACGGAGCCCCCTCACCACCACGGTCTGTGCGGGGTGTCTCAGCCCAACCACTGCCATGGCCAGGGGTTTCTAGTGGGTGAAAGAAAAAAAACATGGTTTACAGAAATGCTTTGAAACCTACGAATCTAACAAAGAACTCCTACCATATTTTTTTTACCTTCTTAAAAGAAGAACACTAACAAAGAAATTAATGATTTTTTTACATAAGACATCTGTTGCACATTTCAAACATACTGGTCCAACAACAAACTGTTTTTACATTTTTTTTCATACAAATAAGAATAGAAATTTTTATAACAAAGACATCTTTCATCCAGCAAAATGAATAGGCAAGTCCAATTTTGTTCTCAAAACATAAGGAGTTGGTAGGTACAATGATCTTAACAAAATTAATTATTAATGCCTTCCCTGCCAAACACAAGCCCCCTAGAATTAATTCAGTTTTAAAGTTATAATGGATTCAAAATACACATACTGGCACTGAAATTTGTGTACTTTATCTTATAACATTTGGTAAACACTTGGAGTGTAATGAGTTGAACTTTTCAGATAATTTGATGCCATCGAACCCAAAGAATGTTTCATGAAACAAATAGTCATTTTGACTATTATCAAAAGCTATTGTAATCCTAACATCTGATTGGCTCAGAGGAAATTTGTCACTGACTAATTGTTTCATGAAACACCCCCTTGGTTTACAATTAAATCACAATGCCAACATTATCAGATTTACCTCTCTCTGTGCGTGGGGTTTCATCCCATCGATTCCTCCTAGCGCTGGGCGTGGCTCTACCAGGGGTCGCATGACCAGGTGTAACATGTCCGGGTGTAGCGTGTCCGGGTGTGACGTGACCAGGGGTGACGTGACCGGGCGTGGCCTCCCAGATACGGGTACTAGCAGTGGGCGTGGCACCCGGTGTAGCGGCTCCGGGGGTTTCCCCTCCCTTGTGTCTGCCGGGTGTCTCGTCCCAGCGGCTGATTGATGGAGTTTGAGACTGGAGAGAAAAGCATACATGGATCAATAAAATAAGTAATGCACAAGTTTTCAATCTCTAGAAATCTGAATAAGGAATATGATGATACACATATTTCCGTTCCATGTAAGCATGAACATGCACCCAATGGTAGTATGGTTCAACTTATCTTTCTTAGACCGATTTCTTTCTTTGCTACAACTCTCTTGCTGGATTACCTTGTTACTCAACTACTTGCTTGTTATTTGTTCAAAAATATTTAATATTTTATTACTTCGATTGCATTTTGTACTTTTAATCTTCATTTTTATCATTTTTATTATATTTATTTTTCTGAATTCATTTTTATTTCTTTTTTCCACTTTTTCTTTTCTCTTATTTCTAATTTTAAGGTTAATTTTGGTTTATTTTTACTTTTTTTGCCTTAATAGCCCCATTCATGGTTTGACTGTTCAGATTAGAGGGACACTGATTAATTTGGGGCATGTTGTAGAATGCGTTTTCAATCCAACCCAACTCAAAAAAAAGAAACACTCGAGCTTTATGCATGTATACATCCTTTATATTTTACAGTTAAATCTAACCCATGAAAACTGGAAGGCAAGTACAGCCCCTCCCCCAGGTCATTTTATTTATCAAAATAGCCAAGTCTTTTCAGTAAAGAATCCCTGTTGAGTTGACTTACCTCTGCTTGGTCCCATGTACTAGCTTTCTTCCTTGGAGTAAGACCTGGTGTAGTACTCGGAGTCTCTGCACCATCTCCACCTCCCCTTGCCATGTCCCATCTACTTCTCTTAGCTATAATAAACATATGAAACACATTCTTAGCAATGCTAGTACAAGAGAGACTTCTGGGCCATGTATTACAAACTGGGTCCCATTGCATTAGAGATACCATTAAGGTAACTTTGCCATTCAATGGTCACTTGCATGGAATCCTTGATTTTGATTGGCTGTTGTTCAGCGTTACGATGGTAGTTACCATTGGATGGCAAAGATACCAATTACCATAATAGTAACTTTTATGCAATGAGGCCCAGATGCGTTAGATTCAAATTAAACTCAAATGGTGATTGATCTAAAAAAATTCCATTTCATTCGATCGCAATTTAAGTTTAATTTGAATTTACTGCAAATCATCATAAGACAGGGCCATAAATTGTTTCAAAAGTCAAAATTACAAATACACAGGTTTAAACAGACAGACCACAAAGTGAAGAGTCTAAAGATTATATTCTTCTTGCACAAAACGCAAGCCAAAGAACTATAAGGTATTTTCCTATAATCTCAAGAAATATCAATACTACATTTCTAATTCAGCTTTTTCTAGCAATAGTGTACTAGTATAGCTTGGAATAGGACGAGTCAACCAGAAAGAATGCATTACTTGTTCTCCTTTGTTGTTACTCAGCATTTCTTAGCAGAATATATTCACATATTCATTTTTTTTTAAACAGACAATAAAAACACTTCAGTTGTAATCTTATTTGAAGTCATTTTCTGATTGTTAACACACTCATAAACACCATTAAATTTGACTCTACCGATTACTTAATCTCATAATTTGGATGAACATGGAGCATGAATATTATTTAGATCTAACCTGGTTTTGGTTTTTCCACTTCTTTACTGATAAAGAGTTCGCCTGCCTTGCTCTTTTCTTGAATCTGATGCTTGTAGGCCGCCTGAAATAAAATATATATATCAAATGTTACATTAACTATACCATTGAAAGCTCAATGAATAGAAGATTAATAGATAAACAATCTGTTATTCCTCAAGAAATATACACAAATAGGGTTTTAAATATTTCAGACATAAAAAAACTAGATCAATTGCATCAAAATCAGTGATATTGAACAAAAACATCCTATTAATCTTACTTTCAAGGAATATTTAAATGACTGTCAAACTTTAGGAACGTTTGATGTGATATAAAGGATTCTAACTCTGATATGAATCCTTGTCCCTTTACATTATTTCATCATTGCAAAGGACATTTTGTCCATGACATAACCCAAAGTACCCCAAATCAGTAATGGCTTCAAAATAAAGGAATTTTGAATTTGTTCAAAGCAAGAGAAATAGTGAACTGTCCCAAAAATATGCATTTTCTCCTGATCTCGCCTCTTCTTTGCTCATCATCTGTCGTTTTCTGATTTCAACATAGGTATTAAAAATAACCCATTCAAGTAGAATAAAAAGCCCCTGTCAAGCAATAATGAGGGTTTTTTAATTTAATTAGTAATGAAGAGACAAATCTGCCACTCATTAATATCAAGTCTTTTGCTCTCACCTCTTCTTTGCTCATCATCTGCTGTTTTCTTATCTCAGCATAGGTCGCAAGGCTCGGGTCAGGTGTCTTACCGCCTGTAGTGAGTACATGGAAATGGTCACCATGGAAACAAGGGGACGGAGGAAGAGGGATGACAGAGGGAGGAGGAGGAGATGAAAAGATGTAAATTGAGCCAAGCAAAAAAAGAGAAATAAAGAGGAAAAGAAATGGAGAACAGTCTGTTAGGAAGGGGACTTCTAAATTGTCAGGCATTTTTTACAGAAGAAATTGCTTAGCGTTGGCGACTGTGCAGAGTAGGCAAAGAAAAGCAGAGGAAGTTTTTTTTTACTATCATATTTACATCTTCATAGAAGAACATATACATTTTCATTTCTTCACAAAAGAGAAGGTCAAATTTCAAATCTTTTAAAGAGTTCATCCTCGAATCAAATCCAAGACCTTTGCCTACTCTGTGCATCGTACTAACAAAAATATGACATTTCCAAAGGAAAAACACACCTCAAGTGTTATCTACACCAATATTTAATTGTATCTTTGGTGATTGATGTTTTCTGTGGAGTAGTTAATACCTATTTTTTAAAAATTCTCTCTCTACAGTACTGTGTGACAATCTAGAAAATTGTTTGTTTTTTCACCTCCCAGTGATAATCTTTAGAAAAGTTTCCTTTTTAAATAAAAGAATATCAGCCTTTACAGGTGTTTACATGGGCATTGCAATCTAATTTACTTAGTATCACAGAACTTTTTTTCCCCAGCTTTACACCTAGAGTGTTTCAACAGCACCTTCTTACTGAGCAGAATATGAGCACAGTGGTGATGTTGGAGAGGGCAGCAGGCAATTCTTAAGGTAACCACCCGCCAATCCCTTTAATTCATAGTTTCCTTTCATCACCCTGCATAACTCACACTATACACAGACAAGGAGAATCTGTCCTTTGAAACCACTTTCATGTGTAAAAATATCTCTTTCTTCAGAAACTGGAAAAATCACAGGTATTTATCTTCCTAGGACGATGATCAGAATTGCTTTACAAACTTGAACAACTGAGGTGTGGTTGGTTCACGTATTTCATTTCATTGAAAGTGATATAAGTATAAGATACATATATAACATGATAGAACACATATGGGACACAGTAAGGTTGGAAGTGCATGTAAATGTATGTAAATCTGGTGTGATGAAAGGTATTACTGATGTCATTTATGTTAATTGTCCTCCATATATCAATTGTATGTAACAAGACCAATATCTCTGAGAAATCTTTAAATTATCAAAATAAACCAAATTTAATATTTTGGCGCCCATGTAGATTTCAATACACATACAGCTCTCAATTGCATTGGATTATGTCTTGGGCTTTCAATAAGGATATTCTATAAACTGAAAGTGATGGAAAGGTGAAGCGCTATGGAAAATCCTTTGATAATTTTACAAACATGAAATCTTATAATATTCAGTTTTGCGGGTAAGTGATTTGAAGTGTTTATGAAAAGTCAACAACTTCTCATCTGTGTCCCATATCTGATCCCAAATCGACTTTAATACAAGCACTCATTTTCAATATTATACAGTATATCATGAAACCAAATACCCTTCCAGAAACTCTTTCTCGCTATGCACCTAGATGAATCATTTCTCATCTAAAGTGCATAACACCAAGAATTTACGCCATGTTCTTGAGTCTCTGGTGTCAAACCTTTATACGTACTCTAGCGCCAGGCCTGGTGTCGTTTTCACCTTCCGATGCCATCGCAAAAGGGATGCCGGGCTAAATGAAATCAATCTTTTGTAAGTCATTAGTACACTCCGGTAGCTGCTTAATCTACACATCTTACCGTACACTACCTACTGCTTCAGTCATACCAATGAAACCGGCTCCAAACCGACCGACAATATGCCATATGTAATAGCATCGTTCGGTCTGGGGTCGGTTTCACTGGTAAGACTGTCGCACGAACATATTGTATTCAATGTATTGGAGTACCTAGTCTTAAAATGTCACATATTCTATTAGTTTATGAATAAGATGTTTCATCAGGAATAAATTACACAGTTAGTACCTATCAACTCCATTTTTTAATAGACAAAGTAATTATGCAGGTCAATGCAGTACATGTTCATTTGTCATTGCTTGCTTATCTTCTTCTCTTTTGACATAACGGGTTGTATCAGGGTAAAATTAATCATTCTCCTTAGTTATCAAAGTCAATGATAAAAGTTAAATCTCTGTTGAGATGTTCCTACAAAAAGCTGTATGCGTTTAGCATTACTGATGTATGATTATCTTCGAATCCGAAACCTTCAAAGTTACTAACAACAAGCGTGCTCTTAACCATGTCCATAGACACTTATTAATTACACTGTACCCTTGGTTTATTCATCAGATGACACAAATGAGATGCGCTGTTTGGAAAAAAGGTAAGAGAGCAAAATTAGTATGCGGTATCACAACTGTAACTCATGTGATACACATACATAAAGACAATACCAGTCAAGGAGAATTCCCTTTCCTTAGGTGAAAGCAATGTCGTCTTCTTTATAAGTCAAGTACATAAGCATGTGACTGGCAATTGCATAACCCCTCAGTGCCCCCTACTGCACAAAATTTGCAATCAATTACAAAATGGCAACGATCAATCGAGATCACTGCTACATGCGCATTCTGGTCTACAGATTGGCCAGTAATAAAACAGAATTGATCTTTCAAAGAGGCAATCAATTGCAAGTACTTGTGTTATGGGCCCATGATAAAAACACAACAGATCCATTTTTTATACGCAGCTACAATTATTAACTGTTAATTTGACAGTACAGCAAATTGTATTTCTTGGATATAGACTTGATTTTCTACTAAAATGTATAAATACATGTACATAGTACATACAGAGATGAGTTTAATTAAACTTCTGTTTTATCTTTAATGCTGCCTCATCAGACAAAACATGAAATCTGCTTTAACTTAATTAAAACAAAAAACAGGTGCAACCTTCCTTTTCACTTTAATACAGTCTTGTTATCGTTCCCTTAAATCAATTGACGTGTGTTTGCAATATTTGGGGAAATTACAGAATACTTGAGAACAGGCATCATTTTCACAAATTCATTCCCAACACAAAGCTGTCAATTCCTGGGTCCCCTTTAGCTGATAGGACTCTGCCATAGTTAGGAATCGAGGGGTTAGTGCCATCTTTAGACTCAGTCAATAGTATGAGAGAGCTTTAATTTTTTATGATAAATCAAGTCTTTTAAACAAACCTTTCAAGATTCCAGCATTACAATTCTCCCTTTCCAATATTGGAAATAAAAAATTAGAAAGTTATTTGAAAACATAAAATATTCCCAACAAGAACTGAATTTGCATGATATACTGCATGATCTGTATTTAAATGAGCAAAAATGTAGATTGCACTTGCTAACAAGGTTAAATACCAAGTAAACAAAAATATAATTTTCTTTCAAAGATACAACAAAATAACCAAAAGCACAGATGGAAAAAACATTTTCTTATAACAACGAAATACAGATTGTATGCAAACGTAAGATTTTAGAATGAATGAAAATAAAAGAAAGATGAAGCAATGAAACCTACCATCTGCAAAAGGATCGTTTCTCTCGGGTGACATCTTTTGTCTGAGTCTAAGTCTTCGGTACTCATCCTCCCTGTCCATGATACGAGGTATACGATGTTCCGCCATCGGGTCATAGTCCTGCAAAGTCAAAGAGAATATAGAATAATAGAGAAGTCCCAAGAAATAATAATAATTTTGACATTCCATAGACGGATTACTTTGTTTTTAGCAACCAATTTTTGGGGTTGGTGGTGGTGTTGATTTATTAACTGATTTCTAAGAAAGCATGAATGCTTGTTAGCAAGCAACCACAGGACAGATGGCTTAAGTTCCTCTCCGAGGGACCTGGTAATTAGGATATTGGGCCGTATGCATAAAGACAAGCAATTGCTTATAAGCAAATGCTTTAAGCAAAAGCAAGAGCTGGTCAAGCAAAAGGGCAAGTTCAAGCAATTGCTTAAATTCGTATGCACAAGCTTTTGCTTGTGCTGAAACCTTTTGCTTGCACTGCCTAAGCAATTGCTTATGTGTTGGACAAAGGATCGTTACGGTTGTGCGAACATCGCACAGTAGGACGACGCTTTGTTCCCGACCTGGCAGAAGTATTTTTTATTACGCAAATAGGGGGAAAACAGCGCAGAGCATCAGGGGAGGGGGGGGGGTTTCTGTGTAGATCGATGGACAAAAATTGCCGTAAAAAGTCTAAAATAACAGGAATTTGATTAGATATGAAATCACAACATAACCTCTGGAATATGGAGCTTGAAACGGTATGAAAGTTTAATCCTTAAACGAGAATGCCATGAGTAAGCAAGAGCTCAAGCTGGTCTGGAGGTGCTTGAAAAAACGCAAGCTATTGCTTATCAAGACAAGTAAAAGGTTTGTTTTATGCATACGGTTTTAAGCAATTGCTTGTTTGGTAAGCATTTGCTTACGAGTAGTAAGCAATTGTCTGTGCTTGTAAGCAAAAGCTTTTGCTTATGAGCAATTGCTTGTTTATGTGCATACCGATTCAAGCAAAAGGCTAGCACAAGCAATTGCTTGTTTTTATGCATACGGCCCAATGCCTTACCAAAGGGCACTAGCACACCAAAACAATAACAAATTATTATAACAATTTATCATTTCGTATCATGCAAAGTCTACAAATGCATATTACTTTTAATAAATGCACACTACTAAAGAGTGCCTGATGTTAATAACAAGTGGAACGCCTCTGGCAGTCTCGCCTGCATTACGCGATTTAATGTAGCAGCAGTGCTAACTTTGAAAACTACTATAAAATAATCATTCACAAAAACACCATTTATATAATGACATAATACCACGTTCATTGACCATAAATGACATTTGAACGGTGACTTAAGACTTGTCAACTACACCCATGTCCACATTTCATTCACTCTATCTATAAACTTTCAAAGTTATGATGGCAATTCAACAATTACCCCAACATTGCCTAAGTTTATTGACCTTAACTGACCTTTGACCTTGGTTTTGTGACCTGAAACTCACAGGGGATGTTCAGTGATACTTGATTACTCTTATATCCCAAGTTTTATGAACTAGATCCATAAACTTTCAGAGTTACGATGGTAATTCAACAAATACCCCCAACACGGCCAAAGTTCATTGACCTTTAATGACCTTTGAACATGGTCATTTGACCTGAAACTCGTACAGGATGTTCAGTGATACTTGATTACTCTTTTGTCCAAGTTTTATGAACTAGATCCGTAAACTTTCAGAGTTAGGATGGTAATTTAACAAATACCCCCAACACGGCCAAAGTTCGTTGACCTTAAATGACCATTGACCATGGTCATGTGACCTGAAACTCGCACAGGATATTCAGTGGTACTTAATTAACCTAATGTCCAAGTTTCATGAACTAGATCCATAAATTTTCAAAGTGATGATGGTAATTCAACAAATACCCCCAACTTGACCAAAGTTCATTGACCCTAAATGACCTTTGACCTTGGTCACGTGACCTGAAACTCAAGCAGGATGTTTGTTTTTACTTGATTAACCTTATGCCCAAGTTTCATGAACTAGGTCCATATACTTTCTAAGTTATGATGTCATTTCAAAAACTTAACCTTCGGTTAAGATTTCGAAAATAATTCTCCCAACATGGTCAAAGTTTATTGACCCTAAATGACCTTTGACCTTGGTCATGTGACCTGAAACTCAGGCAGGATGTTCAGTAATACTTGATTAACCTTATGTCCAAGTTTCATGAACTAGGTCCATAGACTTTCTAAGTTATGATGTCATTTCAAAAACTTAACCGTAGGTTAAGATTTGATGTTGACGCCGCCATCGCCGTCGGAAAAGCGGCGCCTATAGTCTCGCTCTGCTATGCAGGCGAGACAAAAATGGAATAAAACAGAGCATTATATTTCAAAATGTAATGGGTAATCTAACGGTTCAGACTGCTAAAGGTAGTGCAAGTAAAAGAGAGTTAGTGTATCTATGAATTACCTTTCCGGCTTTCTGTGCATCTGAAAACAATGAAGAGGGCGCTGTGTAGGTATTCTTCTGCATGAGAGTACTTGAGCCATAGTCATCCTCGTCCTGGAGTTACAGATTAAAAAAACAGCAATGTATCGTGTCATTTCAATGTTTTTAAAGCAAATGCTGCTATTCATTCATTTATAAGTCTGACATATTCAAGGAAAGGATTCTTATACACGATACTAGTTTAGATGTTTTGTCAGTTAAGCTGCAGTTAATACTTTGACAGAGCAAGGGCACATAGTGCCATCTGTTGCCCACAGGGCAGCCCTCACAATTTTTATCTGAAAAAAGTAAAGCTGAATTTAGCCAAAATTCTATGCATTTCTTTTATACAAATTACATCCATTCATGGGAACAACAATACAAGTACCAAGTCTGGCCCTGGTCTACTCTAAACCATATAGAGATTAACATAACTAAACAATAATTGAGGTGTATTGAAAAATGGTTTACTATTAACAACACATTGCCACAATTGCCTAAATTCAAGCTGTATCTATGTCACATGTTCATTTATAACATATCCCCCCCACCTATAAAAAAAAACACAAATCCAACCATACCTCTATTCTTTGAGATTAATGAAAATAAAAATGACTGCGGCACATACCATAGCAATTTAAAGCACTTAAGCATTAATGAAACATAATTTATAAAAAAATATAAAATGAATTTGAACTTACCTCATCTGCTTCATTTGCAGGGATAGAGTAAACATAGCCATCATACTTTCCATGCGCCTTGCCACCATCATAGATCTCATTATCAAAGTGACCGGATTCTGCAAACCCTATCCTTTCTCCATTTTCATTCTCTTTGCCAGGCCCTTCATCGTTGACCTGACTGCGCAGTGACGTGGTGCGCGACTGCAACTCCTCTATCTGACGTTGAAAATCTGTAGAAAAAACAGAAATTATACATTACATTATTGCATAATAAGCTAAAAATCACTGACAGGTTTCCACACCCATTAGAAGGGTGTTACCTTGCAACAGACCAACAGCATCGTTTGATGACATGGCCTAAACCTCTACATGTACATACATATATTCTGGAGTCAAACTGGATGTTGTATGTTAGTGGCACGACAAAGACATTCCTGCAAATTTGTATTTATACACCAGTATCATTCAAACATTCAAGTTCACCATCACCATCTACTGCTGCGCCACTCACCTGTTACTGCCTGACCCAAACCAAAAAGATTCTCGAAATCATTTGCAAAATTTGTTTAAGGGTGTTTGTGTCATCTGATATTAACCCTTACAACGTAGTAACGCCTTGAAAGATTGCATCGTTCAGTTAACAGATCCAGAGAAAGAAAAAGGAGTTAAAGGTGGTCATAGTTCGAGTTGCACACTCGGTTCATACAGTCCAAATACATTTTACTCGGCAAATGATTTGAGGTGCACTCAATCAGCAAATTGATATGTCCCTAGCTGCCGACACAAGTTGCCAATATTTGGCATCAAAGTGTGTTGATTTGGAATGTATTTTTTTTAATGCTTAATAAGCCCAACATCTGTACACCAGGGGAGGGGTGGAGATAGTCCTTCCACAGCATTCCATTGTGAAAGTGGGGCACATAATTGTTATCAAAATAAAGAGAAGGTGGCATCTTAACATCGATCTCAATGCACAGAGAGACTTTGGGAATGCAGCTGAGACGTGTCTATGCACTTTTGTGTATGATCCATTCATGTTATTTTATTTTTCAGGGGCTACTTTTCAGAACTTACTGCCTAAATCTCAAACATTGGATACGCTTTAACATTGCAATGAATGGGGATTTCCAGGGCTCGTTTGCGCATTTCAAGGGCTAAATTGCCCCAGCCCCCGTGTACTTTTCCTGGTGTGTGTGCTGTGCAAATATGGCATATCTCATTTTCCTATTTCTTAAGTGAAATCATAATTATTTCATATTTTCAGATATGTGTGAATTATGGGCTCCTTAAAACCCTTGCGGGCTGAATAAATTTACCTGGTGCTGATGATTATGAAAAAACGTATCATGATCGGTGTGTTTAAATTTTTCAATAGTTAATGACCAGTATTATGCAAAACAAAAAACTTGATAAACTTGGGCTCCTTAAAACCCTTGCAGGCTCCCTAAAAAAGTGCTTGAGGTGCCTGGCTGGCTCCCTAAGAAAAAAGTAAAGGTCAGGCCCTGCAATTCATTCATACTCTACACATAACTCTTCAAATTTTCACTTAATCAACCCATTATTGCTTATTGCACAGAGACGCATAATACACAACTGTCCTGATTTCTGCAACTCTCCACCAGAGTGTATCAAAATATGCTCATCTCTTAACTCATTTAATGCAAATATTAAATCTGTGATATCAGAATATTTGAAGTAAGTTTTCTGTGTCAATATCACTCTTCCTTTGATTTAATCATCACTAAATCCTCCCCTATGACCACCACCATCATCATCTCCATCAATAGAGGCGCACAGCCAATATGGGAGACTCTCTATTATGGGAGACAATCTCCCATATTAGAGACTTGCTTTGCAAAAGAACAAAAGAAACAACACCAACAAAACTACAAAAGCATAATTTTTTCCACCCAAATTTTGTCTCACTGAGGTCAGAAGCCCATTTGTTTTGTGTGTGGATGACAACAAAAATCCTTATCAAAACAAAAGTAGACGGTGAATTTTTAAAGTAGATGGTGAAAAGGGGTAATTTATCACATTTTTATTTGCCGCCAAGGTAAACAAAGGAAATTGGTCTCCCAAACTGGAGACTGTCTCTGAAATCGATACCCAAATTCTGTACAAAAGTCTCTGATATTAGAGATGTCTCTCATGGGAGACAGTCTCCCATATTGGCCATGCGCCTCTACTGTCCATGATCTTCAATTTCACCATTGTCCTCATTCTTATAATCTCCATCATCATCAGTGTAAAATTATGAACAAAATGATTTTACCATTCTGCTTTAAACCCGGACGATCAACTTCTTTCTTTTTTTTACTTGGCCTTGGCTTATAGTAATGTATTTAGCATTTAGTTCAAGCTTCAAAATGAGATCTTACTCAATAAATTTGATCAAGATACTGTGATGTAGCAACAATTTATCAATGGCACCATGTGGAAAATTGTTCATCTGCCACCCTTTTTGCATACCCAACTACAACTTATCATGCAACCCCATAATATGTCTGCCAACTATGCACGGACGAGTCCTGGACCTGGGCTCCGGCCTGCAAACTGGGCCGCAGCTCCCTGGTTTACAGCTGGGCAGCCTGGGCTGGCATTGGCCAAGGCGCGGCGTCTACTCGACACAATCAACATTCAAAAATGAAAAATGGCCAAATGATCAACATTGACAATCAATAGTATGGTAGTAGGGGGTCCTAAAGCTACACACCACTCATCGCACATGCAGTTTGGCAAATGCGCACTCTGCGTGTGGAACTGACTGCAGGGTGACGAACAATTTTTTTTCAACAGAGGCTGCAGTAAATCTCTAAATGCAGAGAAAACCAAGAACTGTTTGGAATTTTGGAGTTATACTCACTTTAATGTCATTTTATCCTATAATAATGTTTTAGAAATTGAGACACAGGAAATAATATTTTTTGCATGATAAATCGAGTGCGTAGCTTGGGTGTCTGGAGAAAAAAATTATTTTTCTTATTTCAAGAAAATATCACATTTTCTTTGCGAATTTGAAGAGAAATGACCTTCAGACTGACAGAAATGTAACATTTTTGAAAAAAATCAAATTATTGGCTGCAAAAAAAGAAGAATGAAATTAGGTCAATTTTCAGCATTTCTCTGCCATAGACTGTGTAGTTAAGAAATGGACACACACAAATCCAAATTTTTAGCTTCCGAGATGTTATTAATTTATTATTAATGCCAAAAACTTGTCCTTAAAGAGTCCAATAGGATTTTTTATGCTCTATCTGATGGTATGATTTTTATAAAGATTTGGAAACCAGATCACAATGAAAAATTGCGACAAAGTTAAAACAGAAATTTCATTTTCCCATAGAAAACCAGAGCTGCCAACATTGGGATGATAGAATCCAGAAGATTTCGCGGAGGTATGATTTTGTGAGGGAGCGCGCGGCGAAATGTCCCACGGACGGGAGTTTTGGGTAGCAAAACTCATTAAGAAACAACATTTGATAGTATCCGACAGCTGTCTAAACCATCAAAACTTTTGGCACATAGATTAAATGCACATTAGAGAGATTTCATGAAATGATGAATTGTCTGTCATTGACTAAAAAAATAAGTTCAAGCCTGATTTCAGGCAATACAGTAGAACATAAAATGATTCACAAAAGAATGCGTTCAACAAGAAAATACCTTTATTGTCCAGAGGGGAAAAGGGCTGCAGTAGTGGAAGATGAGCTTGCCTGGCCCTGTAAAGACTTATATGTGGCCTGTTTTAAAGTCTGAGGGCCGAGGGATTCCTGTGAAAATTGCCTTTTTGTAGCAAGCACGCACAGCCAGCCAGCGCCAGGCTAGCTCACTCACGAAAGAGAAAATGTTCGAATCCGATCAACCCAAGTAAAAGTAGGCAAAAAAAATCTCCACTTTGCTTCTGTTCTTCAGGATTGTCAATAAAATTATTCCTAAAAGTCAGGGTGTAATTATAATAGTAACCCATCGTTGATCCACAGTTTCAGCTCGAATAAAGCGCACACAAGCTTCCGAAAAATACATCGGACTTCCCTTTTCGCATAGCCTCCTGCCGGAGACCAGGCAGTGCCGCGCCGGGGCGCGTCGGGGGGCATAGGCATGGAGTGCCGCTAAAGTGTTTCCATCATGCACATGCACATTGCAGAACCAGAAAAAAAAATTGCTTGTTAGACTAATTCACCAGTCGTTCGGTAAAATTATCTTCATTTACATTGGAAATCAATGTACGATTATACAAAAACTGGTAAAAGTAACTGGGTAAAATGAAAATGTGATAAGGAGTTTCCACGTGGGTGTAAAACTAAAGGGAGTTGAACATGCTAGACTCGTAAAACAGTCGTTTGTATGAATTTTACAATTTAACAGCTAAAAATCACAATTATCCGGGAGATTTTGGCATGGGGTCGGGAGAACGGGAGATTGGATCGAAATCCAGTATTCTCCCGCAGGATCCGGGAGACTTGGAAGCTCTGGAAAACGCATGGAGAAATGGCAATCTCAACACACACAAAAATAAGGTTTTGCAATTTATCTCTAATTCCTTATTTAAAATGATCATATAAACTTGTCCTTACTGTCAAAAGAAGCCCCTCAATTTTCTCTTTCCATACATGCCAAACACAAGTTAATAATAATAATCAATTCAGATCACATTTTTCTAGTAGCCTGAACTTCCCCGAAAAATGTGCCATATTTTCCCCTAAATCAGCCTGTTTTATGCTGACACTTTTCAGTGTGGCTTCAGACACTAGCTTTAGGACCTCTTCTACATTCTGAAAAAAACAGCCATTGGCATTGCCATTGACATGATTGACATGACAGACAGGCTGACAGCGGGATTTTCGTATTACGTGAGTTTTGCAAATTTTTATTCTTGTTTATTAATGATCTTTAGAATGTTTGCCACAAATTAGTGAAATATAATTTGTTCAAATATTAAAATTGGCATAGTTTTTATCGTTTGAAAACAAAGTGCGTAGCTTCCCCCCCCCCCCCCCATCATATCACACAGGCCATGTACCAGTGTGTACCCATACATAGGCCATACCGTATATGACACCACACGAATCAGTCAACACAAATGACAAAATAAAAAAAATAATCACCCAACTCTCGTCGTCAACAACACTGATAATACAACATAAACAGACAAGTAAAACATATTTTTAAACATTCAAAATTGTGGTCTCAAAATCTATGATCATTCTTCTTTCAAATTTGTATCAATAGAGTGAATCATGGCACCAAACAAGAAACATTTCAAGAGTCATACCTTCACGCGTTGCATACTCTGCGGCCGCCATGTTTGATGCTAAATTGGACCTACACGATTTCCGTGCGCGCGTGAACGCGCTCGTCAAGCTAGCTTACGAACGCGCCGTGCGACCTTTGCTCGTGACGTGACGGAGCTGAGGGCTCGGCAGGATCGAGGTAGTCTACAAATGAAGACCCACATCTGCAGTGTGTGTACCACACCTGATTCAACGAGTCTGCATAGCAGACTAGGTCTACTGTGGCTGGCTCGCTTCGCTCGCCATTTCAGGCTGGTTTGCTTGCTTCGCGCAAACCAGCAGCAGCGCGCGATCCCACCTCACCAGCCATTCAGAGTCTGCATAGCAGACTAAGATCGAGGTGGGGGCGCTTACTGGGGAGAAGAGAAGAGAAGAGAAGAGAAGAGAGGAGAAGAGAAGAGAAGAGAAGAGAAGCCGGAAGAGAAGAAAAGAGGATCGAGAGGAGAGGAGAGAAGAGAAGAGAATTAGAGAAGAGAAGAGAATTAAGGGAAAAGAAAAGAAAATTCAGAAAAGCCAGGAGAGGAAGGGGAGACAAGAAAGTGAGAGGTGGGCATAGTTTTTTTTAGGTCGACTATCGTGTACTAGTATTTAAAGGAAAATGAAACATTTGGAACAAGATAGCTTGTGTGAAAACAGACAAATCAAAGAAACAGATCAACAAAAGTTTGAGAAAAATCGGACAAATAATGAGAAAGTTATGAGCGTCATTGAATATTGCGATCACTAATGACATGGATATCCTCACATTGGCAATGCGACAAAGATGTGTGATGTCACTTGTGAACAACTCTCCCCATATACATTTCACTAAAACTGCCTCTTTTTTCACATCTATCAGTAGAGCATATATTCTTTCTATGGGAGGGCATATAATACATATTTTTAAAGAATACATCATGGATAAAGAGTTTGTATCACCATAAGAAAATTAAAAAAAGAGACATTTTGGGGGTATTTTATAGTCCATCAAAGGGAAAGTTGTTCCGTGACATCACACATCCTTGTAGCATTGCCAATGGGAGGTTCTCCATAGCATTAGTGATTGCAATAACTTTCTCATTATTTGTCAGATTTTTCTCAAACTTTCTTTGTTCTTATTCTTTGATTTTTCTGTTTCGACACAAGCCTACTTGCTCCAAAGGTTTCATTCACCTTTAAAGTAGATCAAATTCTACTATAGCACTGTAACAGCTAAGCCTTAATGAATTGATCACCTCAAGCCTTAGCTCGCTCTACTCAAACCTCAACAGGTAACCCATAATGCAACATTCTGAGCAGTGTAGTCTTGTAATATAGACCGACTTGAACGATATGCTAATCCCGGAATGCTAATTCAATATACTCGATATATACGTTCACAATACCGCAGTGATTATGCTATATAAGTAGCAGAACATGTACGTTCCTCTCAAAAGCAGTTTATTTTCCCTTTAAAGGTATTGTTTAACTTTGTGTTTGTGCTTTTGTCATTACCATGGTTGATTGTATATTGTACATTTTTTATTGTTGTGTGTATGGACCCCTACGAAAAACAGCACTTGCTGATAGGGTGTTCCATCCCACAAGTGGTAAATAAATAAATAAAATAAAAAATAAAAACTTTAATTGTGAGCAGCCGATTTAAAAAATTCTCAAACCAAGATGAAACATGTGTACAAGTGCATGTATTAGAACTAATAAACCCTGAAAACAACCATTATTGAGAATGAAAAGCTAAAACTACAAGGCAAACCCCGATTTTGTAAATAGGCGTCTTATAGACGCCTAAATAGTACACATAAGTGTATGGGATGAAATTAAGATGGTTTTTTTCGGTCACTTTATATTTAAATTTATGTAGCACTAAATAATTATTTTCGAACGCAATTTTTTCTGGGCTTCATTTTTGTAACATATCACAGACACAGGTGAGAATTAAGTGTGACCTTCTAGCTCAGATTTTTTAAAAGTCAAACCAATGTTAAACAATCACTTTAAGTATAGGTTAGGTTATTCTCTGTAAGCCTATATATTGGTAATTGTTATCTCAAAACGTATATCTTAAGACTAGCTAATGAGAGCTCCCCTTCAACATAATTATGATGCATCTGAGCATCCAATCCGATTCAAGCGGATTCAAGCTCGTATAAGCACTTTTATAAAGATTCAACTAGTTGTTGACAAGAAATAGTCTCAAAATGCATTTCTTATTTTACGGGCACTATTAATGGAGAAAATAAAGAATGCCTGACTTATTTTTTTTTTTACAGTGTAGCATATTCTATCCTGAAAAGGCTGTAAAAATACAGAACAGGCTGACGAGGGGTGTTTGAAAAATCCATGAAATCCCACAAGCTTCAGGGGTTCTGAAGCGGGGTATAATAAGAATGGGGGAAGAATTATAATTTTTTTTGTTCAGGTCACTATTTAGAATTTTTGTTCGCGCTTCGCGCGTGCATTATAGTGTTTAATGAAATCCATATCTTGTTCATGATTATTAAATGGTGCTTAAACTATCCGGCTTTGAAGTCTACACTGTTAGAAAATTTCTACTTAAAAAAAACAAAAATTCCTGCAGCAGAGTCTCGAGAACACCTGTATGTTACTGCACTGTGTAATATTACATGCATTTTGTGTAAAATTACAGAAAATAGATATTGGTGTATGTAACCTTACAAATTTATTGTAATAAAACTGTTTTCCCCCTTTTTAAAACAGACCTGTTCTGAAAAATTCTATAAAAATTGTATAAAATCTTTCCTGTTTTAACAATTATTGGTTACTTCTTTTTGTAAAATCTGTTTTTATTTTTTCTTATGTAAAATCTTCTGTTTTTCTAACAGCGTATGCAAAAAAATTTTTTTTGCTATCACACAGTGTTGTAGTGTCATGATGCTTGGCCTTGGCCTTAAGGCCTACTTTTTCAAAGCCTCGGCCTTGAACATTCAAGCCTTAGCCTTGAGAGGGCCTTGACCTTGGCCTTGAGGATTTTGAGCCTTGAAATTTCAAGGCATTTTCAAGGCATTTTGTAATTTGTACTTTTATTTGTTTTTATATAAGTAATTATAAATGCTTAAAATTTTCTGTATATTTAATGACACTAATGGTCAATTCTACCAGTCAACAATAGCAGTAGCAGCAGCGGTAGTAAGTGTACTAGCAGTGCCATCAATATATTTTTACAATTATCAAGAATCATCAACACATTATATTACAAAGAAAACAGCAGTGATGAAAAAAAAATTATGTGTTGTAATCTTGACTAATGATGATAATGACAATATTACTAATAATGATGATAATTATCGTAATAATGATTATGATAAAGATTATAGTGATTTGATGTCAGGAAGAATTCTGACAGATCTGACTGCAATTTTGACAACAATTTTCATACAATTTTTATAGCTAATTCTGAAGAATGATAACAAGGTTGATTTCTATTCCATTAGGATTTTCCTCGTATTATTTTCTTTGGTCTTTAATTTGGTAGTATTCTTTATTCCGGTTTTTTAGGTAAAAAAAAACAGTAGAAGATACAAAAAATGATAATTGAAATTTTAAAGTGGTTGTAAGCAGAAAAAAACATGAAAACTGACAAGAGTCCTAAAACTGACTAATTTTCAGGTCAGCATCTGAAATTTTCAACTTGCGCTTTGTGATCTCTTGCCCCCCCCCCTGAAAAGTTCCATGTAGGAAAAAAGGCCCCTTTTCTAAATCGAGAAATTCCCTTTTTTCCAAATGAAATGTGCCCATTTTCAAAAACATTGAAAAGAAATACCTTTTTTAAATAGAATTTATAGTAAAACATAATACATTTTAAGTTAGTAAATCAAAAATTTGGGATCGCACTCGCATCAATTATTGTTTAGTATGGTATTAATACTAGTAATCCTGTTCATGGTTACAAAAATGTTTATGATTTCCAGTTTTCAGATTGGAATATCACAGATCTTTGGCTCGTGTTCTGCACTCGCATTAATTGTTAAGTAAGGTACTCATTCTCAGCGGCGTAACAGGGGTCGGTGGCCAGGGGGGGGGGGGGGCAAGAGCCAAAAATTTCCCGGTCATATCATGGAACAGGCAATGGCGTCATAAGGCAAAAAATTTGAGGGGGCGATATGGCGTATCGGGCAAATATACATATAAATAAAAGCGAGCGAGCGAAGCGAGCGAGCAAAAATATTTTGACATTTTTATTGCAAAAATCCAATTTTGTGATAGATTTTTACATAATGTTAAAAAGATGATATCATATTTCACCCTCTCTTTTCCTTTTCTCTCTTTTTTGTACGCCACGGTGAACAGGATTTTTGTTATGATTGTGAGCATCAGGGCGAAGCTCTACATGCTCGAGGGGGCCGAGTATGGCGCTTCTGGCAAGAAGTAGCTTAACATAGGTCCCGAGCGAGCGAAGCGAGCGAGATAAAAAAATCACCTTTCATGAGAATCTAACATGAAGATAGATTTTAACGTGATATTCAGAAAAATATAATACACTTTCCTTTCTTTCCTCATTTTTTTTTGTTTGGTTGTAGAACTTTTGGGGGCCATGGTCCAAACTCATCCATATAACAGTGCTTTATGGGTGGGGTCCAGGGCAGAGCCCCGGAACCTCTTGATATCAAAGCCATTTTAAACCTTACAGATGGCCACTTAATTTAATCAAATTGCGTGTATATTTATATAGCTTTAACACAACACATAAATTCAAGTGTGTATCGTAATCATCCAAATATTGTGAGGGGCACACCATAGCAAATGTGGGAAAATTTGTAAAAAGTCGCTGGCGAGCGAAGCGAGCCAGAAAAAAAATGGCCTGTTAAAACGAAATTCTAATTATGTGATAGATTTTTACATCATTATAGCAAATATCATGTCATATATTTTTTTTCATTCATCTCATTTTGCTGCCTCCTTTATTTTCTTTTATTTCCCCTTGGCTGTGGAACCACCCCCCGGTACGCCAGTGCTTCAACGTAAAGCCTAATGCAGGAAGGGTCCATATAGGGGCCCGTTATAGAACCCATTAAAGGTTACAGATGAAGAGCCCCCACTGCACGGGGTCTTGACTCTTGAACAGAGCCTTTGGAGATTTAGCTAGTTTATGATAGACTTTCATACGACATTATGCTATATACCATCCATTTTTCTTCCCGCTCGTTATCTCAATCCTCGGCAGCCCGGTAGTGTACGTTATCTTGTCCCTATTCTTTATTTTCCAATTTAGATTTTGGCTAATTCCATTCTGCCTTTATTTCCCGCTTTTGTTTGCCTTTTTGTCATCTTTAATTTATTTCCCTGTCTTACTAATCATGCTAATGTATTTGTATATCGGGGCGAATTGTTCTTTCTCACTTGTTCTTTTTTCCTTCCTTTTCCCGTTATCTTTCCATTTTCCCTTTTTTATGTTTTTTCTTAGTTTTCTTTTTCCTTTCCCTTTTTTTCTTTTTCCCGTTTTTTTTTTTTTCCCGGTGAGCTCCGCCAGGGGGGGGGGGCAGCTTGCCCCCCCCCTGCCCCCCCCCCCCGCCTGTTACGCCACTGCTCATTCTGTTTCCGTTTACAAAAAAAAATGCTTAGAATGTCCAGTTTTCAGGTTGTAATATCACAAAATTTTTAAGCTCGCGCTTTGTGCTTGCAATATTTTATTTGGTGCACTTGAGTTATGTACTAGTATCCTATTTATGAGTCACTAAATGCAGTCCTTAAAAGCTTCCTTTTCTGGTCAGTAGATTAAAATTTTTAGCTTGCGCTTCGCGAATGCGTTAATTATTTAGTTAGATACACATCTTTTTCATGATTACATAAACAGCTCGGAATATTTCATTTTCATGTCTTATTACACGAAATGTCCAAAATTTTAAGCTCTTGATTCGCGCTGGCAACATCTCGCAAGGATGCCTTTTTAACAGTGATTAGCGTCATAATTGACCAAAAATCAAGTTTCACAACTTCAGAATTGATTTTTTTTTTCAAAACTGCTTTCTCGCGGAAAAGTAAAGCCTATAATCAAAATAGCTATCTTATCAATTAAAAATCACTTAAAAAGGCTTTGCTTAACTTAATTTCTAAAAAACATACAACTACTTCACGCAGTTGATAATCTCGTTTTTTTTTCTGTTTGCACCAAAATATCCATTTTGACATATAAGTGCCTTTTTTGGCTCATATCGAAAACTTGCATGCAGTGTACCGGACATGTAAAAACATAGAGCAGACGACGTTTGCAGACCTCGCGATCATCGTATGACTAGTGGTGCAGAATGTTCCATTGCGGCTTTATGGGGGAAATAGCATTACAGAGGGATAAAATGTATACACAAATAATGTTTCAGCGTTGATTTGTAATATTTTGTGTCAATTTCATGTATTATCGTTGTTTGAACATTTAAAACATCATTATAAAGTGAAAGGAATAAGCAAAACTTAATTTTCAGACTTACATATGCAGTGGTAAGCTAGGATGCACCCCTCGTATACATAATGGACCCGTCACAATATCCAGCTTTCAGAGAATAAAATTGATTTTTGTTGGCAAAAATAATGGTATCTGATATATTTATATCTGTAGTTCGGACTGACAATGTATATATATTTATATATTCCTAATAAAATGTTCAGCACTGCAATGGAAAGAGCTAGAAAACCGCTGTGACTCGAACAACACACCGACGTACACAAAAGCTCTGTCCAGCCCTATATGTTGAATGCACGTCGAGTGTAGGTTTGCTCTTCGGACATCACTATCACAAAGAAAATCTCCTCTGATTTGATGATAAAAGTGCCCTATTTCCTTATTAACCAATCTCCATGGTTCTTTCATGAAGCTATAGCTTCATGGTTCTTTCATGAGTATTTTTCTTACAATGTGCCCTTTATTATAATCTGAGCGGAAATTCTTGATACCATCACCCAGCGATGTGACGACGGATATAATCCACCCGGGTACTATAAAAATGTCCTCCAAACCCATTATCCCAATACATATTCCTGACTATGGATGGTTTTGAGTGATTTTAATGTAATAAAGTGCCATATTTCTCACCAATTGAATGTAAAAAGAATTATAATCATCTGATAGAAAAAGTTGTTAACATTCATTTCAGGGGGACGGAAATTCTATCTGAATCAACGCTTGTCCTTGATACACATTTGTTTGTGAAAAAAAGGGTATGATGCAAGGGAAGTCTGCGTGTTATAAGGGTGCGCGCGTGCAGCGAGGACCTTCTGTCCGCTAGTTTTCCATATGTGACCCCCCCCCAAAAAAAAAAAAATATATATGTTCTGCCGCCCCTGTCACGGGGAGTGGAGAAAGACATACGTTAAGAATGGGCATGCCAGGATCAGATGACCGTGGTAATAATAATTATTGCAATGTAAATCGCCTAGAAAATAATGTATTAAATGTACCTTATTAAAGGTAACTTTATTATTATTTTGATATTAATATGTCTAAATCTATCATGAAATTATTTTTGTTTTACATGTACAAGGGTCAAAATTTTGCTCGCTCACACCTTTTATACAGTTTGCCCTGTGTGCCATGCCTGCTGCCTAAGCATTGTTGGCTCATTGTTCCATATATCATTTGAAATGCCTTGGCCTTCAGGGGCGGATCCAGCCTTCGCCAATATAGGGGGGGGGCGGATTTTTTTTTTTCAGCCATATTTTCCCCGATCGGCAGCTCGAAGATGATTTTTTGTTTCTTTGAAGGGGCAGTCCTAATAGTCATTTCTTAGCTTTATTCTTATACATCAACATAAATATATAATATCATAATCCTTATATATACGATGCGAGCGCGAAGCGCGAGCTAAATTTTTTGTGTGGAAATCTTACGTATTTTTTTCTTAAATTCAAACATTCTGGGCAATAAGTGCTAATTTAGCACTTACAGTGCATGTATAGTGACTGCACTACGAGTGCTGATTTTCTAGTTTAAATTTGAACTAGAAAAACAGCACTCGTAGTGCAGTCACTATACAAGCACCGTAAGTGCCAAATTAGCACTTCATCTTTTACAATGTGGAAAAGGTACCTGTTTTAAATACTGCATGCAGTTAGCTATGAAGACGTTACATATTTTAAAAATCAAATAATGCGAGCTTTAAGCGCGAGCTGAAATCTTTTGACATTTTTACCCAAAGAATGGAAATTCTAAGCACTTTTTTTGTAACTTAAACAGAGTAGGTATATAACTAAACAATTGGAAAAAATCGAGATTTAGACCTAAAACGGGACACTCTATTCATGTTTTGTAAATCATGAAAAGGATGAGTAATTGGGGATCTTCATTACATTAATAATGCGGCGCAAAGCGCGAGCAGAAAATTTTTATATACGTTTTGAACGGATCGAAAAGGACTGCTTGCACTTAGTCATGAAGACGTTATATATTTCAACAATCAAATAATGCGAGCGCGAAGCGCGAGCTGAAAATCTCTGACATTTATACATAAAGAATGGGAAATTTTAATCAATTTTTGTAATCGTGAACAGGATAGCTATATAACTAAACAATTAATGCGAGCGCGAAGCGCGATCGGAAAAATCGAGATTTTGACCTAAAATGGGACACTCTATTCATGTTTTTGTAAATCATGAAAAGAATGAGTAATAGGGGATCTTCCTACATTAATAATGCGAGCACAAAGCTCGAGCAGAACATTTTTGATATTGTGATCTGAAACTGGATAATGATTTAAGAAGAGAACAAGTCGAGCCTCTGAATAAACATGCGCGCGAGTGTTTCATATTTAGACCTAGAATCTAGGCATTCTAAATACATCTTTTATCATGAAAATCAAAGCGAGCGCGAAGAGCGAGCTTAAATTATTTGATATTCCTATCTGAAAAAAAAGAGTCAATTTCAGCTTTATATTTCAAGAACATTGTAGGAAAGTTGTGAGGTGGAAATGGATCGCACTTAATAAAGAGCTAATATTTTTCATTATAATTACTTTGAGTTTTGACATAGGACCGGGACATCCTTAGGACATGTCATCATAATTATGGAAATGATGACCGTCTTCATATTCCTCTTGCTAAGCGCGAGATGAAACAAAAGGGACAATTCACTTATTAAATCAATATCTTATTCATTAATGCCTAATGAGGGCGCGAAATTTGATTATAATTATGGCCTGAAAACTGGACATTTCAAGCACTTTTGTAATTATAAATAGGATACATCAGATAATATATTTTTAACCATTAATGCGAGCGCAAATTGCGAGCCTAAATTTTTATACACTGTCATGAAAAGGGGATTTTAAGTAGTTTGTTGTATAATCAATATTGAGACATACATAATTCGCCAATCAAAATGCGAGCCTTGGCCTTTAGTATTGAAGCCTTGGCCTTGGGTGTTAAAGCCTTGGCCTTGGCCTTGGAGCAGGCGCGCAGCCAGGGGGGCGGTGGGGGCGGTCGCCCCCCCCAAAGCGTCCTCAAAAAGAAAAAAAGGGAGGAGAAAAGGAAAAGCGAAGGGAGGAAAGGGAAGAAAGGTAGCTTCGTAGGTTTTTCTTTTTATTCTTTTTTTTTTCAAAAAAGAAACTCCTTCACTCTTGCTCTAAATTTATATATATGAAATTTGCTTTCGCGCTGCGCGCGGTTAAATGACAATCTCCTTTGTTTCCCTCACCCTTTCTCTAACCCTGTTTTTCCACCTCAGCTATGTGTGTTTCTTGCCATTTAAAGTTCAAATGTATACATTAGGGCATGGAATGAGAGTAAGGTTAGGCCGTAGTATATGAAGTTATCTTTCTTTTTTATTAATCGCGCAACTTCTGGTCGGGTCGGCTCCGGGCGGGTAAAATCTTTATATCAATTTCTGCCGTCACCTCCATAGGCAACTTCTTCCGCTTTTCAGCTCATTACTAAACAACCATAATTTTTGGGGCAAACAGGTTCCTAATTTCAAAAGAGGAAGGTATACAATTCGTGTCGTATTAAATAAAAAAGTACAATATTTTTAAATCAAATTCTATTAAACTTCATGTCATTTCCCTGCACATTCATCTCCTGTCCTGTTTTGCGCCCTCAGTTTGAAATTTAACGACACTTAAGTTTCTTTATCATTCAAAGTGAAGCGCATCAGGGTAAGTCAAAGAAATTATACATCATCCTATTTTAAATAATTTCAATAAATCACAGAAGTTTCAACTTTTTGCGAACTATTTTCCTTGTATGATGTTCCATAATCTTAGGAAATCAATTGAATTAGAGCCGATGGGGGTATTATAGATATCTGCATTTGATGAAACGTCCGCCCTTTCAAATTTCAGAGTTTCATTGCTCTGCGCGGGGAGCAATATCTTCCTTCCGGCATATATTCTTATTCTCATCTGTTTTGCGAGTTAAGAATGATATGCACTGTCGCTAAATTGTTTGTAATCAAATCTGATCTTTCCAAGGGAAGTTTTCAATATAACTTAGAGAATAATCTTTTCTCGGGACCCTTTTCTTTGCAATTTTTTTTTGGATAAAACGCTTTAGCTTCTGCGCTTCGCGCGGGGTTAATATTTTTTTAATTTCCTCCATTTTATCCCTCTTTGTGCGTTCACAATCACTTTTGAAAACAAGGTTCAAAATCACAATATAGTCAACTGAATTGGAGCTGATATAGGTACTAGAGACAAGACAGACGGCTCCTTTTCATTTTAATTTATGAAACACCGAAAGCTTCGCGCTTGTTTTCTCACAGAACCATCACTACATTAACCACAACAAACATAAAAAATGAAAAAGAAGGGGCTTGATTTGAATGGATTTTCATCTCTGTTGACACAGACAAAAGAATCATGTTCTGTATTAACCCTGTATGACCTTTTCTGCTCGTTTTGCAGCTTTTCAATTCATACCTCATCCAACATTTTTTAATCCTGCTCTTTTCGTGATGGCATGATCATAACAAGCATGGTATCAGAGAATTAAATGATATTTTGAATGATGTCAATATGCATTGTGTAAAATTGGGAGTTGGGAGAAATTAATGGCCAAACTCAGATTTCCAAACTTTTTTTGAGGGGTTTATAAACATACCTTCGTCATAAGCCCCTTAAAAAAACAGTGCAAAATGTTATTTTCAGGTCAGTATATAGCGCCGCTGAATATCAATAAGCCCGGCTCACACTTTGCGATTTTTTGCGACGCGATTTTGCATTAAATATGAGTTAAGTTCCAAGAAGTAAAATTATTTTATTTAAAGTTTGGCATAATGTTAGGAATATTATACTAAAATCATATTTTTACTTTGCGACAAGCCCTGTGGTCGAAGTAATGTCCAAATCGGCTTCAAGTCGCAGCCGATGATGACGTCATTACGATTTCGATTTGAATTTGCTTTTATTCCTACTGGGAGGCTCGAACTGGACTGAATTTCGATTTCAGTAGTCCTACCACAATTCTGAACTCTGATCCATAGTTTGTATTAGTTGGACGGATATAACTTGCTCAATAGGCTGATATGGAGCTTAAAATATCAAGTTTTGAAGTCAATATACAAAATCCAACTAGCAAAACGTTGAATATTTCATCAAAATCGGATGTAAAATAAGAAAGTTATGACATTTTTAAGTTTCGCCTATTTTCACAAAACATTGATAATTATGCATAACTCAGTGACATGCATATGAGACAGTTGATGATGTCCCTCACTCACTATTTCTATTGTTTTTTTATTTTTTGAATTATACAATATTTCATTTTTAAACAGATTTGTCAATTGATAAAGACCAACTTGACTGATCCATATAGTATTAAACCTAATGAATTCCACGTGTTAAGGGAGGAATTAATCTTTGTTTTACTTGAGAATGAATAACAAAATAGAATACTTCATACTTCATGCAATGAAATTCTAAAGAAATAGTGAGTGGATGACGTCATCAGTCTCATCATTTGCATACCGAGCAGGATGTGCATACTGTTTTGTGAAATTAAATGAAACTTTAAAATGTCATAACTTTTTCTTATAGTACATCGGATTTTAATGAAATTTTCAGTGTTATGTGCTTCATTGTTGGATTTTTCTCTTTTTATTCAAATAATTTTTTGTTGGGGTGGATTGTCATTTAAGCATACCAATCTTCAGGGGTGCTGCCTCATAACACACGCAGCGCATCCATGCAAATCTACGGTGCCGCCGTACCCCCCCCCCCCCTCCGATGTGAGGGCCATGTCGTACAACACAGTATTGTATATAGAACCTTTCATTCAATTTGCGCGCTCACGGAGTTGAAGAAAAAATGAAAGAAAAGCTATAGGGGAGAGGGTGGAGAAAAAATAAAAGCAGAAAGCTAGGATGATCATGAAATACAGACAATATTCAATGGGGGGGGGGAGAAACGGAGGAAAGCAAGAAATTAAAGAAAAAGAAAATGAAATATTAAAACGGGCGATATGACCAAAAAAATGAGGGGAAAGGAACTTAAAAAAATTTAAGAAAAACAAGATAGAAAGATATGGAATACAGTTTTTTTTTTTTTTTTTTTTTTGGGGGGGGGGCAACTGGGGGGTTGGGGGGCAACTGCTGCCTCTCAACCCGGGACCAGTAATTAGCCTCCGAGCCGATCGAGCTTAGCTTATGCTTTTATTCCTACTGGGAGGCTCGAACTGGACTGAATTTCGATTTCAGTAGTCCTACCACTATTCTGAACTCTGATCCATAGTTTGAATTTGCTTTTATTCCTACTGGGAGGCTCGAACTGGACTGAATTTCGATTTCAGTAGTCCTACCACTATTCTGAACTCTGATCCATAGTTTGTATTAGTTGGACGGATATAACTTGCTCAATAGGCTGATATGGAGCTTAAAATATCAAGTTTTGAAGTCAATATACAAAATCCAACTAGCAAAACGTTGAATATTTCATCAAAATCGGATGTAAAATAAGAAAGTTATGACATTTTTAAGTTTCGCCTATTTTCACAAAACATTGATAATTATGCATAACTCAGTGACATGCATATGAGACAGTTGATGATGTCCCTCACTCACTATTTCTATTGTTTTTTTATTTTTTGAATTATACAATATTTCATTTTTAAACAGATTTGTCAATTGATAAAGAGCAACTTGACTGATCCATATAGTATTAAACCTAATGAATTCCACGTGTTAAGGGAGGAATTAATCTTTGTTTTACTTGAGAATGAATAACAAAATAGAATACTTCATACTTCATGCAATGAAATTCTAAAGAAATAGTGAGTGGATGACGTCATCAGTCTCATCATTTGCATACCGAGCAGGATGTGCATACTGTTTTGTGAAATTAAATGAAACTTTAAAATGTCATAACTTTTTCTTATAGTACATCGGATTTTAATGAAATTTTCAGTGTTATGTGCTTCATTGTTGGATTTTTCTCTTTTTATTCAAATAATTTTTTGTTGGGGTGGATTGTCATTTAAGCATACCAATCTTCAGGGGTGCTGCCTCATAACACACGCAGCGCATCCATGCAAATCTACGGTGCCGCCGTACCCCCCCCCCCCCCTCCGATGTGAGGGCCATGTCGTACAACACAGTATTGTATATAGAACCTTTCATTCAATTTGCGCGCTCACGGAGTTGAAGAAAAAATGAAAGAAAAGCTATAGGGGAGAGGGTGGAGAAAAAATAAAAGCAGAAAGCTAGGATGATCATGAAATACAGACAATATTCAATGGGGGGGGGAGAAACGGAGGAAAGCAAGAAATTAAAGAAAAAGAAAATGAAATATTAAAACGGGCGATATGACCAAAAAAATGAGGGGAAAGGAACTTAAAAAAATTTAAGAAAAACAAGATAGAAAGATATGGAATACAGTTTTTTTTTTTTTTTTTTTTTTTTTGGGGGGGGGGGCAACTGGGGGGTTGGGGGGCAACTGCTGCCTCTCAACCCGGGACCAGTAATTAGCCTCCGAGCCGATCGAGCTTAGCTTATGCTTTTATTCCTACTGGGAGGCTCGAACTGGACTGAATTTCGATTTCAGTAGTCCTACCACTATTCTGAACTCTGATCCATAGTTTGAATTTGCTTTTATTCCTACTGGGAGGCTCGAACTGGACTGAATTTCGATTTCAGTAGTCCTACCACTATTCTGAACTCTGATCCATAGTTTGTATTAGTTGGACGGATATAACTTGCTCAATAGGCTGATATGGAGCTTAAAATATCAAGTTTTGAAGTCAATATACAAAATCCAACTAGCAAAACGTTGAATATTTCATCAAAATCGGATGTAAAATAAGAAAGTTATGACATTTTTAAGTTTCGCCTATTTTCACAAAACATTGATAATTATGCATAACTCAGTGACATGCATATGAGACAGTTGATGATGTCCCTCACTCACTATTTCTATTGTTTTTTTATTTTTTGAATTATACAATATTTCATTTTTAAACAGATTTGTCAATTGATAAAGAGCAACTTGACTGATCCATATAGTATTAAACCTAATGAATTCCACGTGTTAAGGGAGGAATTAATCTTTGTTTTACTTGAGAATGAATAACAAAATAGAATACTTCATACTTCATGCAATGAAATTCTAAAGAAATAGTGAGTGGATGACGTCATCAGTCTCATCATTTGCATACCGAGCAGGATGTGCATACTGTTTTGTGAAATTAAATGAAACTTTAAAATGTCATAACTTTTTCTTATAGTACATCGGATTTTAATGAAATTTTCAGTGTTATGTGCTTCATTGTTGGATTTTTCTCTTTTTATTCAAATAATTTTTTGTTGGGGTGGATTGTCATTTAAGCATACCAATCTTCAGGGGTGCTGCCTCATAACACACGCAGCGCATCCATGCAAATCTACGGTGCCGCCGTACCCCCCCCCCCCCCCCCCTCCGATGTGAGGGCCATGTCGTACAACACAGTATTGTATATAGAACCTTTCATTCAATTTGCGCGCTCACGGAGTTGAAGAAAAAATGAAAGAAAAGCTATAGGGGAGAGGGTGGAGAAAAAATAAAAGCAGAAAGCTAGGATGATCATGAAATACAGACAATATTCAATGGGGGGGGGGGGAGAAACGGAGGAAAGCAAGAAATTAAAGAAAAAGAAAATGAAATATTAAAACGGGCGATATGACCAAAAAAATGAGGGGAAAGGAACTTAAAAAAATTTAAGAAAAACAAGATAGAAAGATATGGAATACAGTTTTTTTTTTTTTTTTTTTTTTTTTGGGGGGGGGGCAACTGGGGGGTTGGGGGGCAACTGCTGCCTCTCAACCCGGGACCAGTAATTAGCCTCCGAGCCGATCGAGCTTAGCTTATGCTTTTATTCCTACTGGGAGGCTCGAACTGGACTGAATTTCGATTTCAGTAGTCCTACCACTATTCTGAACTCTGATCCATAGTTTGAATTTGCTTTTATTCCTACTGGGAGGCTCGAACTGGACTGAATTTCGATTTCAGTAGTCCTACCACTATTCTGAACTCTGATCCATAGTTTGTATTAGTTGGACGGATATAACTTGCTCAATAGGCTGATATGGAGCTTAAAATATCAAGTTTTGAAGTCAATATACAAAATCCAACTAGCAAAACGTTGAATATTTCATCAAAATCGGATGTAAAATAAGAAAGTTATGACATTTTTAAGTTTCGCCTATTTTCACAAAACATTGATAATTATGCATAACTCAGTGACATGCATATGAGACAGTTGATGATGTCCCTCACTCACTATTTCTATTGTTTTTTTATTTTTTGAATTATACAATATTTCATTTTTAAACAGATTTGTCAATTGATAAAGAGCAACTTGACTGATCCATATAGTATTAAACCTAATGAATTCCACGTGTTAAGGGAGGAATTAATCTTTGTTTTACTTGAGAATGAATAACAAAATAGAATACTTCATACTTCATGCAATGAAATTCTAAAGAAATAGTGAGTGGATGACGTCATCAGTCTCATCATTTGCATACCGAGCAGGATGTGCATACTGTTTTGTGAAATTAAATGAAACTTTAAAATGTCATAACTTTTTCTTATAGTACATCGGATTTTAATGAAATTTTCAGTGTTATGTGCTTCATTGTTGGATTTTTCTCTTTTTATTCAAATAATTTTTTGTTGGGGTGGATTGTCATTTAAGCATACCAATCTTCAGGGGTGCTGCCTCATAACACACGCAGCGCATCCATGCAAATCTACGGTGCCGCCGTACCCCCCCCCCCCCCTCCGATGTGAGGGCCATGTCGTACAACACAGTATTGTAGAACCTTTCATTCAATTTGCGCGCTCACGGAGTTGAAGAAAAAATGAAAGAAAAGCTATAGGGGAGAGGGTGGAGAAAAAATAAAAGCAGAAAGCTAGGATGATCATGAAATACAGACAATATTCAATGGGGGGGGGGGGGGAGAAACGGAGGAAAGCAAGAAATTAAAGAAAAAGAAAATGAAATATTAAAACGGGCGATATGACCAAAAAAATGAGGGGAAAGGAACTTAAAAAAATTTAAGAAAAACAAGATAGAAAGATATGGAATACAGTTTTTTTTTTTTTTTTTTTTTTTTTTTTTTTGGGGGGGGGGGCAACTGGGTGGTTGGGGGGCAACTGCTGCCTCTCAACCCGGGACCAGTAATTAGCCTCCGAGCCGATCGAGCTTAGCTTATCAGAGGAGAATACAAAAGAGACGAGTCATTCAAGAACGTACGGAAGGCCGGGCTTTATGGTTCGCGGAGCTAGTTACACGCACCAATGAACTATAAAGTTAGTGTGGTAAACTGAATTTTCTTGCAAAATCATTGTTTCTTAGGAGACACCTTACGAGAATTGTAAGCGAAAGTGAATCTCTTCTTGGTCGGCATTTTCCGTTGTTTAGTCACCTGTTACGTAACGTCAATGATGTTGTTACTCAAGAAAGTAAAAGTAGTTCCTCAGATTTATAGCTGATTATTCTCATAAATACATGATATGTGTGATTTTTGTGTTAAAACCATAGTTGTTTCCATTATACTTTTCATTGATACTAAATGTAGTAATATGTCATAAATATTTGTGATGTTGTGGAAGGATATTTATATCAGGTAGCGTTCAAGTGTAGGTGGCGCGAAAGAATAAGCGTTTTGGTTGTTACGGCGGTAGAATAAATCAGAAAGCAATTGGTGACAACAGTGTACGTTAGGGTTACATGTTCGCTCTTCCAAGTCAAGCTCGACAAGGAGGCATGTAAGTTTGAATTCAAAATATATCGTTTGTCAGTTTAAGATTTTGACTACGTTGATATCATTCTTAAGAAAAACATTATTACGGAGAGTAGAGTTGAGTGTCAATTTAATTTTGTATATCTGATACAATATCGTTATGCTTCATGTTATTGTTATAGTCAATTTCACATTCTAATAGAGAAGATTTCTTATGATCAGTTTATAAAATGAAATTATATCATGTTTGTTTTCTATGAGATCGAGTATATTAAGCGAAGTTGATTTTCTTGTCAGTATTTTGTCATGATCAGATTTGTATACCCCCCCCCATTCGCTGTACGTAGAAAATGAATGAACTTTGTTTATTTTTATTATATTTGGCGAGTGATAGCAGTAGTCTTAGTAATTCAGACTCGATTAAATTAGATGAGTTTTAGGAAAAACCATACTAGTTAATTTTGTTATGTCAATTTTTAGGGAATTGACGTACTATGTATGAGCGATGCCGAGTGAAATCTCCGGAGGGTGACTTGGTGGATGTACCCTGTTATCTCTTGGCCTATAGTAGGGTGAGTTAGTTGGTAGGATGGCCAAGTTATGGTTATTTTGTTGTGATTTACATGTATAATAAGGCAATAATTGTTTAAATATTATATTGTAATGTGCTTAAAAAGAATGATTTTTAATCCTAGCTGTATTATTGCTATTATCATTGGTTAATTGGAATATATTATTTTTGTAATAATTACGACTTCATTGAAAAGTGATCAATAACTCTTCTTAGTAATGTTATAGACTTATGAACAAGAAATGAATTAATGTATATTTGCATGCAATTTTTGTTGTATAATTTCTGCGGATTATTGAATTAAATTCATGATTACATATATTATCATGCATTTGATTAATGAAATACAATTTAATGATTAATGAAATACAATTTATCAAGGTATGATATGATAATCACGTGATCTTGGATCAGTATTGATGAACTATTATATTCATTGTATACATATTGTTCCCTTATTTACAGGGTTTTTTCCTCGTTTTGTACGATCTACCCGGCTGTCAATAAATGGCTGACCCACCCCTACTTCTTGTCTATGGTTGCATTCCTGACTGTGTATAGAACCCCAACCCATACTACCGCTCGCGCCCAGTTTACTACAATGGTGTCAGAAGTGGGATCACCGGTTTGAGATTGATGCAACCCCCTACTACGTCAGAGGACTCCAGCAGGTCAAGAGGATAAGAAGACGCTATTAGATATAAGCTAATTTAAGGTTGGAAGGTAATTTGGTTAAAATAGTTGAAAGAAGTTAAGAAATTATAATTGTATTTTGTAAGAAGTTGTGTTGTTTTCAAAATTGTCATAGATTTCTTTCCCCAAATAAACCAGCAGGATGCCTGGAGATAATGTTGGGACTGGGGCTGGTGCAACCCCTAGCACTAGCCTCGAAGACATGATTGCTTCTATGACTGGTGCGTTCCGAAGTATGTCCATGACTAGGTCAATGCCCTCGATGAAGTTGCCTAAGTTTAAGGGTATTCCACAAAAGCCTGGTGATTTGACTGTACGTGAATGGTTTGATGAATTCGATGAATACTGCCAATATTACCAGTTATCGGAGAGAGAGAAGGCACAAGTTCTTGTGACTCATCTAAGTGGTCCAGCCAAGGATGAGATCATGTGTAGGGAGGCAAGTCTACGTGAAGATCCGACTGGCCTGAGAAGGGTGCTGACGACTCGGTTTGGCTCAAGAGAGAGCGTCCAAAGCTTGAGTAGTGAACTTCACAGTCGTGTTCAACTTGACGGAGAATCACTTGCCGATTTCAGCAGTGTTCTTATCCGTTTGCATGATAGAATGGAAGCAGCCGCTTCGATACCTGAGAAGGAGGCTCTGCAAAGATTGAGAGACATGACCCTCAAGGAAAAATTCGTGAGAGGGGTGCGGGACAAACAAATCCAGAGAGAGCTGAGGAGGATCCTAATTTCTAGCGGATCTGGGACATTCCTGACGATGAGAGAAGAGGTCCTGACTTTATTTCAAGACACAGATACGGTCCCAAGACCAAGGGTGAGAGAATGTGAAGTAGAGACTGCTAGGGTCGAAGCATCTTCTGAGACAGCTGAGATAAAATCAATGAGGGAGGAAATATCTCTTCTTAAAGAAGGACTTAGTGAAGTTGTCAAGGAAATTCAGGCCCTACAGTTCCCCCCTCATCTTCGACAAAAGCCAAAGAAGAAAGGAGAGTTACATTGCTTTAACTGCAAACAGAAGGGCCATGTACAGAAAAATTGTGTTAAACCACCTAGATGTTATGCCTGTGACAAGCCAGGTCACTTTAAGAAAGATTGTCCAGAGGTTATGGAAACGGTGAAGAGTAATCCTGGAAATCACCTGAGTGAAGGATCCGCTGAAGTCCTCACAGTATCCAACTCCTCAAATTATCTTTCATCGCTAGTATCAGAAAGTCCAAAAGCCATAGTGAAGATAGCTGGAGTAGAGACTGGATGTATTCTAGACACAGGTGCCGAAGCGAGTCTGGTTCCACTGAGTTACTACGAGGGATGTTTAGAGGGGATCATCGGGGATCTCGAAGGTACTGATAGCGGTTTAAGAGTGACTGGCATCTCAGGAGCCGTCCCAATCGTAGGTTACTTCAGGGCACCAGTTACAGCCAATGGGAAGACTGACGAAGTAGGATTTCTCGTGATTAAGGATGTAGTCCCTAGTAAGAGAAAGGAATACCCAGTTTTATTAGGCTCCAACACTCTTTATAGCTTTGTGGGAGATGATGAGTCCCAAAGTAGAAAAAGTGACTGGCAGATGGTTGCGGAGGTCTTAAAGGCATTTCCTAAGCCTGTGTTGAACCAGGAGACTTCAACTGTGCTGAAGACAGGAGATAACGATGAGGTGATACCACCACTCACTGTCAGGAGATTAGAGTGTCACGTGGACAATGCAGCCCAGTGGAATGGTCGAGATGTTCTTGTCCAAGCTGTACACGATGAGTCAGAAGACATACCAAGACTGAATTCGATTGACCTCTTTGATGGTTGCACTCAGGTGAAGGGAGAAAGACTTCATGTGACAGTAGCCAACCGGAGTGAGCAGCAACTTGTCATTGAGCCCAATACAATACTGGCATCTGCTACAAGGATTGAAAGAAAGAGTGAAATAGTACTACAAGAACAAAACGATACAGTGGAAGTCATGGTCACTGATATAGAAGTTGAGCCTGGCGCAGTTGATAATGAGGCTCCAGTGAGTGATGCGATTGACGGACCAGAAACTGATAGCCGAATCCACACTTGCCTGGACGGTCGCAATCTCAAACTACCTATGGGGGTTAATTTAGATGGACTGGAAGCTGAGAAAGCCGATGTTATTGCTTCGCTTTTGGTCAAGAATGCGGCTGCATTTTCTGAATCAGAGATGGATTTGGGTTGCTGTACAGTCATTCCGCATCAAATCCAGACGTCAGAAGGTCCACCTATCCGGTTGCCATATCGTCGTGTTCCTCCTAATCAGGCTGCGGAGATGAAGAAGTTACTGCAAGAAATGTTAGATAAAGGAATAATCCAGCGCTCCAGGAGTCCGTATGCAAGTCCGGTAGTTCCAGTGCGAAAGAAAGATGGCTCGTTAAGGCTTTGTATAGATTACAGACAGTTGAATGCTCGTACAATTCGGGATTCCTTTCCCTTACCACGTATAGAGGAAACCCTTGAGGCCCTAGGAGGAGCTTCATATTTCTCCTCCCTAGATTTGGCTAACGGATATTTTCAGGTAGCCATGGACAAGGATTCCATAGACAAGACGGCGTTTCGTGTTCCTTGGGGGCTGTTTGAGTTCAAGAGGATGCCACAAGGCTTAGTTAATAGCCCCAGTACATTCCAGAGGGTGATGGAATTGGTCCTTGGAGATTTGAATATGACGCAAGTAATCATATACTTAGATGACATACTTATCTATTCAACCACATTTGAGGAACATATAGAGAGGCTTCAAGCTGTTTTCACAAGATTGACTGACAACGGTCTTAAGCTCAAAGGGAAGAAGTGCAAGTTCCTTCAGGAAAGGGTGAACCATCTTGGTCATGTGGTGACTGCAGAAGGCATATCTGTAGATCCAGGGAAGATTGAACGAATCAGGGACTGGCCAACCCCTAACTCACCTGAGGAACTTCGGTCATTTTTGGGTTTGGCATCATATTACCGTAGATTTATCACAGGTTTTGCACAGATTGCCTCCCCTCTTCATGCCTTAGTAGGGAAGACACAGAAGTCATCGAAGAAGTCCAGGCGGTATCAGAAGAAGAAAGGTGACGTATCAGCAAAGTTTGAATGGACAGATGAAGCAGAGAAATCATTTGCCACACTCAAAAGATTGTTGACATCGACACCAGTTTTGAGCTATCCAGTATTCGGGCGTGAATTTGTCGTAGAGATCGACGCTTCACTGAAGGGCTTAGGAGCCTGTCTATCTCAACATGGCGATGATGGGAAGTTACACCCATTAGCATTTGCTAGTAGAGGTTTGAGAAAGGCCGAGAAGAACTATTCAGATTATTCTAGTTTTAAGATTGAGTTATTAGGGCTAAAGTGGGCAGTCACGGAGAAGTTTAAGGACTATCTGATTGGGAGCCACACTGTGATACTTACGGATCACAATCCTCTAGCCCATCTACAGACAGCCAAGTTAGGAGCAACGGAGCAGAGGTGGATCGCCCAACTAGCTCCCTTTGACTTGGAAATCAGATACAGGTCAGGGCGTTCCAATAGGTGTGCTGATGCACTTAGCAGGTGTTCAGTTCTTCCAGTGGAGTTGTCGACTGAGTCTCAAAGCAAGAGGAAAGAGTTAAAGGAAGAGCCATTGCAAGCAAGTGGCCCTGGAATCTTCCCTTCGTTCAGCCTCGAAGAACTGAAGAAACTCCAAGAGCAGGATGAATCACTTGGGGTGATTTGGGACTGTTATCGGAAAGGATGGCAACCAGGTCAAGTGATATCTGAGGATAGTAAAGAGGTGCGAAGTTGGCTGAAAGAGTGGACAAGTTTGACTGAGAAGAAAGGAGTACTATATAGACAGGTCCAAGTGATGGGGAAGAACATCTTACAATTGTTAGTTCCTGAGAAGCTTCGGAAGACCATTCTCGAATCCGTTCACGACAGATGGGGACACCAAGGAGTGACACGAACCTTGAGTCTATTGCGTGAACGGTGCTTCTGGCCTGGTCTACATGGAGATGTAAGACGTCATGTGAGGAACTGCTTGAATTGTAATGTGGCCAAAGCTCCATCACCAAGAGTGAAGACACCCATGAGACACCTTATAGCTTTCAGACCATTGGAAGTGTTGGCCATAGATGTCTTGAAGGTTGATAAGGGGAGAGGAGGATATGAAGATATCCTAGTCATGTCTGATGTTTACACGAAGTACGCCCAAGCTGTTGCGTGTAAGGACCAAACAGCGGTGACAGTAGCAAGAGTGCTTCGTGACTCATGGTTCTCACATTATGGTATACCACAGAGAGTACACTCTGACCAAGGCAGGGACTTTGAAGGGAAATTGATACAGGAGCTATGTAAGTTGTACAATATCAGCAAGTCCAGAACCACCCCCTACCACCCAGAGGGAAACGGGCAAATTGAGCGTTTCAACCGCACCTTGTGTACAATGATTAGGTCGATGGAACCTAGTGAGCGCAGACGCTGGCCAGAGATGTTATTTCATTTGGTGTACATATACAATAGTACACCACACCGAGTTACTGGTTACTCACCTTACCGACTGATGTATGGGAGGGTCCCATCAATACCTCTTGATCAACTCTTATCTCAGCAACAAGGAGACTGGGATCAAGACTATGTTGCAGCTCAAGCTGATGCTCTTACTAAGATGAATGCAATAGTAGAAAACAACACGAAGAAGGTAGCAGAGTATAACAAGAGTAGGCATGATCTTGGGCTGAAGGAAAAGAAGATCACGATTGGGCAACATGTATTATTGCGAAGGACCGCGTTCAAAGGAAGACATAAGTTAGCTGATCATTATCATAGAAACAAGTATGTCGTGGTTTGGATCAATCCTGAAGAAGATGTATGTAGCATCAGACCTTTACATGGAGGCAAAGTACAGACAGTGAACAAGAAGTATCTATTGGATTATCCGAGAGAACCTGAAGAAGAGGATCCACCAGAACTATGGCCTCCAGGAGAAGATGATGAAATGTCAGACACCTCTAGCAGTGATGAAGATGACGAGAACCATATCATGCTCCCTAACTTCAATGATAGACTTCCAGTTCGGGAGGAAGTAGGTCAGAGACAACTACGACGCTCGACGAGAGTAACCAAGGGAATGCATAGCAACCCTTATAATCTGCCCAGGACGGCAGTGAAATGAATTTCACTTTTTCTTCTGTCATTTTTCTTTCCATAATGTTGGATATTTACATTTTTCATTTTGGAGATATCAAAACTACTCAGATGAGAATTTTTGATTGAAGTTTAGGTATAGATTGAAATATTTCATAATAGGAGCATATTGAATAATTTATATGGTAAAAATGCAATCTTTGTAAAAATTGTAATGTTTATTTAAAGAATTGAAAAATAATTCTAGGAGAATGAATATTATCAATAATATGGAGAAAATGTTATTTTGTCAGGATGGATTGTGGTAAACTGAATTTTCTTGCAAAATCATTGTTTCTTAGGAGACACCTTACGAGAATTGTAAGCGAAAGTGAATCTCTTCTTGGTCGGCATTTTCCGTTGTTTAGTCACCTGTTACGTAACGTCAATGATGTTGTTACTCAAGAAAGTAAAAGTAGTTCCTCAGATTTATAGCTGATTATTCTCATAAATACATGATATGTGTGATTTTTGTGTTAAAACCATAGTTGTTTCCATTATACTTTTCATTGATACTAAATGTAGTAATATGTCATAAATATTTGTGATGTTGTGGAAGGATATTTATATCAGGTAGCGTTCAAGTGTAGGTGGCGCGAAAGAATAAGCGTTTTGGTTGTTACGGCGGTAGGATAAATCAGAAAGCAATTGGTGACAACAGTGTACGTTAGGGTTACATGTTCGCTCTTCCAAGTCAAGCTCGACAAGGAGGCATGTAAGTTTGAATTCAAAATATATCGTTTGTCAGTTTAAGATTTTGACTACGTTGATATCATTCTTAAGAAAAACATTATTACGGAGAGTAGAGTTGAGTGTCAATTTAATTTTGTATATCTGATACAATATCGTTATGCTTCATGTTATTGTTATAGTCAATTTCACATTCTAATAGAGAAGATTTCTTATGATCAGTTTATAAAATGAAATTATATCATGTTTGTTTTCTATGAGATCGAGTATATTAAGCGAAGTTGATTTTCTTGTCAGTATTTTGTCATGATCAGATTTGTATACCCCCCCCCCCATTCGCTGTACGTAGAAAATGAATGAACTTTGTTTATTTTTATTATATTTGGCGAGTGATAGCAGTAGTCTTAGTAATTCAGACTCGATTAAATTAGATGAGTTTTAGGAAAAACCATACTAGTTAATTTTGTTATGTCAATTTTTAGGGAATTGACGTACTATGTATGAGCGATGCCGAGTGAAATCTCCGGAGGGTGACTTGGTGGATGTACCCTGTTATCTCTTGGCCTATAGTAGGGTGAGTTAGTTGGTAGGATGGCCAAGTTATGGTTATTTTGTTGTGATTTACATGTATAATAAGGCAATAATTGTTTAAATATTATATTGTAATGTGCTTAAAAAGAATGATTTTTAATCCTAGCTGTATTATTGCTATTATCATTGGTTAATTGGAATATATTATTTTTGTAATAATTACGACTTCATTGAAAAGTGATCAATAACTCTTCTTAGTAATGTTATAGACTTATGAACAAGAAATGAATTAATGTATATTTGCATGCAATTTTTGTTGTATAATTTCTGCGGATTATTGAATTAAATTCATGATTACATATATTATCATGCATTTGATTAATGAAATACAATTTAATGATTAATGAAATACAATTTATCAAGGTATGATATGATAATCACGTGATCTTGGATCAGTATTGATGAACTATTATATTCATTGTATACATATTGTTCCCTTATTTACAGGGTTTTTTCCTCGTTTTGTACGATCTACCCGGCTGTCAATAAATGGCTGACCCACCCCTACTTCTTGTCTATGGTTGCATTCCTGACTGTGTATAGAACCCCAACCCATACTACCGCTCGCGCCCAGTTTACTACATTAGAATTAAGCCCGGGAATTAAACTCTCTATTATTATATAACTAGTTGATATTATCCCTCCACTACTAGAATTTTGGAGATTCCTGGAGTCTATATAAAGAAACAGATAGTAGATAAAGAAGAGGGATAATAGAAGTACGTTTATTGTGTACTTGTTCTGTTATGTGTCCTATTGTATCTACATGTGGGACATGTGTGTAAATCAGTGAAAAAAAGAAATTCTTTTTTTTCACTGAAATTCAATTTCCTTTATACGACAATAAAGTTTATCAATTCAATTCAATTCCTTAGGTAAAACAACAGTGAATTGGTATCGTACGGGAATATTTATTAAAGGGTAGATAGCATGGGTAAATATTGGTGCGTGTGGGGGGGGGGGTTATGACGTCACTGCTCTCATGCATGCTAGCTAGCTTTGGATCCAAAATTCATTTCGTATGGCACGCCAAATAAACTTTGTGGACGCAATTACATTTCGTCTAGACGAAATTGATTTCGTGCATTTCGTCGAGACGAAATTGATTTTGTGTGACAAAAAATAAATTTTGTGTACGAAATAAAAAAGCGTCATGACGAAATGATTTTCGTCTGAATAAAAACACATTTTGTGTACGGAATGCCGTGATTTGGTCGGAAATCACTGGCGGACACTTGGCGCCCCATATAGGCCAGGCCATGTATATGCATGTGTGTACGTACGTGTACCTTAGTTAGTGGGCGCGGGGCCGGGGATTTTGGCGTGAGAGTGTTGTGAACTTGTGCGGTTGAGCGGTGTCTTATCTTCTTAATTTCATTCAGTACATTCAGCTATTTTGGGTGACAAAACAAACAGACCTTTATGAATGGATCACGACGACTGACTGGAATATAATAATTTAATAACGTTTTTGAAAATTTTGGAGCGGTTCGATCTCGGTTTGAAGGCGAGATTGCGACCGTAAATTTGCTGAGTTATGTTTACCGGCGATCGAGGGAGTAGCCCCGGTGCCGGATCGGCATCGCCAGCAGCCAGGGACCGGAGAGACTAGAGCGGAGTAGAGTCTGTGTCTGGAAAGAACTGAGTGAAGACTGTGAAGTGAAACCAAGGTATGTGATATTCTTCCCAAAATTATCCCAAATTCAAAATTATTTTGAATTACCAATTACCAATTGCTAGCCTAATAACAAATGATCATGCCATAACAATTGCTTGCCGTTATTGACAGTCACAGTATAGTACAGTCACGTATTACCGGACACTATTATGATTCCGGACGTGCATATTACTGCGTTCTAAAACAAATTCGTACCGTAAGACTTCCGCAATTCAATTTCACAGAGCAATACATAGAACAAGATTGCAAAAACAAGGCGAAAAATCCAACTTTTAGGCCTACCTAATTATCTCTAAAAATGACAGAAAATGCTTAAAATATCATATAATTATAACATAGTTTTGTATTAACAATTGATACATTTTCTAACGGAAATATGGGCCTGATTTGCCGAATTTCAATCTCGTCCACTCCTTCGATCGAATGATGAGGTGTGGTGTATTGTGGGTGATCGTCGACGGCTAGTTCTCAAGGTACCCGTGCGCGAGGTTTACCGTGAGTAGAGCCGTCGATCGGCAGCGCATCGATAGAACTTGATGAGCGTCACGATACAAACGCGAGCATATTTAGGTTATTGGAAAGTGCCATGGAACTAGCTAACAAGACAAAATAAAATAAGTTATCAAACACGAATTTATTACCAACATCTGCTCAGATTCGATATAAAAAAAGCAAATAATACTAAGAATTTACTCATGATATGTTATAAGAAGAAAAAAATCACAAAAATTTGTTCTTACATCATTATAATCAAGGATATCTTTACCTCTCCGATGCGCGTCCGGAATCATGATGTAATTTGTCGCGCACGAAAATAATTGTTTTTCGTGGAGGGGTATGCGGCAAGTGCGATGCAAAGAAAATGGTTGGTAAATTAAAAATAATTTTATCATATTCATGATTTTCATAATATTTGGAATAGCAAGTGTGAATATTTCTTGATTGTATTTCCTCTAGTTGTCATTTTTAAAGCACTGAAATAAAGGTGTCCGGCAATAGGATACACTGCCATATAATAATAACCTGTGGCTGTGTGCTTAAAGTTAAAGTTAAAGCCTTTTCTTGCTGTAGGCCCGGGGGGGGGGGGCACTCAAATTATTTTTCTAATGGGGGTGTGCACCTAACGAAACTCTGAAATGGGGGTCTAAGGAACTGACTACAATGGTAAAGTACGTGGTCTTGGGAACTAAATATATACTGCGGTGTGTGAAAAACAGGGTCTACGGAGCGGGATCGCGGCACTGTATACGGTGCATGCTAGTGCTGTGCGTGCGTGCGCTAGCCATGCATGGAGCGGCTATTATTCATATGGTGGGAGTGTGCGTGCATCTCTCACATGTGGCGCTTGCGCTTGACAATCTTGGCAGGGCTGGGGAACTGAGATGTCTCGTAACTGGGGTCTTGCTTAGACCTTTGTGGCCCACATCAAATTTGTAGCTATAGAAACATGTCATAACAATATTTAAATCAACTTATATCTAACCAATGAAATTAAAGAAAATAGGAGAGCCCAACTAAAATGTAGTAATCTAATTCATAAAATAAACCAATGAGGAATAAGATGAAGGTGATAAAAGATGTCTGGCTGATTATGTAATAATGGCATTAGAAACTAAGGAGTCGGGTGAAGGATGGAATGAGTGGAACACCTGAATAGAGGAATAGAGAAGGATTCAAGGAATGAAGATGACAAAAGAGAATCAGAGGAAAAGAAACGAATTTGGAGAAGGATGAATGAAAACTGAATATGATTAAACTCAAATAACGGTAACCTAAGTTCTTAATGCAAGGGCAGTGCTGAAAAGAAACTCAAGTCTAGATGGAACAGAAATGTAAAACAGCTGACGAAAACACAAGTTAAAGAAAATGAACAAAATAGGAAAATGACAAAATAACCATCCTTCATTGCCTTCATGCAACTTGCTTACTTTGAACAATAGTGACATCAGTCATCATGTTGATGCAAACATGACTCACAGAACAAAGGGTTTTCTCTTTCACATAAACATATTTGTGAACCTCATTATCAAGCAAACGCTCAAGCTGCTTTAAAGGAGCCTGAAAAAAAAAACTCGAGCAAATGGATCACTTTATGCTTTTCAGCAATTGCCTAATTCAATAAGCAGTTGCAAGTACCGGTAGGCAGTTAGCAAATTTTACTTTTGCTTACTAGCAAAAGCATTTGATCGCAAACAAATCCTCATTTTTAATTGTGCATGCGAAGCAAAAGCCAAGCAAATGCCTAGCAAAAGAAATTGCTTCTTTTTATGCATCTGATCCATTGGTTGGTTGGTTGTTGGGTATGGTGGCGACCAGTCATGCTTGACAATAAGTACAACCGCCAACTCGTTACTATTTTTTTCCTTCTTTTGTTTTGTTTCATTGTTATTTTTTCTTTCTTTCTTTTTCTTTTCGTCAATCTTACTTTGAGGAAAGAATCTAAATTTTGACCATCCATGCTCTCTTTTTTTTTACATGATTTTTCTTTTTTATGACAGACTCACAGAAGGCTATGGAATAATGGAAATCTCTCATTTTTTCTCTTTTTTTAGAGAAATGCCAAAGTAATAGTTTTTCAGTTAGATAGGTTGCGCAGTCTGATCTTCTGAAAGCTGAATGTATTGTATGTACTTTCTCTGCCATGAAATAATACAGATCATCTAGATTGTAAGAAGAACTTCTGTTCTCTGATTGATCCGATATACCAGGATGGGTTTTTGTCCAGGGAATTCTAGTCTTGTTCCAATCTGGGTCAACCATGGACTGTCCAGATGCTTCATGGAGACCTTGATATCATCTGTCATGTTCTTTATTGTCGTTGTTCTGGGAGGAATTCAGGTAAGAAGCAAAATTAAACTCTTGAACAAGTAAGTGTGGGTGAAAATAAAATCATCAAAGAATAGGATTGACAAATTAGAAAATTGGATAAACAAGATGAAAGTTATGAACATTTAAATGCCAAGAAAGCTAATGCTTATTGTGGATACAGTATCTTACCTTTGGGAAAGCAACCAAGATAAATTATGTCACATATTAGAATACTGTAAATGCTTACCTCTGGACAAAAACACCCAAAAATATATTTTCTTTCTCATGCTACTAGTAATGATAGGAAACTCTTTGCCCATGATGTATTTTGTGAAACCTTTATTACAGTTCCTTCATAACATACAAAGAACACCAGATTACTGATAGTCTTTATGAAATTGATAATGGGAAGTATAGGTACCGTATGTTTAGTATTGATTCATCAGTGAAACTGATTATTTTCATTGCCATTTTAGTGAATAATAGAAGTAAAATATAACACTATGTGTGGATGTGACAGTACTTTTGACTTCTTCAGAGAAAGACATTAATCATAGGCTCTGTCCAATAATTCTTGGTATTATTCTAAGAATTTTTTTTTTACATTATATTCCCAGGTTTTAGTATTCTGTAAACGTGCACTTAGGAGGACACGGCGGTTCCGCACCAACCCTTTCTGGTTTCGCCTCCAAATCTTCTTGTCCATTGCCATGATAACCCAATACATCCTTCGCATAGTGATGTATGCTGTCTTCGATGAACCTCTTAGCGGTGACATTGAACTGGCCACCTGTTTCTACATTGCTTCCTACATTGTTTCCTTCTTTGTTATTGCCATCGAGCGTACAAAGTTCCTGGGCAATCAAGTACATGGTCATGGATTCATCCTGCTGCTCTTCTGGTCCTTGGCTTTCCTCAGTGAGAACCTGGCATTCATATCTTGGGGAAGTCCGCACTACTGGTGGAAGTTGGATACTCAGTTTCACCAGGCAATGTTTGGCCTCTGGCTGGTACGCTACGTCATCACATTCTGTCTGTTTGTTCTTGGTCTTAGAGCACCAGGGCTGCCCAAGAAGAGCTACATGCTTATCATCAATGAGGATGCTGAAGATCCAGTGAGTTCTTTTGATCATTTTATTATATTCCAGGGCTCCAAACTAACCCTTTTTTCTAGTGGTCCAACCTGTTCATGTCGGACCAGTAGATACCCATTTTCCAAACCTAAAATTTACTGGTTCTTTTGATCATTTTTTTTGTATTCCTTCATGAACATTTTTAAGTGATTGGCTCAATCACAAAGAAACTACAGGAAGTTAACATCAAAATTTAGAATGACCCTCACCCATTCTGGCCCATTTTGGCCCTGTAAAACATGTGACCCTCATAATCTAGCGACAACGTTCATGTGTGGTTAATCCACCTTATTACACGCGACCAAATGGTTCATCACTGCTCTGTTTCTCATTATTTATTCATTTGAGTAGATTGAAAAGACACCTCCGAGTATTGCAGAAAACCATTCAACATGGGCCAACATTGTGACGAAGGTACGCATCTTATGGCCCTATATTTATCCCAAAGGAAGCTTCTTGCCACAGCTCTACTTACTTGTCTGTGTCCTTATGATGATCGCAGGACGGGTTATTACTGTGTATATTCCAATCCTCAGTAAAAACATAGGTAAGACTTGTGTTTCATATTCATTTGGTCTGAAAGATGTTGATCTTCTTCTCTGAAAGTCTAATTCCAGGGATGTACAGTTTACTTTGGTTGTGGGATGGAGAGGGGAGTGGATCAAGCAAGGGGGATTCACCCACTATCTTCAATGGTGTTCTATTTTTTTTCATTAAGTTGGTGATTGGTGGTATGGAATTTAATCAAATGAAATTGATCATGTGACCAGTCATTTCATTTAGCTAACAGGAAAATCTGCTAATGATTGGTATAATATTGACTGGTTCTGTTAAGTGGTCAAGTGCATACGTTGTGTGCGGGCATGCCAGGATCTGATGACCAGGGTAATAATATATCTGTAAAGCGATTAAGCTCAATGTAAAAGCTGAATATTATTATTATTATTATTGGTATTATTATTTTTCAAAAAGGATAGTTTATCAAATATCAGTGATCCACAACAATATTTCTACTTTATTTTGCCTTGGTATTCAATTTGCACAGGTACCATGTGTGTGCCGGCCCTTCTTGCTTCTGTCCACTATGATGTGCATTATTAAACTGTACTAATTTAATAAAATTGTCAATTTCATTAACAGTTGAAGCCCTTTCCAGAGATCCTCCATTATTTCCAGTGAGATACATCATGTACTATCTCGGATGTAGGGTTCTTCAAGGAAGCGGTGGTATGTATTCAAACTTTAATAATCAGGGGTCCGTCTTACAAAGAGTTGGGGGAAAGTAGGCATATTTTTGCTTGGCTTAGTTCGATACAAGGATAAGCTAGTCTGCAGGCACAGACCCTGATTGAAACTTTGATCAACAAGTGGGTACCCCCACAAAGACTAGCACATATAATACTTGCTGTTTCAGAGGGCCTTCAGTACACACAAGGCATTATAGGCTGCACATTCAGACCCTTAACTCGAGTGAAGGGTTTGCACAGCAGACTAAGGATAAGCTATGCCAAGTGCCATGATTTCTGGGGACTGTCTCATCAACATTTTTGTCTGACAAGTTGTCAGGGGGGTGTTTCATGATAGTTGTCAGCACTCACAACTTGGCTTTCTCCGACAGTTACCATAGTAACAGTCAGAGGCAAGTGCCTCACAGCCAATGAAAACCAAGGATTTCACTGAAATTGTCAGCACCGACAATTTAGTCAGTGCTGACAACGTTCATGAAACACCCCCCTGATCTGACATCTTTCCTTGATTCTGATTGGCTGAGAGGCACTGTTACTATATGGTAATTGTCGGATAAAATGTCCAACAAGTCCTTTCAAGAAATGCTCCCGTGGTCTAATCTCTCGAATTTTGTGTAATTCAATCAAACAGCTGATCATATGGAAAAGTAATTATAAGCAACGCTGCCAGACCAAGTAAGGAGTTTGTTATGTAATCGGCGCCAATATGTCTGGAAAAGTGAAGCGATGGTATTCAGGAATAAGCATAGACTGACCAGCTAGAAGTAAAATGAATTTTTATACCTCAGCCCACCATATGTGGTGCAAGGGGGCATGTTTTGGGGGTAAAGGTCAAAGGTCATTTGAATTCCATTTAACCTGCAAGACTTCTTGTGCTCTCAACTTGAGTGTACTTGAGGGAAACCATCATGTTATGAAATCACGGATGTGCTAGACACAATCTGACTATTGCCTTGTTTAACCACATATGCCTTTGGAGCTACATTTATCTGATTCTTTTTTCTGTTACAGGTAAATACAGCATGTTTACTTCTATTCGTTTTGTGCTGTGGGTTCGAATTAAACAATATACCATGAAAGGTCTGAAGGCCAGGCTATTAGATCATCTTCACAAGTAAGTATTATTTTTCAGTTTAAAAGCAATTATGAACCAGGAGTCCTCAACTACTTATATCTGGGTCCCGTAACACAAAGGTTAGCGATCAATCGTACGTTTGATTTTCACGATTGATTGTACATTATAGTCAATGCAATCAATCGTAGAAAATTATTGTACGATCATTGCTAAGCTTTGTGTTACGGGCCCCAGGTCAGGTTCCTATCCTATAATGCACCATTCTTAGCAGTGTAGTCTTGGACTTATTACAAAGGTCTAGTGATTGCACAACTCTCTTCTTTAAATCTGACGGACGTGGGTTCGATTTTCAACCATGCCGTGTTTTCCTTCAGCAGGAAATTTACTCACATTGTGCTGCACCCAACCCAGGTGAGGTGAAGGGGTACCTGGTAGGAAGAATTCTTTGAATGCTTGAGTGCCTATATGGCGGCTCGGCTACAGCCGACGTAATGATATTATGATACCAAGTGTCAAGTGCAGTAGAGCATATTAATATAGTAGCTGTGCTACATAAATGGTCCTTTATTATTATTATTATTGTTATTATTATCATCGTCATCATCATCATCATAAAATAATTTTGTTTCAAGCAGTGCATTTCATGGAAGAGCTTGTTGGCTGATTAGTGCCGTAGTAACTGTCAGACACTTTTACTTCTCAGCAAATCATTATCAAGGAAAGATTTCATATCAGACATATCCCGGGTGGGGGGGGGGGGGGCAGTCAAATATATTGCTGTATACACGCGTGACCAAAAAAACGCGTTTAAAGGGGTGTTTTTTTTTTTTTCAGTTTTGGACGCGGACCTCGCGTGCACTCGTTAAGGGTATCAAAAACACCCATTTTCAAAAAAAGGGGTAGTTTTGAAAGACTGGTCCATGGTCAATCGCAGGGTCACACGTATTTAGGGTGGTTTTTTTTTCCAAAGCTTTTTTTTAGACTAGCCAAATGTGTTTAGGGAATGTTTTTTCCCTAGAGCTTTTTCCCCGGGGTCATATTCTGGCGACAACTTGTTTAGGGGCCAAAATGTGTAAATAAAGCCCACAAAAAAGTTGTTTAGGGGGTTATTTTGCACACAGACTCGTTTAGGGGATGTTTGGAAATAATTTGGCCATGCGTGTGTACAGCAATACATTTTGACTGCCCCCCCCCCCCCCCGAGACATATTGGATGACAATGTTAATATCAAAGGGGAAGCTTACCCTGAAATTTTTTTTTGTAGTAAAACTACCAGAAAAGAATAAGAAAAAATATTGGTGAAGGTTTGAGGAAATTCCATCAAAGATTAAGAAAGTTATTAGAAATTAGAGTGTAGTGGTTTCAAAATACACCATGTAATCGATCATGGGCATTTGTTGGTCTTGAAAAGGACCATCTAAACTCCTAGGTTTTTAAAATATGACATCATAAACAAGCAGCTGCCCCATGTTATGCGATGTAAAAGGCACAATTTTTTTTCTTTTTTGTCTCACCTGAACGAAGTTCAGTCCATTGGTCTGTTGGTCTGTTCAAAAATAGTTTTTGCTCAACTTGCTCTCATTTCTTTATTTTTTTGATCAATTAGTTCCTACCATTTATGACTTATATTTTTTTTCTTCAGCAGTGGATTTTGTGAAATATTTTGTTTATTGATATACTTAAGGTACAATAAAAGCCATTTTCATTTTTGAGATAATGACATTTCTCTGATTTTTTAAAAATTCATAATATATGGGAAAGCTGCTCGCATATGTGACCTCACAAATAAAAGAAAAATAATTCTAATACCTTCTTTAATCTTTGATAGATTTTCCTGAAACCTTCTTTCTGCTAGTGCTACAATAAACTTTTTGCCAGGGTGAACTTCCCCCTTTAAAGGTGTTTCTTTATGTTCTAAGATTTCATATTCAAAGAGTACTTTCCTTGTGCATCTTTTCCTTGCAGTTTGTCTTATCGCTGGCATCAGAATCGCAACACAGGTGAAGTCCTTAGGATGATGGACAGAGGAACACAAAGCACCAATGAAGTATTTGGGTATAGTATGATTGGCATTTTAACTTCATTTCATTCACTACAGTAATCCACTTTAATGCATGTCTTTAGCTTTGGTAAATCCTCCCAAATGCTTGTATCATTATTCCAATTCATTGCTAGAGTGTGAATGCATATGCCCTGTTACAGTTATAGTGAGGGAGAATTCAAGTGAATATGTAATTTATAGGATAAATTTGTGATTTTACATGAAAATGTATTTTGATCCAGTGCCCAATCAAAATAAATCTCCATTCTTTTTATATATATATATATATTGTTCGAAACCCACCTTCACCCGACAAAGGAAATTATAATTGGTATAGTGTCGAAAATTTGTCTATCTGACGGTCAATCGGATCGGGGTCGCCCTAGCCACTAACCCGTCTCTGTGGTCTAGTGGTTAAGGCACCGGCGTTCAAAGCTTGGGGCCCAGGTTCGATTCCCGGCAGAGACATTTTTTCGGCATCACCAATTTTTCCAAAGGGTAGATAGCTCTGGGGAACCTTGATTTAAGCTACGCCTACCATTGTTCTCTTCATCCATTTCTTTACAATATTTAAATAAAAAGAGTTGCCAAAGCTGTTGTACATGTATAACTTTACACATTTGTATACGTTCCCCCTACGTGTACTGTATCAAAGCAATAGCTTTGATCCAGCTGAAGCATGGTGGCTTGTCATTGTTCGAAACCCACCTTCACCCGACAAAGGAAATTATAATTGGTATAGTGTCGAAAATTTGTCTATCTGACGGTCAATCGGATCGGGGTCGCCCTAGCCACTAACCCGTCTCTGTGGTCTAGTGGTTAAGGCACCGGCGTACAAAGCTGGGGGCCCGGGTTCGATTCCCGGCAGAGACATTTTTTCGGCATCACCAATTTTTCCAAAGGGTAGATAGCTCTGGGGAACCTTGATTTAAGCTACGCCTACCATTGTTCTCTTCATCCATTTCTTTAAAATATATATATATATAGAAATAGTCTGCTTCGGCATAAGATATAAAATAATCACAAAAGGTTTAGTAAATGCCGTAGAAATAAAATCGTAGATTTTAAAAGGAGCATAGCTCTCAAAAATGAAAGGTAAAGTCACACTCTTCGTCAGTGCCCATGATGTGACAAAAAAGATAATTCAAAATCCGTTTCTGAAACAGTCGTGAAAAACACGTCTGTTCATGGGCAAACGGATTGTGAAACTCACCTTTCAAAGAAATCAATGCGCTGAAGATGGAGGAGGCGCACTGTAAAAGACGCATCTAAAGATGCGTTACCATGACTGCAAGATGACAATGGCGAATCTCCGGCTCCAAAACAGGAAAATCTGAAAAGGGCCTCACCGCGTTTTTCACGACTGTTTCAGAAACGGATTTTGAATTCTCTTTTTTGTCACATCATGGGCACTGACGAAGAGTGTGACTTTACCTTTAATTTTTGAGAGCTATGCTCCTTTTAAAATCTACGATTTTATTTCTACGGCATTTACTAAACCTTTGGGATTATTTTATATATATAAATGCGAGAAGTTATACATGTACAACAGCTTTGGCAACTCTTTTATTTAAATATTGTGTGAAAGAAACGGATGAAGAGAACAATGGTAGGCGTAGCTTAAATCAATGTTCCCCAGAGCTATCTACCCTTTGGAAAAATTGGTGATGCCGAAAAAATGTCTCTGCCGGGAATCGAACCCGGGCCCCCAGCTTTGAACGCCGGTGCCTTAACCACTAGACCACAGAGACGGGTAAGTGGCTAGGGCGACCCCGATTCGATTGACCGTCAGATGACAGATTTTCGACACTATACCAATTATAATTTCCTTTGTCGGGTGAAGGTGGGTTTTGAACAATGACAAGCCGCCATGCCTCAGCTGGATCAAAGGTATTGCTTTGATACTGTACACGTATGGGAGAAAGTATACAAATGCGAGAAGTTATACATGTACAACAGCTTTGGCAACTCTTTTATTTAAATATTGTGTGAAAGAAATGGATGAAGAGAACAATGGTAGGCGTAGCTTAATGACTTTGCCATTCTGGCAACTATTATGGTAACCTTGATTTTGATTGGCTGCTGAGCCCCGTTGCCATGGTAGTTGCCGTAATGGCAAAGTTACAACAGTTGTGACTCTTTGTAAAGCAGGCCCCAGATTTGTTAAGGAGCAATTGATTGGATTTTTCCTCTTACTTTCCTACAGCTACATTGTCTTTGACATCCTTCCAACATTTGCTGATCTCTTTATAGCTGTGGTCTACTTCTACAGTGCATTGAGTGCATTGTTTGGCCTCATCATGTTTCTGGCACTCACCATGTTCATAAGTAAGCTCTTATACAGGTATCTTTATTTGTTGATGGTGCGATCAAATGTGGTATTTACCCATTGAGCTCTATCTCAGGGCCCCGTTGAAATCGGTCCAATCAACCACAACTTTGGAAATCCAGCAACAACAACATCTAAAATGCATGTTTGTTCAAACTATTTTATTGTTATGATGCATTCATACATTCATTGTTTTATTGAATATTCAGTGTGCTTCCCTTTGTTTACAATGGATATTGTGCAAATTTTTTGAAGAAAAATTTATGACATTGAGGTATATCCATAGAGTTAGGGTTGATTGGATCAATCGTAACTCTTTTTGTTAGACGGTGCCCTGAAATAACTGGAGCTTGGGTCTAATGGAAATATGTGATGAAGTGAATTCAATTCATGTTAGAGGGATTAAGTTATCACAACCAGACTTCTGAGTGAAAAACAATTGCTTGTATCTCAATTTTTTGGATGCATAGGGCTCTAAAAAATAGACTAAGAATCAGCCCCCCCCTTCACGTCTTAGTAGGTTTAATGAGGGATGTGTGTGTGATACAGATAATAGTATTAAAGAATGATATGAGGATAGAGGTGAGGGTTACTTTAGGGTGTATACATGTACATGTATGTTTGGCACAATATTCACATTTTCTCTCAGAGAGATATCGTTGGCAGAGCATACAGGAGGGACTCAAATAAATATTTATCTCTGAAATTGTGTTTACAGGACCGAAAATACATGTATTGTGAAAAATTCAAGGTCTTTTGTTTTTATTTAAGGTCAGATGTGATCTTAATATCATACTGTATTCTTTGCCGGAATTGCACAAAGTTTCATTGGAAAAATACATGTATAAGAATATCAGATGATCTCCCACATGTTTCTGTTTATAATCGACTTATGTGTATGAAATAAAACAATATGTACTAGTATTAAAATAGATTCTGATCGATATTCTCTTTCTTAACACTGGACACACCAGCTGAACGAGAAGTTGGACAGTAAATTTTGGTAAATTGTAACTTTCCTTTTTTAATAGTTCAACCTTGCATGCTCTTTATCTGTGTTGCTGTGCTGTTTGGCTTGTTTCGTTTTTTTTTTTACATTGCATGAAAAGTTTATTCATATTTTCATCTGCACTTCTAAGTTTGACATACTGTCCATAGATTATTTGTGACCTGCGGACCCCAAGCCAACAATAAATCAATCCTAAAGAACATGAGAATGTTATTGAGCTTGAAAAGCACTTTCAAAGCTTAAAATTTGTATTTAATTTGTCAAAATTGATCAATAAGAACCCCAACAATTACTCAATTGAATGTAGAGGAAAGTCAGTGAGAGATTCATATAATAAGGAGAAATCTAGGTTTTAAGTTTGGGGTTCACTCAAGCATTTGATGTGCTTACTGCGCAATCTTGGTGAAACTTCCAAGCAGTCTGAAAAAAGATTGTGTCAAAGAAACTCTTGTATCTTTTCTTCTATTAAACTTTACAACTTCACATTTTACAGTATGAGGAAGAAGGATGACTCTTTTTTATAAGCCAATTTTCTAAATTTTGCTTTTTGTGGACCAAATTACTAATTTGGTTATTTAGAGAGAACTTTCCCTGATGCCTTATTGTTGGTTTTGGGGTGACAGGTCACATTAAATCCAACTTCATAGTATACAAATAATGAATGTTCATGAGTGCAATGGACAGAATACTTCATGAGGTTAAAGGTGAAATGATCCATTTAATGAGGCGTAGCCGAGTTTAATGGATCATCTTTCACCGAATAAAGTATTCTTTCCATTACACAAAAGAAAAGAACATTCATTATTTGGTTTATATGACACCTAAAAATAGATTCTTTTTCAAATGAAATTTATCATTTTCGATGCAGAGTAATATGATCATGCAGTGCGAGCTCGGTCTTTTTATTGTCGTGTACATACGCGCTGCATGCAAACACAAGTGGTTTTACTTGTGGTGCCTCACCGTGCCTGTAGCGGCCTGTAGTCTTGGTGCGCTTGTGCAGTGGACAAAATCGCATGGATCCAAAATTGCACCGTTGATGACGTCATTGTAAATGGGCTGAATGATCGATATCAAACAACCAAATGACAAGGATCTATCTAGGTGTCATATAATGAGTAATGGCCTTTATAGAAATAACCAATGATTTATAATAATAGGCATTTATGTAGCGCCATTTATCTAGATATAATCTGTTCTGAGGCGTATTGTTATACCCCGCCAAACGAAGTTTGAAGGGCGTACATGTATATAGGAATCGGTGTATGGTCGGTCTGTCGGACCGTTGCAAATCTTGCGCATCAAACCACTTCCCCAGTTTTAACGATTTTCATGAAACTTGGAACACATATTGGTGTTGGGGTGAAGATGTGCAAGTCATATATTTTGTATGTGTCAGAAATCATGTTGCCATGGTAACAGCATGTATGGCAAAAATTGGGTAAAAAACTTTGTTTTAATTACTTCATCAATTTTCAAACAATGCTCATGAAATTGGGCTCACACATTGGGTTCAAGGTAAAGGTGTGAGAGACACATATTTTGTGTGTGTGTTTGTCGGACATTGTGTTGCCATGGCAACAACATCATAGGCCCCAAATTAAGTAAAAATATATTAGTTTGAACTACTTGATTAGTTTTCAACCAATTCTCATGAAATTTGGCTCACACATTGGTCTCGAGGTAAAGATGTACATGACATGTTTTTGCCTATGTCAGAAATTGTGTTGCCATGGTAACAATATATAATATGTCAAAAATTAGGCAAAAATCTTGCGGTTGAAACTACTTCATCAGAAGTTCTCATATTTTGCTCACACACAAGAGTGAAGTCTTGGGGTAAAGATGAACAAGACATATTTCTTCCGGGTGTTGGAAACTGTTGCCATGGTAACGGCATAGGGCAGGGGTATTTGATTTGATTTGATTTGATTTGATTTATTTATTTCCACATTCCAAAAAAAGCATATACAAGTGTAATCATTTTTTTTCTTAGAATAACATAATAAGCAAATTATATAATTAATAACATATGCATAATATACAATCTAATTGAAATATACTTATACCTGATAAATTTCTTCTTTTTTTATTGTTAAAAAAAATAGCAGAAAAAAATATATATATACATATATCAACAATAATACATTTTGAAATGTGGGAGACCTTCATCTTAAGCTTAGAGCTTGAAATTGATAAAGGCCTCAAAAGGAAAGGGGAAGGAAAATCAGATATATAGTGCAACTAATAGTGTATTAATCACCTTCAGTGATGGTTCTAGTTATTATTATCACCCCGGTTTTAGCTCGAGCTGCCTTTCAGCCCTCAGTTCATTCAAGGAAGTAATCTTGCCTGATACCCATTCACCTCACCTTGGTTGAGTGCAGCACAATGTGGATAAATTTCTTGCTGAAGGAGAACATGCCATGGCTTTATCGGATTTGAATCCATGTGTCCCCCTGATTGATAATCATATACCCATACAGGCATACTACACAAATTCCTCATCAATATTTTTATAATCACCAAACATTGCATTGGAATGTTGTTCACATTTATTTTCTCCATATTTTTCTTTGTTATAGCCAGTGGTGGATCCAGGGGGGGGGGCACATCCAGCCCATGCCCCCCCCCCCTTTGAGAGCCTTAATCAATTTTTTTAGATCTGCATGTAGATATACGCTATTACACAAGTGTGTCCCCCTCCCCTTTAAAATTCACATCAAATAATTTCAATGGAAATAAGTTGTTCATACACAAACTTGTGAGAACCTTTTTTTTTGGCTCGTCAGATTTTCTAGGGGAAAATGTACCCCCCCCCCCCTTTTGGAAAATCCTGGATCCACCCCTGGTTCAAACTGAAAGATAGCAAAGTCATTTTAAGAGCCCAGTAGTTTTATGTGTCACTGCTCAACATCCTCAAATTCTAGCACACATTACCAGCATCTAGAATACTAGCATACTTAGTTATTTGTTTACTTTTGTATTCCCCGTTCCTTTGCCTGCCACCCTCCCCAATCTAACCATACATTAATTTTCTTTATTTTATTATATTTTTTATTTTTATTTTGTGTCTTTTTTTCTTTTTTATTATGTTGATGTACATGTATTTTACCAATATAAATTGTGTTGTTTCTTTAATAGTGGACAGACGTTGATAGGCTAATTGCCTCCTGTGTGTCCCTCACATTCCCAATAAGACAATCGTGATCTGTGAATGTAATTTTGATATCGCTCTTTAATGTGATGTAAATCTAACACAGGCGTAAATCCATGATATCACTCTATTCGAGAAGGGGGGTGACACAATAGTCCCCCCCCCCCCCCGGAACAAAGGTTTACTGCTTGAATTTTCGCCAGAGAAACCAAATTAATTACTGGCATACAGATGGGGGGGGGGGGGGGCTCTTGCCCCCCAATTTTTCACAACCAAGAAAAAAAGGGAAAAGATAAGAAATGTAAAGGGATAAGGATGAAATATGATATTATTTTATTAATCTTATGGCAAACTCCATCACAAACTTGGATTTTTGTAATAAAAGTGTCAAAATTTTTGCTCACTCGCAACTTTTTATTAATTTTGCGTGATACACCATATTGTGCCCCCTCAAATTTTTAGGCTCATTACGCCACTGAAATGAATTGAATTGATTGTGTTTCAGTCGGTACTATTGCCCTTACGGAATGGCGAACCAAGTTCAGACGGAGGATGAATATCAAAGACAATATCGTGTTGCACAGAGCCACAGACTCTTTGCTTAATTTTGAAACAGTGAGTAGAAAAGTGTTCTTGTTTTTGCACCCATTGGTATAGTTTTCATTGCTGACTGACAAGGTCTCGCCGCAATGTTACATGATAGAATTGGTCTGCTCAGCCAGCAATATCATTCCATGGCAAACACTTATTTGGCGATATTATGCATTGATGGAAGAAGCTATAAACCACTTTATACTTTAAAAAAAATATTCCTGGATTTTGTAAATGTAACTTTTTGTATTCTAATGTATCCTATATTTGCTAGTAATCTCAGATATATAATAAATCAGGCATTGACTTTTGAGTCTTCTACATGTGGAAGCCATACATTATAAATCTGCTTGATTTCTGATCTTTATATATATATATATATATATATATATATATGCCCATGTCTTACTAGGTGAAACACTACAACAATGAATCATTCGAGGTGGACAGGTATCGTGAGAGCATCACAGACTTTCAGGTCAGCTTTCTTTCGTATCTGAATAAACGAGTAGTGGAAGTAGTAGTGGTGGTGGTGGTGGTGAGTGGTAGTAGTAGTCGTCGTCGTCGTCGTCGTCGTCGTCGTCGTCGTCGTCGTCGTAGTAGTAGTAGTAGTAGTAGTAGTAGTAGTAGTAGTAGTACGTAGTAGTAGTAGTAGTATAGTAGTAGTAGTATATAGTTGTAGTAGTAGTAGTAGTAGTGGTTGTAGTAGTAGTAGTAGTAGTAGTAGTAGTAGTAGTAGTAGTAGTAGTAGTAGTACGTAGTAGTAGTAGTAGTATAGTAGTAGTAGTATATAGTTGTAGTAGTAGTAGTAGTAGTGGTTGTAGTAGTAGTAGTAGTAGTAGTAGTAGTAGTAGTAGTAGTAGTAGTAGTACGTAGTAGTAGTAGTAGTATAGTAGTAGTAGTATATAGTTGTAGTAGTAGTAGTAGTAGTGGTTGTAGTAGTAGTAGTAGTAGTAGTAGTAGTAGTAGTAGTACGTAGTAGTAGTAGTAGTATAGTAGTAGTAGTATATAGTTGTAGTAGTAGTAGTGGTTGTAGTAGTAGTAGTGGTTGTAGTAGTAGTAGTAGTAGTAGTAGTAGTAGTAGTAGTAGTAGTAGTAGTAGTAGTAGTACGTAGTAGTAGTAGTAGTATAGTAGTAGTAGTATATAGTTGTAGTAGTAGTAGTAGTAGTGGTTGTAGTAGTAGTAGTAGTAGTAGTAGTAGTAGTAGTAGTAGTAGTAGTAGTAGTAGTACGTAGTAGTAGTAGTAGTATAGTAGTAGTAGTATATAGTTGTAGTAGTAGTAGTAGTAGTGGTTGTAGTAGTAGTAGTAGTAGTAGTAGTAGTAGTAGTAGTAGTAGTAGTAGTAGTAGTACGTAGTAGTAGTAGTAGTATAGTAGTAGTAGTATATAGTTGTAGTAGTAGTAGTAGTAGTGGTTGTAGTAGTAGTAGTAGTAGTAGTAGTAGTAGTAGTAGTAGTAGTAGTAGTAGTAGTACGTAGTAGTAGTAGTAGTATAGTAGTAGTAGTATATAGTTGTAGTAGTAGTAGTAGTAGTGGTTGTAGTAGTAGTAGTAGTAGTAGTAGTAGTAGCAGCAGCAGCAGCAGCAGCAGCAGCAGCAGCAGCAGCAGCAGCCAGTGTAGTAGAAGTGGTTACTTTGCAGCAGAGCTGCCAACCATTAGGAAAAAAGGCTAATTATTATGCTTTTCACACCTTAATTGCCCCCTCAAAAATTGTTCAAGACTATTTTGGGGATGCATGCATGGGTATGCGATTATGATATTACACAAGTGCATGTCAGACCCCGAATTCCTCAAAAACATGACTGATTTCATTTATAAATCCAATTTGAATTCTCACCAAAATTTGTATCTGTATCATTATTTGTACTTTTTGTTAATGATTGGAAAATTATTGACAATAATGCCATTAAAAAATTATTGACAATAATTCCATTAAAAAATAAAAAACAAAAAGTAAAAAAAACGTACATAAGAAATTCAAAAAAATTAATATTTCCATACTTGATTTTTTTTTCTTCTAATACCGAATGCATTTGATCAGAATCCCTGAAATAAAAAAAGCAGATCAAAGGCTTTATAATTGTAGATTTAAACCTAAATTTGTATTTCATGCACTAAACTTGGTGTAATTCATTTAAATGAAATAAAGCATATTGATTTAATGAAATTAAACTTTTAAACCCCATAGATTATGTCATTTTCTACCATTGTGCGAATTTTTGTTCCCCCCCCCCAGATCGGCAAGACTCAATACCTGGGACTACATGTACATGTATGAGGATTAATTAAACTTGTAAAATGTCAACTTTTGTGTGTTTTTTTACCATTCAATTTCCATGATTTATTAATTTTGGGAAAAATTTATTTTTCTACTGGAAATTCAGTAAAAAAAAACTGTTCGGTAGTCATCTCTTACTTTAAATATGCATTTAAAACATCAAGAGCTTAAATCATACTGTATAGTTTAATTGATTTACACAAAATCGCATAACTCGTTGAAAAAAAACATTTTAAAACAAAAGACGTTTTATTTGTATTTTTTAAGGGATCGCAAACTTATTATTTTTGGCGTCCCGACGCGGCGGGTCGACGTGTTGCGGGAGGGACGATCCGGTTTTTTTCCTGTTCAAAAGTTGACGAGGAAAAAAATTAATATCGCGTCCCGCCGCGGTTGGGGCGATTGACGGCCCGCCGCGGTTGGGATGCATACTCGCGAGCTGGCCGGCGCTGGCCGGTTCCTCGTCTGATTTGAGCTCACATGAAAGCAATGCCATACCACGCTCAGTCTCGCCATTGCCCCTGTGTAAAAGATGGTATCAGAAAAATTATTGTTCGATCTCTAATATTGATCGAACAACACCCCGACCTACAAAAATCCGCAGACTATCAAATTAAAATACGATAACGTCGCTTTACCTTTGAAATTGAGGTTAGAATCGCCCGATATTTTCCACTTGAAATACGTCTTGAAACCTGCCTGATAGCACGGTGCGCGCTGTCATTTTGAATTGTGGAAGCGAAGAAACTTCAACACTGTCTGTACATGTAGTACGTACTGCTCGGCCGAGCAGTTCGCCCCTTTACAAATTCAGACTCAAGTTTTCGACTTCGACGACCCCGAAAAACTATCGGATGGTATAATACCACATGGTCTACTTATCAGTTCGCCCAACTTTACATAGATCTAGTCTAAACCCATTTCGTCTACAACCAGTCCTCTGAAGTAATATCCAATTCGTCTAATTCACACTTGGTATAATAACCAATTCGTCTAATTTCCACTTGGGCTAATCATAAAAAAAATTCATCTAATGAGCATTTGGCTGAAAGCCATTTAGTCTCATTTTCAGTTGGTCTAACACCACTTGGTCTAATTTCCACTTCAACTAATGTTCACTTGGTCTAATTGTCATATATGGTATTATGACCGTTTGGTCTAATTTCCACTTGGTCTAATATTCAATTGGTCTAATGACCACAATAGCCAATTGGTCTAATGAACAATTGGTCTAATAGTCAGTCTAATGACCACTTGGTCTAATGCCCATTTGGGCAAATGTTGTCACTTCGTCTTTTTTTCATTTGGTCTAATTGCCATTTCGTCTCATGTATTTAATTGTCATTTGGTCTAATTGCATTTGGTCTAATACCAGTTTGTCTAAATAGTCGGTTGGTCTAATACTAGTTGTTCTAATCCTCACTTGGTCCATTATTTATTTGTCTATATTGCAGTTGTTCTAATGTGCAGTTGGTCTAATCCTCACTTGTATATCAACAAGTAGGTGTAGCCCGAATGTTGCTAGCCCATCTGATGATTAGACCACTAGCGTACCTATGGGGGGGGCAGACTGCCCCCCCTGACGAGTCACAACCCATGCAAGGAATGTATACATGCCATCCACCCCTTACCAGCCGCCAATGGCCCCTCTGAAGTTTAATTTTTTTTCTGGTGCAAAATGTCCTTTATATCCTGTTGAGGACCTTTCATATATTTTTTTGATTTATTTTTTATTTTCTTTATATTTTTGCTTGTCTATTTTTTCCTGGTACGAAATCTTTATTTGTGGTTGAAGACTTTTTTTTTCCTCTCAAAATTTTTTGGCGGACGATTTTGCCCCCCCCCCCCTGTGGAAAATCCTAGGTACGCTACTGGATTAGACCAAGTGATATTCGACCAACCGTCAGTAAACCCTTCTACATGGGTTCGCTTTGGTTTTATAAAGTGCTAATTTGGATTGTTGGATTACTTTCGCTCCTAAATTATGTCTCAGAATTTATTTAATTTTGTCTTTATTGTGAGATCATGATTCGTTGAGGTTTTTTTTATTGTGAATTGTTGATATTGGAATGAATATACAATTTTTTATGTTGACCCTGTAGGCCTATACCACCACCCCCAAGAAAAAAACCCTCCTTACAGACGACGTTAAGGGGACTTGAAATTTGTTCATTCTGGTAATTTAAGGGTCAAGCAAGAGGAATGCGAAGAGAGTAAGAATAAATGTGGCTTTACTTTTGGTAGAGAGGAATGGATCTTGCTTCCCAATTCTATACAGTTTGCATGTCACGTTTGCGACATCCCCATCCTGATCTGACTGGCCCTCATTGCGAGCCCGCCCATTTTTTGGTGGGGGGGGGGGGGTTCCTGTCCATGCTAACACACCCCCATCCTGATCTGACTGGCCCTCACCCGCTTTGGAGGGTCCCATTTTAAATAGTCAAACCAGTTGGGACGGATCGAATAAAGTCTGTTCATACGAAACAGTCTGTACATCATTTAGATTTTAGTCATGCTTAAGGTTATTGTAACGAATCTATGTGGATTAGGCCTACAAATGACTTTTCTGTCTTTTTGGTTTTCTCTGTATTGTTTTCAAATACGTACCGATTGTATCTCCATGATTGCTCTTTATACTCAATTTCCTACCACTCTTTGTTTTCTGTAGAAAATACGGGATCAGCCTATATAGACTGGTCTTTGGCCCTTGTTTTCTCACATCCACTGCATTAATTCTGTGTGTTCATTTATCATTAATAGGACCATTATGTTTCAGTATGTGCACTTTATACATTTGGACACTTTTGCCTGTTTTACTGCATGTGAAGAAAATTGATTTTGAGTTTGAATTTGAATTGATCGTTTATTAAATCAGTAATGTTGCATGAACATCAGCCATCTGCATTTTAAAAACGGATGTAAAATAAGAAAGTTGTCATTTTAAACTTTCGCTTATTTATCACAAAATATATGCACAACTCAGTGATTAATGCGAATGAGACGGTGTTATATTGTTTAAATAATACACTATTTCATTTTTTTTACAAATAGGGATAAAAAATATTGACTGAACCATACAGTATTATCAATGTTCAGGGAGGAATTCATTGTTGTTTCACTTGATAATGAGGAGAAAATTAAACATTTCATATTTCATATAATAAAATATAAAAGAAATATTGATGTCATCAGTCTCCTCAATTTGCATACCGATCAGGATGTGGATATAACGGTTTAGTGCAAATCAAGCAAACTTATAAATGTCATGACTTTCTTATTGATTTTTATGAAATTTTCAGTGTTATGCTTGTTGGATTTTTCTCTTTTTATTCAAATCGATGTTTTTGTTGGGGTAGACTGTCTTGTTCTTTGTCACTCCTATACTTCCTATACGTCAATGATGGTTACATGTAGTTGTCATTTTGATGGAACCTTTAAGGACAACCCATATAATAATAGATGGAGGCATCATTGGTCTGAAAAAGTCTGAACATTTTTATCTGTTCTATTATTCCATTAGTATTTACTTACCTTAACCTGTTTCTTGCTCGTATTGATTTTACTTTATTTTCGATTTTTGTGAGATTTCATTTCATACCATTTTCAGTGTTGCATGCATTTTTGTTATCATGCACGATTTCATCATTGGTCTTCACTAAGACCCTACGATGGATCATCGGTCTGCACTCAGACCCTACGATGGATCTTTGGCCTCAACTATTGACCCGTCGATCGAACATAGGCTTAACTAATCCCGCAGTAACATTTCCCTTACGGCGGCCGTAAGGCGAGTCTAAAAACAGTCGTTTTAACATTTTGAACCAGATTCTAGCTATCATGGTTTGAATAAAAATAAATAAACCTGCATGCTGTTGTCGACTCGCATTACGGCGCCATAGGGGGAATGTGACTGCGGCATGAGGCCAGACGAAGGATCAGATTTGCCTTGATAAGGTAAGGTATCCGATGACCGGGGTGTCAGATACATAATGAGACTTCAATTTCAAAGGGGAGCAGACCCCCCCCCCCCCCTCCCCGGCAGCAGACATATGGCATTAAGGGCAAGATCTACAAAAAGCTTTGAGCGTGCGATAATCACGATCATCGCCCCTCCTCATCATGATCATATTTTATTGTGATTCATCATAAATAGGCCTAATATTACGACCGACCTTAAATTATTGCAAGGAGCTTCCTTGATTATTGGGTGGATATAACACAGACCACCCCCACATTAAGATTGGAGGGTCGCCAGTCATGAGATGGTAGCTATACGCGAGTCATTTAATATTATGTAAGACATGTATTAAGCTGAGGGTCGCTATAAAGTAGCAAAGGATTGTAAATATATATAGGCCTAGTCATAATAGAGAAAGAGGATCGCTATTCATAATCAAAGAGGGTTGCTAGCATGGTCAGTCCAAATATGTGGAAAAGCGTAGGGTTCAATATTCAGAAGGGTCGTCAGTAGTTGAAGAGGGTCGTTATTTATAATGAGAAGAGGCTATACTCATGACGGTTGCTCGTCAGGGTCGCTTGTCATAATAGCAGAAAAGTCGCTAATCATAAAAAATAGCAGATGGTCACTGAAAGCAGAGGAGGGTCACAAGTCATATTCTGAGGGGGGGGGTGACGGAAAATATATTCATCCACATTTCCCCCAACAAGATATCTTTAAGTCTAATTTGATAATGCAAAGTTGAAGCTTGAGTTAAAATTTTTGATAAAATTTTTATGTATTTAAACCTGAAAATGTGAATATTCCAATTCTAATCCATACTGTTTTTTTCAATGTATCTTACCTATTAATGCAAGGCGCGAGCTGCAAATTCTTATTCTCCCACATAAAAACTGATATTCTTTTGTAATCGTGAAGAGAATAAGGACAAGTCCACCCCAATGAAAAATTTATTAGAATAAAAGGAGAAAAATCCATTGAGGATATAACACTGAAAATTTCATCAAAATAGGATGTAAAATAAAAAAGGTATGACATTTTAAAGTTTTTTTCTTTTCTCAAAACAGTTATAATTATGCACATCCCAGTCGGTATGCAAATGAGGAGAACGATGATATCATCCACTATTTATTATATGAAATATTCTAATTTTCTCATCGAGTGAAACAAAATGTAATTCCTCCCTGAACATGTGGAATTAGCATTATATGGTTCAGTAAGGTTGGCCCTTATTGTCAAATCTGTAAAATATGAAATATTGTATGATTCAAACAATAATATACAAAAGAAATAGTGAGGGACATCATACTGTCTCATTTGCCATTTGCAAGTTACTGAGTTGTGCATAACTGTTTTGTGAAAAATAGGCAAAACTTTAGAATGTCAACATTCCAATTTTACATCCGATTTTGATGACATTTTTATAGCATTGTGGTAGTTTGATTTTTTTCTCTCTATTTATTCAAATCAATGTTTTTCTGGGGTGGACTCGACCTTTAATAATGAGCGCGAAGAATAATTAGAAGAATTAATTGCTCTTGATATTGCAACTTTCAAATCAGCATATTATTATTTTTTTTTTTTTTGGGGGGGGTGTTATAGTATGTTGTTTACTTAAAAATATCAGTTTGTCATATCACAGAAAATACAAAAATCGGCTTGATCATTTACTTCGCACCTGCACAACAAGGGCCTTTTTATCATTGCATGATAATGTGCATAGAATTTCCTGTTTCGGGGTCTAAGTCTTAGAGAATGAGCTCCCGCTTCGCGCTCGTATTAATTAGATGCATGCCGTTCAGCATGTTCAGAATGTCCGGTTCTGTCAAGACATTAAATATGAAAAAACGAATAATTTCATGCTTCATTGCAATATTGTTTGATCGATCAGATACCCATCCTGTTCACAAAAAGGAATTAGTGTCCAGTTTTCAAATGGGGAAAATAAAATATATCCGCTCGCATCACTGTGAAGATAGCCATACTTTACCTCCCTATTGGAAAAATTGGATCCGCCCATAGCGACCCTCTTCTTATAAGGTCATAATATAGGCCTACGTACCCTTATATTATGAATAGCGATATGACAAGCAGACCCCCCCCCCCCCGTATTAATAGCAGCTCTCTTTGTTGATTATTACTGGCAGGTCTTTTTTCACGATTGATGGCTATTGCCAATTGCGGTCGATGATATTGTGACTTTTGGTGCCGACTCGTGACCCCCTTTCCCTTTTATGACTAACGAACGTTTGCAACTTAGTGGTCCCTTTGACTAGCGGTCCTTATGACTAGTGGACCCCGTAATAGAGAGTTGAAAGTATAACCTTATGTGCACTCAGTGTACCCCCCCCCCCTCCGGTCAGGATGAAACGAGTGTTATTGGGATGGTGAAAGCGGTAAACATTACGTGCGTCTCTTTTGGATTGTATCGCGAGTATTAAACTTGGAGAAGTTTCAAGGGGCTAGTTTTTATTTCATCTTCCAGTCGTATAGAAAAAAATCACAGAATCATTAATGACTTACAAGATGCTCAGTGTAAAAATTGAATGAATCCATTAAAGGTGAAGTCCACCCAAGGTAAATGTTGATTTGAATAAGAGAAAAGTCAAACTATAGCATAAAAATTTCATCAAGATCGAATGTAAAATAAGTTAAGACATTTCAAATTTTCACTTATTTTTATGCGATATGCACAACTCGGTGACATGCAAATGAGACATTCGATGAGCTCCCCAACTCTCTAATTCTTTTGTTATTTATTGTTCGAATATAATACAATGTTTCTTTATCAGGGTTCCCATAGTCATGGAAAATCCTGGAAAAATTTATGGTCATGGAAAATGTCAGGGAATTTGGAAAATTGTGAAAAGTCATGCCCTCTTGGCTATGGCAGCTTTCCAGTTTGTCGTGTCTCGCAACTCTCATTTCTCTGTGATCATACTGTATATGCTATTATAATATTGGTGTTCATGATTCCCATTTTCTCCCAGTGTTGTGACATCTCAAATTCTACATAACTCCCGGGACGTCACTGGAAGCCATGGAAAGCAGCAATTTAGTCATGGAAAGTCATGGAATTCTGTTTTCAAATTTCTGTGGGAACCCTGTTTTTAACAAAATTTGATAAGGATCAACTTGACTGAGCCAAATGAAACAATGCTAATTCCACATATTCAGGGAGGAATAATTGTTCACTTAATGAGAAAATAATATTTCATATTTCATTTAATAAAATACAAAATATATAGTGGATGACGTCATCAGTCTTATTTGCACGCCGACCAGGATGTGCATAAATTATAACGGCATATAACCTTTTGTGAAGATAAGTGTAGCTTTGAAATGTCATAACTTATTTTGCTTCCGATTTGATGAAATTTTCAGTGTTATGCTTAATTGTTTGATTTTTTTAATTCAAATTTTGGTTGGGTTAGACTTGTCCTTTAAGTTCTTTGTTTTCTGAAAGGGAATTTCATGAGAAATTCAAATATGACAAGTAAAAGCTTGAGGGGCAAATGAAAATTGATATTGACGTTTGAAATCAAGTATTCCGGGGGTCTTAAAATGCAAATAATTTCACTCACTATAAAATATATATACATGTAAGATGTGAGCAGTTTATCCTACCCCTAGTGCCATTATTAGAATTCTCATAAACTTTCCTTGCAGAAAAGTAATTTGGTATGGATAGGGCTAACATCAAAGTAATGATCATTAACCGATATGTGCTCTATCATTAGATTTGGGAGACCTAACAAGAAACATGACAAGGAGCATGACCACAAGCTTCGATACATATTTTCTCATATGAATTAAGCTAATTAGAAGTGGCGAAATATTGACGTCAAAACATGCCAAATGTAGACTCTATATGGTTTATCGAAATCCATTTTGCATCGATTTGGGTTGTTATATTTACACTGATTCTGAAGAGAAAGTTTTAAAATATTCGGACAACGCAGATATTATGTAGTTTAAGGATTTTGAAGGAGTGGGTGCTCAATGTTGAATAAGGGCATTTCGTCTCCCGAAAACTTAACATGCAAATGAAAAAAAAGTGTTCAACAAAAATGAAGGGTTTGCCTGAATTTCGTTTCCTTAAAACAAAGCTGACAAGCAAAACATATAGGCGAGGGAGGGGGGGGGGGCAACGTCATGAGTCCTAAGACAAAACAGTTCAGCACTTGAATGGGGAATACTTTTTTCTTCAAATTTAATTTGCCTGCAATGGCAAATAGGGAATTTGTTATCTGGGGCAAAAAAAAAGAAATGTAGCCATAAGACCGAATAATAAAAAGTGCCCGTGTGAGCTGCTCAATATACCTATACGTGATGATTCCGATTTTATATTTAAATGTTTTTAATATATGGAAATGATGCACTTTGTTTTCCTTTTTGATGCCAAAAAATCCCTGTAAGCTTGCATGAAAAGTATCAGCGTGCATGGCCGCGGTAGGATTTTTAAAATTATTTTAGGGGGAACCTACCTTAGACTGTCCAATGGAGTCTGTTTGGAGATGCAGTCATCATCGTCGAACTCTGGCTTAATGATCCATCGTTGGGCCCGAGTTCAAGCCATTTGTAGTTCATTTTATAGTTCATTCGCAAACTCTAAACACTGAAATGCTCCCCGTATACGAAATTATTTTTCATTTGACATACTCCTATTGTCTTGTACGGCAAATGGACTTTACAAAATGAACATTTTATTCACCAACAGTTAATCTAATATTGGCTAAGAGGTGAAATTTTAGAAGAAAATTTGAAGGTATCCGACGAAATGGGTATACATGATTGTACATAATTATATGTAGCCTTAATTCTGCATGGATTTCAGTCATGATCAAAATGTGTTGTATTCAAAGTCCAAGATGTAAATAATTATTACCGAATACTACCGATTGTGGGCGAATTATGATTAGAATCTAAACCATACCAAGAACGGGAGGTTCTGATAGACAACGTTGGAGTACACCAAGTGGCAATTTCTCTTGAAAACCGCTTCTGGTAAAAAAAAAAACCCAAGCATAAACTACATATATGTAGTTTATGCTTGGGGTTTTACCAGAAGCAGTTTTCAAGAGAAATTGCCACTTGGTGTACTCCAACGTGTAAAAAGAGACTGAGGGAAAGAGAGAGCTAGGGACCGGGTGGATGACTGAGGCAAATTAAATGAGGAACAACGCAATAGTTTTAGTGTTTCATTTTCATTCACGAATAAAAAAAAATCACGAGACCTGGCAGTTTGTTAAAGAAAAAAAAACAGCAGTCTTTAAAGCGACTACTTCAGTCCATTGATTACCTGATGCAATTGAGGGAACTTGTCATATAAATTGTACATTTGCGTGCAAATCTGTGAATCTTTTATCATACATTTTTTAAATATTTGTGTTGTTTTGTAATAGTATTTATCAAAATCATTCAGTTCAGAATCATACAAGTAATAGTACATCAACAAAACATTGTTCACAAAGTAATTATTCATAATACACAAAATTGTACCAAAAAATACAGAATATAACATTCAAATCATCTAGAACAAAGTAAATACTTATAGTCTGTAGACAAACAAATACAAATATAACAAAAAAATTATAAAGGCGCAATTGAACTGAATGAGAATTAGAAGTAAAACACCCTCCCATATTGTTTTTTTATTTTCGAGGGAGGGATGTCGAAACCGGGGATCGAAAGAGGGAAAAGGGAAAATGCATATGATTTTTATAATCATATACGATAAATTCTTAATTGGTCTAAAACCAATCTAGTTGGTCAGTACAGTCTCGACCCATTACCTAGGCCTAATAGCATTTTGTCTACCAAACAATGTATGAAATGGTGTCCCTGGACTGGAGCTCAGAATATTTTTGCTCCATCTTCATTACCACCACTACCATTACCTCTCGTTTATATTTTTTAAATCATGAATTATAAAGTTATGAAAATAATATTGTATTCTGCATATCAATCATATTCTCTGCTTATGATGATATTCCCACTAGCTTTGCTCAAAAACAAAACATGAAGATTGTTCGCAAAATCCAGATATCCTTTTAACGTTAGAAATAAAAGTACACACAAAACAGGCGTCAATTTGAATAAAGAAAAGATGAATTAGATATGAAAGTTGATAAACGCAATTCTGGGGAAAAGAAGAGATCGAGGTACAAACAACTTAAGAATCAACTTGACGTATTATCACTCAGTTTTATACCACTATCATGACTATAGCAAAAGTTAATTACGGCATCCCACCAAAAAAAAATTATAACGACGTAATTGAACTGAATGACTATTAGAAGTAAAACACCCTCCCATCCCAACTGCTCCCCCCCCCCCCTATCCCATATCTAAGCCCAGGAAGCGCGGCCTAGCTGCTTCCCTCCCCTATAAACCCCGGCTACCCTCCATCTGCCTTCTGTACGTGTACTGTATATAATACCAGATCGCGGCGCGGCTATCGCATCAGGAAACTGTGCATGTGTGTATTGTGTATGTTTGTGCATGTGGCACGTGTGTGCATGTGCTGCTCGATTTACTTATACGCGCTCAACCTATCATCTAAAAATAGAAAATATGAATACATAATTAGGTACAAGTCTAACGTAACCGAGTCTACATATTCTGCACGAACTTCGCCCGATATCGAGGTAGGTAGCTGTGACGTAATTTCGTCCCACCCGCGGCGGGATGAATCTCGTATAAGGCTACGGCTGATATTGCAGAGCTCTTGGATCTGTCGTCCCGGGCGCGGCGGGATGAATAGCGGTGCGCCGCGTCCGGGGCGCGCTAGGAGAAAAAGGAGCTCGCTGAATAACCGAATCGTCCCGGACGCGCGTTTCCGTTTTACACCCTGGCGAAGGCATTTTCCGCAAAAATAGCCACAAAGCGACTAGTGAAGAGTCTACACACGTCGCTGGTTGCAGCGTGCGACACAGGCGAGTCCCACACCACCGCATGCAATCTGCACAGTTACTGATCAGAGCATTTCATGTACAGAGAGCAGTCATATGAGCGAAATCCGAACATGCTTTTGCAGTTAGTTTTTTTTTATGAAAAGTTAAGAAAAAGTTTTTTTTCTAAATATAAATTATTAACTAAATGAATAGAATGACAGACAAAATAAAAATAAACAGATACATACAATAGAAAGAAAATTGAAGTTTGATGGATTGATACACTTAGATGCCGAAAGATAGATATAGAAGACGGATAAATAGATAGAGACATAGATAGATAGATAGAAGTAGAGAGAGAGAGAGAGAAAGACAGAGAGATGGATAGATAGATAGATAGATAGATAGATAGATAGATAGATAGATGGGGGGGGGGAGAGAACTTGAGAGATGGAGAGATGTGAGATAGATAGATTGATAGATAGATAGACAGATATATGGACGGATAAAGAGAAATAGAGAGAGAGAGAAAAAGACAGACAGATGGATAGATAGAGAGAGAGAGAGAGAGAATCTGAGAGATAGACATTAGATAGATAGATAAAGAATGAGTGAGACAGAGAAGATGGGCAAATTAACAGATAGATAGATACTGTAGTTACATACATAGATAGAGATAGATAGATAGATAGATAGAGAGAAATAGAGAAAGACAGACAGATGGATAGATAGATAGAGAGAGGGGGGAGAGAGAGATAGAGAATTTGAGAGATAGGTAGATGTTAGATAGATAGATAGATAAATAATGAGAGAGACAGAGAAGATAGACAAATTAACAGATAGATAGATACTGTAGTTACATAGATAGATAAATAGATAGAAGATAGATAGATAGATAGATAGATAGATAGATAGATAGATAGATGGGGGAGAGACCTTGAGAGAGGGAGAGATGATATAGATAGATAGATATATATATGGACGGAAAAAGAGAAATAGAGAAAGAGAGAAAACAAGACAGATGGATAGATAGATAGATAAAGAATGAGAGAGACAGAGAAGATTAACAGATAGATAGATACTGTAGTTACATAGATAGATAGATAGATAGATAGATAGATAGATAGATAGATCTATATAGATATAATTTGAGAGATAGATATATAGACGGATAGAGAGAAAAAGGCAGACAGATTGATAGATAGAGAGCATTTGAGATCAAAGACTGAAATAAGTAAATGTTTACATACAAATAGAATCATAACAAAATATAAAGTAAACATTATAAATAAATATCAAATACAATACAAATTCATACAGATGAAAAAGAAATGTATCATAAATAAATACAAAGGGCCAAAAGTAATACAAAGTGTCACCAAAGAAGAAAAAAGCGGAATAAAAGATTAAGAAGAAAGAGGTGAGAGAAGGGAAAGAAATTGGGATAAGACAAAGAGAAGGGAAAGCAAGAGGGGGAATTTGAAAGAGAATAGGAGGCAACCTTCAGAAAAAAAAACTCATTATGCAATACAAGACATTTAACAATGGTAACAAGTAAATAAAGTAGTAATTGAATCGAGTCGAGCACAAAAAAGGGAAAAGCAGAGCTGAGGAAATAGACTCCCGAAGGAAGTCGAAGCAGTGGTATTGCACATGAGTAGATTAATAGATGGATAGAGAGAAATAAAAGAGAGACAGATGGATAGATAGAGAATTTGAGAGATAGATGTTAGATGGATAGACAGATAGATAGGTAGATAGAGAATGAGAGAGCTAGACAGAGTAGATAGACAAATTAACAGATAGATATATCATGTAGTTCCATAGATTGATTTATAAGATAGATAGTGGATAGACAGATATGATAGATATAAGGATAGATATAATATGAAAAAAAGGTAATTATGTGTTTTATTTTTCAATATTTTAGCTATTATTCGTTTTCATTCATATAAACGATCATGTGCGATAAAGTAAAAACAAAATCATGAAGCCAACGTATATAGTTCAGCGGAACAACCAAAATACAGAGACTAAGCTTTTGGTCTATAAGCTCAGCTGCATTTGCACGTATGTTCTGCGGATATCTTCGGTGCGGACTTTTGGATCGCGCGCCCAGCTGATTATGTAAACAAACGTAGACGTAGACTCTTCACTAGTCGCTTTGTGGCTATTTTTCCGGAAAATGCCTTCGCCAGGGTGTAAAACGGAAACGCGCGTCCCGGACGGTGGGATTTCGTCCGAGGCGCGGCGACCCGCAACCGATAATAAGTTTGCTGCGCCTAAATAAAAAACGTTTTTTATTACAACCCTGAAAAAAGTTTTGCATATTATATCATTAGCATGTGCTTCAGCATGAGCAGATGAAGACAAAATATCCCTTTCATAAACACCATGTCTTCTAAATATTCTATTTCTGTTTTGTATCATAAAGTTGAGTGAGTGGCATTTTACATTAGTTGGTGGCATACTTGGCTTCTTCCACAACTTTATTGTGAGTGGCTGTCTCCTCATTTGCTCTATGCTCTGTGCTCACTACATCTGTGAAGGAAATCTCAAAGTAAGTCTAATAATCAGAATTGGGTTATTTTTAAGGGAGTTTTTTTTTTGTGCAGGGGCTTGTAGACGAACAGGGCCATGGGAACAATTTTTTTTGCTGAGGTGCTGAAGCCTCCCCCCCCCCCCCTGCAAAAAAAAGTTCCCAACACAAAATGTTGGTCTTTTTCCTTGTATTTATCAAGTTTGCCACACCTACCAGTATTCCTGAGGGTGCTTCAGCACCCTCCCTTCTCAGGGCGATGTAGATGAACTGGTTGTAGACGAAGTAGGATTAGACCATGTGGGAGGAGACCAAATGGAAAGTAGATGAATTGGTTGTAAACTAATCAACAATTTACCTGTTTAATTCGTCTTTTATGAAAAGAATTGTTGCAGAGTATAACACTGTTGTCTTATTGTCTCTGGAGGTTGTGTGTGCTCGATAAAGGCTTGTTCTGGAGAGTGTTTCATGAAAAAAATTTGTCCGACAAGTTGTCAGATCCGACAGCTTTCCTTGATTTTGATTGGCTAAGAAGCACTGTTACCATGGTAACTGTCGGAAGTCCTTTCATGAAACTCATCCCAGGTGTTCAGTTGACGAAACTCGGCAAGAAAGCTCTTCAAGATTTTTTTTTTTTTACAGTAATAGTCAGGCCCAAATAATCTTGTCAATCGTGAATTCATTACGACAGATGACAAGCCATGATGTAATGAGATAATGTTGATTTCATGAGTTTTTCTGTACAAGTTTAGACCCTTTTTTGAGACTTGACGTGTACAATACACATTGATTTGCATACGTGAAATGTTATATTATACCTGTATATACCTCATATAATGTTGTGAGCATATGAAGTAAGGGGCCGAAAGGAAGTCCTTTATGTCTCCAGTCTTCACGGCATCCTCACACCTCAGTCTTATTCAAGGTTAAACAAATCATGGAAGATCTAATAGAAGACCAACTTTTACTTGTGCATCGTATCCACATGAATATGAATTATTCTGACTGATTTTTTTTGTTTCAATTCCGACAGGTTGGAGACTATGTATTGTTTGCAACGTATTTCACACAGCTGTACAACCCTCTCACTAACCTAAGTTCATTCTATGTGTGAGTATTGAGGTCTTATTGTGGTAAAAGTAAAGCATTGGGAGATAAATCTGCAACATGAAAAGCTTGCGCCGTAATGTTGCATGACTTAACTTTAAGAGTCTTGTGCCACCTTTGAGACCAAATTTGTGGTGCCCTTGTTAGCATTTCAGGGCCCCGTCTTACAAAGAGTTACGATTGATCCAATCAATCGTAACTCTATGGAAATCCATCAGTGTCAAAAATTTTTCTACAGGAAATGTGCAAAATGTCATTTTTAAATAAAGGAGAACACACCAAACTGTCAAGAAATCAATGAATTCATGGATATACATTCATATCTAGAAAAAAAATTGAGCAAACATGCACTGTATATGTTGACTTTGCTGGCTTTCCATAGTTGCGATTGATCGGATCAATTGCAACTCTTTTTAAGACGGGCCCCTGGTGTTGTGCATCATGTAAGCAATTTTCTAAAATGCTTCCCGTTTCAAATCTTGTGTACGTTTTGTGCACGGTGTCAGACAAAAAAAATTATTGCAAAATGTGATTTCACCTTCAAGTCCAATGCAAATTGTGTTGCATAACTGGAAACCCATGTGCAAAACTATTATAAATTTGGTCTCTTACTTTGATACTTGAAAGACATTGCAAAAATGTTATGTAAAATGTCGGGCGGGGCACATATCTTAGGGTCCATGAGGTTTAAACTTCTTTTGTGCCATTTATTCGTTATGTATTTGTCTATTTTGATTTTTATCACATATTGTGTATTTGTATATTTTTTAATGTTTATACAATGTTACAGAGGAAGACATACAACAAAAACAGATGCGATGAATGATTTTAACAAACACAATGCATTATCAAAGTGAATGGTCAATGTCAGGTCGTATAGAGGTACATGTATCATCCAGCTTTATGGGTTGAGGACTTAGATATCTTTAGAACAAATATTCACCTTTGAAGATTAATTTCAGGAGGCTAGAGGTAATATCACTTCCTCTGTGATCTATATTATTTTTTATTCTCCTATTTTCTGAGTATACCGTTAGATCATCTGGAAGTGTTGTTAGTCCCATCATGTTCTTATTATTGTGAAGTTGCCAAATTCAATTCAACAATTAATACTGTGATGTTTTCTTATTTGAAACTTTACTTCCTTCAGCAAAGTACAGGAAATTCTCATCGACATAGAAAATATGATTGATCTATTTGAGGAGAAGCAAGAGGTAAGTAGATATGAAAGCCTCTTTCCAAAGGAACAATATTTATATGCATTATTTAAAGCCTATCTTTAGCTTTGGTATGAAATGATTAGTATAAATGTGAACTATACTTGAGTATCATCGAGCACTACAATATTACAAATTAAAGTGTAGTAGTCATTGAATGCATTTTTCACCAATTATGATATAAATACATCATCCCCCCAGCCATTATTATTTGAATTCAAATCTAGCGCTCTCTATAATTATGTTTTCTATTTATTTGAAATAGCTGTTAAAGCACTTCACATATTTAGTACGGTACTTGGATATTAAAACAAATAATGACAGAGATCATTATCCTGAAATTTTCAGCCCATTCCGTGCTTGAGAAGGTCATTTTTATAGTCAAGGCAAAAATACCAATATATTGTATTTTGATCAGGTACCAGGGGGCCGTTTCATAAAGCTGTTCGTAAGTTAAGAGCGACTTTAAGAACGACTGGTGAACCTTTCATACGCGCTTAACCATCACCAATGAATATACCATTTGCCACTAGAAAGGATCACCAGTCATTGAATAAAAATCTGATTTAAAATGGGTAAATTTACCCAATAAAATATATTTTTAGACTATCATTGACACCACAACCATAATCAGGGGTGCATCCATTGATATGATCTAGTATTGAAATAGAATAGTGACATTCACTTTGGGGGGATTTACCAATACTAAAGATAGGCTTTAATCCATAGAAGTAATGATTTGCCAGCTAATTTTTGCATTTTTGTCCTGTCTAATGAGATCACAGATGTGCCTTTAGCAAGAATGTTTTTGTGAGGAGAGGAAAATATCGAATTCCAATTCCATTTTAATTTCTGTCCATTTTGAATTATATGACACCTAGATAAGTTATTTTCATTTGATTGGTTGTTTGATGTCGATCGTTCATGAAATTTTGGATCCATTCATCATGCAAATTTGGATCCATACAATTTTGTCCATTTCACGCTTGCCGAGACCATTGGCGCAACACGTAAAGCACTCGTGTTTGCAAAGTGCAAGTTGTATGTATGCGACAATCAATAGACCTCGTTTGCTCTATATGCACTTTTGCATTCAAATTTATTATGACAAATGACAAGGATCAATTTCTAGGTATCATATAAAACTAATAATGAATGTTTTTTTCATTTGTGCAATGGACAGAATACTTCATACGGTGAAAGATGAAATGATCCATTGCACTCATTAACATTCATTATTTGTTTAAATATCAAATTCAAATCCCATTTATATTTGTGTCCATGTAGATAACAGATGAACCAGACGCTTGTGATCTGATAATTAACAACAAAAAGATGGAGTTTGATAACGTCTCCTTCTACTATAAGAAAGAGTAAGTGAACTTCGGGGTCTCATTTCATAAAGAATTGTTATAATAACAAATTTTAGAATCAACCACAAGTTAGGCTTTCTTAATCAATAATAAATTATGCATGCATATATTTTAGAAGGATAATTTATTCATATTTGCCTATGAAAATTTATTTTCCATCTAGTAAGTTATTGTTTGAATTGAGTTGTTTGTGTAACTATAAAAAATATGAAATGTTGATAAGAATAAAACCTTGAACCCTGAATTCGTCAGAGCTAACAACTTCACGCCAGATATTTTTTTGTTATTCATTGATGTGTAAAGTTAAACCTGTCATAAACCATGCAACTCTCCCTTTTTTCCTTTTTTCCTTTTTTTTTTTTTTACTCCAGGAAGCCTATCCTCCACAACGTCTCTTTTGCAGTTGAACCAGGACAAACACTGGCTATTGTAAGTAAATGTAGACAATTTGTAAGTTACATTGGCTCCCTGTAAAACAACATATAATTTATAGATTTTGTCAACTTTCCACTGCATGCATAGTTCGTCTCTGCAGTACATCATTTCATTTAAAAAAGCCACACCCCTTTATGGTAGTTAATGATATACCATTTATGAGGCGCTGATTATCTAGTTTCCTATTCAATGGCACACTATGAAATACCCAAGCTATACATGTAGCTCCAGCTGCTAAAAGCACTTGGTGCATTCAAGGAATTAATCCTGCCGGGCACCCATTCACCTCACCTGGGTTGAGTGCAGCACGATGTGGATAAATTTCTTGCTGAAGGAAAACATGCCGTTGCTGAGATTTAAACTCGCGTCCCTCATTGAAAGACGAAATTCGTAACCACTCGACCATGACACCCGCACACTACATTCTTCCAGTTATTACCTCATCTCATTTGAGATAAATCGTCAAGGAGGTTTTCAAATTCACTGAAAGAAGTATTTCGTAATTTGATGATTATTCATGTATTCCTTTGAAAATATTATGTTCATCACATCCAAGCTTAAGAGTAATACAGTCTTCATGATCATTTGTATTGAATTAGACAATGCAATGAATGTTTGATCTTCTAGCCACCTCATCTGTATCATGTGTTTCTAGAATTTGAATGCTTTTCTTGGAAAGCTTACATTTTCATTTGAAAGAATTAGTGCTCATCTAAATGAATAAAAAAAGGGGGAAAGGGCCATTTGACAAAAGTTTATAATGAGCTAACTATGAATTTGTTTTATTGGAAAGAAGAATACATTGTATTTTGCCATCTAAGAGCCGTGGTGTAGTGGTTCTGACTCTCGCCTTGTAAACAGAGGGTCGTGTGTTCGAATCCCACCGCAGTCTAGCTACCTTTAGCAAGGCGTTAATCCACACTTTGCCACTCTCGACCCAGGTGCTAAATGGGTACCCGGTAGGATGCGAAATATATTGTATGTTTTGAATTTGCCAGCGCCAAAATGAGGCTGCGATGAATGCAAGGAATGCTCCCCTGGTAGTGGAAATTGTGCATGATTGAAATGAATCCAATGACCTGGGTAATAATATGCTGTAACGCGTTTTGAGCCATTCTGGGAAAAGCGCTATATAAAAATTGGCTATTATTATTGTTATCTAAGGCAAATGTCTCCCATGTTAATAAGGATTCTATTATCCAAGAGAGTCGTATTTGTACAAGTTAGTGTTGAATAACCTTTCTCCATCCTTAATGAATAGGTTGGTCCTTCTGGATCTGGTAAGAGCACTATTATCAGGTTAATGATGAGGTTCTATGAGCCTACAAATGGTCACATCAGAATAGATGGTCAGGATATCAGTAAGGTAGGATAGAAATCTATACGTTGATATTAATCTTGTTAATCTTGTTAACTTAAGTTTGACCTAACTCTTTATCGGATTCGGTCACACAGTCTTTAATAGGATATTCCGTATCAGTTTTTCAAAATACTCCACGTCAGAGACTTGCTTCTTTTGCTATGAGCCATGGTTTCCAAAGACAGAGTCCGCAAAAATGCTTTTCTATCATTTCCAAATCATTATTTGACTTTTTAGTTTCTGCATTTAAAAAATAAACATTTAAGCAATGAAATATCAGCTTCATATTAGTCAGAAGAAATTCAGCTTCTAGATATCTAAATCAAGTAATAATCTAATAAGCTTTTGTTGAGGGAGGGGGCAAAGAGCTAAGATTGTCACATAGTTTTGTACATTTTTATTCTGCTACAACTCTGATTGATGACATCGACCATGTTATGTTTATTTTTCAGGTAACACAGAGTTCTTTGAGGTGTGCCATAGGAGTGGTTCCACAAGATACAATTCTTTTCAATGATAATATCAGGTTAGAATCAATTTCTTTCCCATTACATCTGTATATGTCATTCCTTCCCAAATAGTAGTAATAATAATAATAAAGAATAGTAGTGATGGGTGTTTCATAAAGCTGTTCGTAAAGTAACGCACATTTATACGACAATCAGAGTGTTTTTTTGTCTCGCCTGCATAGAAGGGCAAGACTATTGACGCCACTTTTTAGATTGCGGCAGCGATGTTGTCAACATTGAAATGTTAACCAAGGTTAACTTTTGAAATATCATTACTTTAAATTTAATAGTGTGTGGACCTATTTTGTGAAACCTGGACATAAGCGTAATCAAGTATCTTGCATGACTTCAGGTCACATGGTCAAGGGCAAAGGTAATTTAGGGTCAATGAACTTTGACCATGTTGTGGTAATGACATTGAAATCTTTACTTAAGCTTTTGAAATTTCATCATAACTTTGTAAGTACACTGGGTTTTTTCATGGAACTTGGACATAAGGGCAATCATGTTTCACTGACCACTTGACATATGATTTGTAGGTCACATGATCAAGGTCACAGGTCATTTATTGGTCAACAAACTTTGACCATGTTGTATCATCAATTCCAATCATCCATTTTTTAAAACTTTCATATGATGGTTAGCCTGTATCGGCAAATAAAAAACGGTAATTTCAGGTCAATGCCCATAGGTCATTAATAATAATAATTATACTAATAATAACGGTATATTTACCCAGGGTAGCCACTTCAGTTCCCAAAACTGTTCTCCCAGCAGGCCCTGCTATTATTATTACCCGGGCTAAGCTAGGCTACCTATTCAGGAGCATACAGCTTTTTGAGGAATTACTTCCTGCCGGCACCCATTTACCTCACCTGGGTCAAGTGCAGCACACTGGATGAATTCCTTGCTGAGAGAAATTACACCATGGCTGGGATTTGAACCCATGACCCTCTGTTTCAAAGTCTGGAGACTAATCCACTGGGCCACGACGCTGTTAATGTTTCGCTTACGAATCATGTCTTTATTCCTCTATTTAATTTTAAGACAACAAACTTACAAGGATCTTATTATCAAATGAATGTTATTTTTTCCCTGTCTTTTTGAAAAATTATTCATCTTAGTTTTTCTCAAAGTCAGCACTGCTGCTACATTGAATTCAGTAATACAGGTGTTCAACTTCTTAGGAGCTGAATTAACAACCTAGGGACATATTATGTGGCATGAGAAGAGGTCACCAGTCTTGCGTAAACTCTTTTGTAACTTATTTTTATGAAACACCAACAAAATATTAATGCCAAACATGTGTTATATACCTATTCTATAAAATCAAGCAGATTTCTGTGGCCTCAATTTAATTTGAATTGTTCCTGTTTTTCACTTCATTGTAATGCTGAAAATGCTGGAAATTATTAAATGCTTAAATTCGGAAAAAAAATGCAGTTTCTTAACTGAAAACTGGCTTTGTTAATGTTTCGCTTACGAATCATATCTATAGTATCACATTAAACATGAAAGAGTGGATTAAATATTTATTTTGTTGCCCCCACTATAGGTATAACATCCGATATGGCAACATGCATTGTGCATTAGAAGAGATGGAGGAAGCAGCGAAATCAGCTGATATTCATGTGAAGATCAAGTCTTTTCATAAAGGTGAGCTCGCACATGTTGTCCACTGCGTTTTAAATGTTAAAAGAGCAAAAGAGCATGATGGTATTGATAATAAATGGGTTTAGGGATGCAGCCTATTGTATGTATATACAAGTCACTTTTTTATGCTTTTGTAATTCTATGCAACCTCCCAGCTATGTGTTTTTGTGTGCAGCAGTGTTTTTGGGGTTCATCATATTATATTCCCCATGGCATGGTCCCAGGGGAGCTACTCAAATTATGACATAATACCTATGTGCTACACCAAAGGTGAAAATAAGGGGGCTCTGGAACTAAATCTTGGTGTTAAAATGGGGAGTCTCCGGAGCGGCTCTTGGATCAACGATTGCTAAAAATGCAATGCTCTGCAACTAACCACATCAAAAATGGGGATCTCCAGAACGAAATATAGTTGCGGCTAGCGCTAGCGGCTGTGTAAAAGTGCGAATCCCTGGACGAAACCACAAGAAACCATAAACAAATTTGAGGGTCTCTGGAACAGGAAAAAATAGGAAATTTGATGGCTATCTAAATTGGTGATGCTGATTTAGGCTGAAAGTGGGGGTCTCGACCACAGCACATACGTATCACACATTTATACTTAGTACCCCTCCCCCCTGGTGGCTGGTATAAACAGAAATAACATCTGAAATACTTGTTTTATCATGATCCACATACCTCTTCACCCATTCTTAACAATTGGCAAAATCTTCAAAGCTAATATATGAAATAGAGAGTCAAAAGGGGCCTAAGCTTTCGATCCTAGCAGAATCTTCGTCAGGCAAAATAATAAAAGGATTAAGCTCTACCAGTCTATGCAGAAGTGCTTGATCCTCCCCATTGTTCAAATTTTACAAAAGGGAGATTAGACCTTGATAGAATGTGTGTCGCATCAGTAATCAAATTATGTCTTGATTTCTCCCCTATCTTGATTTTTACAATGTACTTCTATTTAGTTTACCCCAGAAACTGTTATGTAAGCTTTAGAAGCTTCAAATTGCTGCAGCTTGTGTCATCATGCTGTCAAATAAATACTCAAATATTAAAGGGGAATCCAACCCAAATAAAAACTTGTTTTTATTTAAAAAAAAGAAAACTCAGACGAGTTGATAGGTGAAAGTTTGAAAAATATTGGACAAACAACAAGAAAGTTATGATTTTTTAAAAGTTGTAAAAATATTGGTAATCACTATACACATGGAGACTTCAAATTGGCCGCATATGGGATGTCATAGTGATGTAAGGCAATGACTACTCTTCCATGTACTCCAATACATATTGTGGCTAACAATGTCATTTTCCCAAAAAGTTTTATTTCAAATTATATTTTTCTTTCATGAGGACATAAAACAATATATTACCTGGATTATATTTAGATTACTGCCCCAGGGGAATGGGTACTTAGGAGAAAACCACAAATCCCTGATAATAAAGTACATGGCCTATGGGAAAGTTTTCCTAGCCCCTTGTCATATACCCAGTTGCCAATTTAAAATCTACATACTATTAGTGATCTCAATTTAAAAGCAGCTATAACTTTCTTATTCCTTGTCCGATTTCTTTCAAACTTTCGCCATTCTGTTTAATTTATTTTTCTCCTTCCCAATACAACATTTTATGGCAAAGGCTGGATTTAATCCTATTTTGAATGCACTGCACTGGCTCCCTATCAAGAATATGATAGTTTTTAAGATGTTTTTTGCTCGCTTACATTGTATTCATGGATCAGTGCCCCAATGCAATCTTCCGTTTATCAATTATTTCATACCAACTAGGTCTCTACTTTCTTCGACATCTGTTTCCTTCATGGTTCCAAAACTTTCAAAAACTTGTGGGAAAGGTCCTTTGCTTATGCATGCCCCATTCCGTTGAATAGACTTTCTATTAAGACATCAAAAATGGAATCTCTGTTCAGTCCTTCAAATATGTTCCTTAAACCTTTCAAATTTGTGTTATGTGCACTGAGTACTCTACTGTGGATTTGGCTTTTTATAGTACTTACCCCCAAAATTGGCACACCAGATTCAGATACAATTTTCTAATCGGAGTAAAATTTTATGACACAGTAATTAAGATTCCAATGATACCTACCTTACCGTGTCTATCTAGCAGTCGTTGGTAGAAACTCTTGTCATTATTCTAAAGCCTTCGCATGGATAAAATAATACAAGAAAGATGCCAAGTCCGTTGAGGATTCCTGATAAATTGCTTCTAAAAGACATGGCACAGACATTCGATAAGGTGCTTTAAAGAAGTAGGTTGCTTTTTTAATCTAAATAATGAGAATGATTTTCATTATGTAGATTTATTTACAATATCATTACTTACAAAATCCTATTCTCGCCTCTAGGTTATGATACCATGGTAGGGGAGAGAGCAGTCAAACTGAGTGGAGGGGAGAAGCAAAGAGTAGCCATCGCTAGGACAATATTAAAAGATCCAGACTTCATTATCCTTGATGAGGTAAGAATATTACCGCTGGAGTGACACAACCTGGTATCTAAAAAAAAATGAAAGGGGTACTGTAGGATGAAAATAATGATATCTGATAGCAAATAACAGAGTTATTGAATTTTAATGTTTAGCAATATTTTTGGAAACAGTTATATATATGCACACTGTCATTTATATGCAATAGGAGCTTGAGGGCTGATGATGTCATATTCCCACTTTTGTTTTTCTTGTGTGATTACATGAAATCATTTCATATTTAAAAAAAATGTGCATATGCCATGTCTTCTTTGTAACAAAATAAGTTGCAGAATTCGAAGCAGTGATTATCGCACTCATTAAATAATGAGTTAATCAAATTTTTGTTTGGTGGACAGAATTTGGATATGATTTCATATGATAAATCTCAAAAAAGAATAAGTGGGGATACAACATCATCAGATTTTTCATTACATATTCATGAGGATGTGCATGGAACTTTTTCTCTAAATTAATGCAAAACAGTATTTTGATGAAATTTTCAGTGTTTTGTTCATCTGTTTTTAATGTTCAATCATTTATTTTCATGTGTGGAGTACCTCTTAAAGGTTTGGGACAAGTGAAAAGGTATTACTGCTATGGCAGTGTAGGTAAAAGAAAATAAAAATGCGAGAAAATTTGAAATATCAGGGTAAAACCAGCAGCTTATACTGGAAAGTCCCTAAAATAGTATGAGCATGTGCAGAAAGTGTTTTTGTCAGGAATGGATAGGTCTGCTTTATAGCTGTGTGTATGTGGCTCAAAGTATGCGCAGATAAGGTTGTTTTGTGATGAGTAAATTCAAGTATTGCAAATCAAAAAGCTTTAAGGTACTTTGTTTTTAACAGTATTATTAGATTTTGTGGTACCAGACATCTTTTCAAACCAATCAAAGTAACTTGAACTCATTTTGAGTGGGGGTTTAGTCTCCTTTTCTATCAAAGGTAAAGGGAAGTAGTGGCAGCTAACACAGATTTCAGGAGAAAGTCAGTAAAATCAAGGTTAATTGTCACTAAATCTTCTTAGATAAGATATACATGTATTTCCGGGGGCTGTTTCATAATGCTGTTCATATGTTAAGAGTGACTTAAGAACGACAATCCTTTCTTGTGGTAAATGGTAATTACCATTAAATATTCATTGGTGATTATTTGGCACGTAAGAAAGGATCACCAGTCGTTCTTAAAGTCGCTCGTAACATGCAAACAGCTTTATGAAACACACACCTGGTAAAGTTACATCAACTGAATCATGGAATCCAAGCTGAATAAAGGATTACTCCGAAATCACCAACACAGATAAGCTTTTACTGGACAGTGACTTTTGCTTGGCAAAAGACCCAACAGTGTGCTTGAATTTCATGCTTGTTTTGCTAATTACAGAATATGTTCCAGAATCATTTGGCTCATATTTTTTAATTCAAACATACAGACACTTTGGTGGTCATTAGATAGATTCTATAGGAACTCATTTTGAAATGGTAAAAAGTACATTGGGGCTGGGGGTGATTTAGCCCCAAAAATCTCAAAAGAGCAGTGGAAAAAAAAAGGAGTCTTGAAAATCCCCATTCATTGCAATGTTAAAACCTATTCAATTTTGCAGATTTATGCAGTGAGTTGTGAGAAGAAGCCCCTGAAAAAAAAAAAAAATGTTTTGCCTGTTTTGAAATCATTATCACAATTAGTATTTATCTTTTAAGTCAAAGCTTATCAATAATGAAGCACATTTAATAATCCAGTTTATAATTTTTCTCACAGGCCACATCCGCCTTGGACCATGAAACTGAAGAAAACATTCAAAGATCATTATCATATGTATGTGAAGACAAGACGACTATCGTGGTTGCTCATCGCCTCTCGACTGTCGTCAACGCTGATAAGATCGTTGTTCTACGGGATGGTATCATTGTACAGCAAGGAAGGTAGGTGGAATTTTGGATCGATGGCCTGTTGCAGAGTTCCTTTCCGGGTGAAAATAATAATATTTACATGTATATAGTGCTTCATACTTTGTGTTTCTAAACACTTTACATTGTAGTTATTATTACCCTGGTCATAGGATCCATCACTATTCCACACATAAAGTGCCTCATTTCCACTCCCTGGGGAGTATCCTGGCCAGGCAACCGTCTTTTATTGGTGCAAACATGCCAATCTAATTGGTTTTCACATCCTACCGGGTAACCATTAAGACTGAGAGGAGAGTGATAAACGTGGATAAGTGCCCTAAAAAGGACGTTAACGCTGGATGGTATTCAAACCCATGTCCCTTGGTTTAAGAGTCAAATGACTGAACCATTACACCACGACTCCTCCATTTGTTATCACAATCCACCAGAAATCGCAAGCTATATATATATATAGGGTACCTTGTCAAAAAGTTAGAGCCACATCTTTCCCCGCAGGGAACCTGCAAGGGCTTTTCATTACCATGGCATTATTTCTTTATAGAATCAATGGTGGGATTGCTGGAAAGCCAATATGGAAAGAAGCATTTATTTAGTATCTTTATAGTGGCATTCATGTATAACTGTGTGGCACAGCCTTTTGACAAGGTACCTAAAATCTAATGTGGTCCCAAACAACTGATGTGTTGGCTCAGTTGGTAGAGCATCCATCTCACAACTGGGGGGTCAGGAGTTCAAACCCCGGCCGCGTCAGACCAAAAGACGTCAAAAATTGGGAGTTGCTACTACCCTGTTTGGCATTCAAGGATTAAAGGGATAGAGCCTCATCAATCTGGCGCTACACAGCAGCTGCCAGGCTTACGAGCAATTGGGCAAACCAAATTTTCAGAGTATTTCATTTCATGTCTATTTCAAACAATAAATGAAATATGGACTTTTTAAAATGAATACATCTAATCTTATGAGAGATCTGTTATAGCCAGTCAGCCATGATATTTAAGATTAAACTGAATGTGTTATTACAGCTGGATGTAAGAAAAATGTAATTTGCTCTCTCTATATTAAAATCCATGATACAGTATATGGATTATCAAAATTTTTCTTACTAATGTGCTATTAGACATAAATAGAAAAAAAATAAGCATGTTAACAATTTTCTAATAATGTGATACAAACGCTTACATCTCAATGTGGATGTGCCGACGGTTACGTAGATGTTTAGGGGTTAGGTTTCTTTGGTGTTTACATTTCTTTGTTAAGTCATGGAATTAATATTTAGGTGTAAATATTTATTAATATCATTGTTCTTTTATTCAACAGGCATGAAGAGCTCGTGGAAATGGATGGTACTTATGCTGACATGTGGAAACACGAGCTTCGAGAAACATAAAAATGAACAGAAGCCTTACCCAGCCTTATTAGACAATGCCATACTGAGTTTCATTCAGTCTGGCCTCTTGAGAGGATGATATCTTATACGAATCTTAACATAGAGAGAGACAAACATTCTTGCCAAGCACCATTCGATCCTCCATCACCCCAGTCTATTGAGTTGAATTGTGTGTGTGTCCAGCTATAGAGTGCTCTCAGATGATGTCACAGTGGTGGGAATAACATTGGGTAGCCTGTGCATGGGACCATAAAAACAATGATTTACCATCATGGTTAGATGCACAAATGATCATTGTTTGCCATCCAACATGTCTGCCTCTGGGAATAGCTTTATGAGCTTCAGAAAATAATAACAATAACATCTTATTTTACCAGAGTAGCCACTTCCGAAATTTGTTCTTCCAGCAGGCCCTGCTTAGCATAATGATTATCATATCATTACCCCAACGTTAGCACAGCTAGTTCGATCCGGTGCTTGAGCAGTCAAATAATTTCTTCCTACCGGTTACCCATTCACTTCACCTGGGTTGAGTGCAGCACAATGTGGGTAAATTTCTTGCTGAATTAAAACACACCATGGCTAGTAATCAACTCGCGTCCTTCGGATTGAAAGACGATAGTCATAACCACTAGACCACAATGCAACCATGACAAAAGGCTAGACTGGACTGCACATAATCTTGCATAAGGGCAAAATGAAACATTTTTGTATGACCAACCCCAATGTATATCCATCTTACTTCACTCTAACTGCTCAAGCCACTACATATTCTCACCTGGGTCCCGTAACACTAAGATTTGAATGATCGTAGAACATTTTTAAACGATTGATTACATTGACTACAATGTACAATCGTAAGAATCAAAGAGTAAGATTAATCGCTAACTTTTGTGTTATGGCACTGGATCCTGTTTTAACAAATGCAACATTTCTGTAACAAATCAGCCAATCAGATCGAAGGATTTCAGTAGCTTATAACTGTTATTGAAAACAGAGACACTCTAGGAAGGGGTTGGAAGAACATGTTTATGGAATTGCCCAAGAGAGACTAGAGACCTCACTCTTCTTTGATTGAACGTTCCTCCTTTTGATCACCTCCATACCCAGGACAATGTGTGACTTGACCTCACCGTTGACTTGAGAATCTGACTGGGTATAATCCATATATATAATCGTTAGAGGGTATTCATTTGTCTCGCAATCTACTATGGTCAACAAGGAAATTTGTGATTACTCTCGCAAAAAGTGTTCACTAGCTTTCTAGGAAATTCGTGATCACTCTCGCAAAAAGTGTTCACTAGCTTACAAGTTCACGAGCTTTCAAGTGCCACTGCAACTCTTTATCAAGTGACGAAAGAGTTGCAGGGGCACTCGAAAGCTTGTGAACTTGTAAGCTAGTGAACACTTTTTGCGAGAGTGATCACAAATTTCCTTGTTGACCATAGTAGATTGCGAGACAAATGAATACCATCTAGCGATTATTCCAGTCCGCAATAATGAACCTATTTAGTAATCCATATATATGTTGCTACACAGAGCTACAACGTTATTAGACTCTGGCTTCTCTTGCTGATATCATACAAGGTCATGATCCTGCCATCTTAACATAGCTGTGGTATTATGAAGAGCTCTTACCACTAATCTTTTGTAAGTTAGTATTTGTTGCAAAACTATGTCCTGCATGGATATGAAATGAAAGGGCAGATATGATATATGAAATGAGTTATGAAAAGTGAGAGGGAAAAAAGGGATAAAGTGGAAGACGGGTATTGAATAACATGCTTGTACTCTTATTAGAAAATTTCATAAATTGATGTATATTTAACGCCATGAATTCTGAAGTGTAAAATTTATACATGGCATACTGTACATAGATCCTGGACAGCTGATTGGATGAATTCACGTCACATGACATTTATTTATTTATTTATTAACTCATTGCAACCATGACAGTTGGATTATTGACAATGCAAAAATGAAAGTGGTACAATTAAATACACTATTACATATCAATAAAAATTTTAAAACACTGTACATTAAAGAGAAATTCCAGTAGTTGCAGTAAACACTGATTTCATGAGAAAGTCTGTAAAACCAGGCTTAATTGTCAGTATATCATCGAGGATCTAGATCTGGTACAGTTACATAAACTAAACTTTGTGAAATCTTGAAATCTACGCTGAAAAATGTTCAGACTGAACTTCCCCAACACAGATAAGCGCACGTGGGACAGTGTATAATTATTGCTTTGAGCGTCGGGCCCGACGCTCTACCCGAATCCTGTGCTTATTTGCTGATTTCTCAGCAATTACACAATTTCTTCCAGAATCCTTTGGCACAAGCGTTTTATTTATACAAACAGACACTTTGGTGTCATTTCATTGGATTCTGTACGAACTCATTTTGATATCGTTACCAAAACTAGCATTTACCTTTAACATGAAAACAAACGGAAATAATCAGTATGAGTCAAGAAAGACCCCATTCAGAGGAATCAGCTGAACTGTAGCACGCCAACATATGACACCCATGCAATGGGCATCTATTGACGCTCCAGCAAGAAAGTAGTATTGTCTAGCTGTGCAATAGATACTAAACGTAATGAAGCGAATGCCATGGCATGCGCATACACAATAACTACATGCACGCTACATACACCATGCACAGGTATTTCGCAAAATGAAAGACTAATGTTAGACCTGATTGATGTATGCTTTTACATACTTGAACTAGATTTATAGTCTGAGTCCTATTCCTCCATTGGCCTAATGTTTGATTTATTTTGGTAATTTGGTCTAGTTTAGACTCTGTCTACTTGTTGTTTGTGTTGCAGAAAAACGATTATTCAATGTTTTGTCAATTGTGCGAATATTACATTCGGTGCAAGTTAAAGCAGTCTTTTCAACTTATACACTTGTGTTGCATTCAGTATGATCACACTCATTAACATTGAATATTTGTATAGTATGTAATGCTTCTTAGTGCTTATGAAGGGGATGGGGGTATTGAATAACATAACACGTACTATTATCAGAAAATTTTATGAATTGACAAATTTGTTTTCCTTGACATTTGAACTGTATACAAATGTATTTAATGCTTTGTGTAATAACTTCTTGGTGCTTTTTAAACACTGGCTGAATAACATACATGGGTAATATTTGCATAAAGTTTTATGAATTAATTATTAATTTAATGCTTTTTTAATTATTAATGGTGCTTTTGAAAAGGGGTTGTGAATAACATGATGGGGGGACCTAAAGCTACGCACTTTGTTTACAAACGATAAAAACTATGCCAATTTTATTATTTGAACAAATTATCTTTCACTGATTTGTGGTAAATATTCTAAAGATCTTTAATCAAGAAGGAAATATATAAAAGACTCATTAATACGAAAATCCTGCCGTGTTTTCTGAACACCTCTTGATTTCACCGCCCGATGTAGAAGGGGTCCAAAAGCTACGGTCTCGATTTATCATGCAAAGAAATAGTATTTCCTGTGCCTTCCTTAATTTCTAAAATATGTTCAATATTATTAAAGGAAAATATGAAATTAAAGTAAATATAACTCCAAAATTCCAAACACTTGCTGTTTTTCTCTGCATTTAGTGATTTATAGCAGCCTCTGTAGAAAAACTGAACAGGAATCGTTTGTCACTCTGCAGTTAGTAGTTCCACACACAGAATGTGAGGTTTGCCATTGAAATTGCATGCGCGATGTGTGATGCGTAGCTTTAGGACCCCGACCATACATGTAATTCGTACAGAATTTTTCTGAACGGAAAGATATAATTTTGAATTTTGATTATTTTTAAATTCAATTGTATTATGTCATCGTGGTGCTTTTTTTAGGGGGGGTAGGGTATCAAATAGCGTACATGTAATATTAGAAAAAAATATTACATGACTGTGATTGTGTAATAATAATACACTTTCATTTTGAATTTTATTATGTATATGATCCTTGAGTATTCTATATGTCACCATCATAACAATGTATTATCTTTGATTTCCTGTACCACCTTATTAATTTGGGAATATCAGTTTACAAATCTTTCTTGTCATTCCATTTATTGAAATTTATATGGATTTTTTTTTGTATTCACTATGTAATTTTTAGCATCCATTGGATGATTTTATCAGTCATGTGATTAGTAACATTAAATTTAACATCAAATGTATTCAAGTTTATTTGGAAATTGTAAAATTTTGATGAAATGTTCTCTTGGATTAAATGTTATGTTTTGACAATTGGAAATAAGAAGAAAATTAAAACAGTTTAATCTCCGGGTGTTGAGTCACTTTAGGCTAAAGAAATCATGTGTCACACCTAGAAAATGAAAATAACAAATTAAAGTAATATATACAAAATTTATAAAGCACTTCATACAATCTTAAGTTCCAAAGCGCTAAAGAAAGAAATTAGAATAAACAAGATATTTAGGGAATTAAACAGCAAAGAAAACGAAAGTAAAAAATTACAACAATTCATTCAACGCACAAATATTGAGATAAAAAGGGGTCAGTATGTGAGTAATTCAAGTAATTCTGATAATCAAGAACATATGCTACTAAAATACTTAACACGATATGATTTACAATTAATTGAGGGGTATAATGTAAATAACAATTATACTCTCATTCTTTTGTATAATTAAAAAAATAACAATTTATTAAAGGGATTATCAGGGCTGAAGATGTTTATATCTCAATAGAGTTAAATTTACAGTAGAGCAAAATTTTGAAAATTTGATCAAAATCGGATAACAAATAACCAATTTATTGAATTGTAAAGATTTGTATTAGTCCGTGAAACAATTCTAGGCATGTCTTCATGAATATTCATAAGGTGGGCTGATGATGTCATATCCCCACTTGTTCTTTTGTATTTTAGTATATGAACTTATGTTTATTAAGAAAAATTCTACCAAGAACTAAAACTACTGAATTGACAACTGATTAAAGGCACTAGTTACGTATTGCTGCAACTTATTTCATTATAATGGAGACACATTGACACATGTATGAAAAAATGAAACAATTATGATTTCATGTAATAACATAAGAAAAGGGAAAGTGGGGATGTGATTTCATTAGCTCACCTAATGAATATTTATGACGTTTGTATAACTGTTTTCACAAATATTGCTAAACTTTGTTATTTGTCATCCGATTTTGATAAAATTTTCAGCATTTTGCTCTGTAAATTTAACTCTTTTTATTTATATATAAATATCTTCAGCCCGGAGCATCCCTCAAGTAATAAATGCTTAACATAATCTGGAGCCCTTGCATAAACTTAACTTTTCCATATAGACCATCCAGGGGTTTCCCCAACAGCCAATCAAAATCAAAGATTTCATGGAAGTTACTAAGGTCTAAAAATAATGCTTCAAAATATATGATTCTTCAACTTATTGAACTGATACTGACTCTAATGTACTTAGTTAGAAATAAAGAGAATGTCATATTGCTAATTTGATAATTGTCCCATTTGTGATAAAATAAAATGATTCTTTGACATGAATGCATTTTATTTCTTGATATATTGCTGAATGGTACGGAGTGTATGACCTTCAATCTTAATCAGGGCCCTGTCTTACAAAGAGTTGTGATTGATCCAATCAACCACAACTATATATTGCCTACAACTTTGACATATAAAAATGCATGTTTCATCAAAATATTTTCTAGATATGTTTATCCATACATTCATTGTTCTCTTGAAGATTCTGTGTGATTCTCTTTGTTTACTAAAAGAGATTGAGCTAATTTCCTGTAGAGAAAATTTATGACATTGATGGATTTCCAAACAGTTGAGATTGATTGGATCAATCTTTGGTGTCATTTTTCCTCAATTAAAAAATAGGGGTATTAAAGTATTTAAAAAAACTCTCTTTTTCATGCTCTCATTTCTCCCTTGGTCCTTGATTTCCCCCCTTTTCTCACTACTTGAAAAATCATATGGGAAGGGAATAATTCCCGTGGTGTGACCCTACCACCCCCCCCCCCCCCATCCCGAGCAGAATACCCATTTTACATACAACCAAATATTGATAATTGGTTATTGAAGTTCTCTGAAGCTAAAGGAACTATAGTTAACACAAATACTTGAAAAATCATATGGGAAGGGAATAATTCCCGTGGTGTGACCCTACCCCCCCCCCCCCATCCTGAGCAGAATACTCATTTTACAACCAAATATTGATAATTGGTTATTGAAGTTCTCTAAAGCTAAAGGAACTATAGTTTTCCCCAAATGCCCAAATACAGGGAGGGTTTTCATCTGGCTACATAGTATTATTTGTTAAATATTTACTAATCACTTGTCTATTATAGGGCAAGTCCACCACAAAAAAGTTTATTAAGACCCCATTTGGAATAGCCAGGTGCTAAAGTAACCAAGTGCAAAATTTGGTGAAAATGACAGGGATTCCACTTTAACTGAGTCCACCCCAGAAAAAAAAGTTGATATGAATAGCAATAATAGGCATTTGGATAACGCCAACAGAATCAACAAAGAATAAGACAGGGCTTGTTTTTATCTTAAAGGGCAAGTCCACCAAAACAAAAAAGTCAATTTGAATAAAATGAGAACTGTTTTGTGAAAAATCAGTGAAATTTTAAAATGCCATAACTTTCTTATTTTACACCCGATTTTGGAGTGGTTCAGGAGTTACTTATTCAACAGACAACAATACGTGTTTGTTAAAGATCATAACTCCAATTTAAAATATGTTAACTGTGGAGTCCCTCAGGGTAGCTTATTAGGCCCACTTCTTTTCACAATTTATATAAATGATTTCTGTAGATCATCCAAAATATTGTCCCTTATCTTGTTTGCAGATGATTCGACCTTATTTTTTTCTCATCAGAATCCACAAACTTTAGTTGATGTTATCAATTCTGAACTTATTAATGTTACTGAATGGATAAGAGCCAATCGATTATCTTTGAACCTTAACAAAACAAAATACATGTTATTTAGTAATTCCATAGACAAGTTACCGATGAACATTATGTTTGATAATACCTTATTACAAATGGTACCTTACACCAAATTTCTTGGTATAACAGTTGACAGTAAACTTTCTTGGAAAAATCATATTGAAAATATATCCAAAATAATTTCACGAAATATAGGTATTATTAATAGGCTAAAATTTTGCATTCCCTCCACATCACTAATCATGCTCTACTCATCCTTAATCTTGCCTTATTTAAACTACGGGATTCTTATTTGGGGTGATACCCATCAATACTTATTAGACAAATTGTTGCTTTTGCAAAAGAAAGCACTTCGTGTTATTTATAGTACATGTTTCCGTTCTCATACGGACCCACTTTTTCTAGAAAGTAAACTGTTGAAAGTCAAAGACCTGTATTTACTACAGTTAGGGCACTTCATGTATAGTTATAATAATAATGCACTTCCCCATATTTTTGATGCCATGTTCCCTAAAAATCAATTTTATCATAACTACCCCACGAGACACTCTGACGAATTTCACATTCCACTTTACAGAACTTTACTGGCCAAAAATACATTCCTTTTCAACGGTCCTAAATTCTGGAACTCACTAGCTAATAATATTAAAGACAGTGTCTCCTTAAATTCATTCAAACATAAACTCAAACTTATCCTGCTTAATTCCTATAATTCTTCGCAACGGAACTAACACTTCATTATCTTGATTTTAATCATTACATTTTTCACTTTTATTGTTTTATCTTTTTTCATCTGATATTGTCCAGTTATATCATCTTTTGTCATTTCACCAGATCAAGCTGGTTCGTGGTCAGCCCTTTCCCATTCTTAGTATTCCTCCTTTTATAAAGTAGTTATCTTGTCTTGTACTGTCCTGTCTTTTGTTTTGTCTTGTCTTCTATGTCTTGTCATCCACTCTCTCTCTTTCTGTTTTTTTTTCTTTCTTTCCTTTCTTCTGTCTTGCGCAACACATCCTTTACTACGAAGACCTCTTTGTGTGAAAAGCTTTGCATTAGTTCAGTAATTATATTTGCATCCGTATGATTTCTTTTGTTCTCTTTTTCTTTCCTGTAATACATATAATTATGTACGCATATCAGAATAAGTCTACTATACTTTTTTCATTTCCAAGGGGGATCCACACTTTACAAGCTTTGCTTTTTAGTGGATCCCCCTCATTTCCATTTATGCTCTATATTATACTGTTTTTTCTGTTTTGTTTTTTTTACGAAGTAAGAATGCCCTTCTGTAAAATTGTACCTGATTTGTATTACTTTATATTACTTTGTATTATGTTTTTTTAATGGAAATGAAATAAAAAAAGAATTGAAAATTGAATTTTGATGACATTTTTAGCACTATCCTTATTTGATTATTCTCTGTTGATTCTGTTGGCGCTATACAAATGCCTATTATTATTTTTTTAAATTCAAATCATCTTTTTTCTGGGGTGGATTCAGTTAAAGTGGAATCCATGTCATTTTCACAAAATTTTGCACTTAGTTACTCTAACACCTGGCTATTCCAAATAGGTTCTTCCCATGAGGCCGAGGGTCCGTACGTGAGGCCGATTTTTCTCAATTCGCATTTTCTTTTATCAAGACCCCTACTCGTCTTCATCGATGTTAATCAACTAAAGTCGCGTCGCAGCTAATAACATCGGCAATAGTGTACGAGTTGAATAAGTGCGGGCATGAGACATTTAGTTGAAAATTCATTTATATTTTTTATGACCTGAAATCCATATTCGGATTGTATCTGATTTTGCTAGATTTCTTTCTAATATCAAATAATTTACATTGAAATTAATATTTAGATTATAATCAATAAATCCAGAATTTGGCAAATCAAAATTCATTTAAGCTCCGGCCTGATCTTTTTTCAAAATTCAATATTTGACTTTGTCGATTTATGTTTGTCTATAAACGGAATAAAATCTACATTCCAGGAAAAAAAAACATAACCGCGAGAAAGAATAATAATTTTTCAAAATAAAGTTTCAAATTTACAAAGAATAAATTACGGCTGAAAAAGGATTCAACTGCAAGTCTGCAACTGACATCTTTTAATGATGGGTAAGTTACCCGGGGGGGGGGGCAGTGAACGAGCACACTGTGACAAAGAAAGGCCCCACAACAGATATGCTTTCTGAGTAGGCCTACAATTTGTCTGAACAATAAAGGCCTACGAGCTGGTTGCATTAAAAAAAATCTTTTAACGATTAGAAATCATGTCCCTTTTCTCTAGTTTTTTTTTTAACCTCCCTTCTCATTCAACTATATTCATCTCATTTTCTCTGATTTTTCTCTTCTGTCCATCTCTCTTATCCTCCCTTTTCTCCTTCCCCTTCTATTTCTTCTATTTCTACTTTCATGCCCCTCTCTCTCTTATTTCTCCCCTTTATATCATCTCGATCTCCCTCTTTATTGTTTTTCCTTTCTCTTTGGCTTCTTTCTCTCTGATTTTCCTCTTCTTTCTGATCTCTCTCTCTCTTACCTTCCCTTTCTATCTATCCCCCTTATATCTCTCTTTTATTTCCCCATCTCCCTTATATCGAGCTCTCTTTTATCTCCCTCTCGTCTCGCCTTTCTCTCCTCACCTCTTTCTCATTTCTCGTCATTTCCCCCTTTCTCTCTCTTTCTCTTTGATCTTCCTCTTCTTTCCATCTCTTCTCGTTGATCGTCTGTTTCTTTTTTCTCTCTCCATCTTTACCATTTTGCCTTTCTCATTTCAACTTTCTCTATATAAATTTTGAGTAAATATTCCCATCTCCCCCTCTCATACTGTTCAATCACACATTCCGGGTGAAAAATTGAATAGAAGTTTGAGGACAAGAAGGTTGTTACTTTTAATGAGCTTTCAAAGTTGGACCTTCGTGTGCTCAGCCATGAAATATCCACTAAGTACAGTGTATATAAAAATGGGCACAATAGAATTTGAATTCTTATGAAATTTAATTTGGAAGAGCATGGATGTTGCACGACATGTGCTTATACATCAATACACCTTTACATAAAGGAATGGGTGATGGATAAACAAAACCAAGTCAACTCTAACAAGTTTACTAATTAGAGCACAAATCAGAAAAGCATATGGTAATTCCATTCTGTTGTGGCACTAAATTTCGCTTATTTTCACATACCAGTTATATGCATATCCTGGTCAGTATGAAATATTCCACATGTCAAAAATTGCACAAAAAGACAACTATACCTTTTGTCAAATATTTTCAGGGTGACCATGCAGACGTCCTAGACAAGACCAATATGGGGAGAACTTGAGTTCAAGGAGCATTTTGGGGTAAAAGTTGGGAACCGGTCTATTTTACCTCATTTGAATGTGCTGAATCTGATAAGACCGGTTCCCAAGCCAATTTTTCATGTTTTGACCACCTAATTTGCATAAACAAAATGGCTGCCAAATTGACAATTTATAATCTTATTTCTACAATATTCTTTTATAATATTCGCTTTCACCGATATGGATACTGCAAAATCCTGCATACTTAACATGCACCATTTTGGGAAAATTTGTTATTTCTGTTTCCAGCTAATTATTTATGCAAATTTATGCATATTTTGCAATATTATGCTATAATTTGATAATTACACTTAAAATGCTTATTATTTTGGGTACAAATAGCATTTGTATCATTGTGATAATTGTTTGGCCCTTAAATATATAATACTCGGTCAATTTTATATGTATTTTATTGTTCTTTGATATTTCTTTTGTGTTCTTGTATTTTCTGCCATTTGCTTTGTATATGTTTGATATGAGATCTTTAAAAAATAATATCAATGGCAGACAAATTTTAAGCTTCAATGATAGAATCATTTGATAAACTTCTTTTGCCACAACTGTTAATTGTACTCAGGAACAAATACACACACATGCTCACACACCCACACCTGTATATAGAAAGTAATATACTTGCAAGGTATATTAGACATGCCCAATATAAAAACATCGATGTTGATCCTATAATCATGACAATTACCAAATTCAATGAACCCGTAAGAAAAGAAGAGTTAGAAGTTGGAAAACCTGTAATCATGCTGAACTTAAATTTCTTGAAATTTAAGTTATTTAGTTTTTTATAACAGATCTAATAATCAATTTAACGTGTGATTTACGCAGTGCAGTTTATTAATCGGATATAAGTAGCAGTACATCCTTGTAGCAAAATTATATCTTTGATTCAGCTCTATCAGAACTGCAACCATGGTAGTTAACCAAATAACAATTTGTAATAAATACAAAGGGTCTGTATTACTGGATCGCTTACTAATATTTTTGGTCATTACTGATTTATTTATTTATTTATTTGGCAACGATACATTTTCCCCAAGTCAACCATCAAAGCGATAACTGAAAACCACAGCTTCTATCCAGTCCTTGCCTTGGAAGATTCTTTGACGAACGATACTGAATACAGAAGAGGAAATTATAAAAAAAACATGGGGCTAAACACAGATTAACCCCATGGTAAAAACATGGGAAAACAAGGTTTCCAGCCCAGTCCCTGCCCAATGCAGAACAGATTTTCACAGTGTGTCCTATGGTTAAAAAGTGCTAGAAATGCCTGTTGAAGGTAAACCAACATGGAGACAGTTGCAGAAGTCCGGTCTAGAGGTTATCCGGTCATGGATGATATTTTTCCGCACCACCGCAAGTAAGACAATGTCTGATCTCAGCAATTCTGTGGAGGAGGTAAATATGTAGATTGGCAGACATGTGATGTGTGTTTCTTCATGCTCATTGTTCTATCAAAGACTACGCCAAGAGATCTAGCCTTGCATACTAAGATATGAAGCTTCCTCACCTATTAGTACTGGAGTTGTAGTCATAATAATTACGCATATATGGAGATGACAAAACAAGATACAGTGTACTTCGCTTTTTACTGTTAAGCTCCAGGAAGTTGACCTTCATCCAACATCGAATCCTCAATGGCAGCACCAACAACAGCAGCTGCACGAACCTCTGTATCTTTAACTTTTAGATCAAAAGTGAGGTATACAGCTGGATGTCATCAGCATAGAAGTGTATACCAAGACCATGTTGCCACATTATAGAGCCAAGAGGAGTGATGTACAGTTTGAAGAACAAGGGACAAGGACAGACTCCCAAGGAACTCCATATCAAAGGGTAGTCACAGGAGACTGCATGCCAGTGATGAATACAGCTTCATACAGCTCTATTGGCAAGGTAAGAGGAAACCTGCAATTGGAGTGCAGAATCATCAATTCCAAAACAGACTGTCAGTCTCCCAAGAAGAATGACATGTTCACTGGTATCAAAACCGGTTGACAAGTCAAACATAACTTAGGCAACTGCTTTCCTCATAGAAAGAGAAATCCTGGCTCTACAATCGAAGAAATTCTCGACCTAGACTTTGATGGTGATATCTCAGACTCGCATGCAGCCTATCAGAGCTGGGTAAGCTATTGGATGCTGTTGGGTTTAATACCGATCAAAAGAAGTGGATTAATAATCACCTGCAGGAACGCCAAACATGCCAGGAACCCAGCATCCTCTGAAATATCTTCGTTATCAATTTGAAATAGTCTATCTTATGAAGATATGAAGATGTGTGAATATTAGAATTTCGATAAATGGCCTAGAAGACATTAGGCAATTCACTGCGGTATTGAAAAGGTGCACTTCGAGCATTTTAACACCTGGAACAACATCTGGTTAGACAGCAGATTCTCTCTCAAGACAAAAATTTAGGTTTTGTTTATGGATTTGTGACATGAGAATCGGACATATCTCATGAACACAAACACGATGACTTCGATACGAACAAAGAAATTCAAAAACAATAAAATACATTATTATTCACTGTGATATCATATTCTAAGGGCCGTACAATTATTTATAATGATTTAAATGCTATTTGTACCAAAAATATAAGCATTTGAGCTGAAATTATCAAATTATAGCATAATGATCCAAAATATGCATAAATTTGCATAATTAATTAGCCGCAAACAAAAATAACAAGTTTTCCCGAAAGGTACACGTGCGTATGCAGGATTTTGCAGTATTCATGTCTGTGAAAGCGAATATAATTAAAGAACATTGTCGAAATAATATTCTGAATTGTCAATTTGGCAGCCATTTTGTTTATGCAAATTAGGTGGTCAAAACATGAGAAATTAGCTTGGGAACCGATCTTATCAGATTCAGCATATATCAATTGTGTGAAATAGTCCAGTTCCCAACTTTTACCCCAAAATGCTACTTAAAAGTTATATAGGCCTCTTTTTCCAGAATGGGTCTAGTCTATCCCGTATTTCCCGGGATCGTCCCGTATTTTGCTCCTTTGTCCCGGCGTCCCGACAAACCCTTCCCGGGACACCTATCTGTCCCGTATTTTTAGAATATTGAACAAAATGTAGTTGATACATTTAAAAGTGACGAATTTTCATCAAATAACCAAACAGATGACGAAGCAGAGACAACAATAAATCGATAAACTAAACTTTTGCAAGTTCTGCGGGTGATTTTTATCCTAACCCAATACATTGCAAACGAGCTGGCTAATTCCTGCCTGTGTGTGGCAGGCTCTATGCATGTAGGATCGGAGCAGATTCTCAATGGTGCAAACAATCTCACATGATAAACAGTTTTTCCACCAAAATAATCACAAAATCGGCGGGAAATTTTGATGATCATATTATAGATTCTCAGATTACTGATTTAATAGGAGGAACAAGTTTTTTTAGTTCTTATAACTGGATCTACATGTAGTACGTGCTTTAGCTTTCGTTTTGAGTCTTGTTGTGTAGGATGCCGGCGCCGTTTCCTCTAATTTGTAAGTTGACAATGTTTCACTTTGAAATTTTATTCATTTCTAAACCATTTAGTTTTTCAAAATTTTAAAGATATATCTAAAAAACACCAAATATCATTATCATTTCTGTTAGATGATTGGATTGCTTTTGTTTACTTGAAGTTTGAACTTTTTCCTCTTTCATTTTTATCCTTCACCCTTCTATCCTTCCTGCTTGCTTTTTTTGTTCCATCTATCTTTTAATATTTCCTACCTTTCTTTCCTGATCCTTTCTGTGTGTTAATTTTCTTTCTTTCCTTCTTTCTCTTATCTGCCCTTTTTATTTCCTTCATTCTTTCTTTCCTTATACTTTTATTTACTTCCTTCTCCCTTCCTCACCTTTTTCTTTTCGCTTTTTCTCTCCTTCCATTATTATTTTTTCATTCTCTCCTCCCTCCAATCTTTCCTCCCTCTCTTTCATTCTTTCTTTCATCTTTATTTTATTTTCCTTCTAATTCTTTCCCCTTATTCTTTCTTTCCCTTCCTCCCTTCCTTCCTCCCCCTTCCTGTTTTCTTCTTTCTTTGTTTCTTTCAAAGAATGAAAACATTTTTCTTTCCTTCATTCTTTAATTGTTTCCTCCTCCTTTTTCTTTTTCTTTCTCACATTTGTTTTGTCTTTCACACATCTTCCATTTCTTTCTTTCTATATTCGATGAATTCAAAGAATGACGGAAACCTTTTTTTCTTTTTTATTCTTTCTTTCATCGTCCTTTTAATTATTCTAACTTTCTTTCATTTTTTCCCCTTCATTTTTTCTTTCTTCTTTCTCATTTCATTTCTTTTCTTTCGTCTTTTCTTTCTCTCCTTCATTCTTTCGTTCACCCTCCTTTCCAATTATTTATATATTTTTCACAAGTATAACACTGTATAGCCTTCTTTGATGATCTTTTTTTTTATCGATTGTCCCGTATTTCATTTTGTGAAATCTGGTCATCCTGATTTAAACCCTTTTTTAAAACTACATATGATTTACCAGGTCCCAGTACATATAGAAATATGTTTGTACATGATTGGCTTAATGACATTAAAATACACTTTGCCACACTAAGTACATCAGTATTAATTTTATATTTATAGAGAAAACATATCTTACACATACTTTCAATTGCCTTCTACGACCTAGCAAAATGGCGGCGGTCACGTGACTTATCGAGTTCGCCGGCGATGTTTTGCTTGGGTAAACACGACTTCCACGTATTTCAAGTTCAGTGGGGCACTTCCATTGACGAGTGGATATATGCGTGACCCCGACGTAAAAAGGATACGTAACGTAAAAGGGTGTTTAAAATACTAAAATAATGAAAAAGGCATAGGCGCATCCAGGCCCCCCCCCCCCCTATTGGCGGAGCAAAAGAAAAGGAGGGGAAAGAAAGGAGGAAAAAAGAAGAGCAAAATAAGAGGAGGGAGACGAGTGAATGAAATAAGGTCAGGGGAATACTTGGAAAATTATTTTAAAATATATATTTCATGTCACTTTATTAAATTTTTGCTCGCGCTTCGCGCTCGCATAGCCTGTTCGATGAGATACATATCTTGCTCAATAAGCTGATATGCAGCTTAAAATATCAAATTTGAAGTCAATATATGAAACATATTTCAGCTCGTATATCGAGCTTTTATTATTTTGTTTTATTTACAAATTGATTTTTTGTAAGTGCTCTGCAAAATGTCCGTTTTAGGGTGTGAATGTCATTTGCAGCTTTTTGCGCTGTGCACTCGCATTATTTGATTTGCCAAGTATGCCTACTTATTATCTTTATTCATCCAATAAATTCTTTATATATTAATTCTATAACAAACTACTTAAAATCCCCCTTTTATGACAGTTTATCAAAAATTTCGTCTCGCGATTTGCGCTCGCATTAATAGTTAAAAATATATTAACTCATAAATCCTATTCATTATTACAAAATTGCTTAAAATATCTAGTTTTCAGGCCTCAAATGTAAACAAATTTCACTCATCTCATCACGCTTATTACATTGATAAATATGATATTAAAATTGTATGAATTCCTAATAACTAAATTGTCCCTTTTTCAGAAAGGAACATCGACAAGTTTCATATCGAGGAAGAGGAATAGGAGGATAGTCATCATTTTGATATGATGACAAAAATGTCCTTAGACCTAGAATGTCCAGGTCCTAGGTCAGAATGATGATAAAAATATCAGCTCGCGCTTCGCATTCGCATCATTTATTAATTATAAGTGCTATCCACATACACTTCATAATTTTCCTACACAGTACTTTAGATAGTGCTTAAATTCACCCTTTTCATACCGGAATATCAAATATTTTCCGATCGCGCTTCGCGCTCGCATTATTGATTTACATGAAAAAAAAAAATGTATTCAGAATGCTCAGATTCTGTCTAACTCTAAAACGTGCTTAAATTATCCAGTTTGCGCTCGCATTATTAATGTATAGGAACGTCCCTTTTCATGATTTACAAAACATGAATAGAGTGTAAATTTTTAGGTCTGAAATATCAAATTTTCCCACTCGCGCTTCGCATCAATTGTTAACTTTTATACCTATCCCGTTTATTTAAAAAGTGCTTAGAATGTCATTTTTTTAGGTCGGAATGTCAAAGAATTTTCAGCTCGCGCTTCGCGCTCGCATGATATAAAAGTTGAAATATCTATTGTCTTAATGGCTAACTGCAAATTGTCCTTAACAGGTCCCTTTTTTATCAAGCCTGAACCCATATTGAAAATGTCTGCCCGCGCTTCGCGCTCGCAGTAATTGTCTAGTTACATATGCATCTTGTTGAGGTTCACAAACATTGCCCAGAATATTCAATATTCATGACAAAGTACATGAAATTCCAAAAAATTTCAGCTCGCGCTTCTCGCTCGCACTATAATTCAAATAGGGCTTATGAGATTATTACATTTTTATATTGTTTTATAAGAATAAAGCTAAGAAATGACTGTTAGGACATCGGCGTTTTGCCCCCCCCAAAATTTTTTTTTTTTCACTACCTAGAAAATGGGGAGAAAAGTGTAAAATTTAGGCCTATAATTTTTTTTATGTTATGTCAAAATCTATCACAAACTTTGATTTTTGTAATTAAACTGTCAAAATTTTGGCTCGCTAGCTACTTCTTTTTAGCTTGACGCGATATGCCGTATCAAGCCCCCTCAATTTTTTTGCTCATTACGCCACTTAGACAACCCCTTCAAAGTAACAAACAAAAATCAACTTTGAGCGGCCGATCGGGGAAAATATGGGTGAAAAAAAAATCGCCCTCCCCCCCTATAGGCGGGAGCTGGATCCGCCCCTGAAAGGGGTATATATTTCGCTAGGAAAACTACGTGTTTATACGGTCCAATTTGCGAGGGTATATAAAGACTAAAATACTTTATAGAGGATGTTCAATTTGCCCCGATATAGGTGTTTAGGGTCCGATTTGAGCGATCGAGGTGTGTGGGTGGTACTAAACCCAATCATATAAGTAAAGGTAAAGCCGATCACGGACGTCGCAATTAATTATAATCAATGAAGGTTGACCCTATCAATTCAATGATATTAATGAAAAACTGAGGCAAGTTAGGATATTTCCCACAGACTTTACAATTTTACATAGGAGATCTTAAATCACATTAATATAACTTAGCAATCTGATAATTTGTTCAAAGTTTTGATTGTTGCATCATCCCGCAATATAATCTTAAAGATTATTCCAAATCTTTCCTTTCTACAATCTTTTCCCCTTTTTTATTCGCATCATTGTGCTATTTCCACGTTTTGAAAGTTTATGTCGTGATGGCCTATAATCATTCCACAAAGCACCCTCATTTCATATAATCAAAATCCATTTTCTTCATTTTATGCACGCAAAAAGCGCAAGCTCAAAATGTTAAATTTTTTATATTTTGACGTAAAATTGAATTTAAGCAATATTTTCTTTTATTTCCTCTGCATGGGTGTGGAACCATGACCCCCCCCCCCCCCCCGCGCGCCTGTACGCCAGTGATTGAACGTAAAGCTTAATGGGTCCCTACAGGGGGGCGTTATAGAGCCATTTGAAGGTTATAGATGAAGAGCCCCTACTGCGTGGGGTCTGGGGCAAAGCACCGGTAGCTTATTTGCATAAAATTTAGCAAGCTTATAGCACAATGTTGTATGCAGTCCATTTTTCTTCCCGCTCTTATTTTCTATCCTCGGCAGCCCGGTCATGTTATTAAGTTGTCCCTTTTCTTTTTTTCCAATTTAGCTTTTGACTAATTCAATTCTACCTTCAATTCCCGCTATTGTTTGCCATTTTGGTATCTTTTAATTTATTTCCAATCATGCTATTGCATTAGTTTTACATAGGCCTGTTTCGGAATGATTTGTTCTTTCTCAAATGTTTTTTCGTTCTTTTTCCCTCTTTCCTTCCTTTTCCATTAAAAATATTTTTTCTTCTTCGTTTACTTTTCACTTTTCCCTTTCCTGTTCGTCCTTTCATTTCCCCTTTCCTTTCACTTTCCCTCTCTTTCTCCCTCCCTTCCTATTTTCCTGGTGAAATCCGCCAGGGGTAGCAGCTAGTTTGCCCCCCTGCCCCCCGCCTGTTACGCCACTGTCTGTCATATCTCTCCCTTTCATTTTTTTATCTTTTTCCCGTTTCTCTCTTTTCCTTCTCCCTTTCTTTCTATCTCCGTCTCTTTCCAATTCACTGTTAGGCTAATTAGCCATCATGTATATATCCAAGTATGTTGATTTCTTATTCTGTAATGTGTACCATAGTTTATTAATTTGTTGAATTTATCGTACCTATATATTATTATGTGTGAACAATATCGTTTTCCCCACTATTTCTGGTGAAGAATATCCAGGGAAATACCTTCTCTATTTTCATTATTGGATAAAAGCACATAAGCCGGTAAATATTTAAAAAATGAATAAATACGATAAAGATATTGTAGGAAAATGCAAAAACGAGATAGAAATACAATATTACAACGTGTTTTTGTATGGAGTGTCAATGAAATTATCTGTTTGTCATGACCGAGCGCAGGGGCGGATCCATGATTTTCCAAGGGGGGGGGGGGCCTCATTTCCCGAGAAAAATTGACAGCCCCCCCCCCCCCAATAAAAATGTCACTTTCACCAAAATTTTATGGTAATTTCGTCCACGTACGATTTGACAAGCAAAAAAGTATGTGCTGGTGTAATAGTACTATTTTAAAGTTTAGATAAATGTTTTGAAGTTCATATATGTTTGTATCAGATAAAAGTAAACGGGATTTGAAATTGAGATAAGGTCAAATAGCTGTTTTCATTTCTCGTACATTATATTCAACTTTTCCCTCATATGTTTATGATATTTACACAGGTCCGAATGGGACTGACCCAGGTCGATAGCTTCTTTTTAGCAGCAACAAGAGAGAGAGAGAGAGCGAGAGGAGGGGGGGGGGGGAGGTCATGGAGGACGAAAGATACAAAGATTGTTGGAAGATTGTGGTTTGAGAGGGGAGAGATGGAGGAAGAGATGGGGGCAAATGAATGGAAAAGGGAAACATATTTTAGAGAATATCAAAAATTCTAACTTTCTAAAGAAAAAAAAACCCACTAAGCTTTGTTTCATCGATCATTAACATCAATTAAATTATCGGGTATGGTCATGGCAAGTGGTATATAGTGCACTTCTCTGAAAACGGAAAGTTAATTGTCACCAATCAGACAAAAGAGAGCATAATTATCACATTTTTGTCATATCTGAAAGTGGTCTATTTTGAAAAAAAGATATGTCACTTACTCAAAAGAAGGAAGTAGAAAATTGATTTATTTAAAAGAAACATTCACTTAATTGTGAATGTTTGCTGGGTATATTCTATTCCCCCATATTGGGAAAATGCATGTTTTAAGGGTAAATTTAAACGCAACATTGCGTGAAATTTACAAAATATTTGGTATTTTTTTACCCAATATTGATTGGGTAAACCTTTTTTTTAGAGGTCGTTTCCTTTTTACTTTTTATAAATGAAAATCTAATTTCACGATGTGACATAAAAATGAGAAAAATTATAATCTCACCCCTAGCTTTTCTTCACTTTTTTTCTTATCTTTTTTTGTTGTTGTCTTGGTTGAGGAACGTTGAGTTCCAGTAATCCCCCACCCGTGAAAAACGCCACCGTTATTGGTTTTTTATTCTTATTTCCACACAAATAGTCAACCATCCCCAGTGGCGCAATAGGTTAGCGCGCTGTACTTATAGACAGTACCCAGCACCGTCTGGCTATATAGCGATGCGGAGGTTGTGAGTTCGAGCCTCACCTGGGGAATATTGGTTTGTTTTGTAAGGGAAACCGCCATAAGTGACACTGGAATGAACAAAACTCCCCCACCTAATTGTGGCTGTTAATTTGTATTTACCATATACAGTATTTGAACTTAACCCCATGATCAGGCATAATCTCAATTCCGCGGCATTAAAAACTCAACTTCCAACGAGAAAAATTAGTTTTATACGTATTGCTATTTAGGTTGCATATGCATTACCGGTACTTCTTGATAAAACTAAGTAAAATTATTTTTTTAAATCACCGGTTTTTCATATTTCATATGTAGGTCTATAAAATAGGCCCTATATATGCCAGCCAAGTTATGTTTAAATGAAAATATATTGACTTTTTACAACTGGATCATGTCATGGGTATCTTTGCGAGTGTAAAGCACGAGATGAACAATTTTATTATGTCAAACTGAAAAAAATTTGACATTTAGGGACCGTTTGAAACCATTACCATCAGGCCTAGGTTTTATAACTAAACATTTGATGCAAGCTCAAATTTTGAGCTTTACTGGACATGCGAGGGTGCCACAATTTTGTTTAAAAAAACCCTGAAATCTCTTCCTTATTGTCACTTTCCCCCGTTTTCTCTACATTTCTCTACACCCCCCCCCCCCTCTTGCTCCGTCTCTTTCCAATTCGCTATATACTCATTAGCCATGATGTATCTCCAAGTACAATATGTTGGTTTCTTATTCTGTAATGTGTACAATAGTTTATTAATTTGTTGAATTTATCGTACCTATATATTATTATGTGTGAACAATATCGTTTCCCCTATATTCCTGGTGAAGAATTTCCAGGTAAATACCTTTTCTATTTTCATTATAGATGCATCTTGGATGTAAATCGCATAAGCCCTTAAATATAAAAAAAAAATGAATAAAAACGATAAAGAATTTATACTTATATTAAAATGCAAAAACGAGATAGAAATATTATATTACAACGTGTTTTTTTAATGGAGTGTCAATGAAATTATCTGTATGTCATGACCGAGCGCAGGGGCGGATCCATGATTTTCCAAGGGGGGGGGGGGCCTCATTTCCCGAGAAAAATTGACAGCCCCCCCCCCAATAAAAAGGTCACTTTCACCAAAATTTTATGGTAATTTCGTCCACGTACGATTTGACAAGCAAAAAAGTATGTGCTGGTGTAATAGTACTATTTTAAAGTTTAGATAAATGTTTTGAAGTTCATATATGTTTGTATCAGATAAAAGTAAACGGGATTTGAAATTGAGATAAGGTCAAATAGCTGTTTTCATTTCTCGTACATTATATTCAACTTTTCCCTCATATGTTTATGATATTTACACAGGTCCGAATGGGACTGACCCAGGTCGATAGCTTCTTTTTAGCAGCAACAAGAGAGAGAGAGAGAGAGAGAGCGGGAGGAGGGGGGGGGGGAGGTCATGGAGGACGAAAGATACAAAGATTGTTGGAAGATTGTGGTTTGAGAGGGAGAGATGGAGGAAGAGATGGGGGCAAATGAATGGAAAAGGGAAACATATTTTAGAGAATATCAAAAATTCTAACTTTCTAAAGAAAAAAAAACCCACTAAGCTTTGTTTCATCGATCATTAACATCAATTAAATTATCGGGTATGGTCATGGCAAGTGGTATATAGCGCACTTCTCTGAAAACGGAAAGTTAATTGTCACCAATCAGACAAAAGAGAGCATAATTATCACATTTTTGTCATATCTGAAAGTGGTTTATTTTGAAAAAAGGATCTGTCACTTACTCAAAAGAAGGAAGTAGAAAATTGATTTATTTAAAAGAAACATTCACTTAATTGTGAATGTTTGCTAGGTATATTCTATTCCCCCATATTGGGAAAATGCATGTTTTAAGGGTAAATTTAAACGCAACATTGCGTGAAATTTACAAAATATTTGGTATTTTTTTACCCAATATTGATTGGGTAAACCTTTTTTTTAGAGGTCGTTTCCTTTTTACTTTTTATAAATGAAAATCTAATTTCACGATGTGACATAAAAATGAGAAAAATTATAATCTCACCCCTAGCTTTTCTTCACTTTTTTTCTTATCTTTTTTTGTTGTTGTCTTGGTTGAGGAACGTTGAGTTCCAGTAATCCCCCACCCGTGAAAAACGCCACCGTTATTGGTTTTTATTCTTATTTCCACACAAATAGTCAACCATCCCCAGTGGCGCAATAGGTTAGCGCGCTGTACTTATAGACAGTACCCAGCACCGTCTGGCTATATAGCGATGCGGAGGTTGTGAGTTCGAGCCTCACCTGGGGAATATTGGTTTGTTTTGTAAGGGAAACCGCCATAAGTAACACATACACTGGAATGAACAAAACTCCCCCACCTAATTGTGGCTGTTAATTTGTATTTACCATATACAGTATTTGAACTTAACCCCATGATCAGGCATAATCTCAATTCCGCGGCATTAAAAACTCAACTTCCAACGAGAAAAATTAGTTTTATACGTATTGCTATTTAGGTTGCATATGCATTACGGTACTTCTTGATAAAACTAAGTAAAATTATTTTTTTTAATCACCGGTTTTTCATATTTCATATGTAGGTCTATAAAATAGGCCCTATATATGCCAGCCAAGTTATGCTTAAATGAAAATATAATGACTTTTTACAACTGGATCATGTCATGGGTATCTTTGCGAGTGTAAAGCACGAATTGAACAATTTTTTTTATGTCAAACTGAAAAAAAATTGACATTTAGGGACCGTTTGGAACCATTACCATCAGGCCTAGGTTTTATAACTAAACATTTGATGCAAGCTCAAATTTTGAGCTTTACTGGACATGCGAGGGTGCCACAATTTTGTTTAAAAAAAACCCTGAAATCTCTTCCTTATTGTCACTTTCCCCCGTTTTCTCTACATTTCTCTACACCCCCCCCCCCCCTCTTGCTCCGTCTCTTTCCAATTCGCTATATACTCATTAGCCATGATGTATCTCCAAGTACAATATGTTGGTTTCTTATTCTGTAATGTGTACAATAGTTTATTAATTTGTTGAATTTATCGTACATGTAGTGCAGCTTTAAACCTTTAGTTATGCCTGTTCTGAATCACTTTGCCTTGGACATTTTGGAGAGGATGATTTATTTACCCATGGGACTAAAACCACACAGCAGATTTTGAGCCCATTATCATCTTCTAAGAAAAACCAGCAAAAGAAATGAACCATTGTCCTGATCAGAGAAACTCTCCAACCCCCTCTCTCCAACTCCCCCTCTCTCTCCCTCCCTCCCCCTCTCTCTCTCTCTCTCTCTCACACACACACACACACATACAGCTTTATTGATACTTGTCACAGGAGAGGTTGCCGTGATCTTCCTCTTTTTCATTTATTTTTTTCCTGTAGTAACTGAACTTTGTTGCAGGAGTGGGCATGGCCTCGTGTCTATTATTTGCCATGTTCTTCACTCTAAACTTAGTTGTATATATGTTAATAAGTAGACAGTTTTTCTTGTTTTCAATTTATGTCTTTTGTTATATCATGTCTGTACTTGATTTCAATAGCATTGCTAAGCCTATTCAGTGTGAGGTGTTTACTACTATTTTCATGTTTAAATGATATTGGATGATTATCATTTACAGCAAGATATTGACTGTAGGTACTATATTCCGAATGAGTTTAACCCACCTGCTGGGAAGCAACAATCTCATTACTTAAGCTTCTTGCACTGCAATGCAAGAAGTCTGTCTAAAAGTTTTGAAAACCTAAATATGTTGCTATCATCTCTAAAATTTAATTGCTCTATATAATAGGTGTTACCGAGACGTGGTTGAGTGCTCAATCACCACCATTATTTCTGGTTGATGGTTACCAGATAGTAAGGAAAGATAGATCAATTGGCCGGGGTGGGGGTGTTCTCTTTTATGTGTCTAACAAGATCTCTTTTAAACTCAGGGAAGATCTTTCCCTCCAAAATCAAAGTGCTGAAATTTTGTGTATTGAAATAGACTTACCCTCTGATAAAAACATGATTGTATGTATAGTGTATAGACCCCCTCAAGCTGACATTGATAATTTTCTCACAGGTATTGAGTTATTATTGACTGATATAAATGCATCTGATAAATCAGTTTGCATGATGGGTGACTTCAATATTGATCTGTTGATAGAAAATGCAAACACTCTCCGTTTCCAAAATATTCATGATTCTAATGCTCTATGTGCAATGATTAATAAGCCAACAAGAATAACTGACAGGTCATCAACACTTCTTGATAACATTTTTGTGAAAACTACCAAAGGTTATTCCCAATCAGGTTTATTTTTTAGTGAGATTTCTGATCATCTTCCAATCTTCTGCATGCTTTATGATATTCATTCCAACAAATGCAATAAGGCTAAAGTTATACTAAAGCGCAAAATTACTGAAAGCAATATTTCTAGCTTGAGGGATGCTTGCCGGGGGGGGGGCACTCAGTATATAATGCATAGTGGGTATGTGCCGCGGAGGGGACCCCCATTTTTACACTCAAATTTCCGTTCCAAGGCATAACATTTTTGTCTTTTTGAGAAAAAGATCAAAGAAAGCCGCTCCAAGGCATAGCATTTCCTTCTTATCGAGAAAAAAGAAGAAAGAAATCCGTTCCAAAGCTTCGCATATTTTTCGTTACGCCGTTCCGGTCGCATTGATTTGCTACAAGGAGCTGCAATTTGGTGAAAAGCGGCCGTAGAGCGCTTTTCGACCATCGCCTAAGCGAGAGCGCACCCGGCGGAGGCCGCGCTAGCTGCGTCATGCACGATTGCCCGTTCCATAGAGATGCATACGCACTCACAGAGATACGGAGATCCGTTCCGAGGACCCCCGTTTTCACAAACATTTATAGTTCCGAAGCCCGTTCCGAGGACCCTCCTTTTTACAATAAGCCCGCTCCAAGGCCCCCGTTTTTTGCCTCGCCCGCGGCACACCCCTACCACTTTTTTGGTCGAGTGCCCCCCCCCGGGGATGCTTGTCAGGAAGAGAGTTGGTCGGATGTATTGGAATGTCATGATGTTGAACAGGCTTATGAATCATTTAGTAAAATTTTTCATCACCATTTGGATGAGACTATTCCACTTGTTAGAATAAATAATAGAAGTACAGGTAAACGGCCATGGATTACAAAAGGTATACTACAATCAATCAAAAGAAAAAATGTCTTATACAAAAAGAGTGTAAAAAAACCTTCACAAGAGCACGTTGAAAAATACAAAAAATATCGAAATAAGCTGACTTCTATTATACGGTCATCACGGAGTTTGCACTATTCTAGACAGTTTGAGAATGCTCGAGGTAACATGCCCTTGACATGGAATGTTGTTAGAGATATATTATGTAAGAAAAATAAGTCAGAACCTGCCCAAAAATTTGTCCATAAGGATAACGAGCTTACTTCTGATAATGACATTGCAAATGAATTTAACAGCTACTTTGTGAACATTGGGCCTGACCAAGCGAAGAAAATAACTCCCGTAGAAGTTAATTACAAAGAATATTTACAAGACAGGTCCGAATCATCTATATTCCTTAAGCCAGCTGATCATCTTGAGATATTAAACATTGTTAAGTCTCTTAAAAATAGTAGGTCATCTGGGCATGATGAAATAAGTTCAGCATTGTTAAAACAAATAATTGGCTCAGTCCTTACTCCTTTACTACATATCTGTAATCTGTCCATTTCAACTGGTGTATTCCCTTCCTCTCTTAAACTAGCCAAGGTTATTCCTGTTCATAAAAGGGAAAGCATGACCGTTATAAGTAATTATAGACCAATCTCAATTTTGCCTAGTTGCTCAAAAATACTAGAAAGAATTGTTTATAACAGATTGATTGCCTTTCTTGACAAAAACCACCTTCTTAATCCCAACCAATTTGGATTTCGCAGGTCTCACTCAACGGACATTGCGTTGTTGAAATTTTATGATTATGTATCTAGTTCTCTGGCTAATCGTGAGCACGTTATTGGTGTATTTATGGACCTGAGCAAGGCATTTGACACCCTTGACCACTCAATACTGCTTTATAAACTCCAACATTATGGAGTAAGGGGCGTTGCCCTAAATTGGTTTACTAGTTATCTTTCAAATAGAAGACAATACACATGCTATAACTATTCTAATTCTGGTATATCAGTTATGAGGTGCGGTGTACCGCAAGGTTCTATATTGGGTCCATTATTATTTCTGATTTATATTAATGATATTTGTTTGGTATCAAACACATTGAATTATATATTATTTGCTGATGACACAAGTGTTTTCCTATCACACCGTGATATTGATATCTTAGAAAACACCATTAATATCGAACTTCCGAAACTATCTAATTGGTTTAGAAGTAATATGTTATCACTGAATGTAAAAAAGACTAATTATGTACACTTTAAAGGCAGGAAGTCCTGTCCTGACCATGATTTAAGATTGAAACTTGACAATGCTTTGCTTGAAAGACAGACATCTACGAGGTTCCTTGGGGTCTATATCAATGATCAACTTAACTGGAATGATCACATGAAACACATCAGTAAACCAATTTCTCGAAATATAGGTATACTGTATAAAGTTAAAGGAGAATGAAACCCTTGAAACCAGCTCAATCCATATCAAAGAGAAAAATCAAAGAAACATATCGTTGAAAGTTTGAGGAAGATCGAATGAATAATAAAAGAAAGTTATGAGCATTTGAATATTGAGATCACTAATGCCATGTAGATCCTCCCATTGGCAATGCGACCAAGATCTGTGATGTCACACACGTACAACTCCCTCATTACTTTAGTACTTATATTTCACTTATATTCTCATTTTTATAGAGTCTATCACAAGGTGAGGTGTTCTCTTTATGAGAGGACAAGTACAGAGGTTTCACAACATTATATCATTGATGAATCGTTTGTCATATGATTAGAATGAGCAAAAAGAGATGTTTTGGGGTATATTTTCAGTGTCCAAAAGGGGAGAGTTGTTCATCTGTGACATCATAGATCTTGGTCGCATTGCCAATGGGAGGATCTCCATAGCATTAGTGATCTCGACATTCAAATGCTCATAACTCTTATATTGCTAGTCCTATTTTACTCAAACTTTTGTTGATCTTATTCTTTGATTTTTCTGCTTTCACAAAAGCTAACTTGCTCCAAGAGTTTCATTCTCCTTTAAGTACCTTGTACCTTATAAAATACTTTACATGTTGTACAATACTCTTATTCTACCTTATGTGTCATATTGCAATATTCTATGGGCAACATCAACGAGTGTCACAAACCCAATTCTTTTGTTGCAAAAGAAAGCAATTCGCATTTGTGCTGGAGTTGGTTACCGTGATCATACACGCCCTCTCTTTATAAAGCTGCAATGTCTTACTGTTGATGATGTCCATTTTCTTCAAACTTCCCTTTTTATGTATCGGTTTAATGCCAAAATGTTACCTACCTGCTTTTCCAATATGTTTCAACAAAATAGTGCTATCCATACCTACCACACAAGACAAGCATCTAATATGCATTTGTATAACCCTCGCACACTGTTGGCTCACAAATCTATCAGACATTATGGACCTGATGTTTGGAATTCGATACCTACTAGTACTAGGAATATATTATCAGTGCATTCCTTCAAAAGTGCGGTAAAACGCATACTTGTCTCTAAGATGTAATTTTGTTGTACTGTACATTTTAAACTTAAATATTGATATAATTTCAATTATTATTACGCCTCACACACTCCTTGTAAATATTTGTAAATAGTTGTGGAACATAATAATTTGTTATTTGGTTTTCTTTGTTTGTTTGTTAGTTTTTTTGTTTTTTTTCCCCCTCTTTGTGTAATCGTTAGTTTTGACTTTTCAGTATTGTTTTTATATTCATGTATGTATTTCATATATCCAAAGGTCTGACAGCAGCTCAAGCATCTGCTTATTTTGTCATACCACTGCATGTCTGCAACCTTGTTATAATCAGTATGTTAATGTTATGTTAATCATCATAATTATACATTAGTATTATGTAAAATTTAACGTAATCAATTTTGTGATGGTCACACTATGTACATTGTCATGACATGCAGAAATAAATAAATAAATAAAAATAAATAAATACTGTATATTATTATGTGTGAACAATATCGTTTCCCCTATATTCCTGGTGAAGAATTTCCAGGTAAATACCTTTTCTATTTTCATTATAGATGCATCTTGGATGTAAATCGCATAAGCCCTTAAATATAAAAAAAATGAATAAAAACGATAAAGAATTTATACTTGTATTAAAATGCAAAAACGAGATAGAAATACAATATTACAACGTGTTTTTGTATGGAGTGTCAATGAAATTATCTGTATGTCATGACCGAGCGCAGGGGCAGATCCATGATTTTTCAAGGGGGGGGGGCTCATTTCCCGAGAAAAAATTGACAGTCCCCTCAATAAAAAGGTCACTTTCACAAAAACTTTAAGGTAATTTCGTCCACGTACGATTTGACAAGCAAACAAAAAGTATGCGCTGGTGTGATAGTACCATTTTAAAGTTTAGATAAATGTTTTGAAGTTCATATATGTTTGTATCAGATAAAAGTAAACGGGATTTGAAATTGAGATAAGGTCAAATAGCTGTTTTCATTTCTCGTACATTATTATACAACTTTTCCCTCATATGTTTATGATATTTACGCAGGTCCGAATGGGACTGATCCTCGTCGATAGCTAATTTTTAGCAGCATCAAGAGAGAGAGAGAGAAAGAGAGGGGGGGGGGGTGGAGGACGAAAGATACAACGATTGTTGGAAGATTAATAGGTCCATGGTTTGAGATAGAGGGATGGAGACAGAGATGGGGGCAAATGAATGGAAAAGGGAAACATATTTGAGAGAATATCAAAAATTCTAACTTTCTAAAGAAAAAAAAAACACTAAGCTTTGTTTCATCGATCATTAACATCAACTCATCGGGTATGGTCATGGCAAATAAGTGCACTTCGCTGAAAACGGAGAGTTAATTGTCACCAATCAGACAAAAGAGAGCATATTATCACATTTTTGTCATATCTGAAAGTGGTCTATTTTGAAAAAAGGATCTGTCACTTACTCGTAAGAAGGAAGTAGAAAATTGATTTATTTAAAAGAAACATTCACTTAATTGTGAATGTTTGCTGGGTATATTCTATTCCCCCATATTGGCAAAAATGCATGTTTTAAGGGTAAATTTAAACGCAACATTGCGTGAAATTTACAAAATATTTTTTACCCAATATTGATTGGGTAAACCTTTTTTTTTTTTTTTTACCCAATATTGATTGGGTAAACCTTTTTTTTAGAGGTCGTTTACTTTTTACTTTTTATAAATGAAAATCTAATTTCACGATGTGACATAAAAAGGAGAAAAATTATAATCTCACACCTAGCTTTTCTTTACTTTTTTTTCTTATCTTTTTGTTGTTGTTGTCTTGGTTGAGGAACGTGGGCCGGTTCCGAGTAATCCCCCACCCGCGAAAAACGCCACCGTTATTATTCTTATTTCCACAGAAATAGTCAACCATCCCCAGTGGCGCAATAGGTTAGCGCGCTGTACTTATAGACAGTACCCAGCACCGTCTGGCTATATAGCAATGCGGAGGTTGTGAGTTCGAGCCTCACCTGGGGAATATTGGTTTGTTTTTGTAAGGAAAACCGCCATTAGTGACAATGGAATGTACAAAACTCCCCCACCTAATTGTGGCTGTTAATTTGATTAACCATAATTTATACTTGACCCCATATACTTAACCCCATGATCAGGCATAATCTCAATTCCGCGGCATTAAAAACTCAGCTTCCAACGAGAAAAATTAGTTTTACGTAAATAATGCTATTTAGCGGGTTGCATATGCATTACCGGTACTTAAAAATTAGTAAAATTATTTTTTTTAAATCACGGTTTTTTCATATTTCATATGTAGGTCTATAAAATAGGCCCTATATATGCCAGCCTATATAGTTATGCTTAAATGAAAATATAATGACTTTTTAAAGTTATAGTATATTTTACATGTCACGAGCTATGAGGCATATTCATTCAACCCAGCCCATTCGAAATTGTTTAAAGGACAAGTCCACCCCAACAAAATGTGGATTTGATTAAAAAGAGAAAAATCCAACAATTAAGCAAAACACTACTGAAAATTTCATCAAAATCGGAATAAGAAAGTTATGACATGTTAAAGTCAAGTTTCGCTTCATTTCGCGAACTATGCATGCACTCCCGCGTCGGTCGGTAGGCCCTATGCAGAACTGATGACATCACTATTTCTTTTGTATTTTATTATATGAAAAATATGAAATATTCTAATTTTCTCCTCATTGAACGAAGTTTTATTTTGCTCTGAACATGTGGAATTACCATTTAACATTTTATGGTTCAGTCAATTAATTTGGTCTTCTTTTGTCAAATCTGCATATAAAAACTGAAATATTGTATAACTGTGAAACAATTAATAAAAAACAAAAGAAACAGTGAGTGAGGGACATCATCGATTCTCTCATTTGCATATGACTAAATTGTGCACATAACTATTTTGTGAAAAATAAACGAAACTTTAAAATGTCATAACTTTCTTATTTACATCCGATTTTGCGTTATTGATTTTTCTCTATTGATTCAAACAAACATTTTTCTGGGGTGGACTCGACATTTAAAGGAAAGTTGAGACTTAATTTGAATTTCTTTATACCTCTTCCCATTTCTTTTCTTTTATTTGTCTACATTATGTATTTTTTCACATTTTTTTTTCATCATTTTTATCCGAAATAATCATGTACGCCAATACACTACTTTGGCATGCGATAAAGTGTGTTTGGTGTATGGAACGCGTAATGTTCATGGTAAACAAACAAACGCCCATCAATATTTCTTTAACGTACTATTAGATCTCGCGATCTCGTAGACCTCGTATTTTTCAGATTTAACATTTAAACATGGCTGGTGACTCAATAGATGGTGCAGCAGTTCTTTCCCGTGCTTTAGTCGACCAGGTAATTTAATATTATGTATGCTTTTTAAAAGGTTAAGTCAAAGATTAAAATATCTTGACGATGAATTTATTTTTAGTCTGTGAATTGGCAATGTTCATGATGCAGACAAAAGTTTGTGTGTAAAATGAATGGTATTGCGATGTCGTGTGGGGTCGGAATGCTAATGTGAAAAGAGTGATGGAAATTATTGGGATCGGATATCGGTTTACCTTCTTTAGGGCCATTTCTTGGAATGCGTGTTGGCATGGTTGGAAACATGGAGATCTAGATAGATTCTAGATATTCATTATTTAATTCTATTTCTACTACATTTGCCATAGTTTAGCCATAGCCTAGGAACTGCGTCTGACTCTGTTGTGCAAGTTATTGTGCGGCCGTTCAGCAGAGTCTGCTGAATGGCCGCAATATTCTGCAATATTCCACTGAATTCATCAACACACTCTAGACATGTACACTACAGTGTACACATTCACTAACTCACTCCCACACTACAAAATCATCCGCCGACATGGGCAAAATCTCGAATCAAAAGTGAAATTTTCTTACCTAAAATAAATCACCATATATCCCGTAAAAAATATCACCATCAGTACTTCTTAACATCGTAGTTAAGAAACAAGGGGTCTAAAAAACTTGATTTTTCATGGTTGTCCAGATGTTCGAAGATTTTGAAAACATATCCTCACTAAAAACTGGCACTTTTGCGAGCCGATGTCGGCCGCCATTTTTTTTCCAGAAGTCAGTGCTAAGTCTAAGATCGAAAAAATAATAAAAAACATGAAAAAAAAAAAAAACACCTCAAAATGTAGTGCCCTAAGTGTTGTTGTTGCGTGTACGCTTGCTATTATCACATGCGTTTGCAATGGAACTGCGCACTTGGCAGCGTTCGCGCGCCGTTTAGAGGTGAATTGCAGTGGCTTCACGGAGCTTGCGGGAGCGCCATAGGAATTGTACATCTTACCGCGCACCGGAGACAGGGTGGCCACACACAGAAGAATGGTAGAAAAATTTGAATAAACCTAGTTTCATATTTCCCGTTAATGTCACTTTATATTGGGATATTTTGGCTACAGACATTGCATCCCCATTCATGTTTGACAAATGCAGATCAAACTAATTTTTGCAAAAAAGTTAAGAGTGTAGGAATACCTTTACCAAAATACTTTGCTAAAATAATGGGTAAGAATTCCATATGCACCCCCACTAAAATTGAAAATAAAAATATGGAGAAGGTTCAGAATAATATATCTAGCCCTAATACAGAACATATATGATGGGGGAGTGGAAATACTTACCAAAATATGGCTTTATTCCGTCAAATTTCGAGCAGGATCTAGTGCATGTAATTGTCCATAGACATAGGTTTATTTAGTCAGTAAAGGGTCTGTGAGTCAAGACTAGTCAAACTATTGGCTGATAATCGTTAAAATATCCCTTCCGGTATCAGCGCTTCTCGCTAGCATAGCGGGAAAGGTCTTGACTGCAGATAAAACGAGGTGAGTTCGAGTCCCAACTAAGGTAAGCAACAGTAAAGAAATTATAGAAAATCTGAAGTGAACGAACCGGAAGTCTCAACAATCTTTTGTTATTTTTGGTGGGGGGTGCATATGGAACTCTTTCCAAATAATGATTCAGGGTAAATGTTTTTTAAAGGGAGGGAGGAGGTTACATCTTTATTGAGGTTCATATTCTTGTGTCCAGCTTGAAAATTAGACTTCTCAAGGATAGCATAAGTCCTCATATTCATCCAGTAGTAAAATTAATAATTATAAACTTTTTGAGACAGAGTCAGCTCTTGATTTTGCATGTTTCTTTATGTCACCATCCAGGGTGTGGAGTATGTATTTGGAATCGTTGGGTATCCAGTCATCGAGGTGGGTGTGGCAATGCAGGTTGCAGGGCTCAAGTTTATAGCTATGAGGAATGAGCAAGCTGTGAGTATATAGTTCAATTGTATTCTTACATTCTAATATTGTAGGCAATGCAGGTTGCAGGGCTCAAGTTTATAGCCATGAGGAATGGACAAGCAGTGAATATAGAATTCAAGTTGTATTCCAACATTCTAATATTTTTAGCTGGACATGTAACTGCAAAAAGAAAGAAAGAAATTTTTAACACAGATAATTTGAAAATCAGAGGGCCTTTTGGGCAATGAATAGGTATTCAAGGCCAAGGCATTGGTGGCTTTGATTAATCCAAACCCTCTTTGAATGGATGTATATCCAATGGTGTTATTGTGGCCATTCAGGTTGCATTGATCAATGAGGAATGAGCTAGAGCTCTCGCTGTCCAAAGTTTGACATGCAATTTTGGTTGGGAGTTTAATAGTACATACAGCTTCATTCAAAATAAATCATTTGTGAAGTTTGATTTCATTTTAAACTACAATGTAACGGCAGCATGGTTTTATGTAGGCCTAATATTCTCAAAGTAAAATGCTATACACTGTATGGCCTATTCAATGAATTAAAATGTCTCCCAGAAAATTGTAGAAATGAAAGCCCTCCTCGTAAGAGCTTTGATAGATGTTGCATGATGAAATAATTAAAGGAGAATGAAATCCTTGAAACCAGCTGAATCCATATCAAAGAGAAAAATCAAAGAAACATATTGTTGAAAGTTTGAGGAAGATTGAATGAATAATAAGAAAGTTATGAGCATTTGAATATTGAGATCACTAATGCCATGTAGATCCTTCCAATTGGCAATGCGGCCAAGATCTGTGATGTCACACACGTACAACTCCCTCATTACTTTAGTACTTATTTCACTTATATTCTCACTTTTATAGAGTCTATCACAAGGTGAGGTGTTCTCTTTATGAGAGGACAAGTACAGAGGTTTCACAACATTATATCATTGATGAATCGTTTGTCATATGATTAGAATGAGCAAAAAGAGATGTTTTGGGGTATATTTTCAGCGTCCAAAAGGGGAGAGTTGTTCATCTGTGACATCATTGATCTTGGTCGCATTGCCAATGGGAGGATCTCCATAGCATTAGTGATCTCGACATTCAAATGCTCATAACTCTTCTATTGCTAGTCCTATTTTACTCAAACTTTTGTTGATCTTATTCTTTGATTTTTCTGCTTTCACAAAAGCTAACTTGCTCCAAGAGTTTCATTCTCCTTTAAGCCCTTATAACACTATACAATTTGCTCAGTCAACTGTGACTACATATGTATTATATCAGGCTCTCAGCTGAGAAGTACGCATCCCAACCTCAATGGTATAGTTCTACTTCCAATTTTTTTTGTTTATTTTTGTTTCTTACAGGCCTGTTATGCTGCTCAAGCTATTGGATATCTGACAGGAAGGTAAGTTGAATGAATCATAGTTCATTTTGTTTCCTTTAAATATCTTAATGTGAACTTTGAAGGTCATTGATACGGATCATGGTCTTGTACTACTAAGTATAATAATAATATGCAACATATATATAGCGCTTAATACAAATGTTTCTAAGTGCTGCATACTATTACCCCAGCTTTAGTATGGCTACCCTGATCTGGTGCACGAGCATTCAAGGAATTCCTTGAATTAATAGACCCTTTCATTAAATACTGGAAATATTATTAAAATCCTTTAAAACCCCTTTTAAATTATCATCATTACATGTAAATATGATATCTGACCCCTGTCTTACAAGGAGTTACAATTGATCTGATCAATCACAACTATGGAAAGCCAGCAACATCAACATGTAAAATGCATGTTTGTTTAAAATATTTGTTAGATGTGATGTATAATCAAACATTCATCGTTTTCTTGAAAATTCAAGTGTGCACTTCTTTGTTTACAAAGGACATCATGCAAATTTCCTAGAGATAAAATTGTGACATTGTTGGATTTCCATATAGTTTAAGTTGATCAGATTAATTGTATCTCTTTATAAGACTGCCCAGATAACATAAATAACTAGCTAATTTTTATGCAAATGTTAATTTTGAATCAATTTCAGTATGTATATTTTACCAATATTAAGATATTTTAATTCATTGTCAATTTCAAAGAAAAACAAGAGTGGAAAGACAAATTGAAATTTTCTGTTACTCTTTTTTTTCTTAGACCAGGAGTTGTGTTAGTTGTATCTGGACCTGGGATGCTTCACACTCTTGGTGGATTGGCTAATGCAACTATCAATGCTTGGTGAGTTTAGTGCCTGTGTGTGTACAAGATATGAATAAAAAAGGGGAAAATCCCTTCCAAAAGGAGAGACCTAACAATGACAATAATAGAAATTTTAAAGTAAGGTATCTTTGTATGAAATACCTCCTATTAATGTTACGTCGATTGCAGTACATGAACGCAGGTCAGAACCAAAACAGGGGAGCCTAGGTATATTTTTCTAGTATCTGACTAAGCCATGGACTATTAGTATTCCTTTAGTAGATTAGTGCTTGGCAAGATGTAGATGACAGTTTCAAATCCCCAATTCTCCTTGGACACTTATCATAAATATGCAGAAACTGAACATCAGAAAACTAGACAAAAATCGTTTCCTGAAAAAAAAATCTGGCCATTCTGGCTTGAAAAGTGTTTTTATATTTATAACAAAATAAGAAATAAAATATGCAGATGTTTTTTTCATTCTCACTTGGCACCAAAACTAACATTCATGTAAAATCTCAAAATTTATGCAAGAAAACACAGTTTGATTGGATATCCTCTACACAACCGTGTTAGAGTACACACATTCATATAATCTAGTAATGAATCGGAATGGTGACATATACTTACGGAGGAATAAAAAAAAAGGAAATTAAGTTTTACTTTGCACCCTTCTTAAATGCAGGCCTGTCATTGTAATAGGAGGATCAAGTGATGAAGACCAAGAAGGAACAGGTGCATTTCAGGAATGGCCTCAGGTAAATGATTCTATGGCCCGTATTCTAAAGTCAGGTTTAACTTAGACCATGGTCTAAACTCCGTGCTAAAATTATGGGAAGCCAAAAGTGTCAAAATTGTTTAAGTTGTATGTGTCTTATGTTTATTGTGCTCTTTCCTGATTCATCAATGGTGAAGACAATCTATTTATACTTCCTAGACAATTATGAATGATTTGAGAGCCAAATGAGCTGAAATATAATATCTCTACCATTAGTGATTTATGTAACAATTGGCTATCCATACTTAAACCACAACTCTAAACCTGAGTTTAAGTTAAACCCGACTTCAGAATACGAGCCTATGTCACTGGTGGACTGAGGGTGGGGGTTGAGTTGCGATCCCCATTTTCTTACTAAGCCCAGGTTACGGTATCATTTACCAAATAACACTAACTTGCCTCTCCACCCTCCTTTTATTTCGAGTATAAGGGGTGGGCATAGATGTCAAAGCCCCCTCCTTTGGCCAGGTTTTTAATAGAACATGGAGATATTCTATCAGGTTAATCAGCATCCACATCTGATATAAGAAGTGCAATATTGCCCATATTTGATGATTTTTTTTTGTATTCATTTGTTCATTTTATAGGTTGAAAGTGCAAGGTTGTATACCAAGTTTTCTGCAAGACCACCATCAATAGAGCATATTCCATTCTTCGTAGAAAAGGTGAGGTTTCAGAAGAAACTGCTTTAGGTATTCTTTTTTTTAACATTCATGAGCTATAGATTTGTCCAAAATATTGAAAATGGAATAAACATGTGGGTATTATGCTGAGTTAACAATCTGGAAGTGCCTTGTTGCCATATTTCCAAGAAATATTGGTAGATTTGTAGATTAAGAAAATCTAGGCTAATAATTGAATTCTGAACCAAATATATATCCAATGATCAAGGGCTTGCTACCTAAGACTGTATGAGAGAGAACAAGAAATAACAGGTCTATGAAATATGACTTTGACCTTTGACATTTCTTTGTCATCTTTGGGAGTGTTTTCATTAAGTATCTTGACTGATTTTCAATGACTAAATTGTTCTGAGCCATTCGAATGCAAAGTTTACTGTAGCTTATGACAGTTAATCGTACAAATCAGTGACAATGGCCCGTATCGGGCGCGTGGATAACAAATGTCCAATGCTGGTGCGCGCTTTTGTCACAGTGCGCCAAATTGACACCTGTTACCATGGTTAGATACGCTATTTATTCATGAGTGGACTCATTAATTCAAAACAGTGGACTCATGAATAAAGAAGCGTGGATATCCACGGCAACAGGCGTCAATTTGGCACACTGTGACAAAAGCGTGCATCAGCGCTTTTTTTTTTAAATATACGCGTATAATAAGCATAATTTATACAGGAAATCTGCATAAACCATGGACTCAACCGTTGGTTTTCAAAACCACCTTTGTGAATTCAGGCCAATATGTTTTGTGAAATACTCCCTTGATCTTACAGGCGGTTCGTATCAGCACCCACGGAAGACCAGGAGCATGCTATCTTGATATCAATGGTGATATGGTGAATAGAACGGTGGAAGAGAGTAACGTCAGGTTAGTTTTCTGTGAATCAGTCACAATTATGTTATCTTGATATCAATGGTGATATGGTGAATAGAACGGTGGAAAAAGGTAATGTCAGGACAGGTTAGTTCTGTGAATCAGTCACAATTATTTTGATGTCAGAGCTATTTGAATTATTGCTGTGTTTATAGAATTATTTGAAAGATTTAAATAATCTTAACCAGGAGAAAACAAGAGAATACCACCATATGTATTGTAGACTACTTCATTTGGGGTACTCCAATAATGCTATGGGGCCCATAAGGGAAAGTGTGCAAAATATATGGTACACCAAAAAGGTCCACATCCTTAATGCTGTGTAACATTTTTTTATGGCAAGTAAATATTTTGTAGTCAGTAACATTCTGTGATGTAAAAAAAAAAAGAGGTCATATAATGAGCTATGCTGCTCCACAAAATGTTTTTTAAATGATGGCCACTATCTCTTGTTTTTTGTAATGTTGAGCTTGGCCGGAGAATCTCTCACTGGTACTTCAAGTTTGCTTTACCCCTCAAAGAAATCTGTATTACCGGTATTTCCAGTGCTTTTCCTAATGTCTGGGGTCTGCAAAGAATAATCCACTGTCCATGAAAGCTAATGCCTATTTTGATTTGAATCATATGTTTTGTGATTTCTCCAGGTTTTTCCCTAAAGTAGGACCTCCACCCAAGACATTTGCTGAGGCTTCACAAGTCACTAGAGCTCTGGAAGCTCTCTCACAGGCTAAGAATCCTTTGGTGATTGTAGGAAAAGGTATTAATAATAATAATAATATACAACATTCATAAAGCGCTTTATACGAAAGTTTCTAAACGCTAAGAAAGAAGGAAAAAAAAAGAATGTAAGTACAAGATATATCAGTAAAAGAACAACAAAGAAACTGAAAGGGAAAACACCATTATGAAAAATTAATTATACATAGAAATAAAGAGATAATTGGCCAATATACAACTTAAATGTTCCTCTTGAACCTTGTTCATTTTATTGTTTACAATCGGGTCCCCATAACACAAAAATAAGCAATTATTTGCTAAATGAAATGGCCTATCAAGATCATCGTTGCATTCACATTTTGCTCAGTAGACTGATGAGGAACCAATCAGAATTGTTCTTTAAAATTAGCGATTAATCGCTGATCTTTGTGTTGCGGGGCCCAGGCCTTAAATTTCAGTATTTTTAGGGCAAGGTCATCTTGCTAGATGAAACATTTTTATATTTCAGCAAAAATTGAAAAAATAGAATTGGCACAAAACCTGTAGGCCTATCCCAGGCCAATAGATAGGGACCTATGACCATGGCCTTGTCTTCGTTTAAGCCCTGCACTTACATGTATAAAGTTTCCAGTGGAGTACAGCAATAAAAAAAGTACTTGTTTTCTTTTATATGCTGAATTGCTGATTAATAATAATGATAATAATAAATATAATAATGCAGTAACTATATGTATATACTCTGAATTAAATGTTGGTGCAAGAATATTCAAATCTACTTTCCTAGAAAATAAATAATTTCCTTAACCCTAACTAGGCCGGGCTTTTTTGGCTGTTCTGTGGCCGGGGGGGGGGGGGTTGATTCAACCCCCCCCCTGAGATCTCGGCCGCCGATCGCGCAAGCGCCGCAAAAATTTGCACGCTGGTAGTGTGCGATGTAATCTACAAGGCTGTATGGTAAAATTTTCCAAAATAATGAGATTTTATTTTATATGAATTAATTATGCTAATTTATGCATAAATCATACTTTTTGCTCTAATTCACTAAATAAAGCTCCTAGAATGCTAATTTTTGGTTAAAATATTCTTTGTAGCATTCTTAACAATGGCAATTGAAAAAAATTTCGGTTTGGAAATCAATTTCTTATGTATTTTATTGTTTTATGAATTTCTTATGTATTTCCTTGTTTTTCAACCTTATGTTTTTCTTTGTTTTTTTTCACCAGATTTATTGCACAACCTTTTTGAAGCATAATTATGCTCAAACCAATCGCTTTCAGCTGTTTAAAGTAAAAATAATCATATCTTTATGAATAAGATGAGAAAACTCAATTTGCATTGACTTTGTACACAAAAATCACGTTTTGGAACAATTTTTGGTCTGACATGCACTTACAAAATGTTGCGTAATTTCGGAACCGCGTACCCTGGCGTCGTAAATTTGGTCTCAAAAGATGCGCGAGACTTAAAAGTATAAACTCTGCGAGTGGCGCGGTCAAAAAATTTCGTGCGGCGGAATGATCGCAGAAAATGTTGAGGGGGGGGTTGATTCAACCCCCCCCCCCGGCCATTTTAGGGTTAAGCTCTTCAAAATTTGATTCAAGTTAGTTTGGGATTTGCAAGATGTATAAAAGCATGTAAAACAAATGAATGTATATTTCAGGAGCAGCATATGCCTGTGCAGAGGAAGAGGTGCGAGCTTTCTTGGAGCAAACCGGTCTTCCATTCCTCCCTACACCCATGGGTAAAGGTGTTATGCCTGATGATCATAAGCAGTGTGTTATAGCAGCTCGCTCAAGGTAAGTCCATGCTCTTAATTTTTGAACACCAAGAACGATTTATTTGACTGATAATGATGATAATGAATGTCCCCACTTGTGTAGGATTTGCATGAGATCAGCAATTTGTATGGAAGCGAAACATGGTCTTTAATTGAAAATGAGATGGGGAATTTGAGGACTGAGAGAGCAATGGTGAGAGTGATGTGTAATGTGGGGCTGATGGATATGAAGAAGACTGAGGTTTTGATGCAGATGGGCAATTCCATAAAATGATCAACCTGTTTGTACGTCCGACACCCATTTTTCTCAAGTCTTACTTCACTTCATAAACTGACCAAGTCATGGTCAATTAGAGAACATTACAGACTGTCGAAAGAACAAAAGATCAGAGACAAAAAATTTCATGAAGGTCCCACATATTGGGGGTCGGACGTACATATTTAATGAAATTGCCCAGATGTTGGGTTTGGGAGAGATGATGGATCAAATGACAAAGATGAACAGAGTATGTATGTATGGGCATGTGTAGAGGGGGATGTTGATCATATTTTGAGAAGAGTACTTGAGTTTGAGGTGGCTGGTCAGATGAAAAGGGGGCGTCTCTAATGAGAGAAGGCTGGATTGACTCAGCGAGTGAGTTCTGGAGCAGGAGAGAGTCGTCTCTCTTGCTCCTGCTATACAGCTCTACACACAGAGACTCGGCCAGACTTCTCTAAACTACTCAAGGCTCTTTCATCTCTCCAACTTCTCAAGCCTCTCATCTTGCGAACTTCCTAAGCTTCTCTTCTCTGTAGATTAAAGTCCATTTAGTCACTTTAGGACTTCAATCCTCTCTAAAAGATACTATTCTCTAACCTCCACTTTCTCACCTCTCCATTTCACTTCTACATCTCCACTTTTCTTAATCCTTTCTAGGACTTATACATAATGTACCATAAACCACTTCCACAAATTTAAGAAAGGTTCAAAATTTGAATAAAAGGAGAAAAATCCAACAAGCAAAACACTGAAAATTTCATCAAAATCGGATGTAAAATAAGAAAGTTATGACATTTTAAACTATTGCTTAATTTCACAAACACAGATATATACACATCCTGGACGGTATGCAAATTGGCAGACTGATGACGTCACCCACTCACTATTTCTTTTGTATTTTATTATATGAAATATGAAAGATTCTAATTTTCTCCCCATTGTCATGTGAAACAAAATTTTATTACACCCAGAACATGTGGAATTACCATTATTTTAACAGTTTATGGTTAAGTCAAGTTGGTCCTTATTGTCAAATCTGTAAAAATTGAAATATTGTATAATTCAAACAATAAAAAACAAAAGAAATAGTGAGTGGATGACGTCATCAGTCTTCTCATTTGCATACCAACCAGGATGTGCATATAACTGTTTTGTGAAATTAAGCGAAACTTTAAAATGTCATAACTTTCTTATTTTACATCAGATTTTGATGAAATTTTGGTGTTATGCTTGTTGGATTTTTCTCTTTTTATTCAATCAACTTTTTATTGGGGTGGACTTGTCCTTTAAGAAAGGTTCAAATTTAAACCCTCATTAATGTAAAGGATGCAAATTTGCCCTTCTTAGGGTATAAATGTGCATGATATCAGTCACAAAAAAAAGTAGATTTTTTCTCAACAGGATAAAAAACAAACAATAAATTTCTTTAAACTGCTTTAGTTTATGAGTGTATTTTTTATTTTTACTATTTTTAGAGCAAAGAAAATGATTCGTCTGGCATATTGATTCTGATAAAAAAATGATACATGTAAGTAAAGAAAAAAATGAGTTTCTCATCACTTTCATCTAATAAAGGGATATCATAGAAAGAGGCACAACTTGCAAATTGACTGTGCTTATTGTGTAGTATCTGCAAATCTTCCCTTCTCCATAAATAAAAACAAATCATAAAGAACAGTTGGATAAAAAACATTGAAGTTACATATGAAAATATAGCGTAGGATACTGAGTCTATCTGATGCTGTGGCAGAGTTGAATAATCCATAAGTCTGGAGGACAGGCTATAGAACAAACATATATATATATGGCACAAATATTCACTAATGAATGATACGCGCCGTATAAGCTAAAACAACAACAACAACAACATATCTGATGAGAAAACTCTTGTAATTTGTTGTTGGATAAATGAACTTGACTTTGAATGGATTTTTGCTTTGTGAGTATCCACATGTCTACTGAGGCAGACCTGGGCCCCTTCTTACAAAGAGTTACGATTGATCCAATCAAACCTAACTCTATGGAAATCCATCCATACCATAATTTTTTCTACAAGAAATTTGCATAATCTCCTTAGTAAACAAAGAAAATCACACTGAATCTTAAAAAAAATTGCCAGAGTTTTGATTTTATGCAGCAGGCACCAGGAGCTCTTTTTTCAGAGATGGAGCTTAGCAAGTCAAAAAGAATATTTCATAAATTGTTAGAAGATCTTTGAAACCTATTTTGTTACCTAAGAGAAATACATTGTATCTGAGTTGTATTAAGCTTCAAGCATCAGTAGGAATAAACTTGGATTTGGAGCTTCATGTTATCAGTGCTGCATTATGAATATTTTTGTTAATTCTAGAATGAACTGACAATAAATATATTCACTTTTGTAATGGTCCATGATTAACAGTCTGGAAAGTAGAAAGATTTCAAATGATACATAATAATAAGACTCAATATGACTGAAATACTTTGACCTGTAATCTGGACTTTAGTTTTTAGCTTGAATGGTCTAAAATTGCCGCCACTAATTTGCTATTCAAAGACAGAAATGCCAACCTTTGAAAATTATTTTGCATCAGTTGACATGTTTAAGAAATATTTTAAAAATCACTATTTTAACATAAAAATGTCATTAAAAAATCTAAAATATGCATCTCATGCATGTTTTTAAAAAATAATAAAAGATTTAACATATTTCATGATGATTCAGCTGGTGATGGTAAGCAAGAGAGGTGGGGCTACTTTTCCGAAACCTTACAATAGATTTGAGAGGGTTGGCATCTCTGCAAATATTGCAGTACTCAGTTAATGATTGACTCAGTTACATACAATTTGTACATATAGTTTCTTGCTGTAATTTAGAAGAATTCAACCTGATGTCTCCTTTAACTGAAACATTATTCAAAAGTATCTGAGTCAGTGATTATTTGTGGTGAGCTCTCCTCTTCAAACTTGTGTGCGTTGAATCTAGCTTTTTTCTTCCTTTCATTACGTGCCCTCTCATTGATGGCATTCCTTACAATACGAGAAAGCAAAGCTTCATCACTGAATGGAAAGCGTTTCTTCACCTCTCCTCCGATCATCTCCACAACGTCCGGATTCAGTTGCTTGAAGACCTCTCCATCCATGCGGAATCCTCCACCTCTTGTGTTGCCCTCCAACATCTCCCTTGATGTGAAGCACTTCCCGGCCAAGCGATAAGCGAAGCTGGTAGCATTGTTCGTCTTGTACAGAATATCTTCAAGCTCAGTAACGGGCATCATCACCTTAAGACTGTAGTTTCCGATCTCGACATTATCACCACGTCGCCAGTTTTTAAATATCTGGTCAAGATACTGCTTCTTGTTGTCTAGGACTGACTGTTCAAATTGATTGTTCTTGTCTTCTGCTGTTATCTTCTCAATATACTGCCCTTTGTTGTCTAAAACTGTCCCTTCAAGATACCGGGGTTTGTCTCCAGCTGTTGAAGGTGCACCCGGGTCTTCCTCCCATCCTTGCTCCTGTTCTGGGGACAGTTTGACCACCGAGTACAAACCCTCCTCAAATGACTCACTACCTTGTGAAGGTACAGGTGAACTTCTTGCATGGATCTCAGATTTAATGTTCATCACTTTGCCACCAGTTCCTGCAGCAGTGGACCGAACAGATGATATGACTGGCCCTGATTCTGTTGACTCCTCCTCCCGATTTTGGACATGAACTACAGACGATGTTGAAGATGACTCTCCCATGTATGTGACTTCTCGTTTCCTGAACACCCCATCAAGGAGATTCATCATCTGGATTTGTCGTTGCTTTATGTGAGCAAGCTCCTTGGACTGCCTTGCGACCTCATTACTTAGCGCATGCACAGTTGAATTGACACTTCGAAGCAGGCTCATCTCCTGTTTGCAATGAAAATAGCACAATGACCATTAATTAAAGGTCAAGTCCACCCCAGAAAAATTTTGATTTGAATAAATAGAGAAAAATCAAACAAGCATTATGCTGAAAATTTCATCAAAATCGGATGTAAAATAAGAAAGTTATGATATTTCAAACTTTCGCTTATTTTTCACAAAACAGTGATATGCACGATTCAGTGACATGCAAATGAGACAGTTGATGATGTCCCTCACTCACTATTTCTTTTGTTTTTTTATTGTTTGAATTATACAATATTTCATTTTTTACAGATTTGACAAGAAGGACCAACTTGATTGAACCATATAGTATTAAACAATGCCAGTTGCACATGTTCAGGAAGGAATTAATCGTTGTTTCACACGACAACAGGGAGAAAATTGGAATATTTCATATTTCATATAATAAAATACAAAAGAAATAGTGAGTGAGTGATGTCATCAGACTCCTCATTTGCATACCGACAAGGATGTGAATATAACTGTTTTGTGAAATTCAGCGAACTTTAAAATGTCATAACCTTCTTATTTTACATCCGATTTTGATGAAATTTTCAGTGGTATGCTTGTTGGATTTTTCTCTTTTTATTCAAATCAACTTTTTGTTGGGGTGGACTTGTCCTTTGATCACATTCATTGGCCCGTATTCTGATCTCGGGTTTATTTTTATACACCATGGTCTAACTCTGTGCTAAAATTATGGAAAGCTAAAAGCATCATAATTTTATTTACATGATATGCTCATTTTTACTGTGATCTTTTCCAATCCTTTAGTGGTGAGGACATCTATCTTATTTATCCTTCCAGAGCAGAGTCAAATGAGCTGATACAATTACATTGAACCTCTACTGTGAAAGATTTAGGTCACAATTGGCTATCCATAGTTTGAGTCATAATTTCAGTTATGTTGTGGGGCACTAATATGGGATGCTATAAACTATTCACAAACAATTTTTTTTTTGGGGGGGGGAGGGGGGGGGGGCACAAATACAGGATTTTTCCACACTATTCAATGAAAAAGGAATGAAAACAGAATTTGTAAAACATTTAATTTGTAGGGAGAGGCCCAGTGGCAACTGCTCCTTGTTAGTGAATTACCATATTGCACCTTATGATTTTTTAAAGACAATTTGTAACCTGATCCTCCCTTAATGTTCTCTTAAAAAAAAACCTACTAGTTTGTCTTTCTCATCTTTCGAGTTATCTTGCTCGTCAGACATCTTTCTCCTTTTGTTCTGAAATGGACTCTGCAAAGAAATAGTGATGAAAATGTTACCCTTGAATATTTATACATTTTAATATGGATGAGAAACTGTATTCCTATCTTGCAGTTTAACCTCAATTTGAATTCAAACCTACTAGCTGTTTTATGGTACCCGCAAACATAGTTGAAAATATTAAGTTATATCCCAGTAATTGTCTGAAATATGAGTTCTAATGATACTACATAAAGAGTATCATAAGTCATAACTGATTTAAAGAGAAGTTTGCAGAAAATATATTTCTGAACATACAGGCCTACACTTAGTACATGTATGTGAGTTCGGTTAAATTGTTTGTTTTTCTTGAATCTTGCATGTGAGTTATGCATTTGCTGTTGATTTAAAACCACAGATTTAAACGGCCTCTATAAATCGCAACCTATGTGATGATGCACTATGGTTTGAATTTTCATTCTTGACATGGAAAAAAACTTAATTATCAATCTTTGTCAAACTCCTAGATATCAGTAATTCAAATGCAAAACAAATTGTGACCACAATAGCCCCGTATCATATGTTGTAGATCTTTTGAATAAAACAATGCCCAATCAAGGAGCCCATTACTCTTTTGAAAGTTATATCACAAATACTTGCAATATCAATTGTTAAGCATCAATGAGGAATGCAACACTTTAATTCAATATCTGTACTATAGGCCTACATGCATTTTTAATGATCATTCAAAACTTGCATTGTTTTTATCATTCATATTTTACCACTTATCTTTTTGTTGCCTGTAAAATTACTCTTGCCTTATTAAGTACTCATTTCCTATCTCGTGTACAAATGTCGCTGTTTAATGTTTGAAATATGTAATGAGTCTATTTTTTGTTTGTACTTTGTATACACGACCAGTTCAGCCATTTGGCTGCGACTCATGTTTTTAATAATAATATAGGATTTGTATAGCGCACGTATCCACCTTGCTAGGTGCTCAAGGCGCTCCTGTATTACCCTGGCTAAGCTAGTCTGGTGCACACAGCACATTTTGGATAAATGAAACACGCCATGGCTTGGCATCGAACCTACGTCCTTCAGATTGAAAGACGGGAGTCTTAACCACTAGACCACGACGCCCCCACCCCTGGATTGATTGAGTCCCTGATTATCATTACATGTATACATGTAATTACATACCGTTTCTTCTGGCAGTTTGGTTTTGAATTGAGCTGCAATCAGACTAGAGACCATCTCCTGACCCATGACAATGCCTTGTCTGATGGGAGGTCCTTCATTCTTGGCACCAGCCGTCCCACTTCCGTTAGAGCCACCTAAATCTATCACCTAATATATGGTGATTAAAAGAGACAATGGAACATTATGGTATCATAAAAAAATTAGAAGATTGAAAGGAAATAATATTAATTGTGGAATTAGATGTTGGCCGATAATTAAATGATTGATGATTCCACTGATTGAATAAAAAGAGAAAAGTCAAACAAGCATAAAACTAAAAATTGAAATATTGTATAATACAAACAATACAAAACAAAACAAATAGTGAGTGGGGGACATCATCGACTCCCTCATTTGCATATCACTGAGTTGTGTTTTGTGAAAAATAAGTGAAACTTTAATATGTCATAACTTTCTTATTTTACACCCGATTTTGATGAAATTTTCAGTTTTATGCTTGTTTGACTTCTCGTTTTTTGTTGGGGTGGACTTGACCTTGAAAAGGTCAATGATGCCGTGGCAAGATTGAATGAGAAAGTAAGCAGAAATGTAAAAAGAATTTTTGTCAACTTTAATTTGAAAAGAAATCGGAATTTTCTCACTTCATGAGTTGGGTATTATTCGTCGATGCTAAGAAAACATGGGTAAAAAATTGTGCATTGTTGAAAAGAAGATGTTAGATTTTGCTTGATATTTGTACACATCGTTTGTATCAAAATGATTTATTTTTAAGAAAGAAAAAAATAATTACCGTAACTGTGTCTCCTGTGTTAATGTCTTCTTGTTGAATCTGATGTCGGCAAACCAACTGGCAGCTTCCATCAAAGGGAGACTGATTACCTTGATATAGGACACACACTGGTTGAAAACCCGACTTGAACATTTCGGGATTATGATGGAATGCATGTATCACAAGAATGTAGCCAATCTGAAATATCAATTTGAATATATAATTGTATATAGTTACACATATATAATTGAGATAATTAGGATATTTAAACCAAAATGAAAGGTGACTTCTATTACAAAATTAAAATAAATGATTATACGGGCATTATGACGGGTAAAGGATGTTTTTGTAACTAATTGGGATGTCAGGCAAGCAGCTAAGAAGTACATGTATATTGGGTTGGATTGAATCATATACTCTTTTTCCCTGTGGTGAAGAAAATCTTTGCAAATCTCATCTTCGAGTATAAACCTCCTAATTAAAAATACTCTGGGTGACAATCATCTCGGAGAAGAATCCATTGGGATTTGGGTTGTCATTTATATTTATCCCACACTGTTATCGAGAGTAAAAGTGTTTCTAAGTTGCTAATTTGTATTCGGTTTTGGCTATTATCACCTAATTGTTTGTATATTTCATAATTTTATCGATTTGAAATAAAAAAAAATATTTGCCCTCGGCTCAATCAAGCACATTCGAAAGAAAACTGATGAGTTATACAAGTATAGATTGAAATAAAAAATTCCATCAGAATTTGGATAAAAAAATGAAGTTTTTATAGCCTTTTGAAGATTACATGGTTTTCAAATAAACCGAGACTTTGTCCAAAAGAACGGAATTGGTGATGAATGCACGAGTCCACTTTAGGCCTATTTATTAAATTAAGGAATAATTATATGATTATTCCTTTCAACCTTCTTGTTCCCCACATTCATTTAAAGTGGAAGTAATATTACTATCGGAATATGCCAGGAAAACTTTCTGTGTCATAATCTTTTCCTTTTCCACCACCACCATCACCTCCATCATCATATCATCGTCATTAATAATACCTTGGTCACATTTGATCTACGGCGGCCGTACGGCGAGTCCAAAACAGCCGTTTTGTTAATTTTAATTCAAACCACCTATATGCAGCTGGTACAAAAAATGTTAAAACGACTGTTTTCAACTCGCCGTACGGCCGCCGTAGATCAAATGTGACCAAGGTATAATCACCATCATCATCACAATTTTCCCCACTTATCATCGTTTTTTCTTATTGATCATATATTATAAAAAGCGTTTGCTTTTATTAATTCGTTGTCACACATTCTGCTCATTTAATATGATTATGTATCTAATATTTGTTTCGGTTTGTCATATTTTCAAGCATTTTTACTTTCAATGATAATCCATGTTCTACAAGTGATTTTATGTTCAATGATATACATTTCTGATTTATTCATGTAAAATGTCTTATTTTTATGTAGAAGAAAAATAAATAAATGAAATAAAATGTAAAAGTATTGAGAACAATTCTGCATAGTGCATAGGTTAGATAGGCAACGCCTTTCTTGTTTTTCTTTAAACCTTATTCAAGCTTCTACACATGTATCCCATCATGAATGAATTAATTGAATAAATAGATAAATAAATAAATAGTATTAATAATAATATTCAGTTCTTTATAGCGCATAACACATAGCAACGCATGTCCCTATGCACTTGGATGAAATTAAGGAAAGAAATTAGAAAGTAAGTAAAGAGTGTTGGGCACTGAATTCATTACAAGTTAAACATATACATTTTTAGGGAAGTCTTAAACTGATATTGTTCACTGTATGAACGCAACTTATGAAAGAGGGAATAATAATCGATCTAGAAGTAAATGAAATTAATTTTACTCAACGGCAAGTTTATTTTGTTAAAAACAAGAACAGAAGAAAGCGTATAAATCAAAGTCTGGCGAGAATAAATACTAATAGGCGACATTATTATTTTTGAAGAATTTGTCAATTGATTATTATGTTATGGAAATTTCCCCCGTCTTAAGGTAGCTGTGTGAAATTCCCTATATGTAATACGAAGACCCATTTCACACAGTATAATGTGACTTTCCAGTCTCCAGCTCATATCACGTATGTGACCAGAAACTTTCAGTCGGGAATACCCAGCTTCCTGTCTGAACAACACGAAGAATCAAGGGAGGAAAGGGAGCACAGAGGGTAGATTACTGGTCGTTTCACTATTCTCTTTTTCCACTTGTCTTAATTGTCACAAAACTTGTCTTTATTGTCAAAAAAGGGGATTACAATAGCCAGTTCGTAGTTACTTTATGGACAATTTTGGTCAAATGACCTTACATTTCTTTCATTATGATAGGCAGATTTCAAAGCAAGATATTACGTAAGCATGCCTTATAAAGCAGAATTAAGAAATTGAATAGACCTGGGCAGCGTTTCATTAACATTTTCGTCCGACAAGTTGCCAGGTCTGACAACTTTCCTCGATTATGATTGGCCGAGAGGCACTGTTGCCATAGTAACTGTCGGATAAAACAGTACTTGTCGGATAAAACGTCTGACAAGTCCTTTCATGAAACGCTCCCCAGGTGATTAATCACCTTCATAGAGTGTTTATTGATGCGCTATTCTAATAAGAATAGCGCATCAATGAACACTCTATGAAGGTATTTGTTGCATCTCTACTTTGAATGCATATTAGAGAATGATGTACAATAATGTACTTGGCAAACTGTGAACCAGTCATATTCGTGGACGCATTGTTTTTTGTGGATGTAAATGAAAAATACAATTCAAAAGAATATATGAATAATCAAGACATCAAAGTTGGTGCTCATCTCATTGAATTTTAAACCACCATGTCACTTTAGTACCAATGACCTTCCTCTGATCATGCGCAAAATCTTCTGATCATGCGCAGAGAATGGAACTACAAACTGCATGGCTTATTACGCAACACCTAAAGCATGGAGCTTTCTGTAATAGCTCAATGCCTAAAGCGTCCTGTTATTTATTTACCTCATACCACCTTGCCCAATTTATACGCGATAAAGTGGGGTAGTATTCTTTTCCACAAGGTCACCATTTACATCAGACCATGTCCATGATCAGACAAGCTTTTGAACACGGGAGCGTTTTATATGAAAGGACTATTCGCCTTGTCCGACAGTTACCTTAGGAACTGAGCTTCTCAGCCAATCAAAATTGAGGAAAGTTGTCAGACCTGACAACCTGTCCAGAAGCGGATCTAGAGGGGGGGTTGGGGGGTTGCAACCCCCCCCCAAAAAAAAATCCGGGGACCATTTTTTTAAATCTTATCTTTTTTTTTAAACTTGTAATTTTATTTTATTCTATTTCTATGTATTTATTTTTCAAAAATTTTCCCTACTGTGGGAGGGGGGACACCCCCCTCCCACACCCTCCCCCCTCGCTCGCTCCGCTCGCTTGGACTCGGTCGCTACGCTCCCTCGCATACCACCCCAACCCCCCCCTTTATAAAAAGCTGGATCCGCCCCTGCCTGTCGGACGACTGAAATGTTAAACGCTCCCATGGCCTTTGCATGCAATTAACGATGCATGTTATAGTGATTTACATGGGCGCAGTTGTGCGCGGTCATGAATCAACAATGTAATTTTAGGTCGATAACTTATACCATTGCATTGGCCCCAATTCTAAAAAAAAAGATAATATTTCAGACTGATATCCGCCCATGACAACATTGAATCCAAACCTATATCCAAGCAGCGACATGAAATCTGATAGATAATCTATGTATGTGTGTATAATAGCTCAAAACCTACCTCGTCTCAACTTGAACATGTTGAAAATTAAAAATGCACGCGGGAAGCACATTATCGACCACATAGCAGTAGACTCTATCTCATATTCATGAATGATCATGCACATATTGCTTTAGAATTGTACAAATAACTCAATATTTTACTTTTATAAAATATACTCACGAATAAGTTGGTACTGCACCAGTCAGCTTTTTAGCGGTTGTATATTTACCCGTGTTAGATGTACATGTGGTTGTAGCTTAACCTGTACTACTACTATTGCCTGACTGTGCGATATATTGAGGATTTGTGCTTGTTATTCATTCCGGCTATGTGTGTGTGTGTATTGGAATACATCTACCTGGCCCAGGATAACTGCCAACCGCACACAGCAGTTATGAAGGGGAAGCGATAACGAAGCACCGAAGCTTAGCGGTAAGGAATGCGCCAATCAGAGACCAGAAAGCAGCCCGGGTAAAGGTTACTCGCATGCGGTCGACAAAGGGATCGTCTGTATCGTGCGAACGTTACTCGCGGTGTGCGGTGCATGACAAAAGCTCGGATCGGTCTGTTTTGTATAGTGTCTATTGATCTCTGTTAGGGACCGTCTCCGCAATGCAGGAAATTGTACAATTTGAATGTACGGATTGCCTCTTTTGTCCAGCATAAAGCGGAAAAAATTGCTATGTCTGCTAAGGAACGGAATTCCATATAGGGCGTTGGCTAATATGGTTTTTGTTGAATACTAGTACGATCGAATTAAGGACCGCGCGCGTATACAATGGAAGCGCCGTGGTGTAGCGGTTCTGACTCTCGCCTTGTAATCAGAGGGTCGTGTGTTCGAATCCCACCATGGTCTAGCGTCCTTTGGCAAGGCGTCAATCCACACTTTGCCACTCTCACCCAGGTGCTAATTGGGTACCGGTAGGAAACAACCGTCATTGTGGTTGGTTTAGCAAGTTTGCGCCTAACAGGCTGCTTGAAATGCTATGAATACAGTGACCGGGTAATAATAATTGTGAAGCGCTTTGAACAGTCGTAGATTGATAAAGCGCTATATAAATGCCAATTATTATTATATATCAGTATATATCCAAATGCATGAGCAGGTTTATATCCCTGACGCTGACGGCGGGATTGATTGGCGTAAATCATTAAGGTGCCCGATTACAAGCTTGCCACACCCCGATGCTACACAACTGCCTCTGAGAAATAGTCGGCCTAATGACTTATTTTGGAATGATAATTCGCTGATTAATGCATCTTGGCAATTGGAATGCCTATCTATTATTGTCTGATAATGCCGGGAATATTTTGTTTGGGTACATATTGATTTTAATTTATATAGTATTTATATTATAGTGTTCATTTGATTCTGGAATCAAGACCATAAGAATTCAATTATGAAAAACGGATATTGATTGCTAATTTGTCGTAATACCATGAATACTGTGTATTATAACAATATTTAGGACAACCAGAGTAAGTTTATCTTGAGGGGTAGTTCTCCCTAGCTATAACGACGCGACATCAGCGCTGGTCGAGGGATAACAAGGGAATCAAAATCAAAATGTAACTCCGTATAGGAAGAGATTAAAACATATTTATTCTAATGGGTTATCATCCAGGCTCAAAATCGTCTGACATTTTAAGTCATATTTAATTTGATGTTTTAAGAACAGTATATTGTGATTATGTTGCATAATTGAACTGTGTGTGTGTGTTGAAACTCGGGAAGTCGAGCTTTCAATCGATTTGGTCTCAACATCAATATCGAATTACAATTTTTCTGTTGGGCAATTCCCTAAAATTGTCCACCTTTTCGTACGTCCGGGTCCGGCCCCCATTTTTCTACTTCACTTCATAAACTGACCAAGTCATGGTCCTTTGAGAACATAACAGACTGTCAAAAGAACAAGAAATCAGAGAGAGAAAAAAATGAAGGTGTCATGTGGTCGGACGTACATATTTTATGGAATTGCCCTAGCTGTTGTAGACCTATAATGACTTTTCGTTTGATTATTTTTTTGTAATTGTCATCATAACTGTAGGCCTATTTTAGCAACAATCTGTTTGTTTTATTTTACACGCGATCCATTCCATTCAATTTTAACATTAACCTTAGAGGGATACTAATACTAATAAAATGTCTATGTGAAAAATAAAACGCTTTTGAAAATAAATTACGTTATTATAGATGACAAGATAATCCGTTTGACAAGAACTTCGCGTTTTGTAGAAATTAATTTAAACGACCCTCTGATATTATAGGCTTGATTATAGATTCAGTTTTCAGAGTGTAGATAGATCCAATTGAAGACATGAATCATAAACCTTATTGATTGATCATATAGAGCTGATATTTACCATTGATCAAATACAATAATCAATCCAATCAATCGTAGGAATCAGAACCATGATACAGGTTAGCTGACAAGGAGAGAAAATAATTGGAGAATAAAGTACAGATTCACCCCAACAAAAAGTTGATTTGAATAAAAGAGAAAAATCCAACAAGCATAAAAATGAAAATTTTATCAAAATCGGATGTAAAATAAGAAAGCTATGATTCACAGAACAGTTATGAATTATACACATCGCAACTCTAAAAATCATGCGCAACTTGATTTTCAACCAATCAACAGCGCGCATTTGGGACTTGCGATTGATATTTTGGCTTGCGCTTAAACGCAACTCTTTCTGCAACGAGAGTTGCGTTTAAACGCAAGCCAAAATATCAATCGCAAGTCCCAAATGCGCGCTGTTGATTGGTTGAAAATCAAGTTGCGCATGATTTTTAGAGTTGCGATTAATTGCAACAGGTCCCAGGTCTGTATGCAAAATAACCTGGGGACTGATGACGTCACCCACTCACGTTTATGAAATTCTCCTCATTGTCCCTATATATTTTCTTTTTACATTTTGTGGTTCAGTCAAGTTAGTCCTATTATCAAATCTCTAAAAGATGAAAATATTGTATGATTAAAAAAATAAGAATAAAAAAAGAAAACAGTGAGGGGCGTCGACTCTCTCATTTGCATTTCACTGAGTTGTGCGTAATAACTTTTTATTGTAAAAAATAAGCGATTTTTTTCAATGTCATAACTTTCTTATTTTACATCCGTTTTTTATTAAGTTTTCAGCGTTATGCTTGTTCGATTTTCTCTCTTGATTAGACCTGACCTTTAAAGTATAAATTGCCCTGTTCTCATGCAATCTCAAACCGCTTTAATGGAAACCAGAAGTTAACGTGTAGAACGCTCGAAGCGGTCTATGAAACCAGCTTTGACTCACCTCGCGATGTGCCCATCGTTTACTTTTAGAAAGGATGTATAAATAATTCTACTTTCCTTTAAGCAATATTTTCATACTGTGAAATAAATTTCATTCTTCTAATAAAGCAATATTTGATCACACAGTCCACACATCGAAACGGTCTCATACGTATTGTTATAATTCACCTCATTTGAAAGAAATGGCTCCAGTATACCTATTTCATTGCATTTCATGTTTATTCAAAAATGATAAATGTGGGAGGCGTTATTAAAGAGAATGCAATTTTACGATTCCCAATCAAACTGGTTAAATATCAAAGAACCAATTAGTACTCTTTCAATTTTCAACTTAATTGACGCTTATAATACAGACACAGACCCTTACTGAACTTTAATCGACAAAATGTTCCTTGATACAAGTCCAACATAACACCACTTGATTGTCCTTTAAGTATAAACCAGCACGGTCAGGGCCGCTGTTAGGCTGGAGTAAAATCCAATGCACTTTCTTCAAACGAGATGGCTTGCATTGCAAACTAATCGTCTGATGAAAATGTTTGCTCCAGATCTGATAATTTATATTCTTTGTTTTTATTCTTCTCGTTTCGAGTGCCTCATGCACATTGTCTTTCTTCCAATCGAAAAATAATACTGTCCAATGATCTACTTCTCTGATAAAATGTTACGCTTATTTTTTTTTTAAATCAGGAACAATATTTAAAACATAACTCCCTCTTTCTACATAATATTTTGTACCTACTCTGAGGGTTTTTGTATTCGAATGTTTCACATTAGACAAAATGAACTATACACTACAATACTATTCATCTTGAAAATAATTTTATAAAAATAGAATGGCCAAAATAACAATGATTTTTTCAACAAAGAAATGGTATGACATGAAATATGAGGAAATTGTTGAAAACATAGGTTGTATAGAACATATACATGTAGGTTCCCATGGAAATAATTATCGATTTAACACTGATATCAGAATAAAGAGAGAGAGAAATCAAAGGAAAGACAAAATAAAATGTATACAAGGACATATATTTGGCACATATCTTTTATTCATACATACAAACCCTTGGGTGGCCATTTAATTGGATTCTGTTCGAACTCATTTTGAGATCGTTACCACAATCAAGTTGGATTGGAAAAATGAACGTATATTGCTTTTCCATATTCCTTATATAGTGTGAATAGTGTATTGAAGTATCGTTTGTTTTTTGAACGTCGAAACCAAACTGCTTTTTTTTCTCGATTTCCTCGAGGTAAAGATTGATTAAAGGGATGGTCCAGGCTGAAAATATATATATTTTAATACACATAGAGTAGAATTCACTGAGCAAAATGCCGAAAATTTCATCGAAATCGGATAACAAATAATAAAGTTATTGAAGTTTAAAATTTAGCAATATCATGTGAAAACAGTCGTCATGAATATATATTAGGTGGGCTGATGATGTCACATCTCCACTTTCCGTTTTCTTATGTTATTACATAAAATCATAATTTTTTCATCATTTCATACTTGTGTGAATAATATGTCTCCCTAATAATAAAATAAGTTGCAGCAATAAATATTTAATGTACTAAATCATTGTCAATCCAATTTTTCTAGTTCTTGGAGGAAAAAATTTGAATAAACCTAATTTCATACAATAAAATACAAAAGAACAAGTGGAGATGTGACATCATCAGCCCACCTAATGAATATTCATGACGACTGTTTTCATAAAATATTGCTAAACTTTAAAATTCAATAACTTTGTTATTTGTTATCCGATTTTGATAAAATTTTCGGCATTTTGCTCTGTGAATTCTACTCTATTTATTAAGCTATACATACTTTCAGCCCGGACTATCCCTTTAACGAGAATTCAAGTTTTTAAATTGATAATCCTGACTGTCTAAGGTTCTTTGCTTCTTATTCTTATTTTAATAGTCATTCACTTATACCATTTTCATGAATTTTCATTTAAAATGAAGACCAACCGTGACATATCTCTTTTTATTCAAACTGTAATACTTCATTCATTTTTGGAATTATTTAGGCAGCAAGAATATTCATGAATACTTCTGCAATTTTAATTGTTCATCTTTGTCACTATTTCTTTGCTTCTGCAGAACATCAAAAAAATATATTTCGAAAATATAAAAATCTTATTCACACATTTTTTTAACTGTACTGTTCATTTCAAATTTTCGATTTTGTTGTCCTCTTATAGGAGCGTCGCCGTGATATTACGGTGACGTCATTTTCTTACCAATAAAAGAATATGGAATTATGTGCTACGACCAACTTCTCACTTTACAATTAACGATTTTTTTTTCATCACTTGAAAAATCATATAGAGGGGGAGGGGGTGTGGTCTTTCCCTTCAGTGACGCCACCCCATTCATGTCATAGTATCATGATCACTTCTGTTTCTTAGCTTCTATCTCCTTCATTTCATAGTATTCTTTAAACTGAATATCGGTTCCAAATATCTTATCCCACCAAGTGAACGTCGGGGCGTAGTTTCCGTTGAAGTTCATGTGGTGAAAATCGTGGAACTTGGCACCTGAACAGTGAAAGAGAAAACAATTGGTTCATTCATTTATTGATGTTTAACCTTGTGAAAATGTTGCCATCCGTGCACCAACATAATAATACTGGGTCTCACTCTTTCACGGGAGTGCCCCCCCTTACTCTCCACTCGTTGCTTTTCTAATATATAGTTGAATTCATTCATTCATTCATTTTTATAAATAAATGACTCAATACTTGAATAGTTATTTAGCACATGAAATGGATAGATCAGTAAATGAATGTACAACTGCATGAATAAAACAATAAATAAGTGCATAGCACTCTAACAAACGGAGAGCAAGAGCGTGTATATAGTATAGTGACTGCACTTCGGAGTGCTGATTTTTCTCTTTCAAAATTTGAACTAGTAGACAAATCAGCACTCCGAAGTGCAGTCATTATACACGCTCTTTAAGAGCTAAATTAGCTCTTCGTTTTTTAGAGTGTAATTTCATACATACATGCATATATATAAATAAATAAATGAATAATCAAAATGAACAATGAAAAAAAAACAAATGAAGCAGAGGTGTGAGAGTTCGGCTTTGATTTTCAGCTTATTTGAACTTTTCTCTGTATAAAACAATGGGAACTATTCAATTTTAACTTTTAACACTCTTCAGCTTTTTCAGCTCGTTTTTCGGGGGGGGGGGGATCACTCGCACCCATGATGAAAATAAAAGTAAAGACGCTATAAGAAATAGAGAACTATTGTCTAAATAGATAACAAATGAAATAAATCGATAAATGAATAATTTGAATGAATAAATAGAAAAAAGTAATAAATCAATTGATAACTAAATGAATAAAAAAATAGATAACAGAATTTGACTAAAATTCTTACCTCCGTAGAATGGGAATAGATGCATTGGGTTGAGTGGAACATCATATCCAGAATGAACATCAATGGTTTCGATGAGTCGAATCCACATCCATACCCATAGAAGGATTAGATGATCACCAAACAGCAGAATACCCCACATGGTACCCATACCGAGCACTGAAACATCAAATAAAAATAAATGATTATCATATAAAGAAAATTAGTATAATAAAGTATATCACTTTTTCTATGGAAGTGATTGTACTTTTTATGTTCCTAACTCAGAATGATTTTAACCAATGTCTTTGGCCGAAACTTATAGAACATTATTTTTTTTTTTATAATTGTCATGTCTAGTGTAATTATTGTCTTCACCTTTCTGGTAAAAGTCTTGGTATCACATTTTTTCCTGAAATACTATGGTAGGAAATGAAATAAAATTGGGTCTATTAATGACGAGTCGAAAACAGCAGTTTAAGTTTTTTTTGTACCAGCTAAATAAGTGGTTTGAATAAAATTGAATAAAACGGTTGTTTTCGCCTCGCCGTACGGCGGCCGTATGGGAAATGTGGCTCAGGGGCCGCGGAACGGTTTTCAAAGTGGGGGGGGGGGGGGGGGGCTGACCATGCAAAAAATCACAATCATATGGTCATTTTTACGTTTTTGTACACGGTTTTAGAAAAAGTGGGGGGGGGGGGGTCCCTGCATGTGACTGCAGAATATATACAGATCATCAAAGTGAAAAGAATGATGAAGTCCTTCATCATTATGTCATTGGTATATCGGATTTCAGTTTATTTCAATAGTCATTTTGATGTTTCAAAATCAAATACAAAAATCACAATCATATGGTCATTTTTACGTTTTTGTACACGGTTTTAGAAAAAGTGGAGGGGGGGGGGGGTCCCTGCATGTGACTGCAGAATATATACAGATCATCAAAGTGAAAAGAATGATGAAGTCCTTCATCATTATGTCATTGGTATATCGGATTTCAGTTTATTTCAATAGTCATTTTGATGTTTCAAAATCAAATACAAACTTGAGATCAAGCAAGAGGAATGGATAGCAAGCATAATATATCGGAGAATAAAACGGTATTCTAAATGGAAGTATGCGTTCATCGTTATCATTTAATGAATTCTGTGGATGGAATATTTTCTTTCCACTATTCTAACCGTCATGATTACAGATCTATTGTTTGAATAAGACAATCTTACCCATTGTTTCAATTGGATGAGCATACTCGGCCACCATTCCAAAGGGAGACTAAACAATTAAAAAAAATATATATAAACATTTTGTTAATAAAGTGATCGCAACGTCGTGACAGACGTGATATAAAATATGCGTCTTACTATTGATTATATACTTCAAATATTGGTTGTGTGGTGGACAATTAATTCATCAGGCGAATTCTGTGAGTATTGTTTTTTCCTCACCGTTTCGACAATCAGATAATATTCGGAATTATCGGTCCGTTTGTCCAATTTGATTCTATCATTTTGATTTTGGGGCTATTTCAGATATATCGGTGCCTTTCAGTGTTCATATTTATCTATAAATTTCTTTTCTTCAATTCTTATTGAAAATGAAAAAAGAAAGGAAGAAAACATCAGAATTTTTGCACAAGAATTTAGGAGCCTTTTTGTGCCCCAATCCTTCATTCCCCCCCTCTCCTTTTTCACGTCATGATAACACCATGGTGGAGGGGGGATGTCTCTTCAACTCACCTGCCATGTATGCTGTAGCTTGTGAATATACTTATAGGGGGGGTGTCTCTTCCACTCACCTGCCATGTATGCTGTAGCTTGTGAATATACTTATAGGGGGGGGGGTGTCTCTTCCACTCACCTGCCATGTATGCTGTAGCTTGTGAATATACTTATAGGGGGGGGGGGTGTCTCTTCCACTCACCTGCCATGTATGATGTAGCTTGTGAATATACTTATAGGGGGGTGTCTCTTCCACTCACCTGCCATGTATGCTGTAGCTTGTGAATATACTTATAGGGGGGGGGGGGGGGTGTCTCTTCCACTCACCTGCCATGTATGCTGTAGCTTGTGAATATACTTATAGGGGGGGGGGTGTCTCTTCCACTCACCTGCCATGTATGATGTAGCTTGTGAATATACTTATAGGGGGGGGGTGTCTCTTCCACTCACCTGCCATGTATGCTGTAGCTTGTGAATATACTTATAGGGGGGGGGGTGTCTCTTCAACTCACCTGCCATGTATGATGTAGCTTGTGAATATACTTATAGGGGGGGGGGGTGTCTCTTCAACTCACCTGCCATGTATGCTGTAGCTTGTGAATATACTTATAGGGGGGGGTGTCTCTTCCACTCACCTGCCATCTCTTCCACTCACCTGCCATGTATGCTGTAGCTTGTGAATATACTTATAGGGGGGGGGGGTGTCTCTTCAACTCACCTGCCATGTATGCTGTAGCTTGTGAATATACTTATAGGGGGGGGGTGTCTCTTCCACTCACCTGCCATGTATGATGTAGCTTGTGAATATACTTATAGGGGGAGGGTGTGTCTCTTCCACTCACCTGCCATGTATGATGTAGCTTGTGAATATACTTATAGGGGGGGGGTGTCTCTTCCACTCACCTGCCATGTATGATGTAGTTTGTGAATATACTTATAGATGCTCTTATGATGAAGGAGACGGTGGTTGAAATAATGCCAGGTATCTTCTATCACCAGACAGGCGAAGCAATGAGCAAGGGTAACATACCTATATATATATTGAAGAAAATAAATAAACAATACGTTTGTGAGAATTCAGAAACGAACCAGCACCCCTCTTCAAAAATCGTCCCCAAGCCCCTGCTAATAAACTTGTTGATTTTTTGTTCAATTGCATGATTTTATCCCGTTTGAAGTGTAATTGATAATTTTTATACAGTACCAAAGAAGGTATATGATAATGTCAATGATGTACTTGTAATATTATCGGGGCCTATGTTTTGCAGATGTCTGGGTGATTATGTCACATCTTTAATAGAATAATGTTGTTATTCCCTGGTTGATATTGTTAGATGAACATTTCTTCATGTTTGAAACAAGCAAGAGTTCACTTAAAATAGAACTTCAGCATCCGGGATGTTATAAGATAGAATGGCTGATAACAAATCTTGTGAAAGAAACAGAAGTTAACCCCCGCCCCCGGCCTACATCCTAAGAAAGCCTGCTCTGTTCCAGGTCAAAAAGGGAAGAATTACCCTGATTAAACTCCGATGTATTCATGTTTGGGCCAGTTCGACTCTTTTTGCGTCAATGGGAGTAAACAATTTTAAACCCGGAATGCATTTCATTCCCTATAGTCTGGCTAGGGATATTTTCGAGAGTGTATGGCCAGGGCGTTTAGGAGAGTTTTTTCTTGTGAAAGTAAAAGTAAAGATCGCATGACTTCGAGTAAAGATGTACTTACCATTTAGGCATTGTATCGTAGGTGAATGGAAGGTTGACGAGTTCACAGTAGTAGTACGCTCCAAGATAGAAGGGGATGTGTATAACAAACTGATTCACAAGAAGTAGCTTTATACATTCCCACTGATTGGCACCAGTCAGTGGCTTATCCTACATTTAAAACAAATATAGTGAAAAAAATATTTCAACCTCAAAGTGACAATTCTTTGCGAAACTCGGTTGACTCCAAACCGCGGCTGATGGTGTGGCATTGGACAGTTGGAGGTACACTCTGTAAGATCGATCGGAAGTCGCTTTCTGACTTGGTGCGACTACGACGTTTGACAATATCATTTATTTAGTTTTATTTTTTAAGCTATGTGTTTTGACGTATCTTTTCACTAATTGATTTTCATTTGTGTGTGTTTGCTTTCGAGTATACACAATGTGTTTTGTATATTATAAGGAGATCATTCTTTGAAAACGTCTTTAATGTGACTATGACTATATATATAGATATTTCAATTATTATGCTGCCTTAAAAGAGGACGCATTGCCTCCCATACTTCATTCGGGGGGGGGGGGGGGGGTCGGGAAAGAGCCGACAAACGAGGGACATTATGTTAGCTATTTCGTCAATTCACTACCAACATGACAAATGTGTTAATGGTGGGATGGGAGCTTGTGCCCGCAATATTATTTGGACTTTTAATTTTTTTTACCAATAAGTACAATTTCGGCTTGTTATGCGACATTGTTATTATCAATTCATTAACTTACTTGCTGGATCTTGAAGCGTTGCATATAAGGGATGAACTGGAAGACGACAGATGGTAAGGAAATCAAAATGTACGATAGCTACAATATGGGAAGAAAACAGACAAAATGTATTCATTGAAAATCTGTCTTTTACGGAGATCACTGAATTGTAAACATATTTTTATAGCCTAAGTTAATACACCCTAAATCAAAATGGCGTATTTGAGGGGCAGCAGTTGAATAATGTTGTTTTCAAGGTCAACAGAGTGATAATTGTACTTGTTGATTTTACTTTTGTTTCCTTTTTAATGTTCTGTTTCCTTTTTAATGTTCTGATGCTGAATAACGGTCGACGGATGAATCTGTAGAATATTATTCCGATTTTAAGCCCGCCTAATGGCGCAGTCACATTTCCCATACGGCGGCCGTAAGGCGAGTCGAAAACGGCAGCATAACTCTTTAGCATTGTTAATAAACGGGATTATTAAATAAAAACCCAGACGCGTTGTTAGCTTCCATAGTGTTGTCAATCGTATAAAAAAGGAAATATTACTACCATGGTCTAAATATTACACTATGAAATGAATGATAAGAAATGTAAAATTCACTACCTCGTGGAGGTTCAACACAGAAAAAAAATCTTGTTGAAATTGTTAAAGGTGACTGTTTTTATAACTTATTTAGGCATGTTAGGTTTCCATGGCGAAGAAGAATAGTGTACACCATGAATCTTTCGTCATCGTGGGTAAATGTTGGTCCTGAAAATATATTTTAGAGTTGACGGAATCGTCTATTTTGTCTGGAAAATACTTCTTCCAAGTAATTTGCTCAATTTTTTTATTCATGAAAAAGTTCGGTTATTTTGAATTAGAGGAACTTAGCCTACTTTTATGTTGTTTTTATTTCTTGATCAATTCAGTGAACAATCAATTTGACATAATATTATGGACAGAGAGACAAGACCCAAATCCAGATAAGATTATAATTATCGCTTAAAAGCAAATATAATAGTCCTGGGTAACTGATCAAAGGTCGACAATTAAGGTAGCCGGCCGATTGAGAGGAAACATATATGTTTCGATAATTACGTGTGATTATTATTGCAACTTACAAAATGAAAGAATCCAGATCCGAAGGCTGCTATCTGAAACCTTGTGTAGTTGTCTGTCATGTATCTCCATGCCTGCTCAAAACCCACTACTGATGAGACACTACTTGTGTAGTTTTCATCCACCGGCATTGCGCTCAATATGTCCGCCATTATTAATTTTAGTCGCTTCTACAGATGAATGTTAATTGACGCGGTACGTGCAACATGCATGGAAGCACTGACAGTGGATAGATTTATGTTGTGACAAGTGCCTCTTCCTCAGACTCGTTCACTCAGCTGTAATAGATAAACTGTAGTTAATAAATCAATAATTAATCAATAGCTTGCCGGGTACGGGTTTCAACTCTCTGCTGCTGTCAGATAAATGTTCTTGTTTGCATTGAAGAGTTTACCTGGATGTCGAAGTTACGTAACCATTACTGTTATATACATGTATTTGTTTAGGAATCTTTCACTTGTATTGAGGGTTTATTTCCTTCTCTGTGACACAACACTGATTTTGCGGATATGATTTCTTTTCAAAGGAAACAAAAACATTTATTTTTTTATGTTTCAGCTGATCATATTTCCGTTAAATATATTTCAACATATGAAGACTATTTCTCACTCATTTCATCATTTTTATTATGATATTTTCCAAACGCTGTTACGCCTATCGCCTTCAAAAGTTCAAGCCTTGCCCGCAAAGCAAAATTTGCAGTATTTAAATTGGCCGATATGAAAATGAAATAATTTTTGAAAAAATGAAGATGCGAGTAACGAATCCAACTTCCACAGGCATTGTTTGCAATGGCCAGATGACGTACAGTCAGAGAAAAGAAATGGAAAAGAAGTACGCGCATTCCCAAATATGTTTATATTCTATTTGATGTTTCAAATTTATTTTTCATTTTTGTTAGCTGCACAGATTTACGTGTAGAAAACTATTATAAGAAAATTTCATACGAGTAAAATGGAAGGCCGGCGCGCAATACACGATTCGCTGCATGTCATCATATTTCCAAGGAAATTGCAATTAAAAGCTGTATCGATAATCTTATACAATACACGATTCGCTGTCATATTTCCAACGAAATTTCAAAAGATATTGATATGGATATTCTAATCCAAAAGCAAAATATTTACAGACCTTTTTGTCTATAGAATATAGGCGCCTCTTTTCCGACGGCGGCGGCGGCGTCGTCAAAATCAAATCTTAACCGAAGGTTAAGTTTTTGAAATCATAACTTAGAAAGTTTATGCATTTTGGGGCCTAGGTCATTAAAATTTAAAAAATAAAATAATGGTTATCAAGTATTACTGAACATCCTGCCAGAGTTTGAATGTCACATGGCCAAGGTTCAATGAACTTAGACCATGTTTTGGAAATCAACATCAAAATCGTAACCGAATTAAGTTTTTGAAATGTTATCATAAAATAGAAAGTATATGGGCCTAGTTCATGGAACGTGGACATGTAATGAAATCAAGTATTACTTAACACCCTGCCCGAGTTTCAGGTCGCATGACCAAGGTCAAATGTCATTTAGGGTCAATGAACTTTGGCCATAGCATGTTGGGGGTATTTGTTGATTTCCATCATTAATTATTTAATGGATCTGGTTCATAAAACTTGGACATAACAGTAATGAAGTATCACTGAACATCCTTTGTGAGTTTCAGGTCACATGTCGACCAAGGTCAAAGGTCATTTAGGGTCAATGAACTTAGATTATGTTTGGGGAATCAAACAAAATCTTAACCAATTAATGTTAAGTTTTTTTTTTATATCATAACTGAAAATATATGGATCTAGTTCATGAAACTTGGACATAAGAGTAATCAAGCATCAGTGAACATCCTTCGCGAGTTTCAGGTCACATGACCAAGGTCAATGAACTTTGGCCGTGTCGGGGGATATTTTGTTGAATTACCATCATAACTTTAAAAGTTTATGGATCTAGTTCATTAAGTGTGGACACAAGGGTAATCAGGTATCACTGATCGTCTTGCACAAGTCTTTGGTCACACGATCAAGGTCAAATCTCATTTATTGTCAATGAACACAGTATTTTATCATCATATGAATGGTGTTTCTTGCGAATGATTATTCTAATATTAAAGTCATTTTCAAAGTCAGCACTGCTGCTATATTGAATCGCGTAATGCAGGCGAGACTGCCAGAGGCGCTCCACTTGTTCATCTTCCCTGTTAGGAATAAAAGCAAATTCAATTCAAAATCATAATGACGTTATCATCGGCTGGGACCCTTCACCCTTGGGACTTATTGAAAGCGATTTGGAGTTTACTCCGACCACAGGGCTTGCAACAGAGAAGGATTCTGGTTTTGGTATATTCTTAGCATTTTGCCGATGTTCAATTTAAAATATTTTACCTATACTATTGGAGTTTCGATATTTAATGAAATATACGATTCGTTCAAAAATCGCATCGTAGTCGGATCGTGCTGTGTGCGGCGGGCTCCAGCTGGGAGAGAGAGGGTGATCTGATTAAACCATGAGATCTGTGTTGTTGGTGGCAGCGGTGGGATTCTCAAGTGGGCCGATGGAGGGGATGGCCGGGGGGGGGGGGGCTTATGTCACAAGAAAATGCAAAAGCAATCTAAGGTAAATGCAATTAAAAGAACAAAAACATGTAAAACAATAAATCAACATAAGACAAGATACAAATATACAAGGGAATCTTTATATTTCCATACCTGATAGAATTATAATTAGGGCCAGAGTATTTTGATAGGGGACGCAGCTATAGACTGCTCATAGGAGTTTGATATTCATTAAATACAAATTATAACATGACCTCCTCTTTTCCATATTTTTCCTTTTCTTTTCTCCCTGTATTTTGTTTTTATTTTTCTTTTCTATTTTTTCTTTTCATTTTTTTCCTGATCCTTTAATGAAATGAGGGGTGGGGTTGGCTTCCCATCCAGCATCACACCTGTTTGAGGCAACTCCCCCTTGACCCCTGTCTTTTGCAAGCTGCAATGCAGTTTCCACTTCATCTATAAAGTAAAATTAAAGTTAAACAATTACCTCTCTAAAATGTATATAACCTGGTTTACTATATTATCATATTTTCAAAAGTGAATAATTAAGTAATATTTTAATCATTAAATCTTTGAAAAAAAAGTCTACAACAATATCAAATTTTCATGCAAGAAATGTTATAAATTTATCATTGCTGTATAAATGAATGAATGAATTAATTAATCAATTAAGGAATTAATTAATCAATAAAGTATTTAATGAATTATTAATTGCTATGTAATTTATTGTTATGTAAATTTCAAAAATCTCCTTCAAACAATTCCTGATCCATTAGACCAGGTTATATAAAATCTCTTTATGATGAAGACTGATTTTAATTGACCAAGTGATGGAGATATATTTTGAATGAATATTGATTGGTATTTTCTGTTCATATTTGATAGAGCCCTCTTACAAGCTGATGTGATCCTGTTGTTAGGAGCTCGTCTGAATTGGATCCTTCATTTTGGAAGACCACCAAGATATGGAGAAGGAACAAAGTTTATTCAAGTGAGTAATAAACAATAATTATGCCAATACTGTTGTGTTTGGGGGTTGTCCATCAGTCAGTCCATGTTGTTATTGTTCTCACATTAAGTTTTTAAAGAACCATTTGAGGGTTCAACTTCAGTTTGCATAGAATGACAGATCTAATTAGATTTTGGCTTCAAATGTCCAAAGACTTAACATTTGAACATGACAAGTTAAATGTGTGATATATTCTTGAACTAGTGATGACCCAGGCATATTTTTTTTTTACTTTTTAGAGTAAAAATACCCCCATCTAGTTAATTGTTACATAGAAAAATATACTGTTGTATTGTGTGATTTGTAGAAAAATATCTTGCTATCAGAAGTCTATCTGTGACTTTAATGTAGTAGACATGCTTCAATAATAATTCACATGGAAACATTTGAAAGCAGATTTAATATAGTCTCAGTTTATCCAGTGAACATGTAACTCTATTCTCACAATTTGATTGTCAAATGACACGGCCAAGAATTGAATCTCTAACATATTGTTCACACTTCCCTATTTCTAGTACCATGTTACTGATCAAATATTGAAGAACAAACACTCTCCAATTTATTTTCCAAGACCATTAAGTTGTCAAATCTCTGGTCAAGAATTGAACCCCTAACTTCAATCACAGAGTAGATGGTATCCAAGGCTCCACACTAACTTTTTTCTTGGTGCCCACTGGCCAATTGGTCCACCAAAATCATCAATTTCATATTATTTGTGGCCCGCAATGTAAATTTGGTGGCCCTAAAACAATAAACAATATTATTAAAACTTTGGTAACCCAACTGGGCCACCAAGTGTGGACTTTTACAGAATTTTGGTGGCCCGACTCTCATTTCATTGCCCCGGGCCACTGCTAATGTCAAGCCTTGGTACATGCATATACTACTCAATTCAGTAAATTGTTTACATGTTTGTGTATTCTTTGGTTATACAGGTTGATATTTGTCAGGAGGAATTAGGTAATAACATTAGTAGTGACAATGTGATTGGGTTAGCTGGTGACTTACAAGCTGTTACACAACAGGTACAGTATTTAAATTGTTTTGAGTTTATTTGGGGGATAAATTACTTTCAAACACATTCAATATACATTCAAATTTGTTTCAAAGATTGTGTAAAATATTCATGAATTTTATTGCATTCTTATTTTTGTGTGATAGGTTGATATGATTCCAGTAAAATAATACAATGTATTAGAGCATAGTGTAATAAACTGTTGATATGTATCTCTCATTAAATCTTGAAAACGGCAATCATGATTTCAGTCCTCTTAATGCACTATTTTATATTTATTTTCTTTTGCTATATGTACTAATATTTCATCTGTCAATTTTTTTATTTGGATGCGCTTAAAAGCATATAAGTGCAACATAAATGTTATATATTAGTATAGTTGTAATTCCTTTCCCTGGAATAAAGAATACATGATTAGTATTTGAACATTCAAAGATAACAGACCTATGTGCATATCAATTCAGCTTGTAGATGGTGTGAAGCTTTCCAGAGCAAGGGGTATATGGCCGTACCCCTCTAACACCCCTTGGTGGCAGAGCTTGAGGTCAAAGGTCAAAGATAATGAGGAGAAGAGTAAGATCTTGGCCAGTGATATGTCTGTTCCTATGAACTATTATGCAGCCATCTCAAAGGTAATATATGCACCCTAAAGGAAGAAGTTTTTGTTTCAATTAATTCTCGTTTTATAAAATATCATCATTAAAAAAACAAAACGGTAAGTAGGGATATGTTTTGTGTGTGATGGTATAATTAATTATTATTGTATCATTGAAAATTCAGTTGTTCGTTCTCTCATACAAAATGGGCATGTGTTGGGAAGAATGTTTTAGAACTTTTTTAGGCCATTAATATGAAAAAAATCTGAAAGCAATCTTATTCATTTGATATAAACTTATGAATATGAATTTGTCATTGAGATCTGTTTGACCTAGCGGTTATATAATTTCATTTGATTTTAGACTTGGAAGATGAAAACTATATAATTGGGTTACATTTACACCTAATTTCACATAAGGTAAACTTATCTTATTGATATCTAAACCTTTTCATAAAACGTAATTGTTATCAGTTACAAATCCTAGACTTCTACAAATAACATGTTCTCATATCCTGTGAAATGTTATGAATTAGTAGCTTATAAAAGAGGTTTGTACTTTAACATTGATAACGAGTGTTATGAAACAGAGTTAGGTTCTTAATGTGAAGCATTTTAAAACTAATTACAATTAAATATTTTTAAGTGGGAGGAATAGTCACAAGGAACTATCATTTTCCCATGACTTTATATGAATATTGTGAAAACAATGATCCACTGCAAAGAATTGCTTTTAGGTGCCCTCACAATATAACAGATAAAAGATAACATTGTTGGGCCGACAATTTTGATGCTTATCTGTGTACACTACATGGAATGTCACCTGAGGAATTATTAACTCATTTGTTATTCTTTGGTTATCCCAATGTGTATTAGCAAACATCAGTCTTTTGTTCCATTAGAAACAGTTTTTCGCAATCTCTTTGAAATAGTTTCATCCTTTATGGAAATTAAAATCCAGAATTACATTTTACTATCATATTTTAGTGAATTATCTGAATGGTGTTAATTGTGGTTGTGTAGGTCCAAGCAATGATACCCAAGGATAGTCTGATTGTGAGTGAAGGAGCAAACACAATGGACATAGGAAGAACAATTCTCTTGAACCATTCTCCTAGACACAGGTTAGAAACATTCATAATCTCATGTTTCACTTGGATCCTTTTGATCACTGGTGATAGTTGGGGCTTGGGAGCACTAGCTGAACCCCCCCCCAAAAAAAAATGTTCCTCAACCAAGGAAAAATGAAGAGAGGGAGAAAGGGAAAGAAAGAAATGAAAAAAAGGTGAGATATTGTATATTATCATCTGGATAAGTGTTTTAGCAATGCATTAAAAACGTGTATTTTGGTCTTCATCATTCGCCCGTGCAGTATCAGAGCGTAAAAAGGACTGAAATCTGACGATTATCCCATAGGCTCCTGTACAAAATTTGGCGTTGAATATGAGACCGTATTCAACAGTCTCAAAGTGCAATGCATAGTTTTCAGTGATCATAAATAAGAAAAAAATATTTGTTATTGTTTTTGATAGGTTCTCTACAGAATAGTGGCTTACTATGTTGCTTACCAAACAATATTATTTCTGAAGATCTGCACAGTGCATATAGAAATTATTACACGAATAACTCTCTTCTCTTTGTTTTATTTTCTGACTATAGAATTGATACTAGTGGGTGTTGATGTGGGATCCATCATAGCTGCAGTGTCTTTATCCAGTTATCACTGGCATAGCCATTTTTTCTGCATTTCTGGAGAAGTGTTGAACTGCACAATGGGTGATTTCAAGTTTCAGTGTTGACCTATTGGTGTTGGTGTTAGGTCAATTTTTACACGAGTATAACACCAAACATAAAATAAAGATGGTCCTGAAAAGTCGACGCTCACTAGTTTGTGAGATGTCAATAATGTGATCTGGATCACTTTACAATCTCGGAATAAGTTTTGGAGCTAGGGGAAGCAATCCAAATTCCAACACCGATGCCAACACCGGACTTGAAATCATCCAGTGTTATACAGTCAACAAAACAATTTCATCTAGTGTCTTCTCTTTATTTTATGTTCTGTATAGACTTGATGCTGGTACTTTTGGGACTATGGGTGTTGGTATGGGATTCAACATAGCTGCAGCCTTGCTAGCCAGGGATCGATGGCCTGATAAACGAGTCGTCTGTCTGGAGGGAGATAGCGCCTTTGGGTTCTCAGGCATGGAGGTGGAAACTATATGCAGGTAAGAGATATTGATCACATTAAACCAGTTGACTTGTGAACTTGCTAATTCCAGTTTGAAACGTTTTTAGATGACGTGGATCTCTGAAAATCTGGAGCCATGAGAGCATAAAGAAATTAGGGATACATTATAATCTCACAAACAATGAAATGCAACCACAATAAAGAAAATGTGTTAAAAGCCAGATATAATAGGTGTTTCCTTTGGAGTTATCATTAATGAAAAATTTACAATAAAAACAGAATGCCTATCATATTGTGCAAGTAGTCCCAAGTTATTTTCTTTGTCAAATTAAACCCAGATGTGTTGCATCACCAAGCCAATAGTCAGAGTTGCGACCAAATCCTGCAACTGTCTTCTTATCACTAATCATCACATGTGTCATAGACAGAAACACAATTGGGAATGTGGAAAAAGTATAAGACACATGTTGCCTCAGGATCCTTTTATAAAGTTACTTTGCATCCTCTGCAATGGTATTACGGCATTGAACATTCCAATGATTATTCGATGATGAAATGTGAAGATTAGTAATGAGAAGATACTTGCAGGTGATCTGGGCCCCGTCTTACAAAGAATTGTGATTGATCCGATCAATCACAACAATGGACGGCTAGCAACATCAACATTTATTATGCATGTTTGTTAAAATTATTTTCTAACTATGATTTATATTCATGCAGTCATTGTTTTGTTGAAAATTCAGTGTGCTTCTCTTTGCTTACAAAGGACATTGCCCAAATTTCCTGTAGAAAAAATTATGACACTGATGGATTTTCATAGAGTTACGATTGATTGGATCAATCGTAACTCTTTGTAAGACGGGGCCCTGCATAACAATCAGGACTCTTGATTAGGTGTCTAACTCATCGCCATTAAGTACACAACAGAGAAATGTGTGATATTTTTGTCTTTGTTTTCAATGACAGATACAATCTACCAATACTAATTGTTGTGATCAACAATAATGGGATCGGCTTTGGAACGGAGAAGTCCATGTGGGAGCTCACTCCACCTGAAGAGCGCCCTCACAGGTAAATATATATTCCTCTTTGATTGTCTATTACTATGAGTTTTTTAATGAAACATATATCGATGAATGCAATCTATTTATGTTCATGTATTTCACAGGAGACAATTCTTGCAATGTTTTGAGAAAATTTTTTTTTTTTTTTTAATGAATTTGTTTTGAATGTTATTTTAATTTTGTAATTGATTGATAATTCATTTTTCGTGTATTCAATCATTACATGTATTTCATTGCATATATTTCATATGGTGTATTAGTTTATTCATAGCTTGGGCTTTAATATTACGTGGTTGAGGATAAATGTATCAGGATAAATATATCCTTGTTTTACTGATTCCAATAGGCTCATGCCAACTGCACTCATGCCCGATGCACGTTACGATCAGGTGATGACAGCATTTGGGGGCGTCGGCTTCCACGTGACCACGCCCACTGAGCTGGAGAAGGCACTCCATCTCAGTCTGACGGATCATGCCAAGAAACCTGTCCTCATAAATGTAATGGTCAGTCCACAGGCTCAGAGAAAACAACAGGTAATGTCAAGTTGATTAATGCAGGGGTACATGTATATGGAAAGGGACAAAGGATAGTAAAATTCATCTATGTATAGTGAATCATATAATTTATCTTAATGATATATTTTAAAAGGGTAGCTCATGGAAACATCCATTTATCGCTATCCAAGTCCTAACGGACAACAAGCAGATTTCAGTGAATCAAGTAAAATCAAATAAGCATAATGCTGAAAGTTTAATAAGAATCTGTAAAAGCATGGACCTATGAAGAGATGGACATTCATCGCTTAGATAATGAATTCACTAACAGGTGACGGTAATTGTCATCTGAATAACATTCTCTTCATACTAGTCTTCTTTGGTCCTATGATCGTCACCGTGAGAAGGGACTGAATTAGTTCGTTATTGGACATTTATATTTCACAAATTATATGCGCAGTTGATAGAAAATCAATGAAATAATGGATAATCGATGTGCAGTTTTTGTTTACCTTTGTTAATCTTAGTTCCATGTGTTTTATTTGGGGAAATGTCTGCATATTTTAATATAGAGGCAATATTGTGATTGATTGTTTACCATTTAAAATTCAATTTTCCCAAGTTTCTCCATAATATTCCAGATATACGTGGCACATAACATGTGTAGATCGTGTATCTTTCAATGTTATTGAGGTCCTTATGTGTGAGCGGTAGTTAGCGGATCGAATAATATCATATTTTATATCATAAAAATCGTCTGCTTCTCAAGTTTGCTGATCCATATATGAAGCAAATTGACTGAAAGGCACATACTGAAACAGGGGATCAGCCAACAAAAGTCAAGACCGGGAAACTGTTCCGTCTTTGAGTGATCAGATACCCTTGGTAGTCATGGTAATTGCTATTGTTACAACACCTGTATGTTCTCATCAAGATGCGCATAACCAGGTGACGGTGACTATCATTGGGTCAAAGAAATGCTCGCGTTAATCGTCCATCTTTTCATAGGTCCATGGTAAAAGCAAATATAGTGTGAGGATGTTTTGAAGTTTAGCTTATTTCACAAATGGGTTGTGTGCACAGCGTATGTATTGTGCAATGGGGGAACCAGATGATGTTGCTACTTCTTTTGTATTTCATGGCATGGAATTTGTTTTGTTTAATAATAATTAATTTGTTTTGTTTAATAATAATTAATTAATTTCTGTTCAATTTGCAGGACTTTGATTGGTTAACAAGGTCTAGTAAGCTGTAACTCACTTCAATGTGGAAAGGGTAAATTGCCACTTGGTCTATACCGGCTTGGTCTCATCATTCATGGTCTAATTCTAGTTCGTCAAATTAACATTTGGTCTAATTACCATTTGTCTTATTATGCTATACCAGACCTGCCAATCTCTGGGAATGAAAAATTGTATTCTGTGATTAAAAAAGTGTATTTTTCCCCAAAAAAGTGTATTTCATAATAAAATGCGTGGTGCACTCGCTCATTGCGGCGCTCAAGCTGCATGCAAGCTAAAATGCGCACTGCTCTTGCAGATGAAAAAAAACACATTCAAACATGTGTATATCTCACCCTGGTTTTAACTAAATGATTGAAAAAAAGACAAGTTACCTGAAATTAAATTGATCTAATAACCATATTTGTGTAAGTTTTATGAAATAGAGACATATAGAGATGATTTTTCTCAATAAATTAAGATTTTTTTAAAACAAAAACGTACTGGTTGGCAGGTCTGCTATACTCATCTTGCCTAATATTTGGTCCAACATCACTTAGTCTATATGATTTGGATAAGTGTTTATGAACCAAATTTTTATTTGATTAAGTGCAGAATAATAAGTAGACAATGTTGGATTTCATAGAGTAAATGATAGTGGTAGTTGGACCAAGAAGATCAAAGACGACATTGTAAGTTGGTTTAGCCATGAATTATAATCTTAGAATTAGACCATCTGCTTATAGACCAACCAGTGGCCTGGACCAGCAATCCACATCGTCTTCCAAGATATTGCTTACTAACACTATTGCCAATGTGATGTCAGTTGCATTACTGCCATGATTTTTAATGTCACCATTGATTTGTATCCCACTAATTGTGCAATAATTTTCAAAGCATTGTATTCTTATTTGTGACAGTGTATGGTAATAATCTTTGCTTCAAATAATATTCTTGTGAATGCAAAATATATATTTTTGTAAATTGTGAAATGCATAATGTAATTCCCAAGCTATTAATTAATGACAATGAGTTTCAAGATTCAAAACTGACTTGAGAGTTTGTAACAGGGTTTGTACAAGATCGTAGTTATAATTATATCATTTAAATTAGGGTAACTTATATGATTTTTAAGGTTTCGTGCTTGCAGAAGTCAGCTCTCTCACAATAAGCTAGGTACAAAAAAAAACTTGCCTTTACATGTATATTATTTGAAATAATTATAAACTCTTTTATTACATAACATGGATATAAAAAATACATTTCCAATGATTGTTGTGTGTATGACACTTTCAATCAAGACATCAATAATCAATGTAGAATATAGGTCATGATTTAATTCACATAATTACATGCAAGATGCTTAGGATTGACAGAAATTAAAGCTGGTTTTAAGAATGTAGTAACTTTTCATGCTATAAATGTGGATCAGTACAGTAAAATATAATGTTATATAGTAGCAAGATGTCAAGGATACGCATTATCTGTTATTATAATAAATAATGAAATGAAGAAGATTGACATTACTGCATGTACTATGTACCTAGGTGAGTGTCTCATCTTTGTTTTTAAGATAACAAAAGAATACTTTAGAGAACACCTAGTGGAGTGTTTCATAAAACTGTTCATACAGTTACAAACGATGATAAAAATGATTGAAACTGGCAACAATATCTCTTTTTTTCTAAGATATCAAAAGCAAACTTTGGGTTCCAGTCATTTATAACTTCAAGACTTCATCAAACCCATCCTCTTGATTTCAAAATTGCATGTAATGGGTATATTATGCTAACTTTAAAAGCAGAATAAATGAACACTGCATCAGGAATATAAAACATCAAATTGTCAAAAAAATTACCCTCCCCCCCCCCCTGAATAGAATGTTGACCTTGTAAATATATACATTGTATATTTGTGACAGGTTTAATCTAGGACTAGAACATTGACAGATTTTAGTCCATACTGCTTGGACCTTCTTTTAATAAGTGTGTGTCTTGAGTCAGTGATTGTGTATCTTGTCTCAGTCTCTTCCGATTCTGGATATAAGTGTCTCTGACTCACAGATCATGTGTCTGACAGCGGGGGCAAAGGAACCCCGATTGTCAAGTAGAAAAAAAAAATACCAGAAGAAAAGGGAAGAAAAGTATAAAGATGAGATGTGTTTAACATGTAACTTTATATTCCCAGTTATTTGACTGATAAAAAAATATGACGTCCCATTATTAGGTAGTCTTACCCTATCCCCCTATCAAAACCTGGTGCTGTCTGAGACTGTCGCGAACTCCAACACTACTCTGATGTGATTCAAAGGAGAAAATATTCTCTAAGAATGAATGGTAATTAACAAATTACCGGTCAACAAATTAATTTTATATTCCATTTTCTACCTCATTAAAATTATATTTTAAAAATGTTATCATCAATGTTTTAATGATGTAAATTGTTATCACTCATTTTTTAGAGATGTAAATAATGCACTATTTCAGGTATGCCTTGTATCTCATCTCATCTTGGCCCTATATGCAAAACTAACATTAAATCTGTGATTATATGAACTGCTCTAAGGAATTCTGAAAGGCATAATAAGGTACGAGCAAATATATGTGAAACTGAGTAATAATTTGCAAATAAGCATGTATAAATACTTTCAGTAAGAAATGGAATGTTCTTTTTAACTTGTTCAATTATTGTGCATACATATACATTTTTATTATCTTTACTTCTCTCCCTCAAACCAGAAAATTGTATAGGTACTCTACTCTCAGGTGGGTACCGGTAACTATTCCTCTTCAATCCTCTAATTCCGTACAGGGGCAATTCAATAAAACTTTATGTACAGCCAACCACTATATTTCTCCATTTTGACTTCAATCCATGAACTACTTAACGATGAACATTTGAAAGCTTTTCAAAAATCATTTCAGGAAGATCATGTAGTTAGGATGTTCATACTTCATTCAGAGGTACAATCCCCCTATCACACATCCTGGTACAGGTAGGATTCACGAAGAGAGAGGATGCACCTAAACAGAGATAACATAGATACAGAGTCCTAGATGCTTTAAGGCCACCGCACACCTTAACGACTGTTCGCGATCCGATTTTGGAACATATCGCGTTTTGCTCATTTTCTGAAAATGTGAATGGAACATATCATTTTATTTGAGGTTAAAATTAATTGAAAGAATACTAATATAACCATTTTGAAAGATTGCAAGCTTTTATTTTGGAGTAAAGGTCAAATTAGTTTCAAATCGTAGCCAATCGTACGATTGCTATGACGTCATTATGACTAGACAGTGGCGTAACTACGGGGGGGCATGGGGGGGCACGTGCCCCCCCAATCGGCTGGCAAAAAAAAAAAAAAAAAGGGCGGGGGGAGGAGAAAAAGAAGGAGAAAGAAAGAGAAACGTAGTGGGCAAGAAGAAATTATGTAGTGACATATGCTTTTTTAATGACTTTTTCATGATTGCCCCCTTTTAAGGTCTGAATATCAAACATTTCCTGTCCGTGATTGCGTTAGCATTTGTGGACTGGCGAGGTGTCTGCTCTTCATATAAAAAAATTTAAGCTCGCGCTTCGCGCTCGCATCATTTGGTTAGTGAAATTTGTATGTTCTTTGTGAATTCCTACAAACAAGCCTTAGAATGCCCCTCTTCAGGTCTGAATTTCAAAAATTTTCAGCTCGCGCTTCGCGCTTGCAATATTTGATTAGTCAGATATGTATCATATTCATGATTACAATAACTACAAAGATGTTTCATGGGTTAAGTCTAATTCTAACAAAATCAGCAAGCGCTTGCATGGCGCTCGCAATAGATGACTATGGTTAGATATGTATGCACTTCATGAATTCCCTAAAACAGTCCTTAAAATGTCCCCTTTTCGGGTCAATATATACAAAAAAATTCAGCTCGCGCTTGCATTGTTTGTTTTCTGAGAGAGGTACGTATCATGATTACAAAACTTTGCTTATATCCTTTCTTACGTCTGAATATCAAAAATTTTCAGCTCGCGCTTCGCGCTCGTATTATTTGATAAGTGAGATACATATCCGTTTAATGGCACTGTCCTTAAAATGTCTCTATTAGGTCAGTATACCTGGCAAATGAGCGCGCTTCGCGCGCTCTCTAAGTGACTCAACATTTTTGCTGGTGCCCCCCCAATGCCATGACCCACGGTACGCCACTGCGACTAGATATTAAATTCGCTTTTATTCTATTAGAAGGACGATAGCATAGTCACAGATTTGTACATAGGTATCCGTACGATGATTTAGAACATTACACAGTAAGATATTCCAAGTCTCAATATTAGCATCAAATTCTACTACATTTTATTCTGAAATCGGGTCGCAGACCAATCGTAAGGTGTGCGGTCGCCTTTACACTGGTGAACAAGAGCCCAGTGAGATGAATTCCTTTGATGCACTAGGTGGTGGAAATGGCAGTCTAACTACTAATATTTAATATTACACCTCTCTCTAGGTTATATCTAGACAGATGGCTCGATGTAATTTATATCATTTTAAATATTTTCATCAATTTCATTAATGAAATTGGAGGTCAAGCCTATCATGAGGAGTACTATCTTTGTCAATGTACATTCTTTCTGATGTTGAAATTATTACCATCCATTCAAATTCTATTTTGCTAATGTTTTCAATAAAATGAAATCATCTCAAATAATTTGGATTTTTGTGCATTTTATCTGTTCTTTTTGGTCAATTTTCCACCATTAGTATGCTAGATATTTAGATGTGTTGGTTTGGTTGGAAAAGCAGTAAAAGTTTGTATGTTTGTTTGTGATGTATATAACTCCCAATTTATGTTTATTATATAAAGAATATAAAAACCTTTGGGTCCAAATTCACAGAACTTATTACCAAATACTAACAATAGAAACCTATGATGAATTTTCCCTGATCCTATCAAGAAACAAAACAAAAGGAATTCTATCAGCCTGAGAATGGGATATAAGTGGAAGTGAAAATGTCTGAATTCAGATTGTATACTAATATTTTCACCAGTTAATGAAAGAAATAGGAGAAAAGCTCAAGTATTAATCACCAATTCATGCACTTCATAAAACATGCGTTGCCAACATTCATTCATCATGAGAGATCTACTCTTCCTTGTGAGTCAACCATTGCTACCTAGCATGCCCCATTAGAGAGAATTGAATAAATAAATGAAATATATTTAACTGAATGATAAATCCCTAGTGCAGGGAAGAACAAGGCGCAGTAGAGTATAATTATAGTAGCTGTACTATACAAATGGAACATATTATTATATCACTCAGAGAGAAATATGGTGTACAAGTACATTGGATTAACGCAGAGACTTTCCTGTGGCCCGTTTCATAAAGACAATTGTAATTTAAATTGATTGTACATTTGCCACTATTGTAATTACCATGGATACCTTGATTGTGTGCCCTGTTACCATGGTAATAGCCATAATGGCAAAGTTACAATAGTTTTAACTTTAAGAAAAACAGGACCCTTGTAAACCATTTTGATCCATGGAAATTGGCGACAGCAATGACTGCCATGATAGAAAATCTGCAATTCATGCCATACAGGTAGAAGAAACCTAACCCAATCTATATCCTAATTTCTACTGTTTCCCAATAAACCCTTATGTCTAGCCAAATTCAGACAAGCACTAATAAGTATGCCACATTTCACTCGTCTGAAAGAGGTGACATAGAGTACCCCTCATACTGTTTAGATGTTGAGTTGCATAGATCAACATTACTAGTTAAAAGCACATCTTGTTTAAACATTAAAAAAATGACTATTTGAATTTACTATGTAACTATCCTATGGTGTTTCAAAAAGTAAATTGCTGATTGGTTTACATGCACTTTGTCTACTTATAGTCCCACATGGTCTAATCCTTGTTTGTCTACTAACCATTTGGCCTGATTAAGCCCATTTACCATTTAAAATAATTTTCATTAAGCCTATACCCATTTGGTCTAATATCCACTTGGTCTAATGCCACTCAGTCTACATGGTTAGATGAACAGTTTATCAACCAAATTTTCTTTTTACAAAGTAAAGATGAGTGGATGATCTGGAAATAAGACCAACAGGGCATTAGACTAAATTAGTGGGTAGATCAACTGGTGTAGCCCATGTGGGTAGTAGACTATCTGAGAAATAGACCAACATTAGACCAGATTGATAGCAGACCAAACTGGTTTAGCCCAAGTGGTATTAGACTATCTAAAAAGTATACCAACTGCTTGTAGATCAAGAGAAACCTGATCTAAAACCTTTTGAAACCTGTAGGGGAAGAGAGGGCAATTGCCAAACAAAGGTATTTCTAAATAGGATATTTCCTTGGATGTCTCTTGTCCATTGTACTGATAAGCTACAGAGGCTTTGGCAATAACACTGCTGAGCTGGAAGTTTGTTGATGACGTCATTTTGCTCAATTTGCCGCTTGAAGTTTGGACAGTAGGATTTCATTCTTTCGGCATTCCTGTTGGAACAATGAAAGACAAAGAATAAGTTAGAGGGTAAAAACGTCCAGGCTCTAATAACGATCAATGATCATTCCTAATTAAAGTATAATACTTTCTCAAACAATTAACCCTGAACATATAGTCACCCTTTGAATAGGATGAGCTTATTCAAGCTACTTAATTTCAATCATTCCTTGGGCCATGCTTAACTTAATAAAGAACTTCCTGGTCAATGGATTTCAAATAGCAAATAGGTTTGAGTACAATGGTATGAGATCTTAAAGAAAAATGTAACTATGTCTTTTGGTTATTGCAAAATTTTGTACCAGTGAATGAATAGGAAAATTCACTACTTGTGTCATAAAAATAATCACTACTAGCAAAAAGAAAAAAAAGAAAAAGCAGCTTGCCCAGCTAGCGATGATTCATGAGCACATCTCAGGGGCCGCGGAACGGTTTTCAAAGTGGGGGGGCTGACCACGCAAAAAATCACAATCCTATGGTCATTTTTAAGTTTTTGTACACGGTTTGGGAAAAAAGTGGGGGGCTGAAGCCCCCTCAGCCCCCTCGCTTCCGCGGCCCCTGCATCTGTCGCAGCAGTGTACATTCAGTCAGTAGGTGAATTGCACCTGCATGGCCGTGTGATGGTATATTTCGGACCGTTCATTTGCGATGGAAAGAATATTCCACTTTCAGCCTCCCATCTGCTTGCGTACAACAAGCTAACGAGGCATTGTACCATAATACTTGAAGAAGAATATATCTATGACATACCTCTTGAAATTCTTTGACTGTTTTGAAGTACAATCTCTGTTTTTCAACCAGATCTAGATAGGTATCATTGAGTTGATCTCTCTTCATCTTTTCTTCTTGTTTCTTCTTCTCAACCTATATAGAAAGAAAAACAAAAGATGAGCAATTATCTGGTTGCGGGAAATTACATGACAATACCACAAGGGCAACGCAGAACCATTACCATTATTTTTAGTTTCCATATAAAGCCTGTTTCGTACTTTCCTTCCTTTTTTTTTAAAATAAAAGAAGACCCGCAACAACCACAAACTTTACACCTGCAATACATAGAAAGATGTCATTTTTTTTCTTTAATCTGAAAGTTTTATCAAAACAAAAACAAACAATAATGGAATTTTGAAAAGATTAGATTTCAGTACAAGGATATAAAGTAAATGTTCCCGGAGAACTCACCTTTGATGAGTTTTGCTTGACTCCATTGACGATTTGATCAAACTGTTTCAGAAACTGGTCCTTTCCAGATGATGAAGACATTGCTCTAGGAATAGATGACAAGAATAAAGAGAATGTTTCAAATTAATATTCTAGAAGATAGAGATTGGCCATCATTGAAGTCCTCACAAAATACACATTTGTAAATATATATATTTTGTTCAACCTTTGCCCCCCTTGAATAGTTCCACATACATGTAACTATAGGAAGACTTTTGTAACATGAAAGAATTTTCCTTTATTCTAATTTTCACTCTGGTGATTTGATTCAAATCATTAATTTTTTTGGATAGCATTACCTCCGGGTCGACGTGTGTTTTTGTCAATATTTTGTATTCTAGTTGTGAGAAAACTTCAGATTTTATTACTAATAATAATAATAACAATATGGACTATTTATATAGCTACTATATTAATATACTCTACTGCGCTTTATATTTAGTATCATGATATTATTACCCCCACTGTAGCCGAGCCGCCATATAGGCGCTCAAGCTTTTAAGAAATTTCTTCCAACCAGGTACCCATTATGTGGGTAAATTTCTTAAAGAAGGAAAACACGCCATACATGTAGTTGGGAATCAAACCCAAGTCCCTCAGATTAAAAGACAAGAGTCATTACCACTAGACCACGACGCCCCCACATTGATATGACATGTGCCTGGTTTTGCTGAACACAATTATACCTTGAATAAATTGAATACTTAATAATAATAGACAGTTCTTGTATAGCGCATAACACATTATAAATAACGTCTCTATGCGCTTCCAAAGGACTTGGATATTATTACCCTGGCTTTAGCCTCGCAGCCTTTTACAGCGCTGGGGCATTTCAAGGAATAAATTCCTGCCAGGTACCCATTCACCTCACCTGGGTTGAGTGCAGCACAATGTGGATAAATTTCTTGCTGAAGGAAATTACGCCATGGCTGGGATTCGAACCCACGACCCTCTGTTTCAAAGTCCGGAGACTAATCCACTGGGCCACAACGCTCCACATGTTTAACATGTATTTAACATACTTACTGCTCAAAATTATCATAGATGGAGTTGAGTAACGAGACTTCTTTATCTAAGTATAGTTTGGTATCATCCAGCGTATTGTAAAGAGTGTAGAATTGCTTCGTCTCCCTATGGGTGCTGGCAACTAGTAAAGAGAAAAGAAAAAAATACATGTTAAACATGCTTCAAGCTTATTATGAGCAAGAATTTTCTCAATTGGCCATCAATTCAACCTCATTGACTGGAAGGAGCTGGCGCCGCTCCAGGAACTCATAGATAGGTTTTCAAACAAGTGAGCCATGCAAGAATACTGACGAGACAAAGACTCGAAAGAGAGAATCAGCTTAAAGCCCAGCTAAAGCTTTGATAAATTGTAAATAATGTGAGTTATACTGACTATTCTTTAACACTCCAATGTTATATAATAGTCAGTAATATTCTTCATGTCGAAGAAGGGTGGGGGGTGGGAGATTTAAAAACAAAATGAGAAAGAGAAAGAAGAAAGAAAGGTACCAGAAAAGAGGTCATGTGCTTGTAAATCTACCTTTCATTACCAATATACCCGTTATTCAATAAAAAAAAATCAAGTCATTTTGCTGCCTCTCCCCCCCCCCCCGTTCTTATCCAAATGCTTGATGATATAAAGTATAATTGATCCTACCTTGGTTGTAAAGTTCAACAAATCTCTTCTGGTACTGAGTTAGCTCTGCTCTCGTAGGCACTTCATCTATCTTCCTTTGGAGTTGAGAAATCTCACGGTTCTTACGAGCCTGTAGAAAATTTGTCAGATAAAAAGAAAACAAATGAGTTCAATGAATGACTAAGTCAGAAGGAAAGTGTAATAGGAACAGTTAAAAGAGAAGAGAACGTAGACGGGGAAGGTTTTTGCTGAATGAAATAAAATGATGGTGAATGTTATAAATACAATGATAGATTTGATGATGGTATATGATGGTGAGTTGATGAATATGATCTTGATCAGGGGATAAAATAATTTTTAGGGGCTATTTTTTGCGACAATTGGGGCTATTTTTTTCACTTCACAGGTTCCTTTTTGCTCAATGAGCAATAATGCTGCTAAAGCATATCCCATTATTCTGATGTATGTATAAAATGGATTTTCTGAATGTTCTTGAACTTTCTTTGTAGCATACCTCTGGGCATCTCTAAAAAAGATGGGTCCCAAAGCATTCCAGTCTGCAAATTTTAGGAGCGATTTTAGCTACCGTGAGAGCAAAATCGCTGTATTTCTTATGCTGATAGTGATGATGATGATGATGGTGATGATATAATGATGATCATAATGAAATGATAATGAGGATGATAACCAATGAGAAGATAACATGATCATTAGAATTAGCAGAGATTGGTCACAATCTTGAGACGATCATGAATTTCCATCTCTTCAGTATTGCCTCCGTTCATCATTCAATATCAGAAAGCTAATCAATTAAAATGCAGCTGATTAAAAATTGAAATTGGTCAAATTTGTGAAACAACGTTGAAAAATACGTAAAACATGAATACATTACTGAATACGAGAATATTGATGTCTTACCTGGAGCAGTCTTATCTTCTGAAGTTTCTCCTTATCTGCTTCATATTGTCTAGCGATAAGTTGATCTCTCTCAGACATTTGTACCTCACCACTTCCATCCAGACCTCGGAGGTCAGCTATACTCTGCTTCAATCTCTGCATCTCTTCCTATTAAATACATAAGATTTTTAAAAAATCATTTGGTAGTTACAAAACTACGTAAAACAACGTCTAATGTTCAAGATTTTGTTGTTAACTTTCCACTGAGTCCATGGCTCTTTTCTCCAGTACCTCATTTCACTGATCAAAAGTTATACCCCTTCAAGATCCTTACGTTCCTCCTCTTCCAATTCTCTCGTTACCCCCAAAGTTTCCAAAACCTTGGGGGAAAGATCATTTGTTCACTCATCCTCCAAGTTATGGAATAGCCTCCCTGAAAACATTGAACAGTGCTTGACCTCTGAAACTATCAATCAATACCTTAAAACATTTCTCTTCAATTCTTCTTAATTTCTTTTTTATAATTTCCTAAAAAGCGCCTTGAGCACTCTACAGAGTGGATTTGGCGCGATATAAGTCTAATTATTATTATTATTATTACATGGCACTTTCAGTATGGATAATCCTCATACAATGATTTTATAATGTATATACATGTATTATCATTTTATTTTATTAGAAGCCTACTATGTGTAGTGGACTATACTTATGACAACAATAACAATGCTATTTTGTTTCAAGATTGCTTCAATGTTTTGCAGCATGGGCTGAATTGATTGTACAAATCTTTTACAAGTAAACTTGAAACTTAGCAAAACTTAAATTGCCGGTTTCTTATAAGGATGAATCTTGTTATGTTTGTTTCCAATGGAATTGGAACAGAATGTCTCAGGCTAGAAATTATTAAGTCATCTATTTCTGTTCCTGGCATTCTGGTGGTTGCATTATCTATACCCTCATGTACAGTGAGTGATTATCTGGTATTGTATCACAATTTCCTCGACAGTGATTGTTACACAGAATTTTTTTTTTTTACAGAGGACTGTACAAAACTTAGTTGAAGCTTTTCCAATACAATCACAAATGCTAATACAATTTTAGAAGTAAAATTACTCCCTGATGTATCTAAGTGATCCAAATTGATAGTTTTGATCATCTTACCTTACAATGTGCCCTGAATTCTTGTTCTTGTTTCTTCAGACTTTCGTTCATTGCTACCAGACCTCTTAGCTCCTGAAGGACTCTGGTGAAAGAGAGAGAGAAAACACAATCTGATAAATAAATAATATGGTATTCAAAATTTATGCACAAGGAAATTGCAATGTACACTTTTCTAATACACATAAAAAGAGGTGTATCCCCAGTCACCAACTGCACAACCAACATCTAAGCTTCATGTTAAGGGTGCCAGGGCCCCGTTTTACAAAGAGTTACGATCGATCCAATCAATCGTAACTTTATGGAAATCCATCAGTGTCATAATTTCTTCTACAGGACTTTTGTAAAATGTCGTTTGTAAACAAAGGAGAACACACCAAATTGTAAAGAAATCAATGAATTTATGAATATACATTCATATCTAGAATTTTTTTTGAACAAACAAGCATTTTATATGTTGACATTGCTGGCCGCCCATAGTTGCGACTGATCGGATCAATCGCAATTCTTTGTAAGATGGGGCCCTGATCTACAATATTACATCAATCAATGCATTCTGATATTATCACTTACGCTTTGTTCTCTCCTCCAACTTCATCTAGTTTAGCCATCTCATCATCAATCCTTGATGAGTATGAATCGACTTCCTGCAGTCTCTGTTGGGCTTCGCTATATGCTTGCTGCTGACTCTCTGCAGACACCTTCGACTGAAGATGAAAACCAGAATATAGTTCAAAATTAGTATACTTAACTAGTCTGTACAATGACCATTACTATTCTCGATAAGAATGATTCAACATCCAGGGGCCAGTTACACAAAGGCTGGCGATTAATCACTAAATTAAATGGCCTATCAAGATCATCGTTGCATGCGCATTTTGCTCGTAGACTGACTGGGAACCAATCAGAATCGTTCTTTCAAATTAGCAATTAATCTCTCACCTTCATGTTACGGGGCCCTGGAGGCTCTGTTGGGTTTTACTGTATGCTTGCAGCTAGCTCTCTGCAGATACACTGTTTGAAGTTCTGGTAAACGATTAGTAGCCAGTTTCAGCAATCCAGGTTCAATTTATCGGCTCATTTTTCACTCCAATAATCCATAATTGTCTTAGAATAATTACTAATCTAATTTTATTAATCATTAAAGATCACAGTAAACGTAAGAAATAAACAATGTTAACTGAATTTGGACATTTCCCGCTTCCCATAATGTTAGAACAGAGTAAGACCATGACTATTCAAACTGGACATCAGAATACCGGCCTAAGTGTTTCACTCTTGTGGGAAATTATTTGTCATCATCATCAACTCAAACTCTCATCAATCAACTTATTTGTTTAGTCTACCTTTTCTAGTTCTACTCTCTTAATAGCAGTAATCTGTATGTTTAGCATACCTCATCTACTTTCTTATTAATAGCTGTAATCTGTTTTTGTAATGATGTCTTAATCCTCTGGTGCTGTTGGGCTCCACTCATCCTCTCTGGTTTATCTTCCATCTGTTGTAACTCAGATTTCTGTACAAAAGACATTAACATGAGGTCAGAGGTCAAAGTTCAAAGATCGGAAAGAGTGGTGTATTTTTGCTTATACATGTACATTTGTCATGCATCTCACTCTAATGGATGATTGGAACTAATAGTAATGATACTCGATTGTTTCTCTCATTTAAGATAAACATGGAGAGAACTTTTGAAAGATAAGAAACTAGGAAAATCAAGACTAACGTTTCTAACATTAAAAAATATGGTTCTTCCAATGTAAGACAGTGTCAACAGTGCGTAGATGGATAATAATACCCAATATTTATAACATGCTTTTCCCAATGGCCCAAAGTGCTTACAATTTCAAATTCATATAAAAAAGTTTTTAGGGACTTCTTAAAGATTCAACTGTTGTGGATTTTCTTAATGTGAGAGGGAGTTTCTTCCATTCCATTGAGGATGCAAGAGTGAAGGTTTTATCTCCAGTCTGTTTTCGTTTAGTTGGATATGTTGATTTAAGTGGGTCTTGAGAGGATCTAGTTCTTCTACCTGGGACATACATTTCTAAACGATCAGATAAATATTATGGGGCTAGGTTATTGAGTGATTTGTATACCAAAATAAGTAGCTTAATAATTATCCGCTGTCCAATAGGGAGCCAGTGTAAATTATGTAACAGGGGTTCAGGAGGTGTGTCATGGTGGACTTCTGGAGGGGATGGAAACAATTTAAGAGGGTCACTGGTATTGAAGAAAGAAGACCATTACAGAAATTAAGACGAGAAAGAATAAGGGAGCAAATGGCATGGTTAGCACTTGACTGATCAATAAACCTACAAATTCTAGTTATGTTCCTCAAATGATATGTGACAGTACAACAAACAGTAGAAATATGATCATTCATGGTCATATGTTAATCAAAATACACCTAGGTTCTTACACTTTTCTGAAGGAGTAATACTGATTAATTACAAGGTTTTAATCAAATGCTGTATCAAAGAAAGGTTTTACAATAAATGTTATCAACATATACATACCCTTTCTGCATATTCCTCAGCTAGTTGGCCAATGACATCTGATTGTAATCCAACAATGCTACCCACCATACTAGCTGTAACTTTACCCTAAAATCATGAAATCACAACATTGATAAATTCTCATTCATCTTTATTATAGCAATCTGTTCAAAACACTTTTCAATCAAATGGACAAGCATCCTGAACTGCCTTTCAAGCCACTCAGTCACCAATATAAAATATTTTACATGAAAGCATTCGCCAGATTGTTCTCGATGCAATTATTTTCTTATCACTCATCGACATGTATCCATGTATCTGAAACTAAAGGCCTGGTCCCACTGGCCAACGGATACAAAACGTATTCAAAAATTTTATGCAGCTCAAAACTTTTTGTGCTGATGAAATCACATTGGACGGATGCTCGATGGATAGAGTGTACAATGCAATGAGTACACGACGGATGCATAGCGTTTTCCAACGGATGGCAAGATTTTTGTACATTTTACATCCGCTTTGCATCCATAAGTGCAGAGGGGACCAGGCCTTTAACTGTTTAATCTGTAGACATACAAACAGATTGTAGACAAGCAAATCTACACTTTAAGAAATACATACTCTTATTCACCCATCCCTTTATCTATCCTCCCGTTCACCCATCCATCTTTCCATCCACACACCCACCTATCCACCCATCCATCCATCCACCTACATGTATCCATCTATCTATCCACCCACCCCTCCCTCCATCCACCCCTCCATCCATACATTTGTATGTCCACCCATCCATCCATCTATCCATCCATCCATCCATTCATGCCTCCACCCATCCATCCACCTATCCATCCATCCATCCATCCAACCATCCATCCATCCATCCACCCATTTATCCATCCATCCATCCATCCATCCACCCAACACCAATCCATCCATCCATCCACCCAACGGTAACCATCCATCCATCCATCCATCCATCCATCCATCCATCCATCCATCCATCCATCCATCCATCCATCCATCCATCCATCCATCCATCCACCCACCCAACACCAATCCATCAATCCATCCACCCACCCACCCCTCCATTCATCCATCACTCTGATTCACCTCTTCTACTTCCATAGCAGCCATGCCTTTCATCAAAGCCTGAATCCTCTTCTCTTCCTTTATTCTCTCCTCCTCCGCATCCTCTCCTCCTGCTCCTCCCTTGGTGACCGGTGATAGACCAGCAGCTACTGCTTTCTTCTTTGGGTCCTTTTCAGATTCTTTCTCATTTTGACTGCTTCCTCCAACACCATATCTCCTAAAAAGACACATCAATAAAGAGGGTTAGATGTTTATCAAAGTCTAATTTTCCAATACAATTAGTGTATATAATGCGGAAAATTACTACTAGTCGATCAAGAGTGTATTAGAAAGTCAACTCAGTGCACCATCACCAATAAACTAAGTCTATTTTGTTCTGTAATTCCCCTCCCTTGATTTAGTTCAATGACAACCTGTTACAATCTTGGACACACACACAAATATCACGTATAAGATTTAAATGATTCTGCTTAAACGGACGTACATGCATGACTTCAAATCTGTGTCCGACAAGAATAATGATAAGCAAGGCATAACATTCAACTGTCAGGGGCTGAATTTACAATTTTGTCTGTAAATTGGATATGTAAATCCTTTAAAATTGATTTGATAATGTATGTTTGAGTTTCATTATTTACCTTCCGTACTCAAGTAAAGTTGATTGAACTCTTAGTTCTTCATCCCTCAGCTTGTGAGCATCAGATCGGCGGTATTTCCTCTGAGCTTTGTAGGAATCCTTGACCTCCCCTACTGTTGAAATGGAAGTGTCCTTCCTGTTATCGAAATCAACATCCTGCGGGACAAACCATTAATAATCCAGGTATTATGGAAATCTCATACAGTACAAAAATAATCCATCTTATCCTATTCTACAAATCTTCAATGGTATTTCTGATCCTCTGTAATAATCACATCTTCTCTTAGAATTCACCAACAAATGTGACACCAACTAGAAAAATCCCATCAGAATGGGAGGCCAAATTTCTAATTTGATTTCCACTGTGTGATTTGGGCCTTCATGTCGTCAGATAATGGAGTACGAGTGAACAGAGTTGAAGGCGATGCGCCAGCCGCAGATCACCAATGCATAAGGTCTATCTTTAGGCCCCCATTCCACAGAGGGGAGATCTTTGAAAGACCAAAAATTGGTGAGGTCTTACAGCAGTCTCCAAGATAACTGAAATTTGTCATCTCTGTGGAATGGCTTAGAAAGACCCCTCAAAGAACTTTGAAAGACTGATGGATATTTCTTGTGTTTACTGGTCTTAGACTAGTCCTATAGAGATCTTTTAGAGATCTTTTATGCAACAAGTGATCTTTCAAAATTCTTTCCATGGACTTTGCCTGACCTTTCAATGATCTCTCATAAGTCTTACAGTGATCTTCCAAAAAATCTTGATAGACTGTCGAAAGATCATGCAAAGACTCATAAGAACTTTGAAAGTTTATTGAAAGACTGCTGAAAGGCCATCGAACGACCATTTTCCTGTAAGACCGCTGAAAGACTGTTTTGAACCGTTTCAAAAAGTTTTGGAGATCACGAAGACCACTGAAAGATCTATCAAGAATCGTGAAAGACCTTGGAGATCTCTTGAAAAATCAAGCAAGATCCATGATCTTACAGCAGTCTTTCAGAGGTCTTGCTTTCTGTGGTATGGGGGTTTATCACAATCTCTTGTTAGAAGGAATCAAAATTCACAGAATGAAGAGTTAAGACCTACCTCTGGTGTTTTGTGATTTTTGCTGAACTGTGAGATTGAAAATGCTCTGATCTGATCACCCATCTCCTCTCTTGTCTCTATTGCTCTCTTCACCAACCACTGTAAGAAAATAACAAATCATCTAAAAGGGTGCATGTTGCTTCAGAATTCACAAGGTGTAATACAGAAACAAATCAATTGTTTTATAGTGTATCTTCAAAAGTCGCAAGGTGCAAGACAATAACAAATCAAATCATTTTAAATTGAATCTTCAAAATTCACAAGGTGTAATAAAATAACAAATCGATCATTTCAAAGTGTATTTTGTCTTCAAAATTTACAAGGTACAGGAGGTACAAGATGGTAAAGAATCAAATCAAATAAAGGGAATCTTCAAAATCCACAAGGTGTACGAAAATAAGCACACAAATCATTTAATAGTGTACATGAATCTGAAAAATTCACAAAAGAGAATAAGAGAACTCAATAATTTCATAATGCCTGAGCTACAGCTGAGGTAAAATGGGATGATTTGGTACATTAGGGTGCAAGTACATACAGTGGCAGACCGTGACCCGGAGGAGACAAAGCATTGGAGGGGCACAGCATTGTTCACAAACAATACAGTGCCCCTCCAATGCTTTGTCTCCTCCGGGTCACGGTCCGCTACTGAGTACATAATAGCTATTAAAGTGGATATTACTATTATAATAACAAAGAAACAAAAACTACAATTACTTGCAATATCACTGAAAGTGATTATTACCCCCTCCCAGAGACTTTTCTTTAATTAATTCCCTAACATGCCATTACCAATTCAGCTGTTACAAAACGTTCTCCCAAATGTTCTCCCGATGAGCAATGCATAAAATTACATTATTAACCTTCTACATTCTAAAAATGCTGACATTTTGGATTCATACGATTTTGTCCATTGCATGCGCGCACCGAGACTACAGGCACCACAAGTAAAACCACTTGTGTTTGCATGCAGCGCGTATGTTGTATGTACGCGATAATAAACAGACCGAGCTGGCACTGCATGATCATATTTTGCATCGAAATTGATAAATTTTATACGAAAAAGACTATATTTTAGGTGTCATATATAAACCAAATAATGAATGTTCTTTTCATTCGTGCAATGGACAGAATACTTTAATTGGTGAAAGATGAAATGAATGATCCGTTCAACTTGGCTACGCCTCTTTGAATGGATCATTTCATCTTTCACCTCATTAAGTATTCTTTCCATTGTACTCATGAACATTCATTATTTGTATAATATTTTGAGGTTCATACCTGAACTACAGGATAGATATGAATGAAATCCAGACCCTGAATCTGATGAGGTTCAATCCGATGAGGACATTTCATCCTTGGTAGAACAGCTACAATCTTTTCAGTAAGAGCACTACAGAAATTCAATATTATAAGTAATACAGATTCATTGGGTACTGAAAAATGTAAGAAAAGCATTAACAATCAATTTAAAAAGTCTACTTTAGATAGATCATATATAATATTTGCAAATTAATCTATAGTTCTGTTACAAGAAGCAGACAAGGGAGGTTTTCACAATGAATTAATTCTAACTTAAAAGTCCTTAAATTCCTAGTACGTACATGATATTCAACAACTTCACTGATTAACACGCGGTAGGCCACATCAAATGTGCAATCAGTAGAGTGATGCATTTTAATACATAACTAACACACAATTTTTCTCTACATACACTGTTATGGTATGGTCAACTTTTCTTCAATTCATGTAGTTTGAAAATGAAGCAGTTTTTTGAGTATCATGAAAAAGATTTCTTACATTTTCTGGCCAATAGTGGAGTTTTCTTGGAAGAGTAGATCAACATCAATATCAAAATTGCATGTCGTAATACACCAAGTCATACCGCCGACAACCTAGGAATAAAAAAATTATATATAATTATAAAAAAGCAAAAAATTATAAAATGTTCAGAAAACAGTTCCTTACTTTTGCATTAACAGCCTTTTGATACTACATATATTTCTTTCAGATATTGATTCTCAAGAGTGCTTTAAGAACTTAAAACCACAAAAAACGATGTAGAGAAATAAAAAATGGGAAATTATGAAAAGGTGTGCATTATTCTTATCAAAGTATGACAAATTATAAAGGTCAAATTCTCCATTCCCTGAAAAGTAATTCAGCCTGGCACAAAAAAATATCAAAATTGTTTAGCTACTCTTTTTCCTAGCTCTAATAATCCAAAATTTTTCATTCTTTGCAGAATTTTGAAATAAATATACCGTAAGTAACGGACTATAAACCACACCCGTGGATTAACCGCACCCCCAACTTTGGACAAAAAAAAAAAAAAATCCTCACATTATATTTGAGGTACGAAGAAACAAAAACTAAGTTAAAAATTTCAAAGTATCCAAAGAGATTACCGGTATGCGGAAATCTGCTGTTCTTGATCAATTCATCTACAAATGTTTGCAAGAAAGAAAGGTCCCGACAATATTGGCCACTTACACACTCACTCACCTAACAGTCACAGTGTACACACACACAGCAGTGCCGTTCTTGTACATTGCAAACTACGATACGGTACCAGTACATCTTATCAAATAATGATCTGTGTCTTTCCCGCCGTAGGAGGAAGAAACATTCACATTTCTTGCATCACAAACTCACAATCACTTTCAGAATTTGTCTAGCATTCGATGTCTTAGCATGAATTTTGGATACGGGATTACAGGAAGGTTCAAGAAACAAAGAAATTTGCATTTTTTACAGTTGTTTTGACGGCTTCGTACTGTCTCTCTCGTTGCGTGGCGTACATGGTATCTTATGAAAAGCAAACGGGAAAGAAAAAATAAGCTGGCGCGAAACGGGACTTTGGAGGGGATTGAGGGTTAAAATGAATAGCGCCAGCTTAAGTCGCACTATAACCACAATACAACGCAAGCTAGCTCAGCTAGCTAACTCAACTCTCGCTCAGCAGTGACAAAATATTATCGAGTATGCTTGGCTTCTCTTTGAACTTAGCGCGGGAACTTCGCTGCTTTGAACCGAGAATAAAAGTCGAAATTAGTGTCATGAAGGTGGGTGCGTTTGATTAATAAAATCGTAATAATCGCTCATTACCCTGGGCGGCTACGCCCGGCCACTCGATGTGTTGTGAACTGGCAGACGTCTTACATGTTCGGGAAGGGTTACGACGGGCTGGCTCAGACCCGTCACCGTGGATAAACCGCACCCCCGACTTCTGCTTCTATCCCGCCGAGAAAAAGGTGCGGTTAGTAGACCGTTACTTACGGTAATCTGTGGAATTTCAGGTTCATTTTTGATACAGGGGGGGGGGGAATTCCAGTTTGCCTTTTATTTCTGGTGACATGTTCCTAACAATGCTGAGCAAGTAACACTAATTCTAATTTAATTTTCTTAAATTTAGTGGTTTTCATTCAACACCAGGATGATGAGAAGGTAGTGACTGACATAGAGTAACATTTTTGACAGACACCAGTGACCTGGGTAGGATATGAACTTTACAGTCTGAAGACCTAACCACTGGACCTCTACAAACTACTAACCTTATCAAAGGGAGAAAGTCCCTTGATCCTGGCCCTGAAATAACCAGCAGCAACAAGCAGCTCAATCGTTTCTCCCAGCTTGATATTCTGTTCCTCATCTTCTCTAGTTTCAACCTGCAAAAAAATGGGAAAAATAAGCCCCTCTTTGATATAACATTGTTTTCCATATTTTAATTCAACATACAGGTAATAATCTTTCAGGATTCATATTGCAATTTGCTTCACATTTTTTTTAAATACTGCAACACAAAATAATAATGATGATGATGATAATGACGACAATAACAATGATGATGGAGATGATAATGATGATGATAATAATAATGAAAATAATAAGAAGAAGAGTAATTAAGAGGAATAAGCAAATTGTAGTAGTAATTGTAAAATAATAAATCTATTCAAAAATTTGAATTAAAAAAGTCAGTAACATTTATAATCTAAACAATATAATTTCACTGAAATATAAATCACAAAAAAACTCAAATAAATAACAAAAATTATGAAAACATAATTTTTCACTGAATGGACCTAGTATAAATGAATAAGAATGCATGAATGGCTGAAAAAAGCAATTAATACTTTGTAGTCTAGATCTAGTAATAAAGAGATGAATTAAAAAATGAATTAATGAATTAATAAACTTATCATTCTACAATAGCAATAGATCTACTTTTAACACATCCAGCAAGCACAGCGCTAGCACAATCAAGATCATCAACAGGCAAATTGAATTGCGCCGTCTGGTGATCCATTTCTGGCATGCAACGATCAAATTCGCACCTAGGCACTTACTTGAAGCCTTCAGCACTCGCCCGATTTCGCCGTGCTACCCGAAACATTTTCCAAAAAAATAAAAATCAACTAGCACCGACAAAAGGCTACATTTTAAGCCCAAGATTGTAAGTCAGAAACACCATAAAATACATTTTGTGACCTTCACTGGAAAAGGTGATCGATTTTCAAACACTAGTGGGCAAATGATAATAGAATAATAATAGAATAGCTTTTATATAGCGCATTACACCTTACACAGGTCTCAATGCGCTTTAGGAAAAAGAAAGAAAAACAAGTGGAACGCCTCTGGCAGTCTTGCCTGCATTACGCAATTTAATATCGCAGCAGTGCTAACTTTGAAAACTACTATAAAATAATCATTCACAAAAACATCATTCATATAATGACATAATACTACGTTCATTGACCATAAATGACATTTGAACAGAGACTTAAGACTGTCAACTACACCCATGTCCACATTTCATTCACTCTATCCATAAACTTTCAAAGTTATGATGGCACTTAAACAATTACCCCAACATGGCCTAAGTTTATTGACCTTAACTGACCTTTGACTTGGTTCTGTGACCTGAAACTCACAGGGGATGTTCAGTGATGCTTGATTACTCTTATATCCCAAGTTTTATGAACTAGATCCATAAACTTTCAGAGTTAGGATGGTAATTCAACAAATACCCCCAACACAGCCAAAGTTCATTGACCTTTAATGACCTTTGGCCATGGTCATGTGACCTGAAACTCGTACAGGATGTTCAGTCATACTTGATTACTCTTATGTTTAAGTTTTATGAACTAGATCCATAAACTTTCAGAATTAGGATGGTAATTTAACAAATACCCCCAACACGGCCAAAGTTCATTGACCTCAAATGACCATTGACCATGGTCATGTGACCTGAAACTCGTACAGGATGTTCAGTGATACTTGATTACTCTTATGTCCAAGTTTTATGAACTAGATCCATAAAATTTCAGAGTTAGGATGGTAATTCAACAAATACCCCCAACACGGCCAAAGTTCATTGACCCTAAATGACCTTTGACCTTGGTCACGTGACCTGAAACTCGAGCAGGATGTTCACTAATACTTGATTAACCTTATGCCCAAGTTTCTAGTCCAGTCAATCTAGCCAGAATAGGGGGGTAACCCACCACTAATTGCAACACAAGATATTCCACTGAAATGCTTTCCAGGAAGGTCCCCTAAACAACATACTAAAAGTCCCAAGAAATCCAAGCAGTGGAAATTTATGAAATTTGCATATTATGCAAATTAGCCATGAAAAATTGGAAAAAGAACGGAAATAATCCAAAGATTACAAATTAAATGTCCAAAACAATTTAATTTGAATGGAAATTCATGATAAATAACTGAATTCAATGTTTTTAATCAAAAGTGCAAAAATTTCTACCTCATTTGCATATTATGCAAATAAGCATCCTTATATGGAAAAAATGTCAAGATATTGTGAATTTTCTCATATAGACTGCTTGAGTATATTCAATTAATGTTGACATTAATATGCTACTATATCACTAAGCATGAGAATTCATCCCAATGCCTGAAAATTAATTTGCATATTATGCAAATTAGCCATTAAAAAATAGAAAATGAGGAAATTAATCCAAAGATTACAAATTAAATGTCCAGAGCAAGTAATTTTGAACAAAAGTTCATGATGAATAAATAAGTTCAATGTCTTTATTTAAAAAAGCTAGCAAATGTGCCTCATTTGCATATTATGCAAATAAGTATCCTTATATAGAAAATGTAAAGAAATTTTGATTTTTATCACATTGACTGCAGTGAAAACATTTCAGTTTTTCAAATTAATATGCTGCTATCACTAAGCATTCAAATCTATCCTCATATGATTTATATTCAAGGAAAAATACTGGAAATATGTTCTTCGCTTCCTAAGCGTTAGTCTGACAAGATGATGGGATTGGCAAGAACAAAGCACAGTATTTGAATTGGTGTGTAGTTTGTTAGAGTTGACAACCATTTCTTATGTGGATGGGAACGACTTAGACTTTCTTGAAATTTCACCGCATAAACATGATAAAGTGAGGCCAGGAAAAGCAAACTTATGGCAGGTAAGATCTGATGAGTAGTCTCATTAAGAAGTGCAGCAGAGATTCCGTCTGGCCTTGTAGCTTCATGCAGGTTGTTTTCTTTAACATTTTCTTCAGTAGTCTGGCTACACCTGCTTGACTAAACAATATGTTATCTGGCCATATCTGGGTCAGGACTGGGTCCCAGGACTTCAGCATCATCATCATCATGATCAGTGGTGAATACTAAGACTAAAAATATTTGCCTTCCTTTAATAATGATATTCCAATGTAGTCATAGCTATTGATATTAAGGGATTCCAACATGCTAATTGTTACAGCCTGGATCATTGTCAATCCGGTCAACAAATTATGTATTATAGGCTTGTCTACAAACCCTCTTATGGTCCTCTTTAATGCATTGTAGCAATTCTGAGCTTTACCTTACTGATGCTTTTGGAGCATTAAAATGTGCAAGCCTTCCTAGCCTTTCTCTAAAACTCTTGACATCTTCCGACACAACTTATGTCCATTGTCTCATTGAGGCAACGTGTGTCGGAAGAAGACATGGTTAACGGTGTGTTCCTGTTAAAGTCCTCTTGATTGGCATTCAGTCTCCTATGCTCGACTTGTCGGATTTCAGTACAGAGAGTTGTATGATTGTCCAAAGTACATCTGCATGACACTATTAAAGTCAGCATTCCTCCAGAAGAACATCCTTAGTTGTACCATAAAATGTTTATTCCTCTGGACAACCTCACAGTATACCCATGATTAGCACATTGTGGCAAATAAACCCTGGAAGTGGTACACACTGTCTAATCAATGTTGGATGGTATTTGATGGTTATGTTAAGGGTGTTCCATTATGTTGTGTCCTCTTGTTGGAAAGGCAATAATCTGGCTTAGTCCTCCATCTGGTTTGTTCATTGTCTCACTGAGGAATTTCTGTTTACCATAAATATCAGAAAATTAATATTATTATTTGCATACAACTTACTTAGAAACTATAGCTTTAATATTTGGAGATGGTTCCCATAGGAGATTTATCAAAGAGGAAAGAACAGAAAATGGATGCTTCATCATAAAGCAGCAACTGGATTCAGCAAGAACGTCTAATCACGATTCCTGTATCTGAGAAAGATGCCTATAATGCAATTTAAGCCTTCATCATGAATTTATGAATAACTTTCATGTCGCTCGTATAGGCAAATGCCCATTGTTACTCTTATTAAGCATGCCCAGAGATCTTGTGATCCAAGCAAGTACTCATATTCACCACCAAGACAAGTGATGATGATGGTGATGATGATGATGATGGGTTCTTGTAAAGCGCCGGTATCCGCCTCAGCTGGGCGCTCATGGCGCTTGCTCAAAAATAGGAAATATCTCACAAATTTCAATGTCTTCAAACAGTGCTTAGTATCATTATTCAGTTCATGTACTGTCCTAGTAATGCTACAATTGAGTTATTCTTGTCTTGAGATAATGCTGGAGTGGGGAACAGAAAGGTCTTCAGGTAAGACTCAAAAGTTGATTGGGTCTCTGCTCTCCTGATAAATTGGGGAAGGCTATTCCACAGCTTGGTCCAGAGATGTAGAAGGCTCTGTCACCCCAGGTTGTGTGGCTGAGAGATTCCCTCAGCAATGCTAGAGCTGCTGATCTGAGACTGCGTGTTGGTCTATGCTGAGATAAGAGCTCTGAGATGTAGGGTGGAGATTTATCGTTAAGCGCTTTGAATACAAGGACCCCAAGTTTATAAGCTAATTGGTGTGCTACAAGGACCAAATATTCGAAGCTAATGGGCTTTTATTTGTACGGGTGTGACATCTTGTGCTGATCACTTGGCAATCCAGGAGTTGCTAGCATGGACTATACTCGCAAGAAACGCAAAGTCTCTACAAAGTCAAGAAGAGAGCAAGACTTGGATGGAAATAATGAAGCATTCAAGCAGTGGCATCCATGTAGAATGGACTCATCATTGTACAATATGAGTGGGGTAACTGCTCGTGACAAAAGTCAATATCAATCAAGCAAGAAGTGTAGGGAAGGTCATCATGGTTAATACACATAATCTACATGGAATTTTAGAGGAAAGTATCACTTTTGTGTTGCCTTGAATATTTATAACATGTCGGATGCTTATTTGCATAATATGTAAATTACACTTCAGATATTAAGCTGATTATTAATGTATTAGCCATTCTTAGTGCTCACATCATATTGATCTAGACTGAAATGTTTTCATAACTGTTTTTGTGAGAAAAATCAAAATTTCTGGATTTTTTTCCATATAAAGATGCTCATATATATGCAAATGAGGTAGATTTATTTACGATTTTTTTTTTTTAAATAAATAAATTTGTAAAACTTATCATGGGCTTCAGTTCAATTCGTATTGATTTCTGCACTTGATTTCCAATATTTGGATTATTTTCCTTATTTGTAATTTATTATGGCTAATTTGCATAATATGCAAATTTTGTGATTTTCCATATGCTTGTATATTTAAGGACTTTTAATATGGTGTTTAGGAAACCTTCCTGTAAGGTATTAACATATTCCAATTTCAATAGATAATCTACTTGCAATTTTTGAGGGATGTATCACCAGTGTGTTTTCTTGAATATTTATAACATGTTAGATACTTTTATTTGCATAATATGCAAATTACACTACAGACACTAAGCTGAATACAAATGTATTCAAAGTCCATAGTGATTGCAGCATGTAAATTCCAACATTAATGAAATTTTCAAGCAGATAATGAGAGAAAAATCACAATACCTTGACATTTTTCAATATAAGGATGCTTGTTTGCATATTATGCAATTGAGGTAGATTTTTTTGCACTTTTGACAAAAAACATTGAATACAGTTATTTATCATGAATTTTCGCTCAAATTGAATTGTTTTGGACAATTAATTTGTAATCTTTGGGCTATTTTCCTTATTTTTTCTAACTTTTTATGGCTAATTTGCATAATATGCAAATTTCATAAATTTCCACTGCTTGGATTTCTTGGGACTTTTAGTATGTTGTTTAGGGGACCTTCCTTGAAAGCATTGCAGTGGAATATCTCGTGTTGCAATTAGTGGTGGGTCAAACCCTATATTGACTGGACTATTCATGAACTAGGTCCATATACTTTCTAAGTTATGATGTCATTTCAAAAACTTAACCTTCGGTTAAGATTTTGAAAATAATTTTCCCAGCATGGTCTAAGTTCATTGACCCTAAATGACCTTTGACCTTGGTCATGTGACCTGAAACTCAGGCAGAATGTTCAGTAATACTTGATTAACCTTATGTCCAAGTTTCATGAACTAGGTCCATATACTTTCTAAGTTATGATGTCATTTCAAAAACTTAACCTTAGGTTAAGATTTGATGTTGACGCCGCCGCCGCCGCCGCCTCCGTCGCCGTCGGAAAAGCGGCGCCTATAGTCTCGCTCTGCTATGCAGGCGAGACAAAAAATAAGGGAAAGCTGCAGGTAATGCTTTGATAATAATCTTTTCAGTTAAATAAATGTTTTCAATGCAGATTTAAATTGCCTAATTGTATCAACTTGCCTTAAATTGTGTGGGATACTATTCCAGAGTTCCGGAGCTGCATGCACAAAACCCCCGTTCGCAATAAAACTTTGTCTTAACAACAGGTACGTTATATAAATCCATATGAATTGATCTAAGATTTCGAACAGGTTCATATTTAATACAAGTAACTCTGACAGTGACAGATAAGATGGAGCCATTTGTCGAAAACACTGAAAGGAGAGTAGTAAGATCTTGAACTTAATATGTGACCTGACAGGCAACCAATGCAAGGATCTTAATACAGATGATACAGATTCATATCACTGTCAGTACAGAAAAACAGTTTAACAAATAATTAACAATAACAGATTCAATTTCATGTTAAATCTAGACAGCTGGCAGCCGTCTGTTTCGAGGAGTTTTTTAACATTTTTTTTTTTTTTTAATTTCTCCTCATACACAGACGGCTCGCTAGCGTGCAGCCACCATTAGGGGACTTGCAATGCAAAATCCCCCCGTCGGGGCTCTTCAATTTTTGTCTTTAATGAGTAAAAATTTTGAAAATTCACGCGACCAAAATGCAAATTAATATTCCCTCTTGGCATCAATTGCCAAAAAACGGAGGAAAATCAAGTTAAAAGGAACAAAAACAGTGACTTACCTCGGCTGCCGGCTGTCGCGCAAATTCACTTCCCCGTTTTATCCGATCTTAAGTACATAAACATATGGCCATTGAGTCCCCTGTACAGATCGCGCTAGAACTTCGGTCTCTGTATTTGGTGAGTGAAGCCAACGGAGTTCAGCTGAACAACCAACATAACACTACAGAGATCGAAGCTTTTGGTCTAGTTAAATCATGCAAAATCAATTCTAAAATTAAAGACGATATAGACTTGTCCAAGTTACAAGATTTTTGTGAGAAAATCACTGCTTGCTGTAAACAAAATTTTACTTGAAGTTCACTTCAGGGCTGAGTTTAGCCTTCTTGTTATTTCTTTTGACTTTTTTGTTCAGATTGGAAAATCATTGACATTACCCATCACCAATACAGACGTGTGGGACTGTGTCAGCAGTTACCGCAACAATAATTCGGTTATATTCAGCTTTTTTATTGAAATAGAAAGAGTTTCTTATCGAAAGTACAACTTCTATGATTACCTCAACTTCGTTGCCATCAGCATCATATAAAACACTCTTTTTGGAGCTACTTCGAGGCCTGGAAGGTCTTCGGAATACACTGGACGTCGCCATTTTCACCTTTTTTCTGCTAGGATCGGATAAAGGAACTGCCCACTTCCGGAGCGCGGTGGTACGTACGTGAGCGATATATGATCGCAAATACGTGGTCATGCAGCCCCGTTTTGTAAAATTTGGACAGCGGGAAGGGACCAAGGGACCCCTTCATCTTTCCTTTCACTGCCCCTCTAACCTCCTATCTCCAAATTATACAAGTTTTCTCTTGGTTATTCTCTTTCTATTTTTTCTTTCATTTTGTCATTCATTCATTACTTAGTTTCCCTTGTAATAGAAAATGAAATAACATATATATATATTTTTTAAATCTGTGTTCTAATTGCCACCTGTCTCTCTTTCTCTCCCTGTGATATATTTCTTTCTGCATTTCTTTCTATTCAAAATACATCTTTCTTCAACAATGATATGTGCCCCCTCCTTTTTTTTGGTGGGGGCGGGATATTAAGCCTACGCTGAATGTACATTTGAAACAGCAAATTTGACAAATTTGGCAAGCAATACTAGTAGTTATAGTCTGTTTCAAATTCAACATATGTACCTCTCTCACTCAGTCCCACACGGCAGCATGCATCATCATCATCGTCATCAATGCATCATCATCATCATCACCACCACCATCATCATCACCACCATCATCATCATCACCACCACCATCATCATCACCATCATCACCACAACCACCACCACCATCACCACTATCATCATCATCATCTTCATCACCATCTTCATCACCACCATCATCACCTTCATCATCAATCATTATCATTATAACCATCACTATCACCATCACCATCACCACCATCATCATAATCATCATCACCATCACTATTACCATCACCACCATCATCACCACCACCACAGCCACCACCACCACGTACCACCACAATCATCATCATCATAATCATCATCATATCATTATCAATATCATAATCATCCTCATAATGTGGGGTACAAGTTTGGATTCACAAACACAAGCCTAAGACAAGAAATAATTTAAAAGAATTAAAAAAATATTGATTTTACTTCTTTTATAGACATAAATAAATAATCAATTTATTACTTAATCTTTAAAAGTAATTACAATTAGCAAGTATTTCTTTTAAAATGGGAACTTCATATGGCACATACAAAATGACATTCCAAGTTTCTTTGCACCAATAAAATATTTGGTCATTTCACATATATTTCAAAGGAAATTGTGGACAGACTCAACATAGGTCAACTTAATCTCCAATTTAGAATTGTGGAAGCTTACAACTCAAAACTTTCCACTGTTCCATTCTTATGCTGTACCCTAAAAAAAAACCCATCAAACTTTTGATCGACTACAATTTGTCAGTACATTCTTTGCTGCCATAGATTTAGAAACTTGTTTTAGAAAAGGTAAATTGGAATAGTGTACTTCTAAAAGGTGTTTACAAATCAACATCAATAGTTGTAGAGATCAATGACATACTGTTCTTCACATTTTGAACATAATTAACACCATGGTACATGTTAAACTTCTGCTTACAATTTCAATCACAAATACATTAAAACATAAATGCACTGTTATTATTGTAAATTTATATCTCTATTAATAATAGGAGTTTGATGCATATGCTTACCCAATAAATCTAAAATCACAGCAGCAATTTGTCACCACAAGCAGGGCTTTGAAAGAACTAAAAATATTGTACATATTGCAGCATATGAATATTCTAGAATGAGTATGATGCAAACATTCACCTAAAACAGATAGAGAACCCCAAGAGAGGAAAGCCTGGAAGAAGTCTTGAAGAATATAGCTAACACAGATACATGCATGCTCTTACACACAGACAGAAATATAGAATGGGGAAAGAGAGAAAACAATTTTACGGAGATGGTTGGGTTTTAATTTGAAGTAATTTGGTTGTGATGTTTATACATGTATCTAAATGGTGCATGATTATCTCCCTATCACCCAGTACACATGTTACAGTGACTGAAAGAGGAAGCCCCCTTAACAACAAGTAGATTTTTTTATAAAAAGATAAAAATAAGCATAATGCTGAAAATTTCATCAAAGTCAGATGTGAATTGGAAAAAAATTATGACATTTAAAATATTACTCATTTTTCAAAAACAAATAAATGGACAACCTGGTGATATGCAAATGAGATTGCAGATGAAGTCACAAACTATTTTTTTTATTTGAATGTATGATTTATACAATATTTCAATTATTTGTAGATTTGACAAGAAGGAAACTCTTCAATGACTCAAAAAAGAATACAACAATTGCAGTCCCGTATGTTGAGGGAGTAACCAAACTTTGTTTCACATTATGAGGAACAATTAAAACATTTCATACTTCATTATAAAAACAAAAACAAGTAAATAAATTGATGACATCACCAGTACCCTCATTTGCATATCAACCAGGATGTGTATGTAACTGTTTTGTGAAAGTAAAGGAAAAAAAATGTCATAACTTTCTTATTTTACATCTGATTTTGATGAAATCTCCTGCATTGTGCCCATTTGATTTTTCTCATTTTATACCTTTTTTTTTGGGGGGGGGTGGACTTCCTCTTTAATAAGTCCTGGGGCAAGAAAGATTTTAAAAAAGAAGCTTATCAACATGCTTACAGTATCTAGAGAACAATTTATCCCTTACTGTTTTGAAATTGATTCACGAAGGCTCCACCAAACATACTTTTAAACAAAAACACAATTCCTAAACTGTCAGGTTTGAAAAAAAGAACTCTCAAATTTAAAGGAAGTTCAATTGTCAATACTTCTCCGTTTGTGAGGGTTATGACACAGCAAATAAAAAGAATAGGAAAACAAAAACAATACAAAACAAAGTCAACAAAGATTTTTTTCTCCAAAATATACAAAATCTTCTAGCATTGCATCAAGCTCCCTGAAAAGGCACATAAATAATTTGCATATTAAAGAAAACAAAAAGCACTCCTAGGGAAGGGTGTTTCAAAATGACATATGGAGTTTTGCGAGAAACTTATATATTTGACACCAATTACAAATGTAAAATACAAAGATGTAATTAATTAAACATATGAAATCGAAAGATCGCTGTTTCCTGTTGCAAGGGACAGTCTAGCAACTAATCATACACGTCCATTTCTTTCACAATGACTTGCCATCATTTTATTATTTATGGTAGGTCATCTATGCCAATGCTACTTTGAATTTTGGCCTCTCAAGGAACACAAATACAAAGAACTGGAGGTTTGCATCCTCTTCCAGTAAACCCAATGTTCAAGCAATTGTCCAAATCAAACTTTCAAGAAGGAAATTGGAAAAGTTCTTGGACAAAGAGAACAGACACAATTATGGAGGTCAATTAATTAAAACAGAGGTTTCTTTATAATGAGAATTGAGAAGTTTTTAAAGCTATTGAGACAAAATAAAAATATGAATCATTAGAATATTTCAGTAGACTTTGCTAAACCACATTAAGGAATGGGTTCAGAAGGATAAATTTATTGATATCCTGTAGAACTATGACCATTATTTATAATCCTTAATATCCAATATCCATTATAAATGTGAGTGAATTCTACACACCCAGTTCTCATTCGTCACATAAACTGATGCGTTGCCTTTGTTTCATTTACCCACATGAATGGCATGAAAACACAAACAGATATTTTGGTTCAATAGATGTATAGTAATTTACGCAAGGAATATGTGCTTGCTATTACCAGTGGCGGATCCAGGGGGCATAGCCGGCCCGTGCCCCCCCCCCCTTTTGAGAGGCACAAGTAAAATTGTAATGTAAAAATGCTGTTAAAACAGAAGTGTGCCCCCCCCCCCCATTTTGAAAGTGAAGACCTTTTTTTTTTCCTCGGGGAAATGTGCCCCTCCCCCCTTTCGAAAAATCCTGGATCCGCCCCTGGCTATTACACAATTTGTGCATGAATGTGTTAACACTGCTACACAGAACTTTTAAAATGGGAGGGGAGTATCCCTTGTAAGAGAAAGATTAAGTAAAGTATTCAAAACATGGCAAGGTTTCATTTGTATACTACTGACAAACATGGAATGGACTTAATAGAAAAGTATTGCATATATTAGTTGTTCTTTATACTTTACGGTAACAAATAGTTATTCAACCTATTTTGTTCCCATAATTCCATCAAAAATCATTACACATCAGATTCTACTATTTCTAACTATATTACAGACAATAGCGCAGATCGACAGCTCACGCCTGCAGTTTGGCAAAACCATAATATATTCAATGCTAAGGAATATCAAATAACAAAAGATTTTACATGCTTTTCTGAAATAAATAACATGAGTTCCCAACCCTAATACAAGAAAGATCCTTTCCTTGTTCTGTATGCATTCCTTATATAATACGTGGCTGTTTGAACCTCTTAACTATCCTCTCCCCCATAAATATACGCTACTTAAGTCCATGTCGTATTTTCTATTGCATATTTCATGTTTAATCTGCTATGAAAGAATGCAAATCCTGTAATCTGCAATACAAGAATACCTAGGGTGCTAATCAATTCCATCCTGTTTAATATGTGACCTCACCTCAGAATGCAATGCACATCTGTCCAGGGGCCCATCTAACAAAGAGTTGCGATTGATCCAATCACTTGCAACTATGGACAGCCAGCAACGTCAACATATAAAATGTATGTTTGTTCAAAAGATTTTCTAGATATGAATGAATATCCATGAATTCATTGATTTGACAGTTTGGTGTGTTCTCCTCCTTTGTTTACAAAAGACATTTTGCAAATTTCCTGAAGAAAACTTTATGACACTGATGGATTTCCATAGAGTTACGATTGATTGGATCAATCGTAACTCTTTGTAAGATGGGCCCGTGGTGTAAAGTCAAAATTTGCATTACAAAATACTGCAGTGTGAAATAATTACACAAAACAGTACTAAAACTAACGGTGACATATTTTTTCAACACAAAATTAAATTACATTCAGGTTTGCACAGGTCTATTAACTTGAAAACAATATCCTTGTTTTTTTTTGTTATCAAATATGAGATCTATGAGATGCAACAAGAATCAATTTCTTTTCAAGATGATAGGGTAACTCATCAATTTATTGCACTAGGATGAATACACAGCATACATGTAGATTATCATTTTTTTCTCTGTCGTTTAATTCCACAATGTTTAGACATCAGTGCCGCTGTTTCAATTCAGTCAATGTCAAATCTCCCTTGTGATTGAAAACCTTCACACTGGCATGACAACATTGATTCTATTGTTCCTATATTCCCTTGTTCATTATATTTACATCAAAATAATCTTATCATAAAGATATCCCCTAACACTTCCATAAAATAATAGCACCACAATTAAAGGAAGAAAGATATATGCAAAGAATATGTATGCCTTTGGTGGGATGGGTAAAACCTACATGTAGATTTTTGTTAAATATACTCAATGTATTTTAATACTTGAATTGAAAAAAACTATGAGCAAAAAAAAACACAACGCCTTTCATCGATGAAAGCTTGTCAACGATTCAATAGGATAAAGAATTGTTCCATCCTTCCAATCTTTCAAAGGCATAGGGACCATTAAGTCTCTTTTCAAGAATGATTCTTTATGAAAATGTGAAATTAAGCCCCCCCCCCCTTTTTTTTCTTCTAAATAATGATTCAACCGATTGACATCAGAAAGCTAGAGACAAATATTATATCGTAATATTTTTCCCCCTACATCCATGCTTTACATTTTTCCTTACAATTTAGACATCCCAATTTCAATTTTACCCAACATACTGGATGTTTAATATTTAATCTTTTAAACATCATATGTTTTATGGTATATTCTTTTATTATACCTAACACTGGATTCAAACTTCGAAAACAAGAGATTTACCAACTTTTGTACCTATAGGCTTTAATAAAAAGCAGGAAAACCAAAATTGTTTTTCCTGCAAATGTCAAATTGTTCTCAAATACTTTGAAACTTCTTCACAAAACTAAGATGCTAATGACATTTGTTAATTATTCTGCCTACAATTACTCTTCCATCTCCCAGCCTTTAAATCTTGTCAGTCTACATTCTATAGTAGAATGTATTGTCTGTGCTGTATTCTGTTTCTCTGACATAATTTATCTCTCCTCCTCGGGTACTTGAGACAGAGAACCACTTTCTCTCCACAATATTAATCTATTGACAGTTGTTACCTCATCATCTGTCTTCTTGCACTTAATGTTCTTCCATTATTCCACCAACCCCTTTCCCCTAACACCTTTTTTTTCAAGTAAAAGATCCCCAAAAATACAGCTTTCTAATATCTTCACTACATCCCTTATATCTTGCAGACACAGAGGAAGAAATAAGAAGACATCTTACTTGCATCCTTAACCTGGTACTTTTTACACATTTTATCTATTTTTATTCTAAACTCTATCTTTCAACTTTTCTTTCCCTTTGTCTACCCACTCTGCAGATGTAGAAAGATATGCATTACGTATTTGATACATGACACCATAAAGAGTGGTCTGGGGAAATTGTCTCCCCTTCCCTCCTTTACTTCAATCTCAATCTTCATTCTTTCATGGATCTTATCAGAATAAACATGGATCAGAAAAACAGAAGATAGGATATCTTCTTCTTTCAGTTCTTCTCTCCATCTGTGTGTTGCTGGACGGTGACAGCTGTACCACTCTCAGTATAGACAGAGATCGAAATAAAATCAGCTGACCGAGCTCCTTGGTTCTTCCTCTCTTCAGCGTAGTTGTTCTTCAATCTCCTTCCTCCTGTTTTGTGAGAACTGGATCCCTCTCATTATATACTAAGATGTTGTCGTCCTTGGCTCATCTTTGACTCTTCAGCAAAACTTGCCACAAGAACACAAGATCATTTATCAAGACCTTTCATTTATCTTCTTATCCTCCCTCCTGTTTTGTGAGAACTGGAACCCTCTCATTATAAACTAAGATGTTGTTGTCCTTGGCTTATCTTTGACTCTTCAGCAAGACTTGCCACAAGAACACAAGATCATTTATCAAGACCTAGCATCTATCTCCTTCGTTTTTTTTATCTTCTCAGTTCTTCAATATTCTCCTTCATGCTTGGTATGAACTGCACAACACTCAGTATAAACCAAGATGTTGTCCTTCGTCCACTTTCGACTCTTCAGCAAGACTTGCCACGAGAACACAAGATCCATTTATCATGACCTTCCATCTATCATCTTCCTTCTGCTTCTTCAGTCGATCTTCTCCAGACTTGGTGGGAACTGAATCAGTCTAAGCTCGCTGCCAAAGTCACAGACAATCGTAGGTGAGTTTTCGATGGAAAGAATGTTCTTCACACGGACGTGCTTGTCACCTAGGTTGAGCTCTCGGATCGGTTCTCCATTTACAATGTCCCAGACAACCAGATATCCCTACAAAAATCAACAAATTTAATAAATGAAATATATGGTTTAATGAATGCTAAAATTTCCATGACAGGTTGAATCATTGCCTTGAACATTCTAAATGACAATACAATGGAATATTCAACAATTATATGACGTTCAAAAAGATCAGAATCACAATTAGTTACAGAATTTAGCATCTTTTTGGTTAAAAGACTATTTCATATAAGCAAAACTTGTATGGGAAAGAGAAGTAAAAGTAAACTGTTCTCTACAGAAAGAAGTAGAATATTACAAGAATAAGATGTTACAGTTGCAACCATAGTAATACTTTCAAAATACAGCTTTTTTGTGCAGTCTTCAATTTTTTTAAATAGCAAAATACAAGGTTTTAAAAGCGCATTGACAATATAAAATTTATTTTATCTATTAGTTCTTACCTTGGCACCAGTAATCATGAGTTTATCATTCAAAGTAGCAACACTACTACTGCATCCACCATCCTATGAAAAAAAAAAAACGGTCATTGCCATTATAATACCTGGCATTTTAACACACTATTAGAAAAATACAAAAGAAACATTATATGCAGTGATTCCTTGTACATATTTTCATGAAAGTTATCCTATGTAATCAAACAAAGGGCACTATTCAGGCATAAACCATGAGGCCTTATTTGTTCGAATTTAAGAAAGTGGACAATTTGAAGAATGTCAGGTTCATTTGAAATCCAGCTCATGAAATATTGTTGTGGAGGTCTTTCTACATATTTGTCTGCTGATTACTGTCAGCGCTGACTGAATTTGAGATTGGCTGAAAAACACTGGGCTCCCAACTATTACAGTAACTGTGACTACTCTCAGAGAATAATTTCTTTGTTGATGCTGATTACTTAAATAAAATGCTCCCAAGAAGAACATTTCATGAAAGGACTTATCGGATGTTATATCTGACAAAGTATGTTTTATCACAGTTACCCTTGACAGAAACTGTACTTCTCAGCCAATCAACATCAAGGAAAGTTGATCAGATCTTAAAAACGTTGATGAAATGCTCTCCAGGGTCCCGTAACACAATGGTTAGCGATTAATCATACGCATTGATTTTTACAATTGATTGTACATTGTAGTCAATTTAATCAATCGTAGAAAAATGTTCTACGATCATTGCTTAGCTTTGAGTTACACGGGCCCCTGGTCTAATTTAATGAATTTCACCCATTCCATAACACATATCATTATATGGCATGAGAAGCCTCCCTGCTCCCCTACACCATCATCAAGCCCTCTCCCCCACCCCTTTAATCCAGTAATCCTACTGAACTCACCAGTTGTATAACATGTAACATCCATCCCTGTAATCTAGTCAAAACACAGCTTACTATCCAAGCTAACATATAATATATATGCTGAGGCATACAGCAAAAACTTAAAACGATCCCACTAAGTCCTCCCTGCCCCTCCCCCACCAACCTACATGTAATCCCCACAACCCCCCTTTAAACCAGTCATCCCTATGAACTCACCAGTTGTATAACATGTAACATCCATCCTTGTAATCTAGTCCACACACACAGCTTACTATCCAAGCTAACACACAGTACATGCTGAGGCGTACAGGTAACACTAAGAACTGTGCTAGTTGGACCTTTGAGAGCTTTCAACATATCGCCCCGCGATGTGTCCCAAAGTCTCACTAAACCATCTGTTGAGCCACTTGCTATGTTATTGAATGGATCCTAGAGAAAAAGAAGAATGAAATGAAAGATCAATTTCGGCAAATCATTCACTTTGTCATTATTGCTTGATTGTCACTTTAGCTAGCATTTCCTTAACTTTACTGCATGCAGCTGCAACTACCAAATGATTTGCTGGGTAATAACACTATGTTAGGCTACACATTGCTGCATTTTGCTAACACAGCAATACGTAGCTAAATGCAAAGACAAGATTAAACGCCCAAATACATAATTTAGCAGAGACATTATTCTGTCAAGTTGTAAACATTCATAACGATATCATCATTTTAAGAACTGTCATTGTAATGGTTTTCTATATGAGAATGAATGCTCTTACCTTATCTACATAAAGTGATGTGACACTACCAGCGTGTCCTCTCAAAGTGAACTTACAATTAAGATCATCTAAAGAATAAACCTGGAAATAAAAACGCACAAGAAGAGAGGCGTTAGGTACTGTCAAAGGAACTGCCAATCTCCTTGAGATGTTCAGGGTCCATATTAAGCCATTGATTACTAATTTTGCAATTCGCATAGGCTTTGCAAAGAGACCATCCAGACCAGTAGGCAAGGGGTTGGCAAATAATTGCAGATGTTCTATTGCAATTTTGCTTTTTCAACCAATCAGCTTACACTGTTTCAGTGGCTTATAACAGAAGCTTGATAAGAAGGCTTATGAAGCAAGAAAATCTTTAAACCCAAAGGACAGAATAACAAATATAGGTTTTGAACCAGAGGTCTTAAATAAAAATTCCATGCAATGCTTATAGTTAGATGTAATTCAGTCCATGATGACAACACAGTTTACAGTTTTCTGAATAGGTTTGCATTGAATGGGATTATAGTTCACTTATTACAGGGGTGTGAGTGGTCACAAATAAAAAGATCTGAAAAAAGCTAAAACTTGTAGAAAAAGTCTGAAATAGAAAGAGCTCCCATACTTTTTGTACAGAGGAAAGCCAAAAATAAGCTGAAATTAAGCTGAAAATCAAACGAAAAAAATCTGAAATCAGATAAAAATCTGAACTCTCACACCCCTGTTATTATCATGGGTTATTCAGTGCTGGATATATTATCTGGCAGAGGAATTCAGGGAAACCATTCTAGGGTACATAAAATAAAAGCTGTATTATGTGACCTGCCATACCTGAACCAACAAGTTGCCAGGGAAGGTTCTCTGTAAATAGCCACAATAATCATTTGGTCTTCAAAAGACAAAGAGAATAGAGGAGTATTTCCTCTTCATTCTATCAAAATTGACCTTAATTGAAGCCATTTTCAGGGCTGCAAGAAAGTGAACCCAGAAACCTTGTTTTCTCCTTGCTCGATTAATTTCATTAATATTCAATGGAGTACTTGTGTGCATTATCCTTGATCAGTTTTGACAAGATATATATCACTAGTTTTAGGAAATTTAAGTGTAATTACTGTCCTAATTTGTTTGTATATATTTTGTATTCTAGTTATTCGTATATTAGATTTTGTATGCTAGTTATTCGCATATTTCAATAATTAAGGTAATTTATGTTGTTGTTGCTCTTTTTTTTTTAAGGATTTCGATAGGTTAATAGTACTCCTGTGCAAGGTGTGATATATTGGAATATTCACATCCGTTTCATTAGTTTAATTATCAAAAATTGTTAAGTTTAATTTCATGTAAAGTATATACTGGGTCATTTACGTGGTGCAATTTAGGTTAATGTTTTATAGTCAATTTCTCCAAGTACCCCTTATGGGATACCTGGATACTCTTCTTCTTTCCTTCTCCTTTTCTAGTTCTTTCTCAAGTGCACTGCGGGTATGCCTAATGTCTTAATGCCCAATGTTTTATACTCTTTATTGTTTAATTTCTTGTGATTCTTCTGATTTGTAATTCATGGTCATTTCAGTCTGTACTGCGAGACATGTTGTTTTCAATAAAATCCATTCATCTTATCTTACCTATCTTATCTTAAGCTTAGCATGTGCTTTTTCAAGCTGTATAAAAATATCCCAATTGATTTTGGTGACCTATTGTTGGTTGAGGGTGGCAGGTCAGATACATGCTTTTATCAGTATTTCATTTAATGGAATTCATTTAGTTCTCTTTAACTTACCTTGAGTGTATAATCTTGACTAGCTGTAACGAGTTGTGCCTCATTGGCTTGTATAGTATTAATAGGTTGCTGATGAGCCTGGACAGTCTTTAATAAACTCAAGTGAACCACAGGTGGATACTGGTAATAACTGTCATAGCTTACTGTAACTGGGGAAGCAAAAGTGACATTGGAAAATCCAGAATTATTACAAAAGAAAAATGTGCATGGACAGAAAGAAACTGATGAAGATAGGAGCAACTTTGAGTTGCACTTTTTTTGTTTTTTAATCTGTAAATAACCAAAATAAGAATCATATGACATCATTCTGAAAGCTGAATTATCAAGCACCAGGGTCCTGTTTCGTAAAATATTTAGGATTACGCTCACTTTGTCATTAATCATTACAACCATGGAAACAGCTTTCAACAAGTCAAGGTTTCCATGGTTATTAGCATAATATAAAAATTGTAATTGTTTAGTCTTTATGAAATAGGCCCGAGGAGTACCAAGACTTCCAGACATGACCAATGTACAAGAAACTACTGTACTTCATCAAAACGTAACAGCAATGAATGAGAGGTCTGCTGATTCTATATGGTGCACTAACAGGACAACTTTTCATCAGAGTTGTACACTAAAATCCTTGGTTTTGATTGGTTGGATAAAATGTTCACAATCACTGCAATGCAATTTGTCAGTGATGGCAAGTTTTGTGAAACAGGGTCTTTGACTCACCTCCTACACTTTGAAATCCTGATAGCTGCAAGAAGTCTATACTCCCACCTAACCTTGCAATGACCAGGAGATTGCGAGTGAAGCATACACCTGTTATACCAGGTTGGGATTGGTCACCGTTGTAAGATGACCAAGCTAATAATTGACCATTCTCACTGCTCCATAACTGTAAGTAAGACAAAACAGGGAGAACATTATAACAGTTTCCCAGAGACTGTACTCATCTACATGTGTGTGTAAGCCACAAAAATGAAAATAATTGTGCATTTCTCTTCAAGCAGGTAAACATAAACAGTCCAATATATCTTTTACGTCCAATATATCTTTTACGTGTAATAACTACCTTTGGAGATCACATGTTATGGGGGTAGAATCCATGAGAAGAATGATTGCTACAAGTCTAGAGCAAACATGTCATGGCATGATTTTAGATTTCTTCTTTTTTGCTCCAAACTGAAACCTCAGACTAGATAATGAGGCTAAACAATATTCAAAGTTGTCTTTTTCTTACAAAAACTAATCTGTATTACAATTTTTTTGTCTAATAGTGATTACAGTACTGCATTCTACAAATAAACCAATCTTGCTAACAGAATTAATCAGCTTACCTCAATACTTCCATCACTACATCCAGCAGCGACCACTTCATCTTTGCAGGCCAGACACCATACTGTAGAACACTCGTTTGGACCATCACCTCCCGCTCCTACAAGGGGTGCAGACTGTACCCCTCCTGCACCTGTTGGATCGACCACACCCTCTCTGTCTGACGGACTACCAAACATATCCACCTGGGAGAAGTCAGCGGATACTGTACTATGAGTCCTTGACTTGGTGAGCTGATGTTGCTGGAGGTAGGGATCATCATCGCAGCTAGCCACTCCAGAGCTTCGGCTGGAAGACTGTGAAGGATGCCTTGCTGCAGAGTACATCTGTTCGCCATTCCCGTAGTACCCGTCCATACTGAACTGCATGCCAGCTAGATCCTTTGAGCTTCCTGGGCGAGGCATGCTGCCTCCATTGCCTTCCTCTGGGATGCTGAAGTGTGACGACAGGTCTTTAGAGCTTCCCGGACGTGGCATGACAACCTCTGAGCTGTTTGGTGAAGCGCGCTCTGTTGGCTCAAGAGGGCTGAATGGACTTGAAGGAACGCTGCAATGATTGGGGGTCTTCAAGGGCTGTGTAGGTGAGGTTGGTTGCCGGGGTAGACTGTTGCTTGGGCTACTAAGGCGATATCTGAAAGTAACAATGAACATATCCATATCAACAGAATTCAGACTCACGATTCATGCTAATTCATGCTATAATCTTTGACCACTTTTTTTAATCAGGAAGAATCAAACCCTGAAAAAATCATATTGTTTTTTTTTGTGGGATCAGCAAAATGAATCAGTGTCTCCTTCTAAGCTAAGAATCTAAATTACTCCAAATACTTTCTCAATTCTGCTTTCAGATTCTGATGATAGGCTGATGGTTTACCACAACGATAATGTAACTTCTCATACCTTGTTCTTGGGATGAAGTGTTCACACCTGCCTTCGTAAGGATCCCAGATTCGTATATCACCCTGAATACAAGCACTCACTACCCATCGTCCTCCTGTCACAAAACACTCCACTTCCTGATTGAAGAAATAACATGATAAAAAAAATCACTTTTAGGCCAAGTCTATGCTTAAAGTTGATTTGAACAGAAAATTCAAACCAGCACAGCACAAAAAAATAAGTCTCATCAAATTTGATAAAAAAACATCCAAGGCATGGTATTTTTATTTTTGCTTATTTCATTAAAAAAAATTTATATATTAAATTACAAAATAAAAAGTAGGTGTGTGACACCATCAGTTCCATGAGCATACAGCTCATCATCATCATCATCGTCCTCATTATCATCATCACCCTCATCATCCTCATTATCATCATCATCACCATCACCATCATCATCATCATCATCATCATCATCATCATCATCATCATCATCATCATCATCATCATCATCATCATCATCATCATCATCATCATCATCATCATCATCATCATCATCATCATCATCATCATCATCATCATCATCATCATCATCACCACCACCACCACCACCACCACCACCATCATCATCATCATCATCATCATCATCATCATCATCATCATCATCATCATCATAAGCATCATTGTTATTATTATCTCAGTCATCATTATCATGAGGAGAGACCTGGGGTCACAGTTCTGTGTGCGTGCCCTTCTAGGCGACCCAGATTGGCTGGCTCCTCCAAAAATGCGCCTTTGAATGTCTTTGACAGATATATGGCGCTATACAAATGCTGTGCATCATCATCATCATCTTATCATCATACATGTCATCATCATCATTGTCGCATACCTGTTCATGTCCAGCCAAGTGCTGAGGTACAGCTTCACACGGTCCTTGGACTCTCTTGATGATATCCGCCCTTCGTCCTGGCTTGTACCTAGCCTGACGACTACGCACCAAAGTAGCGCACTTACACAGCAGCATGATGAGGATTACAGAAGAAGCACCACTGATGATCCCTAGCATCATGGTCACGTAGTAGTCCCACCTGTTGGTCAATGGTAGTTTTGTTTATGTGTGTCCAGAGCAAAGTGACAGAGTCAAATCTTCCATGTAACAAGGACCCTACTTTATTAAACTTTTCATCAAAACAAATGATACAGAAAGTACCTGTATTGGATAAAGAACAAATTTCCTGATCCAACCACAGAAATTTACTGGCTCCGAACATTCCACAAATAAAAGCTTCATAAAACAGGACCCCGCCAAAATGATCTTTTCTTTACTGCTGATGATCATGGCTCCGTAACACAAAGGTTAGCGATTAATCGTACACTTGATTTCACGATTGATTGTACATTGTAGTCAATGCAATCAATTGTAGAAAAATGTTGTACGATCATTGCTAAGCTTTTATTTGTGTTACGGGCTCCATATCTCTTTACTGCTGATGATCATATCAGAAGTAGTTGTGGTCAAGTCTCTATCATAATCACCATCCTCTTCCTTGTCCACATCACCATTGTCATCATATCATTGTTTTATCATCCGTTCTTCCCATCTGGTAGAGTTGGATGCGGAAAGAGTGGAGAGTAATATTCTACTAGCACATGACTTTTCATGCTTCTTTCCCCACTAAATCTCAATCCGTTTACATTCTATTTCCCATGAGATTTCATCAGGCATTTGTTGTAGTGTGAAGAGAAAATCAAAGGGTCACTCACCGGTCAGCTTCATGAAGACCTTCATAGCTACCAATAATCTGACCAACACCAGGAGATGACCCATATCTCTTGGTTTCAGAATCCTTTCTCAAAGTAATGGCCTCCTCTGGTCTGATATGAATGTTCAATTTGATAGGTGGAAGGATACTCACATACCTACATTGGACATAAGGGGTAGGAGATTAAAACATATTTAATTAAAGGATGACCAACAACATTTTAATCAAATATCTTATTTTTCACAAACTGACCAGTACATAAATTACATTGAGCCCTCATTGATCATTTGTAAGAGTTCTGAACAGGTCTCTACACTATACATGTATAGGCCAGCGAATGAGTGCCTTCAATAATCTTAGCAAATTGTCAATTTTGTTTGTTATAAGAAATATTACACAAATAAAAAAATAGGAAATTTGCCTTACAAAAATGTTCATTACTTTCATGAGATGTATATTCACGCACTGGATTCTTTAAAGCCAGCTTAGACATCATATGATCATGAATTCATCATTGCATACCCAGTTGGTATAAGTTTAGGGGTCCATCATTAACTATTCATGCAATTGCTTATAAGTTGATGGCTTGATAAGAAGCTCACCTGTCTGCTAGGCTCATGTTGTACATATTAAAGAGAGCTGGCCAGTGCCAAGCTGACAGCTTCCACAGTCCTCTCTGCCTCACCCACAGGGATAGCTTATCACTGCAATCGCTTCCATGACACGGCTTCAGGTCAGAGGAACCACTGCTTCCACCACTCTTTATCATGTCCTTCATCTTGTCATCTTGGTACCCAGGCTTAGGGAGATCCCCAGTTATTGGATCAGGGCGGGACTGGTCACTGACTTCATCAGAAGGGTAAGGATTGGGCACTGGCATAGCTTTGTCTGGGAGTCGGTGGAGATCAGCTAGAGGAGGTACTGGGGGAAGCTTGGGATCTGATGGAGTAGGTAATGTTGGGGCAGCGGGTTCTAGAGGACTTCCATAGCTATTGCTGACCAAGAAGAAGTTAATGATACCAGCTTTGTAGATGAAGAGACAGGTGACAATGATCCATAGTGCTAGGGTGAACTGCAGAAAGCGACAAATCAGTGAAAATTGAAAGACGTCACTAAATGATAAATACAATATTAAAGGCTTGAAAGGGAAGTTTGAATAATGTAAAGACATTTATGGCTTGCACCCAGTAAATTATATCACATATTTGATATAGATTGAATTACAACAATTGTGGAATTCGAAAACAGTTCTTAAAGTTCATCAGTTTGATGGCAAGGCTGCTTTTCTACAGGGCACATGGCCTTGATTCAACTTAAACCCTGCCTACACTCTAAAAACACTGAGTAAAATTTTACCCACTATTAGGTAGAAAGGGAACATGCATGTTTGCTGGGTATTTTTTTACCCCATATTGGGTTATTTCAACGCAACATTGCGTTAAATTGACACCATACTGGGTATCTTTTTACCCAACCAACATGCATGTTCCCATTTTACCCAATATTGGGTAAACCTTTTTTAGAGTGTATATAGATTCAAATTAATAACATATATTCAGTTTTCATTTATGATGAATATTTACCTATAAATGTTTACCTGAGACTTTGAATATTCACAATATGTTACAAAATATGATACAGAAACATTCACTCAAGATCCTTGAAAATACTAGTATAAATTCTTCATGTCTGAGGCGAGCCCATGACCTTTTTACTCACCTTAATAATCTTTTGAATAATCCTAACGCTTGCTAGGAAGTTAAAGACTCTGAGCCTGCGAGGAATCCTTGGTCTTGGGGTAGGTTGTTCTATGGGTTGACCCCAGAAGGGTGAGAGGAATGACCGGTGATGAGTACGAGATGGACGTACCCCATCAGGAGAGTCTTGGATAGATTGCATCATTCCTGATTTATAAAGGTCTGAAATCTGGAAGAACAAAGGTTGAGGGATGTTCCACAAAGATTGTTATGTGCAAATTCAAGTCATACCGATGTGCACATGATGATCAACACAAAATCAAATTTATTTATAAGCAGTAGTGCGTTTCTTGAGCATGATTTAACCAATGCGGTGATGCGTTTTATACATCAAGAAATTTGGAATTAAGTATAAATTTTGTGAAAAGACTCTTTACCCCCCCCCCCCCTTCCCCGGCCAATTACAGAGATAATGATGATGATATATAACTTTTTTAGCCCATAGAGGTACAGTAAATCCTTTAGAAGATTTGAAGTTTCTCTTTATATACATAGGATGTGAGGCCATATTAACTGCAGTACATGATACAATTCCTGAATAAAATCCATGTAATTTGAGCTAATCATTACATATTAGAAATTGGCAATGTGCTGAAAATGAATAGAATATTAATAATTATTTCCTATGAAAGAGGCTCACATAAGATTATAATGCATTTGAGAAATTTACTCTTAAAAAAGACAGAAGATAAATACCTCTAATCTTCTGAAATCAAGAGCCAGGATTGAGACAAAGAACATCATCTGAAGAAAGAGATCCGAGAACATAGCCACCAGGGCTAGAAGACAAAACTCCTAACCAGATTGGAAGGAAAAAGATTGGTAAATATTACATACGTTAATCATTATCAGTTTATCATCAACATCATCTTTATCATTGTCATCACCACAACCACCACCATCATCATCATAGCCATAAGCATCATTTTCATTGTTATCTCAGTAATTATCATCATACTTGTCATTATCAACATTATCATCGTCATCAGCATCAATTTCACCATCATCATCATCATCATCATCACCATCACCATCACCATCACCATCACCATCATCATCATCATCATCATCATCATCATCACCATCATCATCATCATCACCATCATCACCATCATCATCATCATCATCATCATCACCCCTAACACCACTGGCATACACTATTATTATTTTATTTATAATAATTTTTGTTGTTGGGTCGACTACAAAACCACATAAAAACTAGTCTCCACAAAACACCTTCACTATCATCATCATAGGAAAATTCATATCTCATAAATCATAACCATCCTACCAAGAAGAGCTCACCTGTACAGCTGAAACAAAGGTGAAGAGTCCAATCAGAACAATCAAGATTTCAGTCCACATATTCTTTGTGATGGACCAACCTTCTTTGCTTAAACCTAGAAAAGGAAAGAAGGTAAAAAAAATGTCATCAAGTTTCTACTCTCATCACAACCTAATCCTAACAGCAGATTAGCAATGAAGTGGAATTTAAAATGAATTACATCCTATTGAGATTAAGGGAAATTCTACCATATTCCTATTTAAGGGTTGACAAAGAAGACAAACTGAAAATGGTTGAATGATAAAAATCCCTGTTAATTGATTGTTCTTCTGATCAAATGGCGTGAATTCTTCTCTTCATCACAATCACTCCAGTGGAGTATGAAAAAAAAAACAAGACAAAGAGATTAAAAATGTGCCCCTACCAACTTCTGAAGCCATTGCTTTTATTTTGCTATTTTTTAATTTATGGACTCTTTTAATCCGTGGTTGTTCTTCATGTATGTTTAAGGGACTCTTTAATTGTTCCTTTTGCTTTCTTTTGTGACCTCTCCAAGTGGCAAACGTGGGAACCCCCCCTCCTCCTCCTCGTCATATACACTCATGAACTCACTTACCTTGTGCTATTCTGAGTTCTACTGGTAAATCCATGGGTGTTGACGTCACAGATTTGATCAGAACTAGAATGTTTTCAAGACCGATCAGGATGATGATGTATGGAAACACCTCTCTGAAACGAAAACAGATGTGGGAGAAAAATAAGACCTCAACTGTGTTGATAAAAACACAAATACAAAATCATACAGAGAGGGAACAGCAGCATAAATAAAAGAATGAAGTGAAAAACAAAGAAATATTCACATATTAATTTCTAACCTTATATGAACAAGATCAAACTAGGGAAAGACAATTTGCGTGCAAGATTTCTCAAATTTCTTGCTTGGATTTATTGGCTTCGAACGGGACTGACATCTAACGTTAAGGCAGCCATATTTCTATACAACTTTACACCCCACCCCCAGATGACACTGTAACTAAGTGTGACCATGATGACCCATCATGAGGATATAAATAACACATCACTGTTGGCATTAGAAAGAATTAATGCACAATGTACTACAATGGAACAGTGCTAACATGCCCAAGTCATAGCCGGGAGCATTTCAAAGGTAATAAGTATGTGTAATTTATTCTAAAGTGATGTGTATTATTATATGTACTAAATAGGTTCATATTATTATATGTTCTATGAGATAGCAATGTAGATCCCTGTTATTTGCTACACCATCCTCATATCAAAACCACAACCGGTCAATAGGATTTAGTCATTCTTCCTCTTCCAAAGTAAGTGCTGCTTCAAGGTGATGAAGATAAACACACTGGTTGTGTGTGCATGTGTGGAACTTTTCACATACTGTTATTTCATAATGAATTACATGCAAGCTCTTGTTCTTGTAGTGCAGGTGCATTCATACCAATCATTAGCAACGTTTTCTGTTGGCTAAAATAAATGACTGGTCACGTGACAGATTTCAGCTAATCGTTTGATTAGGATCCATATCACCATTTATTGACTGCACTGTGACTCACCCTTCATTCAATGTTGGTTCAACCCCATACTGGATACAAAGACCAGCTGACATAGTACAGGAGAGAACTAACATCACTGTAGCACTCAATGCTAAACCCCATTTAGATTTCACCATCTCAATCTTTCCTGCAAAAATAGAGAAAACTCAATATTTCATGTTGTTGATTTATACAAAACAAATCTACAACTGTTTTGCACACAGACATATACAGAAGTGAACCAGTGACCTCTACATACCTTGCAATATCCACCAATCAGAATTTTACTTTGAAAGAGCTTTTACAGTATATTCAAAATCTTAGTGTTATGGAGCCATGGTAGTCATTGTTCCATGCTGTACATGTATACCGTTAACCCTCAAGCTCCCGGGGTATTTTGATTCTTGTCATTCCCGGGGGGGGGGGGGGCCATTATGGCCCCCCCTTAAGATCTTGGCCGCCGATCGCGCGAGCAACGCAAAAATTTGCACGCTGGTAGTGTGTGATGTAATCTACAAGGCTGTATGGTAAAATTTTCCAAAATATTGAGATTTTATTTTATATGAATTAATTATGCTAATTTATGCATAAATCATACTTTTTGCTCTAATTCACTAAATAAAGCTCCTAGAATGCTAATTTTTGGTAAAAATATTCTTTGTAGCATTCTTAACAATTGCAATAAAAAAAACTTCGGTTTGGAAATCAATTTCTTATGTATTTTATTGTTTTATGAATTTCTTATGTATTTCTTTGTTTTTTACTTTTTGTTTTTTACTTTCTGAGGAGAAAGGGAGAAATCTAGCTGAGATTCCGGAAAGCCACACCCAGTCTCACTCTAAAAATGGCTAACGCAAGTGGAACTAAACCCGTTTTTGTTAAATCAGAGGATGTTCGAAATGTGAGTACAAAACAAATATCGGGTGAGGAATTGTACATGTCGTTAGTCAAGATAATAGAACCTACTAACATATCAGGTATCCAGCAAATACGTAACTTATGGCGTATTTACCTCGTTCGTCATGAAGACAGAGTGAAAGTGATAATGAGTGGCTTAGAGCTTCGTGGGGCAGTTACCCCTGTACATGACCTCAACCCATTTACCAAAACCAGGGATGAGAATCTCCTTCGTGTGGTAATCAAGGATATCCCACTCTCAGTAAGTGACCAACTTATCAAGTCTGAGTTTCAAACCAAAAACATTGAAATTCATGGTGAAATCATCAGACAAAAACTAAGAGTTAATGGACAACTGACGAGCTGCCTGAATGGAGATAGAGTTTTGTTCATCAAACCACCCGCCCAAGCCCTCCCTAGGAAATTCGTTTTCGGGAAGGTTCTCGTCGGTCGACTGTACCATCTTGGACAGCCAGAACAGGGAGTTGGAAGCGTCGCTACATGCTCGAAATGCCTGGAGAAAGGGCATCACGTATCCTCATGCAAGAATGCAATCAGGTGTTCCCTCTGTAAAGCGAGTGGGCACGTGAGAAACAAGTGCCCAACCAATATAGCAACGGAAACTACGGACGCCACGGATCTTCGACTAGATGACGATCGCCCGAGACAAGCCGCCGCTGCTAGCCTCACTTCAAGCACTTCATACAGCGGAAAAGCGAAGAAGCAACTTAATCTACAGGATTTCCTACCCGTCCCAACCCCATCAGATCAGAAAGCTAGTCGACCACGAAAAGCGCATAGTGTGATGAATGCTATCGTCGTGGAAAGCGATGGAAAGTTTTCATCTACAGACGAAGATCCTGGAGATAAGTCTAAAGGAGATAGAGCAAAGAGTAATTACGGATCAAGCTCAGAAACAGAAACAAGCGATCGCGATAGCGATGACGAGGGCACCACGCTGTCAGCTGAAACACCTCCACTACAATTGGTACAAGATAAGAGAAAACCCTCTAAAAGGAAGCGAAAAGACACAAGCAAAAATAAGTGAGTGGAAAGAAATTACAGAAATTGATGAGCAGTTAGAAAGAAAGAATGTCAAACCATCGATTCATAGATAAGTCTATGTTACATTTCGTTTCCCTGAATGTGAGGGGGTTACGAAACAAGCTTAAAAGAGACAAGATATTCTTATGGTTAAAAAATCAGAAATGTGATATTGCATTTCTCCAAGAAACTTTTTGGCTACATAATATAGAGCAAAGTGTAAAGAAGGAATGGAAAGGTCAGTGTTTCTTTGACCATGGCACAAATCACTCAAGAGGAGTAGCCATTCTTGTTCGTGAGGGTCTTTCATTGAACTCTATTTCTGTTAATTGTAAAGGAGATGGTAGAGCTATCATTATTCGATTTTCATGTCATTTAATATCATACTTTTGTATAAACATTTACGCTCCGACAAAGAACACGGAGAAAGAATTTTTTTACAAGTCCTTAGATGCCTGGGTAAAAGCATGTAAACCTAATAACGATATGGTTATAGCAGGTGGAGATTGGAATTGTGTACAAAATAGAATATTAGATACTTATGGCATATCAAATGTTTATTTACCAAAAAAGAATTTTAAAAGTTTTCAAGCAAAAAACAAATTAATTGATATATGGAGAAAGTGTAACCAAGATAAAAAACAATTTACTTGGCGACAATTATTATTAAATGTACACTCAAGACTAGATTATTGGTTGATTTGTAGAGGTCTTTTGGGTTCAGTCTTTTCAACAGACATAAGGCCCGCATTAAAATGTGACCACAATGCTATATCATTAAAGATAAAAATATCTCAAGAAAAAAGAGGTAAAGGTTATTGGAAGATTAATAACTCGTTGTTGAATGATGAGGTTTATGTTAATTATGTTAAAAGTTTGATACAAGTGGTCAAGTTTGAAACGAAAGGAATGAGTACACAAATACAATGGGATGTTTGTAAATATAAGATTAAAGAATACAGTATCCGTTATGCAAAGGAAAAGCAATCTAGAGCAAAAGGGTATTATCTGAAATTAGAAAGAGAATTAAGGCATTACAACGAAATGTTTGATACTGATATGAATGATGAATTAATAGACAAAATGAATAAATTGAAAGAAGAGTTAGACAAATGGTATGGAAATAAGTGTAAAGGTGCTTATGTTAGATCAAGAGAAAAATGGATAGAGAATGGAGAAAAATGTACTAAATATTTTATTCAGCTAGAAAGGCAAAGAGGAAATAAAAAAGAAATACACTTTCTTGAAAAAAATGGGAAAAAGGTCCTTAATAATGACGAGATTCTTAAAGATATTCACAGATTTTATAAAAACTTGTATTGTCCACCGATACACGAAACAGATGTTGATAAATATTTTACTCATGTACAGGTACCATGCTTATCTCGGGAAGAAGCAAAAAGTTGTGAAGGGTTGCTTACTGAAACAGAATGTAGAAAAGCATTGTCTTCCATGAATTTAAACCGTTCACCCGGGAGTGACGGTCTAAGTGTGGAATTCTACAGATGTTTTTGGAATGAAATTAAAGATCTAGTTATAAATAGTTTAAATGAGGGGTATGAAAAGGGAGAACTCTCTTTTATACAAGGACAGTCAGTTCTTACTCTATTATACAAAAATGGCAATAGGGGATCTCTGGACAATTGGCGACCAATATCTTTACTCAATATCGACTACAAAATTGCAGCTCGGGTTTTAGCGATGCGTTTACAGAAAATTTTATCATCAATTATTTCAACTGATCAATGTGGATTTATTAAAGGTAGATCGGCATCCGAAAATGTTAGGCTTGTTCAAGATATTATTGACTATTGTAAATTTAAAAGTTCCCGTGGCATTATAATTTTTTTAGATTCTCGAAAAGCATTCGACAATGTGAACCACTCATTTCTGTTTGAAACATTAAAGCGGATGAAGTTTAAGGAATCGTTTATAAATTGGATTAAGATGTTATATAAAAATGCTCACGGTAGAGTACTACAGCGTGGGTGGTTATCAGAATCATTTCATATTTATAAAGGTGTAAGACAAGGGTGTCCATTATCAGCATTGTTGTTTATTTTGGTTGCAGAGATTTTAGCAATTCGTATTAAAGAAAATGATGAAATCAGAGGAATAGATATTTCAGGAAATTGTTTATGTTTTCAACACAGAGAGATAAAAATAACAGAGTTCGCAGACGATACGACAATATTTATCAATTCGATTAATTCCCTTCATAATGTTATGAAAGAGATAAATAATTTCGGTAATATTGCAGGTCCAAAAGTAAATTGGAATAAGACAAAGATGTTAAAAATAGGGATATTTAACTTAGAAAGAAGCGAGTTCGATTTTACAGATGATCCTGTTAAGTATTTAGGAATATTTGTGGGAAAAAATGAAGAGCATATACGAAAGCTAAATTGGGAAGGGAAAATTGAAAAGGTCAATAACATATTAAAAACATGGAAAATGAGACAGCTTACATGCTATGGTAAAATAATTATTATAAAATGTTTAATTGTGCCTCAAATCGTTTATGTTGGTTCGGTTATACCAATGCCAGACTATATATGCAAGGGTTTACATAAGATAATGTATTGCTTTTTATGGAATTCAAAGCGTGAAAAAGTTAAACGTAATATTTGTGTCAGACCGATAGTTGAAGGTGGTCTTGGTATGATCGATCTATATTTGAAATCAAAATCACTTATATTGTCTTGGATAAATTCCTTTTTTAATAATTATGATGCAGTCTGGAAAACACTTTTCTCGTTTTGGTTAAGTTACATAGGAGAAATCCCCAACTGTTTTCAAATGAATTGTCATCCAAAACACATGTTAAAGCTTTGTCGAAAAAAGGGTTTACCAATGTTTTATATTGAATTTCTATATACATGGGCTCAATTACGATATTTAGATGAGCAGAATGTTGAAAATATATATCGTGAAACATTATGGAATAATAGTAATATTACAATAAATGGACAACCTTTAAATTTTCAGGAATGGAAAGAAGTTGGTATTTTATATGTTAAACAAGTTGTATATAAAGGTAAATGGAAAGATATATCATTTTTTAGAAACTTTTTTGATGTTGATAATTTAGTATTTAGTTTTAGATTTTTAAAATTAAAAAAAGCATTTCCTGCTCATTGGCTTAAAAAATAAGTACGATGAAAGAAAAGCAAAATGAGTCTTCAGAACAAGAAGAAATTGATACATCTGTTGGTGAACGTATTAATATAACTTGCACCAGAGCAAAACAATATTATGTGTTGTTTTTACAACAAAAGAAGGTTGATTTTTATATTTTGGACATCTGGGGAAAACAACTAAAATTGCCAGAAAATTTAGTTTGGAAAGATATCCTTCATTTTAAATTCAAAAAGATAAAAGATAACAGAATTAAGCAATTCAATTTCAGACTGTTACATAAAATATTACCTTCTAGAGACAATTTGTTCAAGTGGAAAATTGTAAATACAAATCAATGCGAAATCTGTAATGAAATCGAGACCATTGGCCATTTTCTGTTTTTTTGCAAAAAGATTAAAGTTTATTGGAAAATCATATCGAGGATGATTTATTTCATTTTCAAAGAAGAAATGGTGATAACTATGAAAACATTGTTAATTGGGTATAAAATAGAAAACCCAAAATTTGAACTTATTAATTTGACGATCAATGTTGCTCAGTTTGTAGTTTATAATCATTATGTAAAATGCAACCTTCAGAATCTAAATCATAGCAATAAGAGATTGATCACGGAATTTGTTTCATATTTGAAGTTTTATTTGAATCATTACGGATCTAAACAATTTTGTGTATTAGAGGTCAAGAAAATTATTGATATATTGTAATTCCTGTTATAAATATTATATCATTTGACTCTTGAAAAAAAGTTATCCCTATGTAAATATGTATATATGTAAATATTTTGAAACAATAAATCCTCAAGGAAGAGGCAAAGAGAAAAAAAAATTTACTAAAAAAAACCCAAGTGGAACGCCTCTGGCAGTCTCGCCTACATTACGCAATTCGATATAGCAGCAGTGCTTCCTTTGAAAAACAGCTAATGAATAATTATTCACAGAAGAAAACATTAATAAGATAATAAAATATTATGTCCATTGACCCCAAATGACCTTTGACCATGTTCATGTGAACTAAGGATTGTGCAAATCTACCATTCATACTTGATTACCCTTATGTCGATGTTTCATGAGCAAGTACCATAAACTTCCTAAGTTATGATGCCAATTCAACGCATACTTCCAACACGGCCAGAGTTCATTGACCTTTAAATGACCTTTGACCCTGGCCATGTTCCTGAAACACACACAGGGTATTCAGGGATACATTACTGCTCTTATGTCCAAGTTTCATGAACTAAATCCATAGATTTTTAAAGTTATGATGACAATTCCACAAATACCCCCAACATTACCAGTTTGTTGACCCTAAATGACCTTTGACCTTGGTCATGTGACCTGAAATTAGCACAGGATGTTTAAGGATACTTGATTGCTCTTATTTCCAAGTTTCATGAACTAGATCCATAAAATTTCAAAGTTATGATGACAATTCCTCAAATACCCCCAATATGGCCAAAGTTCATTGACCCTAAGTGACCTTTGACCTCGGTCATGTGACCTGAAACTCGCACATGATATTTAGGGATACATGGTTGCTCTTATATCCAAGTTTCATGAACTAGATCCATAAACTTTTGAAGTTATGACAACATTTCATAAACTTAACCTTGGTTAAGATTTCGATATTGATTCCCCCAACATGGTCTAAGTTCATTGACCCTAAATGACCTTTGACCTTGGTCATGTGACCTGAAACTCAGGCAGGATGTTCAGTAATTCTTGATTACCCTTATGTCCAAATTTCATGAACTAGGTCCATAGACTTTTTAAGTTATGATGACATTTTAAAACCTTAACCTTGTTTAAGATTTCAATGTTGACGACGCCGCCGTCTCCGTCGTCGTCGGAAAAGCGGCGCCTATAGTCTCGCTCTGCTATGCAGGCGAGACAATAAAAATGAACTAATTTTTATAAAGCCCTGCTTGTTCCACAGATATACATAAATGAACTGTATACTCACGAACTGAGAAGTAGATGTAGAACATTAGAAGAGAATATATGATGGATACAGGGATCAGATCATGAGAGTTAATCAGGCTCTGAAAGTAAATAAAAAGTTAACAATATAATTCCAAATTAGAACAAATAGTCTCTTTAACATCTTTATTGCTAATTTTGAAAATCTAGTATTATTTTCAAAAGTGACTTTGTTACATCAGACCCACCCCTTTTGGGATGGGGGGGTCCTCTAATAATTCTCATTAATTGTAGCTTTGCATGATGTGTTTCTAAAATTGACAAGTTGCATTATGTTTGTTCAATCTGTTCAGAAAACAAATATACATCTTTGTTTGTTCGCAGATCAAATCAGTCATATATGGACAATTTCATTTTACAGATCCTAACTAGAATCAGATTTGTATCACGTTCCAGCAGTTAGGCAAATCGTTAATTCATTAGACCAGATTCAGAATATGAAAGTTGGTTGGTGATCTGACATACCTTGTAGTAGATGTGTAGAATAAGAAACTCTCCAGTATTCCAATTAAGAGGTGGTGATCCCATGTTGAACTTCTCTTCTAGGTGTGATTTCAGCTCTTCAATGAAACTAAAAACAACAAAACCAACAACATATCAAGACAACTATCCCTTTCATAAACAAATGAATGTGTGACCAGGGCCCCGTCTTACAAAGAGTTGCGATTGATCCAATCAATCGCAACTATGGAAAGCCAGCAAAGTCAACATATAAAATGCATTTTTATTTAAAAAGGTTTTTAGATATGAAGGTATATCCATAAATTCATTGATTTCTTGACAATTTGGACACTTGATGCAATCTCTTTTGTTTACAAAGGACATTTTGCAAATATCCTGTTGAAAAAAGTATGACACTGATGGATTTCCGTAGAGTTACCATTGATGGGATCAATCGCAACTCTTTGTAAGACTTTTCCATTCAATTGTAACTCGCATGGAATCCTTGATTCTGATTGGCTGTTGATTATCGTTACCAAGGTAGTTACCATCGAACTGCAAAGTTACCATAATAGTAACTTTCATGCAATGGGGCCCAGCTTGACCAGGGTCATATTTAACAATTTTTTATAACAAATTCATAATTTTTATAACAAATTTCCTTCCAGCCAATTGAAAGTTAGCATTACAGTAGCTTGTAACAGTAATACGACAGAGATGTTTCTCAAAGAGTATGACTAAAGGTCATGCATAAGTGCCAATTGATGTGCACATGATGCTTTACTCAAAACATATACTGTATGGAGTAGCGTAAATGTACCATCTGAACATGATCTTTGGTCAATTAACTGTAATACAAGGAACTACATGCAGGAATTGAAGTGTTTTAAGTTTGATAGTCACAATTAATTCTGTGCAATCCACCAGCCCCACCCCCTCTCCAGGGCACTGTACCATTCAGAAGTTGGAATGTGTGGACAGTGTAAATACTATCTAGACAAGGTTTATCAATAAGATCATTCAAATTTGTTTGGATACATGTAACTTTGTAATTTGAAGGAAAATCTTATGAATACTTGACTAGACTGAATTTACAAGGATAAAAATATAATATTCAAGTTTTAAAATCCAGACCTTGCAACTGCTGTGAAAGTAACGGTGAAAAGTTTTTAGTTCCTGGGGGCCGATTCATAAAGCGTTTGCTGTTTGGAAGTTACATGTGAGAGAGACTTTATGAACGACTGGTGATCCTTTCTTGTGGTAAATGATATTAACCATTAAGCGTTCATTTGTGATTATTTAGTGCGTAAGAAAAGTTCACCAGTCTTTCTTAAAGTCGCACTTAACTTACAAACAGCTTTATGAAACACCCCCCCGGTGAGTATTAACCATAACTGACAAACTGTACTTTAATGTTGGCACACATTACCAGAAAAAATCTTTCAAGCTCTATAACAATCTACCTTTATGTAATTTACACAATATGTGCTTGTACTTTACATATTAACCCATTCCCCCACCTCCCAACAAACACACAAGTACTGTGTAGAATTTCCAGTTATCAAATAGTCTCTATTACAACTGCCCGGTACACATACAAGTTGGTCATTATACTCGGAGTCATTGCTAAATATAGAATAGAAATGCAAGCTAGTTGTGGTTTAATTGGATGCCCTCCTATCAATCATAAACCTAATGGCTCTTTTACCATCTCAGTAAACCACAACCCACATCATCTACAATGCTTGATTAAAACATGTGCATCTACTGCATAATAAATACACAATCTCATGGAACAAGACAGTACCACTTCAAGTAAAATATGCTTTTAACAGGGAATAATTTTCATGGTATCGTGTCATAATTTGCTATGGACTATTGTATTTTGCTTCACAAGATTCATTTCATGTAACAGGTGTTTTTACATAGGAATATATATTATAGTATTGTACAGAGATTTCTTTGGAATAATTTTCTAATCTAATTCGAGATGTAAAAGTCCTATTCAATATTGAATTACAACACAAAGAAACAATAATTACTTTGGCAATTGAAAATATATAATGTAGACATTATTTATCCTTATGTTATCAATATATCCCACATACAGTATACATGTACTAAACTCTAAGGCCCGTATTCTGAAGTCGGGTTTAAATTAAACTCAGGTTTAAAGTTGTGGTTTAAGTATGGCTAGCCAATTGTTACATACATGTAAATCACTAACAGTAGAGATATCATATTTCAGCTCATTTGGCTCTAAAATCATTCATAATTGTCTAGGAAGTATACATAGATGATTGTCTTCACCATCGATGAATCAGGAAAGAGCACAGTAAACATAAGAAACATATACAACTTAATACAAATTTTGACACTTTTGGCTTCCGATAATTTTAGCACAGAGTTAGACCGTGGTCTAAGTTAAACTTGACTTCAGAATACGGGCCTAAATGTTGGTGTCCGATAGGTAAACATTGAATCTCATTATAAACATGACAAGGTAATAATGTCCCCATTGGAATGAAACATGAAGGCTACCTGTGCCATGTATGTGCAGGGTATAGCTCTACTTGTACACAGGGGCGGATTCCTGATTTTCCAAAAGGGGGGCACATTCTTCTCAAAAGGGATGGGGCACAGCCGGCCCCTGGATCCGCCACTGTTTGTAACATACTATTTGTCTTGGAAATAGTTTGTTCCATCACTCTCACCAACAAAAATTATTTGCTTAGTATTCATGAAGAATTAGTAAATTAGCATATAATTTTATAACCATTATTTTCTACAGGTTAGGCTCCTAATAACGCTTAATTTCATGTCACCAAGATGGAGTTACATTAATTAAAGAGCACTTAACTTTAATATACTACAGTGGGTATCAAAACTATTCAATGCTAAAAGATAACATAGTTAAATGAAAACACAAAAAATTCAAGTAAAATAATGCTTTGTGAATGGATTTTCAAAGCATAATTAATTCAAAAATTATGGCAAAGATAATGAAAAGCCTGCATGTAGGAAGAAGTCAGCTGATTAGCAAGATGTCTGAAAGTCAATATTAAGCCTGAGTCGAATCGATTTTAAAATCGGTGTTCGATCAATGTCATCGAGTGCCGGTGCAGATTTTGCAAAATCGGTGCATCAGAAAAAATAAAAAATACGTCGGCCGGCCGATTCGTTTGGTTCACACAATCAATCATCAAAATAAAGAGTAATGTCCAACTTGACTACTACATGTACTTACTTGATTTGTATTCCCCCCAAAATGAAACCGATTGTGTCATTATGATGCCTATTCACCATTAATTTGAAGTTTATTTCGATCATAGTTCGAGTCTTACTTGTCTGCTCGTGCCGAGATAATTTATGCACGATGAAATCTTCATGAATGGAAGTCATCGATCGTGCAGCGCATGCGCAGTACTGTGCTTTAATCAAATCAGAAAATAACCAGAAAATTGATGCGATCAACGTAAAATAAACCTTGCTATCATGAACAATATTAATATGACCATAGAACATTATTTAATCGTACTATTTAACAATAATTTGCATATGATAATCATTAATATGAATTTAGAGCTTGATGTGAAACGTTTGTATTTCGTTTCAATTTTCAATGACGGACATCACATGACGATCGACTTGAGTGAGTGCACTTGTCTAAAAAAAAAATTATCACGTCAAGATCGTAATATCACCATATAATAACATTTTACATGACAAAACAGAGAAAATTGCGTTTGATATTTTTTCCATCAATTTGAAGCTAGTTTGTGCCCAACTTTGGGCTCTGATTTCATGAATGGAAAATATGTCCTACGTCAACGAACGCGCATGCGCATTGTGCTTCTTTTTCTCGGAGCTAGCTCCGGAGACGTCCAGGCCAGAGATGGAATAAAAATAATGCCAGTATAAAACTATTAATGAACATTACATACTTTGCTGACATCGTCAATATATTTAGTATGGCCATGAAATCTTATTAAATTGTAATTATTTAACATCCAATAATAATTTATATGAATTTAGAGCTCGATCCGAGACATTCATATTTATTTCGATAGCATGCTCTTGTCTTGTGTCTAAAATATATAAAAAGTGGATTATCATATCAGGATTAATTCTCGAACATCGTCATAACTCATATTCCACAATCTTTCCTCACAATCGTTATATCAGCATTGAATGCAAATTCAAATGACCATCCAGAGAAAATTACGTATTCCCATCAATTTGGAGCTCATTTTGGATCCAACTACACAATCTCAGGCAAGTTACAGTGCTCCCGCTGGTTGCACTCGTTTGCTGGCGCTGGCATCAAGCACGCCTGTCGTTTCGGGAGAGTGAGTGTACGGGGCTGCAGGCAGGGCTGGTGTGTGCGAGTCTGGACCGCGAATGCTAGTTGACCGAAAATCGTTCGGATCGATTCTGCGTGATTCATGTCTTTGATATTGTTTCATTTTCAACTTATATGTTGTCATCTGCGAATATCATTGTTGATATTTTGGGAAGAATTCTGCATTGGACCCTGGCTTTTTGTGTGTTTTGTGATCATGGAAAATACAAACGAACTTTGCTGTCATCTGCTTGTGCAACGCTCACCCGGCCAGCGCATACCGTCAGTGCATGCAATGCGTGCATAGCGCATCGACGCGACTGCCGGAGCAAAAAAGAATTGACTTGATTTTCCCCGCCGCGCCTTCAAAATTTGATGCATCGATGTTCGATCGAATTAAAGCTATCGAACACCGGTTTTCAAAATAATCGATATGACTCAGGCTTAGTCAATATTCTCTCATTTTCTGCCATTTGGTGCAAGCCTTTTTTAAAACCCCTGACAACAATGTGCTGCGTGTGCTCAAGCATGGACGAAACATATCTTTTTTAATAGCATTTGAAAGATGAGACTTCAGAGTATCTATTGACATCAAAATATAGCCATCATAATTTGAAAAAAAATTTGATAGACTTTTCAAAACTGTCCCGTGTTTTTGCCTTGGATGCCGTATTGGTTGGCTTTGATGCTCCTTGCATTGGCCTTGGATATTTTGCATGCACTTTTTGATGTTTCCCACTTGTGCTGTAATATAGAAATGTGCCCTTAGAATAGGGCCTTGTTCTAATGATATTGAAATTTAGGTCCTGTCAAAACAGATACAAGGACACTGACATTGTTTCAATGTATGTATGACAGTAACATTTCAAAATAAAGGTTTTAACGTAGACCATTTAGTTATAATTACTTGACTTAAATACGTGCAAGGTTACATCAGATTGCAAAGTTATCAATACATGTAGTTCACTATATTTACCAACTGTCTGATAAAATGCACCTAACAAGATCATTGTGACCTTCAAGTCTAGTCTGGTGCATGATAGCTGACAGCTGGGGGCGGTGTGCAAATTGGGTTTTCCCCTAATTTCAATATGCAAATAAGAATATTAGGCACCATGCCAAAAGTTATTTTTCAAAATAGTGTCTTTCATGCAGGCATCCCACAAGTTATATCATATTGAATCCTTAAATTCCTGATTAGACAAAACAAGGAATGCTGCAGTGGCGTACCTAGGATTTTTCACAGGGGGGGCAAAAAAATTGGTCGCCAAAAAATTTGACAAGCCCCCCCCCAAAAAAAAAAAAAAAAAAAAGGTCTTCAAGCTCATCAGGGGGGGGGGGGGGGGCAATAAAGGTCTTCAAGCTCGTCAGGGGGGGCAAAAAAGGTCTTTTAAGCTCGTCGGGGGGGGGCAGGTTTATGTCTTTTGTATGGGTTGTGGCTCGTCAGGGGGGGCAGAGTGCCTGCATGCAAGCTGAAATGCGCACTGCTCTTGCAGATGAAAAAAAAACCCATTGAAACTTGTGTATATCTCACCCTGGTTTTTACAAAATGATTGAAAAAAAAACAAGTTACCTGAAATTACATTGATCTAATAACCATATTTGTGTACGTTTTATGAAATAAAGACATGAAGAGATGATATTTCTCAATAAATTACGATTTTGTAAAAAAATAAAATAAAAAATAAAAAAAAGGATTTTTTTTTTTTTTTTTTTTTTTACAAAAAACATATTTTTTAAAGGAAAAACGTACTGCCGTATTTTGGTTGCAAAAACGTACTGGTTGGCAGGTCTGCATTCATCTACATCTGCCACACTCTACCAAGCTTACATGTAGATACACGTACCTGGTAGGAATTTATTCCTTTAAATTCTCAAATTCTTATTGCAGCTATCGTGACATTGTAATCATTGTGATTATTATCATAATAACTCACCTTTCATTATATGTATGGAATACAACTGTTACAGCAAAGGAAATCTGCTCAGATACAGAATGAATGTTGTACTTCTGTAATCCAGTGTACTTTGCTTGGACACCCAGTAAAAGATCTGAAAAAGAAAGATTATATATATTTCAAGATTTATCTATTTTGTTCTCATTGTCATCTTTTTTCAGAATACAATCAAGATGAGCACAGATAGTTGCAGCATACAACACTAAAGACATCAAGCAATAATCAGTAACAAACCAGTCCTAGCCAACAGATACAAAGGAATTCAAGATATGTACCAAAATATTTTGAAACCATGCAAGTTTACAAAGGGAAGTTTAAATATGGTTTTATACAAAAACAGCCCACTTTCAGGAAGTTGGAAAATATTGCTGTGGTAATCTTGCATAAAAATGAATGACCTCACCTACACATATCTACAAAAAAATGTGGATACAATAAACCTGCCAATAATCTATCACACCAACTCTTCTAATACTTGTTCTACAGTAGAAATTTAAGAGTATGCAAATATTGAAATCAAATTGTGAAAAGCAACACTCAACAAACAAAATGGTTAATGTTTAATCATTCATAAAGTAAATTTCAAATGACTTATTACTTCATTAGAATATTTGAGGACAGATTAGTTTAAATAGAGAAAAGGGGCGGAGCACATAAAGCCAATTGATATTCATATTGTATTATAGTTTGAATTAAAAGTGAATCTGCATTCCATTTTAAACAATAATATTAACAGAAATAATTATGTATTATAGACTTGCCATGTAATGCCGGTTTATCATAAAAGTTCCCCATGAACACAGATCTTCCGGGGTAAGGGTCTTCTTGAAAGAGATCAAAGCTGCCTTTCCATACATTAGCAGGTGATACTACAAGGCAGCTATGTTCAGGCATTACTCCTTTCACTCGGTCAACAGTATCAGATACATACAGGCATGATGATCTCAGTAATACTCTACAAATATAAAAAGGCGATAAAAAAAGGATTATCCCAGAGAGCCCTATCCTTCTATGGGCAAAGACAAAGTGCAAAAGGATATGTGTATTATACTGAAATCAGCGCACGACACTGGCACTGGTCTGACGGTCCCAAACCGGTAAAAATTGCTGTTGGGCCAGTAACTTTTCAGAAATAGCCAGATGTACTGGTCCGAAATGACCAGTAAAAATTATATCTTACTGATACAAATCTTTTGTAAATCATGGCTCTGATGTTTCGCTAAAAATGCTCTACAAAATTGAGAAATGCAAATGGCTCTCATGAATTATGTTGTGTGTGTGTACTGTTTGATTGTTTTTTTCTTTGGGGGGATAACAATAAGCAATAAAAGACGGCAAGGTACACTCAAGCCTTTTAATGTTTTTCTTTATTTTTGGAGACCAGTAAATTTTAGGTTCGGACCAGTAAACAATGGTAGAACTGACTATCTACTGGTCCGACATGATCAGGTTGGGCCAGTAGAAAAAAAGGGTTAGTGTGGAGCCCTGCTGAAATGCAAATGTAAAGCTGTTATTTCAGGCACTTGTACCAATATCTTATGGTGATTAAATGCTAGTTCCCTGTACCTATGGTACATTCTCACAAACACAGAAACAAACACCATTACATCTCTGGAATGGGGATACAGCACATAATAATAATAATTATAAATATGAAGAATATTGTAATCTTTTCATTATTATAACTAAATGAGCTCATAAATTTCTCATTTTTTCTATTATTCAATAATAATTGGCATTTATGTGAGCTAACTACCTATTATCTAGTCCGCAGTAAACTATTATCACCCAGCTTTACAGGTAGCTCGAGCTGCCAAGGAAAGTTTCTTTAAAACATAAAAAGAACTAAATCTTTTCTAAACACCACCTAAAATGTGTTACGAATTTGTTGAGCATCAAAACAGGTTAAACAAATACCACCACCACTTAATGATGCTTGTGCAAACATGTATGCTTTTAAGTTCTGAATATACTATTCACATAGCTATGAACATAAATTGAAATGACTCATGGCAATTCCAAGTTATTAATAACAATGAATGAGTACACATATTGACATCGTAGGTACAAAAATCATGACTAAAAATGCAAATAGTACAATAACTAAACCCCCAAGAATCAAGAATGTATGACTGGCATGGGCAATATTGAGCCCTTAGACATACAATTAAGTAGAGCTCCCCTGACAGAATCGTCACAGAATAATTAAAAAAGAATCAAGATTTTCTAAAAAACTTACTTTGATTTTGAACTAAAACTCTTGATCTCTTTGTCCAGCTCGAAGGCCTTCGACAGTGGACCTCTGACATCATCACCGTAGGTCAGTCCCGGTTGCCATGGTGAAACAGATGCATTGACAACAACTTGCAGCACATAGCCTACTGGTGGTCTTGAAAACTGGGATGAGAAGAAGTAAAACATTTGAAATTTTTGGACCAGTGGAATTCATGGTTGTTTTGTTTGTTTCACAATATGGGATGGTAAACTAAAGGGAAAGGAATGTATCACAATTTTCACTGTACATCAAATAAGCAAGCTGCATTTTAAAAACACCATATATTGTAAATAAAGTAACCCCATAATGATCTTCCCATTTCTATGTTATAGACATAAAAAGAAATTATTGAGGATGTTTCGCACCATGTCTCAACAAGACTGAACTTGAAAAAACAGAAAAAGAAAAATATTGATTTTGAATAAAGGAATTAATGGCAGTTTTGTTTAAATGTTTCACAATAGGGAGGGGGAAGGGAAAGGGATGTACAACAATTTGAACAGTTCATAAAAAAATAAAAATAAACAGGTCACATTTATATAACAACCTTATTGTAAATAAAGGACTTTTATTACATTATATTACTCTGAAACCCTATAATACACATATTTCAATTTCAAATTCAATTTTATTATGAAAAAAAGAAATATTAGAAGATTACAAGTGGCTGATACACAAATCTAGGTAGCCATTTCAATGAATGAATCCACTCACAGAGTAGTCATAGTAAAATAAATATTTGAATATTACTGTAAACATATTCAGATATAAAGTCCAATCCTTTTTGGAAAGAAGGGCAAGAATTATTGATATTTATAAACAGATTGAAGATCATCGACTTCCTAAGCAGGAAGAGTTTTTAAAAATCTTTTCAAACTGAACAAAATTCAGGAGATCTCATCTTTCTCTAGCCAGGCAAACAAGATTTCTCTCCAACATGTATTGATACCTGCCCTACTATGATGATGACTTTTTTACAGAATATGTTGAGCTTTGAAAACGTTCTTCCAAGATTCTTACCCACTGTGGTCTTTTACTGTGATCAATAGCAGTCTTATTATCAGGCTGCTGTTTGGTGTAATACTTCCTTGCAGTGTCAGGGAAACCATTCAAAGGTGTAGTGTACTGGTACGGAGCCGTCAGGGTCAGAGGCACAGCAAAGAAGCATGGAAGACTGTATATAAATAGATCAATATGATATCTTAATGAACCCTGATCATTCTGACCAGCTTTTCTCCAATATTAATTCCGTTTTGCTCTTATTTTGATTTTTAAAAAATAAATAGTCAGCGAGAGCAACATACTTTTTTAGAGGTGGCAAGCTTGGGCATAATTTTGATAACTGTATATTACACACATCCATAAAAATGTAAATTCCAAAACACAAATCAAGATTTTATGTGATTTTCCTCTTTTTTTCCTTCTCATTAATTTTCTTCAATATCTCCTTCATCCCTGGCCCACAATTTAATCTTTACAGATGTAGGCCTATTATTCTTATCTTGAACAGTTCACCTTTTTGAAAACCTCTTGTCTTCTAAGATTTAAAAAAGGGACTAAAAAGGCATAAACAGTGCTCCCTTATATTCCCTGTTTGGATCCAGGCTGGACTTTGAGGAGTATACTTAAAAAGAAAAAGAATCAGGAATGAAATACATACAAATACAACATAATCTAGAGATTATACAATTTCAATCTGTGATCATTGCTGACTCCCCCCAAAGCTCACCTGCAGAGCACAGCGATGACTGATGAAAACACAATCAGGGCTATTGGGTAGTTGGAGCAGAAGAGGCCATAATTATAGAAGACCCTTGACACCATCTCCCTCATTTTACTGACAATCTCATACTCTCCAGCTTCCCCCATGATGGCTGAATCCTCTGCTTAAGCTGACCCTTGATCTATGGAGTGCCAAATGGGTCTGAAGATTTCCTTGCAAAAGTGTTAATCACTTTTTTCTTCAGGATCGGGTTAATCTATTGTCAGAGAGTACTCATGTTGAAGAAAGCTGCAAGATAAGATTTAAAATATAAAAATTACAATGTCTCATAGGGGCAAACAACTTTCCTAAGACAAGTCATCTGCTTTTGCTCCCAAGATTGGCAACAATTATTCATTTTTAATCCATTCTCGTTGTTTGAAAATATATCAATATGAGTCAAAATGCAATAATGGCTGGAATGATTTTATATGAAAAGCAAAATTTTGCATCTGCGGCGTGCTTTAGAAATAAACCTCATCTTTTAAAACCCACACAATCAATGGTATTCATGTGTTTTGAGCACTTTTCAACCATGGAAATTTCGAACTATCACTTATTTTTATAGTTCAGCAGTTTATTCAGTTACATACTTGGCCCCTACTTCGCTATGTAGCACAAGTCCGGTCGTGTCCGGAGAAGACAGTAATTTCATGAAGTTTGTAATCAATATTTCATAAACAAAGTGAAACTAAACAAATTCTAACATTATGGCAGTGAGTCAAAACTTTGCACGTGTCCATACCTCGCAGATGGTCATGATCTAAAAACCTATTCAATATCTTTAAAATCTGACATTACCAACATGAAAAACAACCTAAAATTACCCTCTAGCATATTAGGTTTCTTTAGGATGAGATCAATATTGATGAAAATATTGACAAAAGATCAGCATATTTGTCATCAGGCCACTGGGACCGTTCCAAAAAAAATCTGAACTTCTCAACAATCATCATATCACGATATCATCATTTTAAAAGCAGATATCATAAAAAATGTGAGTAAAATGTGGTATGGTCAGACGACCACATATCGACCACCTCTTTTGAAACCAACCACCTTGCGCGCGTTAAAATTATTATAGAGAGTAGGCGCAGTGTCCAGAGAAACGGTAAGAATCGATTTTACGAGAAAAAAAGAAGCAACAAAAAGTAAAAATTTAGTAGAATTAATCAAAATTGTATTGACCAAACCCCGCTGAAAAACCAAGAAATCCGATAGAAAACGGCTTTAGAACAAATATCCGTCGTCAATCGTCGAATCATGTGCCGGAGCTCGCAGTGGAAGTAGTGAGACGATCATTTAGCATGTTGACATCTTAGAACTGATTTGGAAGAGTAAAATTATTTCGCCACCGCGACAAGAATCTGCCGTAAACTTAAGTGTATCGCGGGTGGTCGGTTTCAAAAGACGGGTGCAAATGAGCAAATGTAAAATCGTCGTATTCGTTGTTATATATACGCGGATTGAATCGGAGTCGCCGAGCGAAATATGGGAATCTGATCTGCTCAATTTTCTGCACAAATGATACGAAAACTGGGTAAAATTGATGAATATCTTCGCAGATACTACGCTTAGAAGATTAGGTGGTCAATAAGGGGTAGTTCCAACCATACATCATATTCAAAACTATTTTTGCTACTATTGTTTTATTGTACTAATGCAACTTAATGCACAAATTTTGAGAAAATACAGAGCAACGAGTGAAAGCATCTGGAAAACAGATCCCCATCCTAACATTTCCCCCACCTCCATTCACTTTGTCAAAGACTTTGTCACAAATCAGTGACAGTATTGTATAGTATTCATTGAATGTGTGCAAAAAAATCAACAAATCAGACTGAGTGACTGTGTTCACTGTTAGTGTTAGTGTAGTGTGGTCATGGTGGTGGTCGATGATAGTCGATGTTTGACTTTACCAAGATTTGACCTCAAATTCAGACAATAGACACCCAATATTCATAACGTGAAAAAGATCATGTATGAAAAAATTTACTTGAAACCCGTTTGCTTTTCCTTGCTTTAGTCTTCATTTTGTCTGGGATACGAAAGTGTATTCCGCCCAATCGACTCCGCCTGCTACACTACATCTACCATCTAAGTAACGTTAGACTCTCATAAATAAAGTCTACATGATGATGTAGGAACTAGGATGGGGGATCGGGTGTCCGGACACTTTATATTTTTGAAGCCTTCTTTATTTGTCTTTGGATTACACTAAAAATATGAATTCAATAGTTGTAATCATCTTCCATTTTGTTCTCCATAATATTTCCTTACATTTTGTACGAAAAATTGATGAAACTTCGCTTGTAAATTTTTCCAAATGACTTTCTAAAATTGATCGTCCGGACACACAACCTGTCCGGACACACAACAACTGGGTATACGGGGCGCGGATTAGGCTAGCGATAGATTTATCGTTAGTCGGTGAGGCGCTAACCTTACTCCCAACTCTCTTGACTGAAAAACAACTCTCAAATCACATAATTAAGTGTACACCAAGTTACAGTTTACTTACAAATCGATTTAATATACTTACGACTTAATAATACAGATCAAGCGAATAATAATGCCCACGGTAACTCCTTTTCTCTCAGAAAAATTCACTGTAGCCGTAGGCTAGGCCTATGCGAAAAACAGGACAGTGGAAAAACATCAACAGCGCCAACTATCGACAGATAATTGAAAACAATAAATGAAATGAGTTTCAAAGTAACTTTATTATAATTGGCAAAGCGAGTTATATCATAGAGATGTATTACTAGTTTGCTTGGTATATATCCATAATAATATGAATTAGAGCTTAGCGCTACAGGCTGGGGGCAGGGTCGATGGCACGTAAGATTTTTAAGTAGTGAACATATGTCGAGGAGAAAGTGAAAAATAGGAAGATGGAATAATAGGGAGTGGGCTATACGTGGGTCAAAAATACTTTTTTGGTCATTTTAATATGGCAACATTTTTTATTCATTCCTTGTAATGTATCTCAATATGAAATGACAATATTTTTGTGTCAGGTCCGAAGAAAAAAGTGTGCCTGGCAAAAATAAAAAATGGTTGCCACCCCCCCCATCACAGTTTTTGCCACAACTTTTTTATTAGGTAGTCTTTTTCTCTGGTTTTGGTGTTTATTCATATGTTTTGGGGGACAGGCAATTTGTTTTTCCTAATATTAGTACTTTTAAACCATTATTTGTAGAGTTAAAAGGTGATTTTACCTAAATTTACCAATTTTTAGACCCTTTTTTCAGCCAAAAAGTAGGTTTCATCGTCTTGTGGTTCTTGGACTTTTTTAATAGACGATGCGAGTTCCACAATTGCAAGCAGTTTCAAATAGTTATATTGCTTTTATTATATATATACTTTGGGTTTTACGGATATTTGCGAAATATATCTATAAATCTAAAAAAAAATGTCAATTATCCGTAGGGGCTATACAGTATACAATGTGCCGTACATACTGCACTGCATACATTTATGTCCATGCATTGACCACCATGACAAGGTCTGCATATAAACTATAGTGTCATAGAAATTAGCTCTTAGGTTTAAAATTAGATGCCTCAGAAATAAAAGATATGGTTTGTCTCAGAAATTGAAGATATCTTTTGTCAAATATGCTAAATCAGGGGGCGAAGAGAGGTAAATACTATTAACAATGGATTATTGTCCACCCACATTATGGCATTTATACTGTAGTTATTCTGAGCCCTGTTGCATAAAAGTTACCATTATGGTAACTTTGCCATCCAATGGTAACTTGCATGGAATTCTTGATTGGCTGTTGATCAGCATTACCATGGTATTTTATACCTGACCTCATAAACATAGGGTTAGACACCACAACCAGGTAAAAGAAAAACAACTCAAAATGAAGTAGAAATGGCTAAAATTGTGATGTATGTATATGATGTTTATGTGCAACTTAGTTACATCAGGTTAGCTAATGTATCAGCTGACAAGCAGTCAAATTCACAATCTAATTCTAAACCTCAGAAGCTCATTATATAGTTTATATACAGGCCTTGTTAGTCATGGTGGTCAATGCATGGATATATGCATCGTCCCTGTAGTATGTACAGTACATTGTATATCGCATAGCCCCTATGGATAAATGACTTTTTCTTTTATTTGATAAGATACATGTATATTTTGCAAATATCCTTAAAACCAAAGTATAGGAATAAAAGCAATATAGCTATTTGAAACTGCTTGCAATTGTGGGGCTCGCATCGTCTAAAGTCCAAGAGCCACAAGACGATAAAACCTACTTTTTGACTGAAAAAAGGGTCTAAAAATTGGTAAATTTAAGTAAAATCACATTTTAACTCTACAAATGATGGTTTAAAAACACTAACTTTAGGAAAAACAAATTGCCTGCCCCCCAAAAAACATATGAATAGACACCAAAAACCAGAGAAAAAGACCACCAAATAAAGAAGTTGTGGCCAAAAATGTGATTTTGGAGTTTTGCCCGGCACACTTTTTTCTCAGACCCGAGACAAAAAATATTGTAATTTCATGTTGAGATAAGGTAAAAGGAATACAAAAAACTGTTGCCACGGTAAAACCAAAAATCACCCATTCATAGCCCACTCCTAATAATAATATAGGTATATTTACCCAGGGTAGCCACTTCAGTTTCGAAAACTGTTCTACCAGCGGGCCCTGCTATTATTATTACCCCGGCTTTAATATAGCTGAGCTGCCTATAGGCGCTCAAGCATTCAAGGAATATCTTCCTACCGGGTACCCATTCACCTCACCTGGGTTGAGTGCAGCAATGTAGCAATGTGGATGAGTTTCTTGGTGAAGGAAAGTACGCCATGGCCCATGGCTTGGATTCGAACACACGACCCTCTGTTTCAAAGTCAGAAGACTAATCCACTGGGCCACAACGCTCCATGGAAGAGCATGAAACGAGAGGAAATGGTCGTGAATCTTTTTGGAGAAATTGTCTTGCCCGGCCATTAATTGCCCCCCCCCCATAAAATACTCAAGGCATTCGTATACGATTTTGTGTAGGGATGTAAACTTGCACTGCCCCCCCCCCTTCGCCTGTCACGTCTGCTTGAGAAGTTTTATCTCAACCAGCCTCTAATGGTAAATATTCAGGGACATTTAAAACTGAATGAGGCCCGATTTCGCCGATTGATGAAAAAAAATCCTCACCATAAAAAAGCAAGTGAAGATCGGATCTTTTTGTAGCGTTATAACTGAAAAATAGAGGTCTATAGATAATTAGCGAATATCATCATCTTAAAAAAGATATCCATATTAAAGGCAACTTGTGTGTACTAGGGGGTGAGGTGTCTTCATGTAATTCCGCCCCCGGGATTCCGCCTATTTACATAGGCTGATCCAGGGGACCATGCAGGTCAATCACCCCTCACAATATTGCGATAAAAAAGAGGAAAAATTAATGTAAAGAAGAAAACAATTGAAAGAAAAAGCGGAAAGAATGAAACAAACAATATGAATAAATAAAGATAAGAGGAGAAAGAAAAGTTAAAGTAAACGAGGGGAAAAATTGAAAATAGGAAGGTCCACCCCAACAAAACGTTGATGTGAATAAAAAGATAAATTCCAACAAGCATAACACTGAAAATTTGAAATCGGATGTAAAATGACATTTTAAAGTTTCGCTTCTTCTTACAAAACAGCTGACGTATCATACATCCTGGTCGGTATGCAAATGAGGAGACTTATGACGTCATCCACTCACTGTTTCTTTTACTAAAATATCACGTACATATGGCTTTATTCGCCGCATAAAGCAATTAATACCTCATAAAACTCTTGTAACCTTATATTTTAGATTATAACTTTTTATGTAAATTTTCACTTGTATTTTTAAATATACCATCATGTTTATGGTCTATTTTATGTTTGTAAAGGGGAGGGCTTCGTTGTAAAGCAGTTTAATAACTGAGTCGAACTACCCTCCACCTTATTTTATCATTTGTTATAAATAAAACATGAATAAATAAATATATAAATTATGAAACAATATTCGAATTTTCTTCTAATTGTCAAGTGAAACAACGATTAATTCCTCCCTGAACATTGAAATTAGCGTTGCTTTAAATGCATGGTAGGCTTACAATAAATTTGGCCCTTATTGTCAAATCTGTGAAATCGGTCTATTGTATAATTCAAACAATAAAAAACAATAGAAATATAGTAAGTGAGGGACATCGACTGTCTCATTTGCATGTCTGAGGTTTGCATATCACTGTTTTGTGAAAAATAATCGAAACTGTAAAATGTCATAACTTTTTTATTTATGTACATCAGATTTTGATGAAACTTTCAGCATTATGCTAGTTTGATTTTTCTCTATTTACTCAAATCAACATTTTTCTGGTAGACTAGACCCATTCTGGAAAAAGAGGCCTATATAAACTTTAAGAAGCATTTTGGGGTAAAAGTTGGGAACCAGACTATTTCACACAATTCAAATATTCTGAATCTGATAAGATCGGTTCCCAAGCTAATTTCTCATGTTTTGACCACCTAATTTGCAGAAACAAAATGGCTGCCAAATTGACAATTCAGAATATTATTTCGACAATGTTCTTTAATTATATTCGCTTTCACAGACATGAATACTGCAAAATCCTGCAAACATACGTGTACCTTTCGGGAAAACTTGTTAATTTTGTTTGCGATTAATTAATTATGCAAATTTATGCATATTTTGGATCATTACGCTATAATTTGATAATTTCGGCTCAAATGTTTATATTTTTGGTACAAATAGCATTTACATCATTATAAATAATTGTACGGCCCTTAGAATATAATATCACAGTGAATGATAATGTATTTTATTGTTTTTTAATTTCTTATGTATTTCTTTGTATTTTGTACCTTTTGTTTTGTACATGTTTTGTTATGGGATCTGTCAAATTATTGATTATCAATGGCAGAAAATAATTAGCTTCAATAATTTAATTATGTAATCACTTTTTTATTCGCATAATCCATGGGTATAAACAGATGCACCCACTCCCACACCCACATCTGCATACAAAGGTAAACTCCTGCACAGAGGGCCTTCCCATTTAAAAGCACACTGGTGGAGATCCAACGAATTTCATGAACCTATCTGTATTCAAGCGAATGTCACTATTAATTGCTTATATTTTTATTATAAAATAATATAGGGTATTTATATTGCGCACATATCCACCTTGTTAGGTGCTCAAGGCGCTCCTATATTACCCGGCTAAGCTAGGCGTTCATAGCGCACACAGCTTTTTAAGGAATTACTTCCTACCGGTACCCATTTACCTCACCTGGGTTGAGTGCAGCACACTGTGGATCAGTTTCTTGCTGAAGGAAATTACGCCATGGCTGGGATTCGAACCCACGACCCTCTGTTTCAAAGTCCGAAGACTAATCCACTGGGCCACAACGCTCCAAAATGGTATCTTGAATTATGATATCAATCAATTCATTCATATTTACAATTTTAGATGATGAATTATTAAATTTGAATCATAACAGTACTGTAATTCTCAACTCCTAATAGTCAATCAGTTGCATCTAATATCCTTTGGAGTAGTTATGTTCCCGACCAACATAATCCGATCACACATACATGTATATATATTTAGTGTGTTTTTCTTCAGCAAAATGAAGTGAAAACAGTTTGCTGAAAAATGAAATGTCTTGTGTTTTTCTCCATTACGCTTCTCAAATTGTCCCAATTTTGAAAAAAAATTCTCAGAACTGAACCCACATAATAAATTATAATCCATCTAATTTCTCATTTTTCCTATCAATTACACCGTTTTCCGTGTTTTAAAAGCCAGACTGTGATGTTCTAAAGTTCCACAACGAATAAGTCACTGCATATCCTTTTAATAACAATGTTTTATCATTGGACTTCATTAACGGATTACATGTGCATCTCCATAATATATCTTTTCCAATGCAGTACTGCACCTGTCCTATCAAGGATTGCAGCTTTAGCCAACTTAGAGGCATCCATCTTCCCCCAGCTTGAAATACACCTTTACCTTCGGGTTGTTGAATGATCAATGTCAGTTATCATCGATTTGTTTTTTCCATTGGATGGCTTGATTGATAGGGCAGCCTCATATTATAAAAGTCATCTCTAATTGTTGAAATCAAACCAATTTAGTACAAGTATTCTGCGGAGGCAGTTCGTATCAAAGTCATCGTGTTTGTGTTCTTGAGATATGTCCGATTCTCATGTCACAGATTCATAGAGAAAACCTAAACTTTTGTCTTGCATGTCTTGAGAGAGAATCTGCTGTCTAACCAGATCTTGTTTCAGGTGTTAAATTGCTCGGAGTGCACCTTTTCAATACCGCAGTGAATTGTGTAATGTCTTCTAGGCCATTTATCAAACTTCAAATATTCACACATCTTCATATCTTCATAAGATAGACTATTGAATAATAATAATAATAATAATAGGCATTTATATAGCGCCATCTATCTAGAAATATTCTATTCCGAGGCGCACAAGAAAAGAAAGAATAAGAAAGTTTGGATGAGTGTCAAAGTGCCAATAACTAATACTGTTTAAAAAGACAAGACTTCAGTTTAGATTTGAAGGTCTCTAGTGATGGTATAATTGATAACGAAGATATCTTTCAGAGGATGGTGGGTTCCTGGCATGTTTGGCGTTCCTGTATAGTGATTATTAATCCACTTAGTTTGATCAGTATTAAACCCAACATCATCCAATAGCTTACCCAGCTCTGATAGGCTGCATGCGAGTCTGAGATATCACCATCAAAGTCTAGGTCGAGAATTTCTTCGATTGTAGAGCCAGGATTTCTCTTTCTATGAGGAAAGCAGTTGCCTAAGTTATGTTTGACTTGTCAACCGGTTTTGATACCAATGAGCATGTCATTCTTCTTGGGAGACTGACAGTCTGTTTTGGAATTGATGATTCTGCAGTCCAATGGCAGGTTTCCTCTTACATTGCCAACAGAGCAGAGCTGTATGAAGCTGTATTCATCACTGGCATGCAGTCTCCTGTGACTACCCTTTGATATGGAGTTCCTTGGGTGTCTGTCCTTGTCCCTTGTTCTTCAAACTGTACATCACTCCTCTTGGCTCTGTAATGTGGCAACATGGTCTTGGTATACACTTCTATGCTGATGACATCCAGCTATATACCTCACTTTTGATCTAAAAGTTAAAGATCCAGAGGTTCGTGCAGCTGCTGTTGTTGGTGCTACCATTGAGGATTCGATGTTGGATGAAGGTCACTTCCTGGAGCTTAACAATAAAAAGCGAAGTATCTTGTTCTGTTATCTTCATATATGCGTAATTATTATGACTACAACTCCAGTCTTAATAGGTGAGGAAGCTATATATCTCCAGCATGCAAGGCTAGATCTCTTGGCGTAGTCTTTGATAGAACAATGAGCATGAAGAAACACACATCACATGTCTGCCAATCTGCATATTACCTGCTCCACAGAATTGCTGAGATCAGACATTGTCTTACATGAGGTGGTGCAAAAAATATCATCGATGACTGAATAACCTCTAGACTGGACTTCTGCAACTGTCTCCATGCTGGTTTACCTTCTACAGGCATCTCTAGCACTTTTTAACCATAGGACACACTGTGAAAATTTGTTCTGCATTGGGCAGTAACTGGGCTGGAAACCTTCTTGTTTTGCCCATGTTTTAACCATGGAGCTAATCTGTGTTTAGCCCTATGTTTTTATCATTTCCTCTTCTGTATTCAGTATCGTTCGTCAAATAATCTTCCAAGGCAAGGATTGGATAAAAGCTGTGGTTTTCAGTTATCACTTTAATGGTTGACTTGGGGTAAATGTATCGTTGCCAAATAAATAAATAAATCGGTAATGACCAAAAAAACTAGTAAGTGATCAAGTAATACAGACCCTTTGCATCTATTACAAATTGTTCTTTGGTTAATTAACTGCCATGATTGCAGTTCTGATGGAGCTGAATCAAAGATAAAATTTTGCTGCAAGGATAATAACAATGTACTAATACTTACATGTATATCCGATTGATAAACTACACTGCGTACATCATACGTTTAATTGATTATTTGATCTGTTATAAAACATTCTAATATATCTATTTCAAGAAATTTAAGTTCAGTATGATTACAGGTTTTCCAACTTTTAAACTCTTCTTTTCTTACGGGTTCATTGAATTTGGTAATTGTCATGATTATAGGATCAGCATCAATGTTTTTATATTGGGCATATCTACTATACCTTGCAAGTATATTACTTTCTATATACAGGTGTGGGTGTGGGAGCATGTGTGTGTATTTGTTCCTGAGTACAATTAACAGTTGTGGCAAAAGAAGTTTATCAAATGATTCAATCATTGAAGCTTAATATTTGTCTGCCATTGATATTAGTTGTTTAAAGATCTCATATCAAACATATACACAGCAAATGGCAGAAAATACAAGAACACAAAGGAAATATCAAAGAACAATAAAATACATATAAAAATTGACTTGAGTATTATATCTAAGGGCCAAACAATTATCACAATGATACAAATGTTATTTGTACCCAAAATAATAAACACCTTAGGTGTAATTATCAAATTATAGCATAATATTGCAAAATATGCATAAATTTGCATAATTAATTAGCCGCAAACAGAAATAACAAATTTTCCCAAATGGTACATGTTAAGTATGCAGGATTTGCAGTATCCATATCGGTGAAAGCGAATATTATAAAAGAATATTGTATAAATAAGATTATAAATTGTCAATTTGGCAGCCATTTTGTTTATGCAAATTAGGTGGTCAAAACATGAAAAATTGGCTTGGGAACCGGTCTTATCAGATTCAGCACATTCAAATTAGGTGAAAAAGACCGGTTCCCAACTTTTACCCCAAAATGCTCCTTGAACTCAAGTTCTCCCCATATTGGTCTTGTCTATGGGGAGGACCTTTAAGGTCACCTTATAAAATTTTTAGTCTCCCTAAGACGCGCTATTAATAGGCCGCTACGTGCACTAGCGTACCTACGGGGGGGGGGGCAGACTGCCCCCCTGACGAGTCACAACCCATGCAAGGGACATATCCCTGCCCCCTGACGAGTCTTGAAGACCTTTTTTTTTTTTGCTTGTCAAATTTTTTGGCTGACGAATTTGCCCCCCCCCCCTGTGGAGAATTCTTGGTACGCCACTGCCTACGTCCTCACATGGCTTGTTTATATGATTATGCATATCTTGTTCAAGATGCATACCAAAAAACATTATAGGCCTATACTCACACATCGAACTTTCATCGATTCTTTGATTTACAGTTACACTGTGAGAATGTTTTTAAAACTAACTTGTTATACATAAAATGATCAAATCTCTTTAAAATTCTGATAGATATACTGTAAATAAAAACAAAAACAGTTAACATGCAAAAATAATAACATCTAGTATCTACATTAATAAAGCAATCATAATTGTAAGCCTTATATAGTGTATTTTGATCCGGGATTTTGATGGCAAGTTATAATTACTATAAGGGCCTACTTCACTCACCACAGAGTTTTCGACGGCAAATTAAGCGAAAACTTGTGTACATGTTATGTATGATGATCTTTTATGCATGTTCACTCAAGCTTGACTTGACGAGGGATGCGCATTTTTATTTTAGAAATAAAAAATAGGGGCGGGTCTCGGCGCTGCGGGTACATGTACATGTATTCACTTTTCTGACATCCTTTTTCCCCCTTTTCATTTTTTGTTTGAAGGTTGGAAAATACGGTAAATCAAAGACGTGAAACTTGAAAGTCGGCTCAATTCGTGAGGTAAGTACTAGTATTTTCTTATTGACATTGTTTACTGCAGAATAACTGAAAATGAATAATCAATTCAAATAGAATGGCAAACCATGAGATGTTTAGAAAATTGTTGGTTGGCTATTGATGACGGTTTTGGGCTGGAAACGGTTATTGGGTGTGTGTGTGACTGTTGGGGACTGTTGCAACGCCAGTGCCAGTGCCAGTGGCAGTGCAGTGGCGCGGCAGTGCCAGTGTGGACTGGAACGATAGACGAGGGCGGAGACCCGGGCCGGGCGCCTTGGCTTGGGCCGGCCGCAGCTGGGCCCGCGGCTGGCTCTCAATGCGCTGGGCCTGGGCATCTCCAGGCTAGGGCCTAGCGCAGGCGCTCCTTAGTCTTGTCTTGGCATGAGGTCAAAACATAACATTATTGACCTCAGGCTCAGTCATAAATTATAGGCGATAATAGCGCATGATTTTGGCCTTGGGCTTATCCTGAATTTAAATAAGTCGCCTCTCTTGAACATGTTGAAGTCTCTTCTCGTGTTAACCCAGGGAGCTCCCGCCCGCGCAGCGCAGCGGGCGGGAGCCCAGGGGCTTACCGTTTATTTGACCATACTCACGGGACTAGGGTGATTTATGGTCTAAATATTTCTCCAAATGAATTGTGAAAACAGAAAGTATACAATTACCACGATTATACGGATGAAGTTCTAACGAGTGGCAGTTTCCTGACATCTGGGCACAGACTGGAACCTCAAAAAACGAAAAGTTCTCTCCTTCTACCCCAGTCTCGATCGGCCATTTTTGTTACGATTTTTAACAAAAATGGCCGATCGAGACGGGGGTAGAAGGAGAGAACTTTTCGTTTTTTTTTTAATTGATAAGCATCTACAAAATCATACGTTTTTGTGATAGGCCTACCTTTATCCGTATCAACCAGTGAAGACATACTACCTCACGGCCTTAAAATTGACATATCCATCCATCTTGTCTCAATACTTGATGATCTCTGGAGTAAGATTGCTCCAAACGCCATAGCGGGGCGTGCCAATGGGCGAAATCGCGCGCAGCGTTGACGCTCTACTTAAGTCTTGAACTTGAATATCGGCTTGGATATGAAAATTTAATTCCGGTTTTTAAAAAGGTGTTTGTGCGGGAGAAAGATCATTTAAAGCGGGAGAAAATACAACTTATGCGGGAGACACAGGGTCTCGGCGGGAGATCTCCAGACGGTGGCCTGTACTGTTTCTAGAAGAAGAAAAAAAAGATATATATGGAGATGAATCATTTTAACAAACTTATATCTACTCGTGAAAATCGGAACCAGCTATTGAAAATTCTCCAGAATTGTATGCTGGTTCCCATTTTCATGAGTTAGATATAGATCTAAAGACAGTTCACTAGTGAAATTTATTTTGTCAGAATCATCACTGATGAAGTAAATCTCATTAGTAATCTGTCTTTATATCTACTCTTCAAAATGAGAACCAGCTATATATGGAAAATTTTCCGGAATTATACACGCAAGTTCCCATTTCCACCTATAAATAAAGACAGCTTACTGGTGAGATTTATCTCTCAGAATCGTCACTGACAAAATAAATCTCACTAGTAAACTAGGTTACTCTACTCTTCAAAATGGGAACCAGCTTGAACTCTATTGAGAATTTTCCATGCTGGTTCCCATTTCAACGAGTAAAGAAAAGATGGCGATAAAATCAATCTTTTTGATTGAAGGTCTTTGAAGGATTTGGAAGCAGCGCGCCAGCTTGATGTCAACATGTAGATCGAGGCTGAGATTTATCTATAGCTGGTCCCAATGCCAAATGTGGCTGAAATTCAGATGTTCGATTAATTAGATAATATTTGAAGATTATTCTGCTTATGATGCCATAGACTTTGAACAATGTCATGACTTTGCCTTTACATCACTCTTACACTCTTAGTCTACTCAGTATTTTCATAAATGACCTGAATCATAACACTGTCAGTCTGTCACCCACATTTCATTTAACATGTTGACATTTTCATGATATTGATGAACTGAAGAAATGATTGGAATGATTTTTCATATTTTGTTTATCTTAAGGTTACTTGGCAGTGCTGAGTTAAGAAAATGGCTCAGACAGGCATCCTTCTTCTTACTGCTCCGTTAAATCAGCTCCGTCAACGCATTCAGATCATCCTATCTAGTGCAGCAAAGAGCATACAACGAGTCCTCTATGTCCAAATTCAACCTGGACTAGAAATCACAGAGAGTGGTTCCTCTCTGCCGTTCCCTGTCTCGAAGGAGCTTGCCAGTCTCATCACACAGGTTTACTCCTACTCTGGGAACTCCCACCATTCTCTTGATGTCAGGATTCTACTCAGTAATATCTCAAGCAACTTGGCCATCCCTCCTTCAGGTGAATGATTTCATTCCCTACATTTTTAAAGATACAATATGATTCAATCAATTCATTATTTCATTCTGACACATTCTAGTGGTTTCAGTGGTACGTAGCTCAAAAACTCTTGAACAGAACAGTCTTCAGATTCTTCTGAATACAGGCAGAAAAATTGTGGAAGTAATTCTAAAGATTTGGCTGGATTGATGGTGGGGGTGGGGCTGAGTGGATGTGAAGATAATGTGGCCTGTTTGTCTATTTATTTCTATTGTTGCTTCAATATGATTATGCTAGCAGTTGATTAATTCCTCTAATTGTAAAATAAAGATAATGCTTTGAGAAATATCAAATCGAAGACTATTTAAATTCAGTATTTTTCTAAAAGTTGACAATAATGTGTTGGACATGCGTTTTATTGAGATATTCCATTTCTAAATTCACAGTACCGAGCTGCCCTCAGCTTCTCAGCTCCTCCCCTCAGCTGGTGATGACAGACAGTCTTCTGCCATCAGATCAGATCCTAAGGCACTTGTCACAGTGGATCGTCATCCCTCCAGAGCCTCCAGTGGAAAAACTCTTTACCTCACCTTCAACTGATGAGACAAGTTCTAACACAGCTGGATCAACTGCAAGACTGGTCACATCCTCAGGGACAGAAGCAAAAATGGCAATACAAGGTCAAGGAGACAGTGTATTCAAGACATACAGACATGTTTGTCTTGGTGGAACCTTCGACAGGCTGCATGCAGGCCACAAGATACTGTTAGCAGAGTCAGCGTTAAGGGCAACAGAGAAGATCACAGTTGGAGTTACTGATGGCCCAATGCTTGAAAGTAAGCAACATTTCAATGTTTTAAAGGACAAGTCCACCCCAACAAAAAGTTGATTTGAATAAAAAGAGAAAAATCCAACAAGCATAACACTGAAAATTTCATCAAAGTCGGATGTAAAATAAGAAAGTTATGACATTTTAAAGTTTCGCTTAATTTCACAAAACAGTTATATGCACATCCTGGCTGGTATGCAAATGAGGAGACTATGATGTCATCCACTCACTATTTCTGTTGTATTTTATAATATATTTTATATTCTAATTTTCTCCTCATTGTCAAGTGATGCAACTTTTAATTCCTCCCTGAACATGTGGAATTAGCATCGTTTAATACTATATGGTTCAGTCAAGTTGGTCCTTATTGTCAAATCTATAAAAAAATGAAATATTGTATCATTCAAACAATAAAAAACAAAAGAAATAGTGAGTGATGGACATCATTGACTGACTCACCTAGTTGTGCATATCACTGTTTTGTGAAAAATAAGCAAAACTTTAAAATGTCATTACTTTCTTATTTTACATCCAATTTTGATGAAATTTTCAGCACTATGCTAGTTTGAGTTTTCTCTATTTATTCAAGTCAGCCTTGACCTTTAATCAACAGCCACTCTTAATTGTCGCAATGCATTATATTTCACTCTTTCTGTGATTGTTGCTAATGCAAGAACTTTAGGAATATACTTGCCCAAATTGAATACCTTTTCAGTGTCTTGCAGATCTATGTCTTTGCCACAGTCACATGAAATGGAGACCAAGACATTAAGGCCAAGACAGAGATCAGACACAAATGTGGCCTTACACAGTGGGGAGGGGTAGTGATGGGCAGTTGCCCCCCATTTTTTTTTTGAAAGCTTAACACTTTTTTACTTAAAATGTTCACAAAATTCACCAAAAGTGTGCACAAAATAATTCATTTTCACTTTTGAAAATGCAAAGGCACACTTACGACAAGCTTGGTCACTTTGCTCCCCGCTTTCAAGTCCCCCCCCACGGCCATGGACACAAGACACAATCACTGCCGTCTTAAGACACTCAACACTGATAGGCATCTTCCACTCTCTGCCCAGGTGAAAATTAAGTGATGGGCCAGAAGGAAGTACTGTGAATCTTCTGAGCGACATAAAAATTTCAATATGATTATTTCCAGTTTTAACCTATCTTTTAAGACACTTGGTTCAGAGTTTTCATACAAAATATGAAGTCTTGTTTACTATGCAATCAACTACAAGTACTAATCACTGTTAATACATACTGAAATATCCAATATTGAATTTTTTTTTCATTAATAGAGAAAACCTTAATGGAGCTTATCCTACCTCTTAAACAACGTTTGGAAGATGTCACTGGGTTTATCAAAGACGTGAAGCCTTGTTTACTACACAGTGAAGCAGTCGTACCAATCACAGATCCATTCGGTCCTAGTATCGTCGTCCCTGATATAGAATGCATTGTTGTTAGTGAGGAGACAAGGAAGGGAGGAGACAGTGTCAATAAACGTAGGGTTGAAAAGGTATATTCAATTTTTGTTTGTCGTCTTCAGTTATGTACCGTCGGATTCCATGAAAAAAGTTATGACTCTCTTCTACATACACAAATGCCTGCATTTTCTTTTTCTATGTTGGTGAAGAATCGTTTGCTCTTTCCGAGGCAGTCAAAATTGTGGACATTTCCAAATGTGTTTTGCCGGGACAGTGTATGGTGTGTGGTGCTCATAATGAAAATACTTGCGTATGAAACGCTATTGCAAATTTTATGAATGCTGAGCAATTCCATAAAATATGTACGTCCAACCCCACGTTTGTGGGACCTTCATGAAATTTTCACTCTCTGATTTCTTGTTCTTTTGTCAGTCTGTAATGGTCAGATCATGAAGTGAAGTAAGAATTGAGAAAAATGGGGGTAGGACCCGGTCGTACAAAACGGTTGATTATTTAATGGAATTTCCCTGCTTTAGAGTCAAGGAACTCTGCTCAGTGTAGTTAGTGCTTTGCTTGAATACTCACCCAGGGAGTGGAAAATGTGCAAATATCAGTGCAGTGATGTCAGTTTTAAAGGACTTGACTAACCATTATCTAAGTATGCAATAAAAACAAAAGGGAATAAAGAAATAAGAATCTGCTTCAATTGAATACACATTCCCCATATCTGAAGAGTGAAAGACTACCTTTTCCTCAATTAAGTGTTGATTATGAATGTTCATTTCAGGTCTTTCTATCTTTCCTTGCAGAATATGTCTGAGCTTGCCGTTCATTCAATTGATATTGTACCAGATCAGAACCATGCTAAACATGAAGAAGCCAAAGTCAGTTCATCTTCCACCAGAGCTAGACTGCTTGGCAAGCTCCTAAAACCAATAAAGGTTTGTAAATTCCTTAAAATTAGTATGATTAGTATGATATAGATCGACGGTGTTGATGTTGAGGCAATAACAACTTGAAGTAAGGCTTGTGTTTGGATCAATATCACCAGGGCTTAATCTTATCTCAGGCCAACCATTTTGACTGGCTTCAATAAGCCCTTTTGCTGGCCTCCTTGAATATTTTATAAGCGCTGTTAATATCTTGATTTTGTGCTGTAGTTGAAAAATGTGCTCATTTGAAAAGTGGCCTTGCCCCCCAAAAAATCGTCTTTCAGTATTATGCTATCAAGGAAGTAAATAGCATCATTATGCATTATAACTTAAAAACCAATTTTAGAGCCTATTGAAGAAGCCTGATATTTCAAAACTTTTGTAACCTTCAAAATTTCTTTGCAACTTTGCCATGTTGAGTGACAAAATAGTAAGCCATGTGTGGTGTGCATGAAATTATTCATCATTTGTTTCAGCTCTTCATCCATTTCCAGAAACTTTGAATAAATGGAATCTGTGTTTTGTTGTCTTACAGATCAATTTATTTGGTCGGTTTGGACATCAGAGTTTTGAGTAAGGTATCAATGAAGAGCTGAAGAGTTCTTCTTTCATAACAGTGTCAAATTCATTTGTAATAGGAAGGGAGCAACCTTCTTAAAATGGATAACCTATTTGCCAATATGCACTGTATAATCTTTTCTTTATACTTTGCAGATCGTAGGGGAGAAACCCATTCCATACATCATTGGTCTAACGGGTGGTATTGCCAGTGGGAAGTCATCGGTGTGTAGAAGGCTTGAGGGCCTTGGTGCAGCCATCATAGACTGTGATAAATTAGGTCATCGGGCATACGAGCCAGGGACGCTAGCACATCAACAAATCATTGAAGAGTTTGGTCAAGGTAAGTTAGGTCATTGTGCATATGAACTAGGGATGCTAGCACATCACCAGATCATTGAAGAGTTTGGACAAGGTAAGTTAGGTCATCAGGCGTACGAACTAGGGATGCTAGCACATCAACAGATCATTGTAGAGTTTGGTCAAGGTAAACCCAACATCACTTGGCTTTCACATTGGTTCCATGAATTCCTGAGCAATTCAGTGTGTATGTTTTTCAATATTCCTGCCTATTTAAAGATGATATGTGTATTTGGCTAAGACTGAGGGTTGTTATAGGAATTTTGGTTCAGAATAGTGGAGGATTAGGAGGGATTGGAGAAAATTCATACATTGTGGCAGGCATGTCAGGATCTAATGACCAAGGTAATAATATTTGTAAAATGCTTAAAGGAAATCAATACCCAAGAGGAGAAGCAATCTTATTGGAAAAAGTAAAATGAGAGGAACAATGGAGGGTTGTCCACAAAATCAGCTATTTTGAAGCATGTTTGTCAATTTAAGGATATCCATAGAAAGTACAATAATACTTTTCAAACATCCATAACTTGCCTATTTCATAACCAATTGTGATGAAACTTGTTTTAAACTGTTCCTCCTGTTTTACTCTTTCCAATAAGATTGCTTTTCTTCTCAGGGTTTTGGTTTCCTTTAAAGATTTTGTTGTATTGATGAAATTAAATTATTAAAACTTCTGTCTATAAACCTTTTTTTTGCAGATGTACTTGGTGAAGATGGTAGAATAAACAGAGCAGTACTTGGACCCAAAGTATTCTCTAACCCTGCTAGACTACAGGCTCTTAATAAAATAGTTTGGCCCTCAATCCAAAGACTAGCTCAAACTCAGATTGATGAGTATACTACACAGGGTAAGAATAAGCACTATCCTTAATGTTTTTCTAATACAATTTTTGACATATTTATTTTACAAAATCTGTTGGCAAAAATATTGCAAATGCAGATTGAAATTTAACTGGAATTTAAGATTTTTTTCATGCATGAGCATGCAGATAACACAGTCTTAGGCCAAATGTTAATGTTTACTGTGAATTGAGATGTTCAGCTGCAGAATAAAAAGCTGAATTTTGCACACTACTACAAATCTGAATTGGGAATAGGAAAACATTGATCCATAATTTGTCCTGCACTAGTATGTTTTTCAAATATACGCAGTTACTGTGTAGGCCTGAGGTGACATTTGTGTGGTATTAATATATTACAATCACTCAGCTAGGATTGAATATTCGCCTGAATGAATGTAATCAGATAAACCAACATAAAAGCTGTATGCACCTAAATAGGTAGCCTAGCTTAGCCGGGTAATAATAATAGCAGGGCCCACTGTGAGAACAGTTTTTGACACTGAAGTGGCTACCCTGAGTAAATATACCATTATTATTATTATTATAAAAAGATGCATTGAAATTGCTTTAAAATTAGCTTGAATTACTCATGATATTATACCTACATGATTGTAATATTGCTTGGCAGTGTTTGGGGGAATATCAGAAGTGTAGCCCTTAAAGCCATATTCCCCACTTCTAAAGAATTGGGAAAGTTTTATTCTTCTGCAGGCTTAATTTTGTTGTTCCCCTCAATATTATATACAATTCTGGAACTCTATTAATTTTACAAATATATCATATTCTCTACCTTTTCTGTTTAACTACAGGTAAATCAGTATGCATTCTAGATGCTGCAGTACTATTAGAAGCAGACTGGGATCAATTCACTCATGAAGTATGGACATGTATTATTCCAAAGACAGAGGTAAATGAAAGATCTCACAATTTATCTATTCATTCAAAGAAAGGGAAGGAATGAAGGATCCAAAATCATAAATATCATATTTTTCTTGTTGTGACATTAAAATGTAAAAGAAATTGAGAATTGTTGATTATTATGTACCCAAGCATGAATATGGGGTGTAAGAGTTTGGAATTTTGTAAAGAATAATGAGAAATAGTCTCGTGTATTGCATGCTAGAATTCATGTGGTGGCCTAGGACTGACGTCAAATTTTGGTATGTTGGTGGTGATTTTTTCCCTGATTGCTATGAAAGCATGAATGCTTTTAAGCAAGTAACCAGAGGACTGACGGCTTAAGGTCCTCTCTGAGGGACCTGGTGATGAGGATTAATGCCTTACCAAAGGGCACTGGCGCACCAAGAAAGAATCGAACCTGGGTCACCGGAATCCGAAACCCCTGCTTTACCGACTGAGCTATTGCGCCTTGGCGATGACTTTAGGCTGCAATATTAGTATCTTGGCAGTTGAATGAAATAAATGAGCTTCATTGAACCATTGCTCTTATCTGTTGCTATGTCTGGCAGGCAGTACAGCGGATCATGGATCGGGATGGTCTTGTGGAAGAGAGGGCTCTACAGAGGATAGAATCTCAGATGACCAATGAGGAAAGAATCGCTAGGAGCAATGTAGTCCTTTGTACTATCTGGGAACCAGAAATCACACAGAAACAGGTATGTTGATCGGAGGTAAACACCTTGACTAGTCAGTCTGTAGTTCAAGGTTTCAAATTTGTTTTAATCACCTTCATCTCCTCTGTCCACTTTGCATGAATTATTGCATCCTCGACCCAACCTTCCTACTCTCCTCAACTTCTTCCATTTTGTCTCTGGCCGTCCCCTCCTCCTCGAACCACCCTCCTCGATCTCAAAAGCCCTTCTCAACACATGTTCGCCATCCTTCCTCAGCACATGCCCATACCAACGTACCATATTTGGATTCGCCCACCAGCCCACCACTTCTTCCAAACCCAACATCTGCACAAAGTTTCAACTTCCATGGATATTGATGTCACAGAGTGGACACAGGAAGGGAAGGGTAGACATTTCAAACAAAAAATAATTCTTCCAATTAAGCATCAGGGGGCATTTTCTATCTCTACTACACCAAGTTCCAATTCAATAGAACAAAAAAATGATTGCAATTGTAGGTCTATGGCAAACCATGTAGCAAATATCATCAATCCTAAATATTGATTTTATATCTTGTCATTTTAAAGGGCCCATTCAGTTTCTACTTTTGTTTTGTTTTAAGTCTTATAACATCAAGCTATATTGTTCTTTCAGGTTGAGAGAGCTTGGTCGGGTCTCCAGTCACGTATTCAGGAATGTAGTAAACCTGAGCAACCAAAGCTATGAAACAAGCCTTTTTGAACTCCTATATAGCTGAGGTTGAAGAAACTTTCATCCTTACTTTAGGGGAGCTCCTTTTATCAAGGGACCAAAGAGGGTAAACAATTGATGTGGAAACGAATGAAGGAAACTCAACAATGTTCATGATGAAACAAGGTATTTTTTTGTTGTTCAAACTCTTGAACAAACTCTTTAAGATCATGTTAACATTCAAACATACAGACTTTGTCAGAGGCAACTTCTGTCAGAGTTAACATTCAAAGGTCTGATTGGAAATTTCTCTGTTGTAATACTATTATTGAAATCTGTTTATTGCACCCAACATCTCACTTGAACACAGTTAAGGCTGCATTATTTGACTTTCTGTATAAATCGAGCCAATTTTACAGACCTGGGTCCCTTAACACAAAGGTTAGGAATTAATAGTACACTTGACTTTCACGATCAATTGTACATTGAAGTCAATGGAATCGATTGTAGAAAAATGTTCTACGATCATTGCTAAGTTTTGTGGATAAATTTGCCAATTCGTTCACTGCCAACTCGTCCACACACCACATGGTCTACCTTCATTTAGTCTAATGCCATTCCGTCCATCAACATTTCGTCTAACAACCATTTGGTCCAATCATCACTTCGTCTAATCACCATTTCGTCTATTACCATTTCATCTAATAACCAGTTGGTCTTATACCCATTTTCTTTTCATTCATTTTGCACAATGAACACTTTAGTTTAATTAGACCAAATGGTATATGGACTAAATGGCTATCGGACCGACTGGTTATTAGACGGAATGGCATTAGACTAAATGAAAGTAGACCATGTGGTTAGTAGACGAACTGATAATAGACCAAATGGTAGTAGACGAATTGGCAATTGGACGAATTGGCATTAGACGAATTGGAAATAAATTGTTTTGTGTTATGGGCCTCAGACTATGCAAAACATGACATTGTCCCTTTGAAGTCAAATATCTCTATGTTCCCATGATAGTTGACTATTAAACACAGTCATCCCGCCTGTATTTCCATAGAACTATTTGGTGTTAATTTTTTAAGAGAGTTTTCGTGTAACAAATCACAATACCTGTATTCCTGAGCACACATTTGAAAATGAATAATATTATATGATGCTGTAATGAGTAATGAAATTACCATGGAGCTCCATGTAAAACATGCAATAAGTCAGTGTGATGATGTATGACACAGACACCACTTTAAACTTTGTCATGTGGAAAAGAATTCACATGACTATAATTGTCATGTTCATTATGCACAAGAAGTGCATGTCTCTACAAATTTTGAAAAGATATGTAAAACTTATTAAATGAATTTGTTGGAAGTTAATTGCGTCTGATAAACTTGGCAAGAAATTTTTGAATTCCGTAAATTTTAAATTGTGGTGCTTTGAAACTGAATATCGTATCTGTACATGCTGGAAGTATCCATGTATATTAATTGGTAATATGTGGACTAGTTCTTGTCATTTTCATGTCATGTTATGGTTGTACAAATTTGAATGTATAGAAATTTATATTTACGGTGATGGGAAATACTATTATATTCAATGTGCCTTAACTTATGCAATGCATATGTTGCTGCTAGAGTGACAAAACTATGTGTAAATCTCAAATATAAATCTTCAAGACTCAAAGAACATAATAATCATAATTATAACTGCATTGGTATCAGGCACTTTAAGAAATAAATATTTCTGAGCACTGCATGATTCTACTTCGACTTAAGCACAATTACTAAACTTAAACTCTCTACCAATTCAAGTTAATTACTTGATATTCATGCTGCCGTAAAATTGAGGTTCCTTACTGTAGTGTTATAGCTTATAATTCATGTACTTGTAGGAGAATTCACTAGTTTAATTGAGGGTTGAGACCCTTGCTAATAAGAAAAAGTCTCATTTGATCCAACTTGCATCTGATAAATTTGTCATTAATATGTCCTTCAAATTTCATAATGAACTATTGACATCTTATTTCAATAATTTCACTTAGAAATAGATTACCCGAGTCACCTAATTCAGATAAAGTGGATGGTTTAATGTTTATTTGGCAAGTAATTGTCATTTATTGTGTTACAACACTATGAAATGATGGGAGATTTAAAAAAAAAAAATTGGAGCTTGATTTTTTTCTGGAAAAAACGAGAAAATCCTAGAACCTACCGTGTTGTTATTTCTATGTAAAAGGTTATATAGACAATATTTACCATAGACAATGTAATATCAGGTACATGTAGCTATGTAATGATGATGGTAATTGGTGCATGTACATAGTTTTTCTTTTGTTATTCATGAAAGTATAAATAGTACATACTGTACATACCTGCGAGTTTCCCCTCTGCCTAATAAGTTGTACGGAAGCGATGAATAGTGGATTGTATTAAAAGAACAATACAACTCATTTACCTAACTACTCATGCATTCCAAAATTTAATAAACTTTTTATTAGTACCAGGAACTTGTGAAGTATGATATTCCTTGAGATGTAAGGCGTATTGGAACTTTGATGACTTAAAAAAGTTGTAGGGAAGAGAGTTTTTGCGATGAGCTTGGTCATATGCAATGTTTCAGCTTGCGTCAGTTTTCCATGATTTTTTTTAAAGAAACATGTACTTGTAGGTTGTTTAATGGAAGGAGTTGATCCTGTGAATATGTCACCCATTTCTCCTTCAGATACTCTTCTTATTGGGGAGCTTTAGATTTGTCATTCATTCATGAGGCAGAATCTTGTGATTTGGGTAAATCAGCTTTACTATGCATGAATAAGAAATAGAGCTCACCGTTACTTGGAGAAAAGATTAATTCCTCATCATGTACTGGGTTGTGAAATCTAAAGCCCAGCACACACTACACGATCTGCTACGATGCGATTTTCAAAGAAATTGTAATAGCATTTGTTATGAACATTCCACCATATAATATCTAAATGATCAAAGGTATGAATAGTGGTATGAATACTTGAAATTCCAGTCTATTGTGAGCAAAATAAATGTCAAATCGTAATTACATCATCATCGGCTGCAACTTGAAGCAGATTTAGACTTTACTCTGACCACAATGCTTGCAGCAAAGCAAAATTCTTATTTTAGTATGAAGCATTATGCTGTTCACAAATCGCGTCATAGTCGGATTGTGTACTTTGCTTCGGACTTGAAGCTCTCTATATTGAACTTGGTAGAGAACTTTGTATTAAGGCTTATTTTGTGGTATGGTGATGAATTATACAATGTATGACTGCTTCATCCTTATTTATTTGAATGGTAGTTTTTACAAGGTCTGTCGTATGCAAGAAAATATTAATGTATTCAGTACTTTGACTAAGTCAAGCAAGTATGTCCCACCTATCTATTGGTATGTTTAGATTTTTCAAATGTGAGATGGTTAACTTCAAATTTCTGTTGCAGATGTTTTTCATTTGTAAGTGAAAGAAAACTGCACAAATTCTAAGACTTTCACACCTAAGTCATCTTGATAAATTACAGTGGCTCTACTTTGACTTTGTGGCGTGCGCCTGTAATCCTAGCTACATTGGGGAAGTTAAAAATTGATGCAGAGGTTTAAGGTGTCACGTCTCTTCGATGGTGATTTTAAATGTAGGTCCCAGATGTAAATGATCATATCTGATTGATACATAACACGTCTGTTAAAATTCAAACACACAATCTTGTCACGTTTGAATGAATGCTAAATAAACACCTGTTTCACTAGCTTTGTTACTTGTTTAACTAAATTATCAACTTGTTTTTTTTAACCTTTTTCTTGTTTAATTTGTTTTACTTCCTTGTACCATTATTTTAGCCAAGGTTTCAACTGAAATCAGGGTTTAACTCTGATATTTGTAATATTGTTAATTCTGTTTTATTCTTTTCTATCGACTAGGCTTCTGCAAATATAAGAAATATTGACTACTGAGGTCATATTGCACTCATACTTTGACTCATGCAACATGATCTTGAGGTTTGGCAATCTTGGAATTTGCCATTGTTTCTGTCTTCTTAATCCTAGTCAGTATGATATACTTTCTTTTTCATTATAGTATACTTTCTTTATTTTCTTAAGAATTGATTTTTCTTATTCTATGTATTTTGAAGTCTGTTATCTTCTGTGAAAAGGAGAATGGTGTAACTCACAATTTGATTGTCAGGCATTAAAGAATTTGGATAAAAAAATGCTTATTCATATTTCAAAAGCACAGCAATTATTGCTGCAGCATAATGTTATACAATGCCATTTATTTTTTCTTTGTTATTATCGTTTTGATTATGAGTTTCAAACCAAATGTGCAATATGATCTTCATCAGCGTGATAACCTACTTCAGATGCAAAGTGTAGTTTCACTTTTCAACTTGCAACTTGTTTTCCTTTGCAATAATCTTTTTGATGAAGAACGTAGAATATGAAATCTCCCAAGTTATTTCAGGCTTCAGTTTCATCAGTACATAGAGCTAGGAAATGCATGTAGATTTTTATTGAAATCTGTTAAAGCATTTTTTTTAAATTGTCATATGAAAGTTAATAAGGCTATTACTAGTTGGATTTCAAATTACAGGTAGTCAAGACATATTTTTGCAAATTGCTACATTATCTCTCAGCATTTTTGATATGTAATACTGTCATCCTAGTATTCATAATAATTTGTTAATTTCTAAAGTTTGATATTTGTTCTCAAAGAGAATTTGGAATGGTTGTATGTTGTAAACCAACTTATTCTGAAGATGATAAAATGAAATATATATGAATATAATCAATTGAAAATAAACCTAATTTGTTTGTGTATTGTTTATCACACTCTCTCAACTGGTCATTTGTTTTAGTCATTGAGTTAACAGTTTTTAGCAGACAATAACCTAACAGATGCAATTAATTAATGTGTCACTTTATTTCTATTCTTATCCCCTTACCCGCTTTATGCTTCTCCAGGAAACATCTGTAATTCCAGGGGCCCATTTCATAAATGCTTGCAACTATAACATTGCTACTATGGCAACTACCATGGTAACGTGGCTCAGCAGCCAATCACAATCAAGGTTTCCATGGTAGTTGAAATAATGGCAAAGTCACCATACAGTGTAGTTGTAATTCTTTATGGGAATTGGCCTCAGGGATATGAAAATGAATGCATACATGTGTTGCATACAATTTATGATTTTCCCCCAGATAACTCAAAGGATTGAGATTTTATGAAGGCACTTTCGCCCATCCCAGTGTACAGTATTCAATGATGTAATAGATTGTCTGAATATGTAAATTTTATTGTTGGTTTCACAATGTCTATAATTAAGGTCCAGACTGTACAGAAAGAATACCCCTCCCCATCAAAACTTACATTATTATACATTATTATAGAAAGAAATGTTTGATGGCTGTTTGTCTGGGATGAAATCTGTTCCATCAATTGCCTCAAAAGCTTCGTTTGCCATCATGATTATGATGATTTTTTTTTAAATTGATAAGTCATTATTTTAAAAGGTTTGGATATATGAAAGCAATGGGGAACGCTTCGCCTTCTAATTTTTCTGGATAGTGACCTCCTTTTCTTACCATTGTCCGCCAGATTTCACTGAGACTTCTATTAATTTGTTTATTTTGAGGGGGGGTGGTGGCCAGGTCACATTTCTCTTCTTTAAAAACAAATGTATTTCTATCCTCCATTTAGTGACCTCCTTTTCTTACCATTGTCCGCCAGATTTCACCGAGACTTCTATTAATTTGTTTATTTTGAGGGGGGATGGTGGCCAGGTCACATTTCTCTTCTTTAAAAACAAATGTATTTCTATCCTCCATTTTGTTATAAGGAAAGCATATCCATTCTATTTTTGTGAAAAGGAGGTTTATGATTCGTCATAGAAAGAGAGACCTTAATTAATTGCTATCCATTCCTTAATCTCCACGTGTGTGTTAACATCATTGGTTTTAATGGTGTTCATGTTCGGCCTCCGTTGCATATTCGGGTAGATTTGTTCCGCGGTGACGGTAAAATCCTTTCATTACTCGCTCGATGCGGGCGTGCTTGCGTGTCGTCTTCTCAAAAGGGGGTCGATGGCCGTATGCTGAAGAGGAGAGAGCTGGAACGGCTTTAGCGGATTCCTAAGATTAAGGTGGAGATTATATGAAGATGACATAATACTTTTACATAAACATATGAAAGGTTGATATATTGATTTGTAGAAGAGACGGTTGAAATTAATCGTTTTCAGTAAAACCATGTAACTTTTTCTTCTGTCTTTTTCCCTCTTTAGTTAATATCAATTCAGTTTGGGGGTAATGGTTAGCAAGATTATTAAAAATCTAACCCAACCCCTCTTCAATGAAGATTATCATCATCATCATCACCATCACCACCACCACCATCATCACCATCATCATCATCATCACTACCACCACCATCATCACCATTATCATCGTCATCATCACCATCATCATCACCATTATCATCATCACCATTGTCATCATCACCACCAACATCGTCATCACCATTATCATCATCATCATCATCATCATCACCACCAACATCATCATCACCATTATCATCATCATCATCATCACCATCGTCACCACCACCATCATCATCACCACCATCATCATCATCACCAACATCATCATCACCATTATCATCATCATCACCATTATCATCATCATCATCACCACCAACATCATCGTCATCACCATTATCATCATCATCATCATCACCACCAACATCATCATCACCATTATCATCAACATAATCATCTTCATCATCACCAACATCATCATCATCACCAGCAGCATTAATCATCTTCATCATTACCCTCCTCCTCATCATCGCCACCACAACATCATAAACTCATTTTTGATATCTTCATAATCAGTCGCATTCATCGTCATTATCTTATTTCTCTTCATTATGTATAATAAGATTGTGTACCTCGTCATGCACATTGAGTCCTCGTGTATGTTCACGATCATCTCTATGTATCTTACTCTGGTAGCCATGCTTCACGTGGAAAAGACGATCGTAAGTCGAGTGTGGTTCGTGCTGAAGAAAAGTTAAGATATAGAAATTAGCACAAAATGCATGTAAATGAATCAAGTAATTAGTCATAATCAAGACCTGGGTCTTGTTCTAGCGTTAAGTCAATACCCTACATCCCACCCCCTCGATGCATCCAGAAAGAAAGAAATTAATGGATATGGATAAACTTAAAATAAAAACAAAAAAGATAAATAATATTACTGTAATCTTTACTTCATTAGTTTCCACGGGCCATTGTGCTCATCCGTTTCTCCACTCGCCCCCCCCCTCCCCCCATTAGAAAGTGGATGATGTAAGCCATATGTTTTCTTGTCATTAGTAACGAATGTGAATTTTATATCAAATAATCTTTAGGGATGAGATATCCTTCAACATGGCAAATTCAGAGAAGAAGGGGCATAGCCTTTGATATGTAACTATCATGCACCCACCTCACCTGTATGGGAAATTCAACCTCTCACCCATGGCCCTGGGAAGCGGGGTGCTGAAGCGCCCCAACAAATTCCTTGGGGTGCTATTTGTATTATTCTCCATATGTGAAGCACCCCCAGGTACCCTGGAAGATGTGTAAAAAATTAAAAATGTAACCAAAATCACCTTCATTTTGTAGTGAAACCCCCCTTTATATTTTAGCTTTTCAAAATTTTCAGGACCACTTTCATCTCCATTTTGTATTGAAAATCTTTTTTTTTTTTGCTTTTCAAATTTGATCTCCATTTTGTGGTGAAAACCTAAACTTTTTTTTTTGCTTACAAAGTTACATCAGCACCCCAAGTAAAAAAAATCGTTCTCAGGGCCCTGCTCTCACCAGCAAATACAGTTCTCATATCATCGAAAATGCCTAACGAATATTCAAAGTACGGAAAACTCGTTCAACCATGGAGGTACATTATGTACTGTACTTAAAAACATGCATCTGAGTCATGGAGTCCATTGGACATCAGAACAGATACGAAAATTATGATTTAGCATGCGAGAGAGTAACATAATTTTATCTAACCTGTTTATGATTGTTGAAGTAAGTGATTTCTTCCTCTCCTTTCTCATTGAAAGTCTTATGATTTCCGCTTCCCTTCCATACCCCTGATGTATCTCCTTTGATAGCTATATGACTCTTCTTGATTCGCTGCTCTCGCTACGATAAGAATTTTACAAAAGCAATTATATTCACATAATTTTGGACAATGTATAATCATGGCAAGGTGCAACATAAGAAAATATATATTCATAATATGGCACGATGATATAAATAGTCCAACTAACTCCCACTTCCATGGTCCGACAGATAGAAACAAAGCTTATCAGCCAACATGGCCAATGAAAATCAAGGAAAATTGTCAGATCCAACAGCTTGTCTGACAAAAATGTTGATACTGTTTGTGAAGTTTTTTCATTCGAATGTATGCCATGTTAAAGCACGTTAAAAGAGGTTTTTCGGGGGAGTGTCATCAATATTTTTGTCCGACAAGTTGTCAGATCCGACAAGTTTTATTGGTTTTGATTGGCTGAGAGGCAATGTTACCATGGTAACTGTCGGATATATCTTCCGAGAAGTCCTCTCCATGGAACGCTCCCCGGATTTTCACACATCGGTGATTCAACTGAATTCATTTTATTTATATTTGAAAATAAAGAAGGCAAACAAGAAAACGAGGGTCTAATCATTGTATAGCAGGAACGTACAATATCAACGACAAAGAATACATGCGTAAGTTTATTTGAATAAATCCAAGCAAAACGTAAACAATATTGAAATAGTCATAGAAATAATAAATTATAATAGTGCACATGTACGGGATCGAACATGAAATTCTGGAGAAAATATACTAAAAGCAACGAATTAAAAAGAAGAGAGTTATTAGAAAGGTTGAGTGAAGACTCACACCGACTATTTCGACCCAAAGGAGTTTTTGTTGCTCTGGGGTCTGATGGCTTAGTCCATAATTTGACATTCCATTTCCTTCACCAGGATAAGACATCCTAAAGAGCTGATAATTTAACTATTGTTTCAATCTCAAAATATTATATGCGGCGTTGATTAATCGTAAAAACAGCTGCTATCCTTTTTTTTTTTTTTATAATTGAAGTATATATAGATCTGTAAACCCGAGGTATGTGTCTCGGGTTTGTAAGCCCATGGTTACGCGGGAAATATTTTACGTCACAATGAAGTGCGCGAAATACTGTATGCATCCACCTGCAGACTCCTATTGTCTTTGTGGCGTCACAGCATATATTTATTACGCATGCGCGAGTACATGAGACTAGACGAAGCTCATCCAATGAAGAAAAACAAAATATGAGAACCGAAGGTTTAGGGGAAGAGAATAAAGAAGAAATAGAAAGAGGAAGAAAAAAACAACCACCAGCAATTTCAGTCTATGTCATAAACCTTTTCCTATATCAGCATGCAGTTAGCACTGTTAAGACATGGTAAAAAATATGCAATTCAAAAGCATGGGGGTTCAGCCATTACTGCCCCCCCCCCCCGCCAGGGGCAACGGTTGCTGACAATGACAGAAAACTGATTGTGATACGGGACCCATCTTATATATAGATCATTCAGTTTAACACTGACCAGGCTGAAAATAATTGGTTCATAAATTGACCACCGATCCATTTACTGCACCATTTTCATCGCTTTGACTAGAAACGTCAAACACAGCTGTACTTAATAAGCAGATGCAAAAATTAATAAATATAATGAATAAAATAATAAATAAATCAGAATTTTAAGAACTGGGTCAAAATATTGAATAGATTGGTGCAGGGGTGGCGAAACGGGAGGGGGGGGGGCCCGGGGGGGGGGGGGGGGTAGGTAATGTCCTTATGATATTCAAGGAGTAGATAAAAAGGACAGAGGAGAAAATATGGGAAAGGGAAAGAGGGGCACAAAAAAGACGCAATGGTCATATACGTCCTTAAATTCCCGTGTAATTCAATAAAACAAAAGGGGCTATACTTGATCCTTTGGTAGAGAAAAACTTGGTAGTATAAGGATAAGAAGGGGAAGAAGAAAAAGAAGGAGGCGGAGAAGGAGGGGAAGAAAACGTTGCTTTTCCGACACTTAATATTATCCCACCTATTCATTGTCATAATGTCCACTATAGATGCCTGGAATAAATATTCATAACGCCCTTGTCTAATACTCTCAGGGGAATGCTCGCTCACTTCATCATGTTCATGGTAAGGCTTAATGCTAGCCATAAGCAGAACATAATTGGCGATATTTTTTTATCACATGTTGAAGAAGGGGGGGGGAAGGAGGATGATGAAGACGGAATGAGGGTGGTGAAGCAGTATTCAAATTAAATTAATGGACAGTGGGTGTGTACGAGTAAGAAAGAGAACTAAAATGTAAGAGAGAGTGGGAGGAGAAGGAAAGAGAGAGGGAGAGAAAATGGGGTATATGATGGAGGGAGACTAAATAAAGAAACTGAGTGTAAGACGAATGAATAAAAATGTACGAAAATGACAAAGAAATAAGACGTTATTTCCTCCTTATTTTTTGTTCGGTGTATATACCTAACAATATCTCACTTGTCCATCAAACAAATACACCCCCTCCCCTCCCGATAGCACACCAACACTCCTACGATACTTGAGTTGATCCCCTATTAAGCCAGTGGTTGAATGTCTGAAATTGATAGATGAACAAAATGAAAATGTTTTATTCATTGTCTGCGCTACTTGACTGTTGTACAAGAAATAATTTCTCTCATCTATCATGCCATCGTCGATGAATTTGCCTAGAATTTCGAATTTGATAGATATTTTGTTTTCACGTGATCATGGAAGGAAACTTTACCTTATTTTTAGGCAATATTATAGAGTCATAGTTATAAGATCGGGAACGTCTTAAACAGCTTTGCTTTTGAAGGCAAACATGTACACGCATTTGTTTAAAAATAATCGGAAGTGAATGTACAGATGTAAGATCATGGCTAGGGATGATTTCACAGATAATATTTAAAAAGGCTATCATATTCGACTTCTCATTCAAATGTTGACCTCATTTTGATAACAATCGCTCTGCAGAGAGTGAAACATTATCCTTTATAATAGAATTCTGAATACACATCTGAGAGACAGTATAAAATCAAATCAAATCATATACCTCATAAAAATAGTTGAAATTATATATACTGCGTCCATTATTCCCGTAAAAGTACACATAAACCTTTATAATGATTCAATTAGAAGTAAGTGCATCGTGTTCATTAGGCTTCATTAGAATAATCATGTCTGTGATATTATATGCGCTAATTGACATCCACTTGTGATTAAGAGCATTAAGGCTAGCCCGCCTTAAAGTGCAATGGAGAATATTTCTTGAAAGCCGTAATGCCATTGGTTCCCACAACTATGAAAATTATTTGGTTAAATATAAATAAGAAGGGCTACAAACTTGGGTGAAAGGAAAAGCAAGTGGTAAATTTCAGAAGTAGGCTTAAACTAACTTAAAGCAAAAAATAAAATATAAGAAAATTTCTAATTGATTTTTAACACGATTTTTTACCCCCACAGGACATTCTGTATATTTCATTACTATTTTGCCATTTTATCGGAAGTTTGATTATTTTGAACCACCATTGTATTTTGGAGTTTACGAGATATCCCATTAACAAAGATGTCTTGGTTAAAAAGAAAGTTTGCAAGATTGAACCTGACATAGTAACGACTGATTCAGTGTACAACTCGGGTTTTCTTCTCAATCGTCATATCTTCTTCTGATCAAAAATATTGGTAACGAAAAAAGGTGATTTGGGCTAATAAACAAATCTAAGAGATCTTTGTTACAGTATAAATGGTATATGAGAGTATGTCTCTGTCTTTCATCATCATCACTAGTGAATATATGCATCTTGAATTATTGATTGACAATCCATATCATATATTTGCTACAACTTTATGATACGGTGAATTATTACGGATAATCATCTGTAGCTTCCTGTGTCCAGTGAGCGATATATAGATAGATAGATATAGATAAATAGATAGAAAGATAGATTAGACACAACATAGACACAACACAACAACTGATTAAAACTTTATCCGATTCTGGGTAATTTTTAACCAATCGTTGTGTGCACAGTATGTAGCCCAACGTTTTAAGAGTGTAGATAAATAGATGAAGATAGATAGATAAATAGATAGATGAACTGATTAAATAATTTTCATGGAACCCTTCATCATCACATGACAAAATAAAATAAAGAGGTAAAGGAGTCAGCTAACCCTTTGTCACGTGACAAGCTGGATCTCCTTGATAATTATGTTCACCTTTAAAAACAAAGTAACGAACACCTCCCCCGACCCCCAATATACCACTGACCCAATAAAACGCACTTCTTCATACATCTTCGTGCTTTACATCCTCTTCCTTAGAGCTAAGTGGATGTTGTTAGGCCACAGTCAGAGCAAATGAATGGCACTCTAATCACTTCTTTGATATCAAGTAAAGAGATATTTAATGTACTTTATTACAGATGTGGGAGTGGTTCTATGTACACTAGAAAAGGTTAATGGAACACCGCTCAGGAGGTGGCCCATATTTACCGAGAGGTACACACCCCCATAACCCTGAATTCGACAAAGAGTAACATATACAGTCATGTACTTGGTATACACATTTTTTTATCCTTTTACATTTTTAAAAACGAAATCCTGTCGTCTGCCTTCTCGTATCTGATGTCTGAGGGGGGGGGGGGGGATCTTTCACAAGTCATACAAAGTCATGTACAACGGGTTATTGATATTTTTTTGCAATATTTACTCTTGCATTACTGATTGGTAAACGCATTTGAACGAAGATCTACCCTTTTTCGATAAATTAGTGACTGGAGTTCAGCTAATCTATAAAATATGATATTTTGGTGTTCAGTTTAATAAGCGTAATTTTTTTCCTAACGTAATTTGCTTTTTTGATGGAAATGAAACAAACAAATCAGAACTAATAGAATACCACAATTAATGTCATCCATCGTCGGGAAACATTAGTTTGTCAAGAATATTACCACTTAATTTGAAATTTTAATCATGTAATTTCTCAGGTTAATTTCTTTTCATTAAAATCTTGATAAAATTTATAATTTTTCTTAATTTAATTATCGAATTAAATAAAATTATGTACTGATGCACATACCTCATGTTTCTGAGTTAGATTAATTAGAATTAGACCGTTGATATTGAATTTCATAGGCTACAACTAATTACAATTATGTTTAGTTGAAAGATGAATTCAAAATAAAATGCTTCCTGTATGTGACATATCGAAGGTTGTTGAATGTGAACCGTCATGCCCATCTCTGGAACAGTAATTCGATGCAGTCTCACAAGCTTGCATGTCGACTTGTAAATATTGTGACATGCTGTATAATGTATGTGCATGATATTTACGTAAAAGAAAACACCATTAGCCAGCTTGTCTCCTGCTTGTTTTGAAATGTAACGCTGCGGAGTGACGTGTTAAATTAGCGGAAACTATACTCGTTTGTATTCGAGCCTTTTCTCTAAACCTCATCGTGTTTGATCCAATTAATCCACTCCATTTCTTTTATTTTCTTCTCTACCTCCATCATTGTTTATTAAACCCCTTCCCAAGCGGGACCCACTTTCCCTAAAAAAGGAAATAAAATATAGAAAGGAAAAAAAAGGTGAAAGATAAGAGAAATAAGAATTAAATACAAAAATATTTCTTCACGTTCAAGCAAGAGCTTCGCATTCTGGTCTGTTTTTAATAATTTATATTTCCGTTTGTAGTTTTTTATTTCATTTTTTTTTTCGTCGTGATTCATCCCATTCTTTCCAAATTTTCCTAATTTGAAAAGTTTCCATTTAAGCCGACCACCATTCTTCCCTCCTGTCTCGTTTTTTTTTATCATCCCCTCTCCCTTCTATCCTTTCCCCTTCCCCCTTTTCTTGAATTCTGGCGTTCTTTCTTGAATGCTAGCTCAAAGAATTTCTATCAAGAAGGGGTGATGCTACAGGGGAGGGGGCAAGGGTCGACAGCCCCTATGATTTTTTAAGAAGCGAAGGGGAAAAAGGAGAGGAAAGAGAAGAATAATGAAATAAATGATAGATAAGAAAAAGAGGGGTATAGGCCCTTCAACTCTATTATCCCTGTAGATCAAGTTAAAAATGGAATATAATTGCCCCCGTTTTTGTGAAAATACAGTGCCCATGCATCCCTGGTCTATAAATTCTCGTTTTCGCTCTTGATAACAAATGGAAGTTGCATAAGAGATTTGCAAACATATATATAGAAATAGAGTCTCTGCTTGTAGGACTCTTATCTTTAAAAGAAGTTAACATGGTTAATATGCAGTCATTTTAATAATTAGTCACACTGCGGAAAAAAAAATTCTTGAACGAAAGTGGTTTTACGCCTAGTTAAATCAATAAGAAGTTATATTTGGTAAAAAACGAAGTCAAGTACTAGTTTCTTGACGCAATTAAATCGAAATGTCTCAGTACCTTTTAGGCTAACAACTAACAGATTAAGACCTCTGATTCCTTTATCGACTTCAAGACAGTAAAAATAGGCTAAGAAAATAAAAGGGTATCTATTCTTTCTTCCCGAATACCATAGTACGCTCCATGGGTTGTTCGAACTGTTTGTTCACTGTCGTATTTATATTGCCTAGTTCTTTGGCCTATCTCTCATGTTAGCTGAAGGCTAAGTATTGGCTTTTGTAGGAAACTGAACCCATTTTATGTCAGACGTGGTTCAGAGGACGAGGGGAGAATGAGGATCGAGTTTCTGCATGGTTACCGGGAGGCAAGAGGGTTAGGATTTGCTTTCTCCGCCAGTTATTGTGTTAAGGTGAATGGTCACGTCTGTTTGAAGTTTGGTGCCGTGTTTAAAACGTCTTGGCTGCATCATGTGCCTCAGTCACATCAGTGACCCGATTCCAGACCGATCAAATATATTACGTTATTTTGGATTTGATTACGCCTGTGTGACTGAAGCATCACCGTGATCATGTGTGAGAGGGTGAATGCATCATCGTGCATCGAGATCGTCAAGATATTGAGACACATAGAACGAGATACTTTACCTTCATAATTTCATCTTCGAATATTTTTTTTACACGAATATCATTTATTTATTTTGTTTTAGTTATTCTCATTACTATTAATATTCTAGTGTTATTATCATTACTTATAATTGATATTATTATTGTCATTATTATTATAATTATTATTATTATAATTATTATCATTATCATTATTATTATTACTATAATTAATATCATCACTATTATTACTATTGATATTCTATTATTATTATTATTATTATTATTATTCTTCTTCTTATTATTATTATTATTATTATCAATATTATTATCATCATTATTATTATTACCGGTCCTTCTTCTAAAGGGTAAGCTAGTAAAGTTTTATAGACTGCCTTACAAAAGTTCATTGTATTTTAACAAACATCATTCTACAATACCTTAGAAAATATGAAGAACTTAACAAGGTCCTTAATTTTGACAATTCCTTGCAGAAATCAACGAAGAAAAACATATCCTTAAATCATAAAAAAATTATAATGAAGTTACATATATATATATATATATAGCGAGAAAGAGAATAAATTCCTTATCTTAAAGAAAACAAACATGAATTATAAAACTATCGTATATAATTATGTTTCATAGGTCGACATTTTTTTAAAGGAACTATTTCAATACAATCGAAGGATATGTGCTATGATAGTTGTTTTTGTCTTTCCATGGGGTTTATTTGTATTACTATGAATAGGGCCTCCATCTTAACACTAAAATAACAATTTGGCCGGGAACTGTTTCTTTTCAAAATAAGCAACACGCCATGAACTACAAAAGTACTCTCTTCTTCGGGAACACGATGCCACCAAAACAAATAAAAGTGATATATATTTTTGTACAATTTAACACGATGGATGAAGTTCAAATTTCTGATCCTTATGATGATGACGTCACAAGGCCATTGATGTTGCGCCAACATGCTAAGAGGATGCTTGTTGACTTGTTAAATACACTATTCTACTTGATCATATTATTATTGCTGTAAATGAGAGCAAATGCTCTCGACGCCTTCTGATCTTCACTCCTTCTCAATCTATAGGGAAATTCAGCTCTAATAACATGTAATGTCAACTATTGGAGCTCATTAAGGCATGACCCTTGTTGTATAAGTGGGAGGCCTGCATCATGGGGTAACTGGAGAAGACGATGGTATCTATGGGGGTGCCGCGGTGTGATATGACCATGAAAATCTCTCAAGACGATGAGTTGGACGCCAAAGAAAAAACACCGTAAAGTGTTTTAAGATATTCGTATACTTGATCCAAGTTGACTTCGTTTGGATGTATGAGAACAAAATACTTTGTGTAGATTTGAAATACTGAATATTGAATTATTGCTAAATTCCGAAACGTATCCCGTCCAATCAAATTTCTCAAGCAGTGCTATTTATTTTGTTTGGTATTCACACCTTCATGCTTTCCCCCAATTTTTGTGACTTTTCTCACTTGACTTCTTGAATTAGAGGATACTTGAGTATCAATGAATATTGATATCAGAATGGATATTTGAAATTTGAAATACCGAATTTCTTTGTTTTGAAATATTTTGGGCACATTTTCAAGCGATTTGTTCACACCTCTACCTCCTTATAGCAATAGCTGTGAGGAAAATAATGGAGGGAATGTCTTTAACTGTCACACTTGTCATTTGCTAGACGTGCATGCATGTCGAATTTCTTGGAGAAAATTAAATGAACTGACTCAATGCTTATACGTTTACATCTGGCGCAAAATTGCACAGATCTTAAGAAAAGCTAGACTTATGTATTTGCCAGATACAATTTGGTAATTCAAATTTTGATCTTCCCCTAATCTGACTTATATTATCAACATTGATTCTAGGTATGATTAATCTTCTGCTCGGTCACTCCGCTTCCTCGCTAGTGTGTACAATAAGATTTTAAGCACACACTCGCCCCATCTTGCAGAAAGAAATAAATCTTGTTTGGGGCACTAGAAGATGTTTGAGGACCTCCTTGAAAAGCCTTGGAAAGAAACCTTAGCCAGTGTATTTAGTTGCATTCATTTTGAATTCCGTTTTCTCCGAACTTTAACCAGCACCATCAAATAATAACATCATCTTACGATGCATAATTCAAACATGAAGTGGAAGGAGATTTCGTTTCACTGCGAGGAAATGAAATTCAAAATTTACTCTAGTTATGAGAAGAATAGGAGAGAAAATATTCAGATGTATTGATGCCTTTTTATTGTGTTGGGAAAGACTTTTATGAGGGGGGGGGGGTGCTTATATGAAAAAGGATAAAAAAAAAACATTGTGTATACAGATTTTATATGGGCAAACAAATGCTGTGATTGTAATTATTCATGTTTTAACGGTGCATGTATATGAGGATGTGGGTGTGTGTGTTGAAAAAAAAATTGTGTGTGTGTGTGTGGGGGGGGGGGGGGCTTGTACAGATCTTCTACTGGTTTTAACCCACTAACCGGGGACGCCCGACAACTGAGGATGTCCCAGATCCAGAGAACCCTGCAAATTAATGCCTTTCACATGCTAGCTGTTTTATAACAAAACTAAATATCTTAGCCGGGGTAATAATAATAGCAGGGCCCGCTGGGAGAACAGTTTTCGGAACTGCAGTGGCTACCCTTGGTAAATATACCATTATTATTATTATAATCATTATTAAATTGTAAACGTCCCCTTATGACCAGTTAAGCCCCAATTTTATGTGTAGGCAGGGGATGGGGTAGGAAGTGTCCTCAATTTGCGGATTATAAGATGAGCCCAATTAATGGAACCTTCTCGATTAAATTAAAAATGTCTAGTGCATAACATCTCGCACACAGACGTCCCCACTTTGAAGATAACATAAATAATTTGTCTCCACATTATGTGTGTGAGGGTGCGCGCGCGCGTGTGTGTGAATGTGCCTATATTCATTATGTTCATGTATGCTATAAGGGAGAAATGTCTTAGTATCTACGATTGTATAAATCAGTACAAAGGCTTTTGGGAGGGTGAATTGTTCAATCAGAGTATGATGGAGTGTCACATTTGCATACATAAGCTTATTTTATTCCTGAATTAGAAAATAACATTACAATAATGATATTTTCTAATTTAGGAATAGAATATAAGCTTAGTATGTATGCATGCCAATGTGACCTTCCAATAATTGGATACTACAATGAGGAAAATGAGAAACACTGTCGAAACAAGTAATGGTTTTATCAAATAAATTATTTTCATTTATTAAAATCAAGAAAAGTTTCTAATATTGTTCGTTATTACTAAAAAAATGTCCACTTAATTAAACAATCATATATAAATCCACAAAGGTAAAATACTTCTCAGTACAAATTCAATATTATATATAAAAATCATCGTTAAAAATGTACCTACGAATTAATATCTTTTTCAAAACCGCAACATATAAACAATATAATCGCAATCGTAAATCTCAAATGCATTTCATAATGCAAAAGAGTAATGTACTAAAGGATAAAAAATCAATATACTGTAAATCAGATAATTATAAGACGAGAATTTAGGGAACAAAGAGAGACAGAGAGAGAGAGATGGGGGGGGGGGGAGGGGGAGGGACGTGGAGTAAACGCCTGCATAGACTTGAAGTCAGAGGCCATATACATACGATCCGACAGCGACTACTTTTTTTTTTTTAATGTGATTAAACATGAAAGTTCAAGCAAGTAAAATAAAAATATATGATTTAAGTTCGGAATGATACTAAACAACGAAAAAACAGGGTTTGTTGCAAGTTTTGGGGTAGGAGTAAATGCCAATTCCTCTTCAAAATAATCGTAGTTGATGGCCAGATGTCACTACGATCTACATGGTGGTCTGTAATTTCTATTTCATTACCGTACTGATACCACATTCGTAAATATTTTAGGTTGGAATTTCTTACTAAACCATACTCCCATTTTTCCTTATAAACAGAAAGTAATATAGTGCAACATACTTTGGGCTTTAACCCTCAATATCTCTGTAGTGGCCATGCGCACAATTTTCCTACGTATAGAAGATGTGCGTTCTTTGTGCGTGCCAAAAATCATTATCCAGGTAGCGAGTGAGGAGGAAAAAGATGTAGGGACTATATAAGATGTGTGGAAAAGTGTTTCGGAGAAAGATAACAAATAAACAATTATTGTCAAAATGCTGAAACTAATTTTGAAATTAAATTCATATTTAGATAATCCTCAAAATACCAATGGCAAATAGGCCTATACATGTTGATCCCCTTATTGCTCAAATAATATGTAATTCACACAATATACACACAATTTAAATCAATAAAAATCAAGCGAAGTTTACATTAACCGGTCCACAAAATACAAATACTATCTGGTGAGGAATTTATGTCGTTTTTCAGATGAAATCCTGTATTTAGCTGTCGGTCCAACTGATACCTGATTACAGATTACAGACCAACCCCAGAATTCAAATCGGAATTTTTTGACAATCGCCCAACAGTTTGCTTCAAAGAATATCATTAATTTCATTCCTTCTTCAAGTAAAGTACCACTGTTATCTAGGTAAACAACGAATTTCTTTTCGGCTTACTCAACACATGAGCGGTTACTTCGTTTCATGGCGTTTACCTTTCCTACGGCAAATGAACGAGTACAAGAAGATTGATATTATTACTGGCATGGGACGGCGTTCATCCAGGAAGCCGCAAGGCCAATACGTTACACGTTCATTAAGAATCCATTTGCGCAATAAGAACATATAATATCAGATTATATGGTTTCTGAATGATTCGAGAATTGATAAAAAAAAACTAGGTCCTGACTTAATTTTGAGCTTGACAATATTTGACATTGGACAAACAAAACTATCATCTCTTCAACGAATGATTGTTTTCACGTCTTTAAGATGATCGTCCGACAAATCTTTACTAAATCTCAAAAGAGCCGCCTATACGACTATAAATTCTCGTGTGTAGACCGAAAGGGATGATGGAGAGCCAAGAGGCTTTTGCCGAAAGTTGGTGGACCGGGACAGCATCGGAATCCCTTGACTCTGGGCAACGACATAATTATTTGCAATTGTTCGTCCGGTGCAAATCTTCGGATGATCTGTTATCCCAGTCCACCTACTTTCGACAAAAGCCTCTCAGCTCTCCATTGTGATTTTAAATGTAGTTTTCAAAGGAATCGATGCTTTGTAGGGAGTGTCTCCGTAGTAAACGCGAAAACTTTCTAGTATCACATTGGGCATGTTGGGAACGTTTAGTTTTGTTCAATTAACGCTACTCAAAGCAACCATTTCAAGCATAAGTCCCAAATACGCACAGATGATTGGTTAAAATCAAGTAACATATGATAATTATCTAGAGTTAATTGCGTATGATTGCAGATCTTTCTACAACGGACCCCACGGCCCCGTAACACAAAGGTTACCGATTAATCGCCAATTTGAAAGAACAATTCTGATTGGATGCTAGTCAGTCTACTGAGCAAAATGCGCATGTAACGATGATCTTGATAGGCCATTTCATTTAACGATTAAACGTTAGCCTTTGAGTTACCGGGACCAGTTTTTTTTTATATAAAAATACCGATGAGGAAAAAAAGTATACATCCTCACCAAGATTCTAGCAAAATGTGAGATAAGAATGTCTGTGCGTTGCTTTTTCTACCCCCATTACATCTTGTTTGACTTGCCCCATCTCCACAATCTCATTATAATGTTCAGTAGCGCATGAATATATAATAATGTCTCCTGCATAAAATATATACACTGTAAACTGTTCCATCTTAACCAAAATAACTAGTTTTATGCATAGGTGGCAATGGAATTCAAATGTATATCAAATCCTATTTACATAAAATTATATAAAGATTCATAGGCGAAGAAGTCATTGGAGTATGCGATGTTTGCCTTTCAACCATACTGAACTCACACCACACCGACCGGTTCATAAGGATTGATAAAATAGAAGACCGAACCCTCTCGGCTCACCATGCTTAGGAATGAAAAAGATTTATAGGTCTTAAATTTGTTATTTGTAAAGATACCAATAAAATTGTCACAGTTATAACGAAGCTTTCCTTCGACGTAAAACTGGTGCTGATCTAAAATCCTAAATGTAAAGGAGCATTTATGAACTTTTTTGTACCTAAAAGGCACCCTAAAATGTTTAACCTTGCACCTATTAGGGCGCATTAATGTTTGGCGTTCAGATGGTGGATTTTGAATTATTCATAAATAGTACAATAACTGCACGACGAAAATGCATACTTAGACTGGGAAATCCAGAGTTTACTGTACAACGATGACAAAGCACACACTAAGAAATAAAAATTGTGCCATTTCAAACCCTTCAAACTTTTACTGCTACCTCAACTTGGGGTGCAGATGCCTTTTGTATCCCTAAGAGTGCAAGTTAGCGAAGTGTTGCATTATTTTGTATGGATGGTGTCAATGTGTACCTTTTGGACGCAAAAATAAATGTTCCCTAAAACGAGCAAAATCGTACTTTTGAGGAACTAACTGGTATTTCTGGGTGTGAAGAGGAACGAAAGATACACTTTGCATCTTTTACCACTTCGGTTGCAAACTTTCTCTTTGCTATAGAAATAAATGCTATAGCTTTTTGAAGGAGGAATGACAGTGCTAATCATCTGTACAATGCCATAAACTATACTGGTAAGCTGCGTTCGGTTCTTATAAAATCATTGAGTGTTCAGAATAACATAGGCATCAAATTACCAACCTTTTAATAATTTTTCTTTTGGATGTTCTCAAATGAGACTCTAGAATGGTTTATTACCAAATGGAATATACGTGTACGTATCATATTTCATATTTGGTAACCATAAATGAAATATAGCCTATCGTATCAATAATTTCTGATTTTTAGACCACTACGTGTTAGATTTGGAAGGTAAAATCACCAGTGCACCATGTGCGTTAAGTATCATATTTTTCTAAGCATTCTCACACATATTGTTCTCATTGCAAATACTCTCTAACATTTCTAATAATTCTGACTTTGCCTCAACCATGGAATCTGCAGCAACACATTTTTCATTGTACCAATGGGCTTCTTCGCCAATACTTTGAAATAGTGTTCGTGGTACAATAATTAGCCACACACAAAATGGCGTCACACCACTCATTATCGCTTTTCTCGTTTGGATGATTTTATGATATATTGCATAGTCACTTTGCAGCTTACGACTAGGAGAATGGCGAGGATAACGATGAGGACGAGAGCCTTGATGACCGCGAACGATGACACTGGCCAAGCTTCGTCTGATGTCACGTGACCGTCTGGGGTTGGCGTGAGGTCATGTGACGCACCGTCCGTGAACAAGGTGAAGTTTTCCGCGAAGCTGGAGTTTAGCGTCGACATATCCCAGTCGTTATTGCTCCCTGGTGCACCCGCTACGCCGGCAGGAGCGTCACTGACTGGAGGTTGATTCGCTGCAGCGGCGGCGAGGTACTGGACGGAAGGCGTTGGGAGCGGTTGCATGTCTGGAGAGCTGTGGGACGCCGATGCAGCGGCGGCTGAACCGCCGCGGGCAGCATGGCGGGCTAGCCGTCGTAAGAAGCGATCCATTGTTTGATGTAATGACATCGAAAACTGACAATTTAACTTCCTCTACCACAATAAAACAACGTTAAAACAATTTCAGAAGCTGGACGTCGATTTCTTCCTTGAATTTCATTCAGTAACCTCAATCAAATTGTCTCTGAATGGAACAAAAGTTGACAAGAAATGACTGTGAGCTGCTGAGCAACAGCTCTATTTTGAAGTGAAACTTTGCGGAGGACTCTCCTTTGACTAAACGGTGAATAGAAGTAAGAATTTGTCCTTTTCAACAGGGCTGAAAAATAGAATCCCCTCTTGGGCTGTCAGAGTAATGTTCTCAGACTTGCATCGAGATCTACCTTGGTGAGTCGTTGGTGGTAGTTTTGAAGAATCCCCAAGTCATTGGTTCATTCTGAAAGGAAATGAAATAAAGGAAGGAAAATAAGTGACATATCCCAGCACATAATGTATTTAGAAGATCAATAACAAGCATGCCCGAATTTCCAACTTGTCATTTTAAATTTATTCGAAATCTTATACCGGATTTATACTTGTACCGTCAATTGCTAAATCAAACATGGTGCTTTATTTACAGTTTTTAATGCTAATGGCTTAACGCGACATAACCAAGAACCACAAACCTCACTTATTATTTGCTACGCCAAGGATTAATAATTTAAATAAGGTTGATAAAGTATATTGAGTTTTATCCCATTTATCAACTTAAAAAAGAAAGTTCGCTTTTGAAATTAAAATTGATAACAACCACTTGATTAAAGATGTCCGACCATAATTAATTATGAGAAAGCATCACTGCCATTATTAATAACGACACATTGTCAGTAGAGTTGTGATGAAATCCCAAATTAATGTTTTGATCATCTCGCAAAAGCGACATCGCTCTTCTGGGTGACGTTAGAACCAACAAGATCTTAATTAATTGAGGGGAGGATGTTGGTGATTTATCAGAGTCATAAGTGAAAGAGGGTTTGTTTTACGTGACCAGGTGGTAATTAAGAGCAGAAAGGTGAAAACAACTTAATGGGTGAAATAACGAGGGTCGTAGAATGTAAGTAGCGCGTTTTCGCCCAGCGTCGTACGACGTAGAACGTAAGGGTGTGCAAAAATCGCCAACTTCCATGGAAACAGAGGCCCGAGCGTTCTTGAGCTCAAATCACGGACGGTTCTTCCGCAAATTAGCGGGCGTCCGCATTAGAACGTAGGATTTGTCAACAGCCGTCAACAGCCAATCAGATCGCTTGTAGAGCGAGCAAGCTGAGCCGATGTAAACACATTCGCCCATCGCGTGCATGCACATGTTGTACTCTACTCTGTCTACACTGATAGCTGAAAGCTTCAAAACATGGACTCGAATGCGAGTTTTTCGGTGAGTACCATTTCAATTATACTAAAATCAAGCTAAGTATAATTTCAAAATGTTACAGTAGAAGTTTAAACGAGTATGATTATTGAAATATGATTGAAAAGCCGTTGCATGGCTCGGTCGACGACGCGACTGCAAGACACATGGCACTGCCAGTTGTGTGCACATAGTAGGAACATATACAATGCATATGTTGGCGTGTCAACATTACATGCCAGCCATGCATTGCCTGTAACATAAAGATAACATTGCGTTGTGCATAAACATGATACTGCATCGGTCGATCCGGCCGCGTTCAGCGATTTGCGAAACTGCTTACAAGCGAGAGTTGAGCGCGACGGACGCACGAACCAAGAGATCGTTCTACGTCGTAGATAGCGTCGTACGACGCTGGGCGAAAACGCGCTAGTATCATTACTTGTTTGGTCTTGGTAAAAAAAAAAAAACTGGTGTAGGCTGTCGACTTTCTACGCCAAACATTAAATCACCTAGAATTGACACATATTTAGAAGGAATTTTCAAACCCTATTCAAGTCCACTTTTTGATAACCTTAAAATATCGTATATAATACAGATTACGGATTTTATTTGACTTAAGTACCAGATCACAGTGCCAGATAAGTACATTCACATGAAACAGTGTATCACGTATGAAAAAAATAAACATTTGGTAAATTGGAGCTAACATAGTTGTTATTCCCATGTAATATAGCAATAAACTACGAATTTTAGTAATACGTATTGAGTATTAACATTGTCATTTAATCTTTTAAAAAATAATGTTCAACTTTACTGTGTTATGTTATGAATTATTGATTAAAGACACACTGAGGTGATAGAGGAATCGGTCTCAGGTGTACTTTTTGATGATTTGTCCTTCACGATCGTGAAAAGCGATAGACTGGATCATCGTCCCACCTGCTTCTACCAACATGTCAGGTTGTCAGGTTTGATGGATTCTTAGGGTTAAGCCTCAGTCACACCAACGAAACCAACTCCAATCCGATCATAGTACACCATTGGTAATAGTGTAATAGCTTTGATCGGTCTGGAATCGGTTTGTTAATGTGACTGAATGGTCTGAAGACCAGAGAGAAAGGTAGGTGGCACTTGCGTTCGTGTGTGTAGATTAAACGCTCACAGGCGTATAAAGTACATTATTTTTTATTTCTCCTTTAAGAGTGTGAAGCATGATTTGACTTCTCACGAACTGTGTAAGCTCATCATTAAATCTTAATGTGAAACAAGGGGGATGTTTTTTATTCACATCTGAGGGAAAGGGGAAAATTAATGCGAACTATATTGAACCTTAAAATAAAAGTGTGCGTTTCTCAGCTCCCTCGGTATTTTTGCAGAGAGCCCGGTTACAAGAAACAATATAAAACTTTAATTTAGTCCATCTAATCTAATTTAATGGTAAAACGGAATTTTATTGTGATTACAAACCGCTTAACAATTTGCACCATTAGATATGCATGCTGGCAAATTATACTATTGCAAAAGAGACCATCTAGGAAATAAAATCAGTCATGGTCCCTTAATAAAATATGTAAGCCTTCAAAAAAATTTTGAACTTGACCACGGATGTCGCAGTCCCCATGAACCAAAGCTTGGCAACAACAACCAGGACGAAAGTGATAGAAATGTCCAGGGCATGCTTCTATGTGCTGCTCCTTCTCATTTTTCATAAGAACTTTTAGTATTTTTGGGTGTGCCACTTCAATCGATAGATCTGTTATAAACGATATTGCTTTTATACCAAAAGATCCTCTGTGATTACTGTTGAAAATCAAAATAATACAAACACAACAACTAGTTATGACACTTTTTAATAGCGAAATAGCCAAGGGATTGTCAGGATGAAGATGTTAAAAAGAGCTGAAATAAGAGAACCGACTAATTCTAAAAGCCTTACTTTGCCATGATGGTTTTTATAATAATGCAAATCTCTAATTCTGGATGACACCTGTTTTATCCACTAGTTTTTCCCAGCATTATCAATCTGTTGCGTGTAGAAATTGAAATTTAAGCCAGTCTTTATCTCAAAATGCGACATGAATAAAACATAAACCATTTAAATTGTCTTCTTTGAAATGCACAGAAAGGAAAATTTCCCCACTTAATATTCCCTAATCTTTCTTGAGCAGGATATAACACTACTTCATCAACCACACCAAACGAGTTGCAAAGTCTCGTTTAAAGCTTCATTTAGTTTGTACTTTTCTCGCCAAACTTTCCCTCAGACGCATAATGAGAGTCTAATGGATATTTTTCTGTACAGCTAACACATCTAAGTGGCGGCACTAAGTATAAATGACGTGATAAGGACTTGAGTTGTCGAGAAATTACCAATGTCTTTACAATTCCTTTCCATGATGATAACCACAACGAGAAACACCTAGCTTCAGAACTTCTGTCCCTATCACTGTCTTCGGAAACAATATAAAACTTCTTGATTGAAAAGAAATGCAAAGTACAACGTACTAGTACAATGCCTTCTATCCTTTTCAAATACTCTACTTCCGATGATTGCGTTTTCTGAAGAACTATTTGGGTATCGTTGCAATTGCAACGTCCTTTTCTATGCAGGTGTTTTGTTTTCTAAAAATGTATTCCTAGGTATACAGCTGTCAAGAAGTTTCTATAGACTTCCGTTCAATGTATCAAAACGGTCAAAATACCTTTACACAAAGAAACGTCAATGTGAGATATATAGCACATCAGTATTGGATATCATCAGAATTGTTCATTAATGCTGTTGAAAATGTTGAGACAAATTATCATAACTAATATTCTTCATCGATATGTTATCAATTATCTGATTTATACAGTGTAATAAATCTCTGAATTGCAGGCTAAAATAAACGAAAACATGCATGCTCTAACAAGACTGTTAAACGTGAATACACAGGCTGTTATTATTGACAAAAAATAATCAAGAAAATAAGTCCATTCAGATAAAGCAGAATGGAATGACATTCTTCGACAATATAAAATGACTTCGAATATCTTTAATTGATATCAAAACACATTAAATTAAATCAGTCACGTGAAAATATTTAATGATTAGGCCTATCATGTTTAAATTCACGGTAGAGCTACACTGACAATGAATGGCCTATGAACAGGATGGAGGTGATGTTTTGGTAATACTTTTAATAAAAAACAGATTGATCTTGTATGAAGCTCGGAGCATATTGAAGAGAGAGTCAGGTATAGGAGAGTGAACAATAAATCTGACTTTATGAATTGAAAATAAACATATTCATTCATAAAAAAAAAAATTATGTAATCAGTCTCTAGCAATCGGGGTTTTAGCTACCAAATTTGTATATGTTTTTTTTTCAGGTGAGGGCTGGTATTTCTGCAGCGTCGACCTATATGTGTAATAAGTCAAAAGATTTTGAATGCGTTTAAAGAAAAAGATGAAACCGTCCATGTTTTCATTACTGGGGCTGGTAAATGTGAACCATTTTTTTTTTCTATGACTGGTGAATGAAATCGATAAAAGTCACGCGGAACACAAAATTGGCAATAACTGGTGTAAGTTTTTCCATCCTACAAATAAAAATCGATGCACATCCACGAGCGAACAGGTGGGTGCTATGGAATGTTGCTACATCAGAAGATGCTCAAGGTATTTCTCTCTTCCATATCAGGTGCATTGGATTCAGGAAACACTATACACCCAGGAAATCACATGTGTATTAAGTGCTGGAGGGATAGACTAAAATAAACAGTAGGGTAAGTTCATCTTTCACAGGGGTATGGGCGCCTGCCCCCACTGATGCTGATGATAGATGGAAAGTGATCAAGGAAAGGAGGAGAGAGAGAGGGAGAGATAGAGGGGGAGAGAGAGGGGAGACAGAGAATGAGTACAGTCAAACTTGTATTAGTGGACACCTCCCTATAGCAGCCACCTGCCAATAGTGGCCACTAAAACCGATTCCTATGGAAGCAGACTATGATATAAGAACCTGTCTATAAAGGTCACATTCTGTTTCATTGGGTGGTCGAGGATTCGGTGGATAATCATTACTTCTCTGTTTATCGAGTTAAAGAAAATCTCCGGTATTAAAAAATTGATATTCGTCATATTTGATGAGCGATGATTTTTCTTTTTCAGTACGACAATACACCAGACGGTGGACTGTACTGTTTCCAGAAGAAGAAGAAGAAATAGCTAAGTAAATTCTGTTGTTTGTTAGAACGAGTGACAAGATTAACGATATTCAGATAATTTATCCCTTTGACCCAATATTCCCGATACGACTCGACACTTCAAACACCCAAAGTTACCTTTTCATCCATCCAACACTATAATGCATACATCATCTTACCCCTCAATGCAACTACAATCCACTTGTTTTGCATGCTGTAATAGACATGATAGACACGACGAACTATGCATGAAAAATGTATTCCAGTCAATAATTTGGTATTTATTTGGTATTTTTGTTTTGTGTTGAACTCATGAACCTTAATTTTCAATGGTCAAAAGGAAATAAGCAGAACTCAGAAATACCAAAAATGTACCCCGTTTTTCACCGTGACACAATTTCTGGGAAAAACATTTCGTTCTCCATGACCGACTTTTAGAGCTAAACGCAGTAAGTGACGTGCCTTTGAATGAAGAAATTGATTTTTCTACAGCCGAGTCGTTTATAACTGCTAAACAAGTCTTGAACCAAATCAAATCGCCATCACAACAACAAAATCACATTAAAGGTCGATTTTTATCATCCCGAGGAGTCTTTGGTGAAAAAAAGTCATTGACTATTTGTTTCGTAAAAACAACCCCAGAATTGCCGAATAGCTCCTTCCATTATTCATGTTTAGGGGTATGGTAGAAAAGATGCAACGAGTTGCAGCTGAGCCTGTGGTCCTAGAATCTACCAGTCCTGGATCTCCAAGACAGGTTAGTGCAGTAGACTGCAAACCTCTTGAAGTGTTCAAGAATGGCACTGAGTCATTCGTGCTGAGCTTCCCATTATGTTGACCCACCAATGATAAAATACGCTATTAACACTTTGTTTTCCTTTTCAACACATTCAAACCGGTAATGATGATTTAATGGTATAACATTTAACGAAAGAGCGTGCCATAAAAATAATCATTGTAGAATCCAGACGTGGCTTAAATGAAACATCACGGCACATTCTTGGTCATGGATTTGCGCTTTTCTGACGAAAGCTAAGTCCTACTAAAGAGATTTACGTCATCATAATATCATCAGCGTGTCCCGTCTCATTAGTCAGGATATGATCTTTTTCTCAGACATCATTAAACCTAAATATTTTGGTTCATTAGTGTCTTTTGGCCTTGTATGCTCTATTAAGTGACACCATTTATCAGTTGATCATCTGCTATTGAGAGTCATGTGAGACGAGGTTTATTGTGGAAGATATTATGGACCAGCTTATCAATCTAGTCTGTCATTTTTTTCCAGATCCTTTCTTAACACCTCCCGATAGTGTCTTAACGCCAAACGGAATAAAATTCATTTATATTACATGGCTAGTCTTAGAAATTATTATGACCATTTTCAAAACTACCAAAATGCATCTATTACTCTCTTCCTGAACATCCATAGTAATTTTTGAATTACAGGCTTGGATCCTTTTCAGAATCTGATTTCTATCTAATCTGTGAAGATAAGCAAATAAATAGTACTTGAAAAGCTGAATTAGGGCTGTAATTTGAATAAAATCCCTCTAAAATTTCACTATTTTGTACCAAAGGATGAAGTTATTTTATTTTCTGTTATCACTATGGTGAAGATGATTATCGTGTGCATTGTATTCACTGTATGTCTGAAAAATTTCATTTGGAATGCATCAATACACGATGTAAATTAAAAGCTGATACACCAGATTTTTTTAAAATTCACTTTTCGATCAGGCACAATTACAGTGTCTTTATATCTACCGTAGATCATAGTGAATATACTTATCCTCGCATATTAAATTAAGGATATCGTATTAATTGTATAGCTTATTCCAAATGAAATGAAATCATAATGAAACGAAGGGAACGAAAGTTGTAAAGAATAAGTGAGTATTGATTTATCATTCCATGTAGGCATCCTTTAGATTACCTTCTAATCTACCGTAGATCATGGCATGTGAACTTGGTCTACATCACATGGACGTTTGTATGAATATTTTTCACTGCCATGAGCAAAATAACAAACATAATAAAACCACTATAAACAGAACCAGCTAGCAAATGACTCCATAAAAGAACTTAATATCTGAGCCGCCCTGCCTAAGCTCATGCTGACATATCACTCCATATTGAAGTTCATTGCACGTGCTTTATGAAGTATTAGATTTCTTACACACATTATCCTTGCCGGTTTTTATCAAAGACAAGATTGATGTCGTATTACGGGTTGATATCTCCGTCTAATTCGCATCAACTCGTCCTCCCATTTTCGTCTCCCTCCTTAAACTCCAAGACGCCTAACCAAGAGCCCTACTTACTTACAAGTGGTCATGGCGGTTGTTCTTTAAAACCTTGCCCCAAGCAAGTTGTACAACGAGAAATCTTAACTACTCTTAGCGTTATGTTGCACGGATTATACGCCGATGATGCCGACATGAATTCCTGTACCTGGGGCTACGATCAATTAGCAAATCTTATTACGCTATATTCGGTCATCTCCTGTAGTTACTGCCCTCTACATGGCGAATGGTAATATTCAAAGGAAGGTGATATTCAGAGATATTATTCGCCTCGATGAAAGATGATGGGAAGGTCACTGAATTCGGATGAGTCATAAGAACACTGAATATAAGATTCGATGCTGGTTTGCATTAATAGAACAGGGAATATATCGTGCATCTCTCATGCCTATGTGCAATGAAATATTGACTGAATTATCCTGGAAGTGCTGCTGGATTTGATAAAAAAAATATTCGTATTACAGAATACAAACAAAGCACGTAGATGTAAAAACACCAGCATGAGCTAAAGGCATCGTAATATAGCCTACCAACTTAAATCAATCATCCACTTTTTGTATGTTTTACCTGTAGGCCTTTTTATGTCAAGAGTGCCTTAAAACCCCTTGAAATACAGAGCGATGAATTTAAAATTTATCAAAAACAACAACAACAACAACAACAACAACAGTGTAATTAACCGAATCCCATTTCACAATTCCTAATATATTACTTAACAATATAAAATAACGCAGAAACACTTATTAAAAAACAAGGAAAAATCTCACATTCCTTTGGATGAACCCCGTGTGTGGACTACGAGCATTAAACATTTTAAACAACATTCAACACGAATAAACTAGGAATTGTAATCTATTCATATAAAAATTAAAAGCAAGAGGTCTACAGATATAACGTATTCTATGCTTCATCAAGTTCGGTGGTTCGAAGGAGATCACCAAATATTACTATGTGATATTAATAAATATGAATATAACAGAGGCAGCAAAGATTCGCTTCGAAGATCATGAAATAATGATAAGTATTTATGGAAATGATCTCGGACAATCCCTGGCGGTGCGTTCCCCGTGGAATAAAGTGTTTATTCCGTGTTGAAATGTCACCGACGATTATTCTCCAAATAAAGCAGAAGCAAGCGTTAATTTTTCCTGATTTACATTTACGAATGCGACAGAGCAGTATAGGGCTCAAGCAAAATCTACCGACACGTGAAAATATGTAAATTCGTCGGGTTCCTTTTACGGTATGTTTGGTTCTTTGTGAATACCATAAGATGTTGAAGGGGTACAAGTGAGGATGTCGAACTGCACCGATAGCCTGCAGCAAAACAACATTGGCCTCTTATATCTCTGCAAAATTGTCGGCGAGCTTCAGGGAATGCGGCCATTACTCTTTGGCATTAGCCAAGCCCCGAAGATTTGGGGCTGTGGTTTTCAAACGGAAATAAGCTTCGTTTTCATGCTAAATTACCCAGACAAGCGTAGTTCGAAACCTTGGCTTCACTGTAGGTGATCAATGGTTCGTATAACTGGATCAAATGGTCGAATGACTCAACTTGGGCCAACGCCGATTTTCAGACGATCCCAACCCAAAATTATCATTGATCGAGGCTAAATTTAAGTATGGGAAAGGGTATTCTGTGATTGGCTAATGACCTACAATATTTGTTTCCCTATGAAGATATAGAATGATTCAATTCTAAATATAGTTTCAAGAAACGTTGTATTATAATAGAATGACCACCAGTGCTGGAAAGGTTAACATACATGTTCAAAATAACAGGCGACCATATGCATTTGTCACATATTTTTCTCTAGGAGATATAAGTCTACAAGCACCATGGCTTACTATGAAATGAAAAATATATATAGAATCATTTGGCAAACGAATGAATTACATGTACAAGCTTGAGAATTATCAAATACATTTTGATAAAATATTGGTAGCACCAATTTTTGAACGGTGGACATATCGAACGCAAATATCACTGTTGAGTTCTGAAGGAAAGATCAACTGACTGATTGGTTTGTGATAGATGATGCTAAAAAGGAAAATCGCAGACATTAAGCATGGAATTGTTTGACTTATCATTTTTAACATTATCAGAGATCGTCAATGTAAGTGCGTTTTATCATAATGGAGTAAAAGTTGTCACAATCAACTATGTTCGAGACCTTTTCTTATCCATTGCTCGTTTCTTACCTCATTGTAAGACATCGGTGGCACATGATAATGAAATATTGTTGAACCTGTCATAATGGGACAATATCATCTTTGTTGTGATCATTTTCTTTTTTATTCTCTTTTCTTCATTTCAATAATATATATTTAGGCTTTAATACAGGAGCTGAAAACTGCAACAATCTGAAACATACCAAAGGAGGCGATAGAGATAAACAAAATTATATATCCATGCAAACACCAAACTCAAAAGTATAAAATCAGTTTTGTTGAGAATGGATGGTTGCAGTAATTACGATTAAGGGGCACGCAAACTTATGAATATACGATCTTTTGATCAAGTACACCAGATTCACAAAGAAAAAATCAAACTCTGACTCTTCCCAACACTGGATATTTGAAAGAGCAACTACGCTTTGTTCTACTGCTGTGTGGCGTCAGATTTGAAAGATTTTATTTGACTAATTCATGTCAGAGACTAGCCGACTTATGATTATAGAGGAATGATGTTCTCCTAGAATCAGTGGCTCATCATGCCATAAAAGAAGCGTTAAGTGTGATTTCTTTACCATATTTACAACACCTGACATGTTAAACAAAGATTTCACACAAACACAAACACACACACCCTACACACAAACTAAAAGCAGTGGAACATTTTAGAAAGTGACTATTAAACTTGTACAAAGTAAATTCCCATCTATCACCGTGATTATAGGCACTGGGTGCCGATTTTCTGTTGTCGAAAATAAATGAAACACGACCTCCCGTATGTATTTCCAGGAGGGGTGTGGCGGGGGCGTGAGAGGACCTCTTTCATGATCCAGAAGACTCTTGACTTATCGTGACATTAAACGTACTATTCAAATTCATCTCCGTCATGAACTTCTACCGTACATCACTGGAACCCAAAGGGTTAATACCTAGAGAGGCAGCATGTATAATGATCCCATTACTTCAGGTAATTCAGTCAGGTAAACATCCCTCTGATTTCTCTCTGAAATCAGTCAATACAGCCTAATATGTGAAGGGTGTAACTCGTTGTACGTGCATGACAGAACTGTCCTTACTTCCCTTTTCTCTTGAATATACTTATCGCCTTGTTAAATCAATTTGCCAGTCATTTGGAAATCCTGTTTTTGTTTTCCATTACCATGCTTATATACGTAAAGTGTAATGGTTATAACACAAACTATAGGGCTTCGTTGTATCGTTTAACTTACAATTTTAGTTCATAAGTGGTATCCGGTTTGAATCTTGTGTTAGCACTAACATTTCAATATGTAAATATCAATTAACCAAGTTTACCACGTTTTTAACACTTACCACCTTGAGAGGTACATAACATTTCTGAGAAGATGCCCTAAAATGAGTGCAGTGATGCAGATTTCCACAGTAATGTTTGAGGTCATGGGAACGACAGTTGTATAGAAGTATTTTGTATACACCTAAATTTGCAAGAAATAGAAAAAAGTTCCAAATATTGTCTAATTGCTTTTTATAGGTATCTATATTGCTATGGCAAGTATAGCTTCAGTTTACTGTGTGCAATGTCTTGTGCTGTCGGCAATGAAGGGAAGGTATACTGTCGAAGTGAAAAGCCGTCGTACCTTGCGGAGTACGTTATTTATCGTTCGGCAAACATCTCTCTCTCAAATTTCATATTTAGCAATCGATCACGGATTGCCTTCTGTATTGAATGCACTCCAGAGACTAAGAAATAGTTTACAGTGGCGAGTGGAAAGGAACGAGCCACGCCACTTTACCCCTTAGCACATCTGTCACGTCATAACATTTCAACAGTGGTGTGCACGAAAAACAAAGGCTGAAGCAAATGTGCACATGAAGCATCAGATAAAATGGCAATTTAGAATCGTAATTTTACATTTTGCTTGAAGATTTAATTTCTGGAAATGAATATTATATTTAACGATGGGTTGGTGACAAAGAAACCTATAACAATGACAATATGAAAACAATGGTCATTTTTGTCCTGCGGAATTAAGGTGCCATAGCAAATTGCCTGTGATGTAAGTAGAGACTGAACCAACCAAACCGGGAAAATCATCGAGTGATTGCACCATTCAGTTATCATGGCTATATAATATATCGGCTCATGAAGCTTGATCAAACACATCCAAGTACAAATATCATACGCTCATGTATCACCCACGCACACACACTCACACACCCATAAACCAAATCATACCTATCGATCACATCGACTCCCATACCATCCTACAAACCCACACACCCAAACCCACGTACGCCAACACAACCTAAACCTAAAAAGCTTCTCATTTCTCAGGATTCTACTTCATATGAACATCAGGGATGCTTCTTTGTTGGTATCACGAAGTGAATGAAATGATCGGTCGTGGTCGATGTAGATGCTTTGCGACCTGAATAGTAGACCACAATGAGATAGATTTAGAACACAATGAGATAAAATGATATCTCAGAGATTCTTCTTAAAGGTTCGTCGACTCCTTAATCCCAGGAAAATACTGTCATGGTGAGAGAATGAACTCTGCGTGTACTATCATTAAATGAATGGCCTATGTCACATGACCACTCTACATTTGAAATCAAGAATTCGACGTCGAAATTAAATCGAGTCGATGAGTAAAGAGGGAGTGAAATACGATTTTGAAATAATGACTGACTCAATTGGTAAGCTTAAGAAGAAAGACGATTCTAAATAATCTTTCTGTGACATCTAGCAATCCACCATCAGGGAGACTAGCATTAAAATAAAGAAATGACATTCACAATGACCTCGAGGTGTACAATAATGACATGAGGTTTTGAAACCAAGACTACAATTCTCAAATCGTAAATCTGGCTAACACACTTGTGGTGAGAATGAACTCTGTGTGTACTATGATAAGATGAATGCCCGACGCACGTGTGATGGTTCTTAATAATTGTACCAGTGCCCAACATCCTATAGGACAGAGATTCATTTCTCAGCTATACGAGATGGGCAATGGTGTCAACAAAGATAGATACCAAAAAAATAAAATTGATATACATTATATTTATGCTTTTCGTTCAGTAAAAATCAGTGAAAAAAAATCCGAAAGTTCTTTAACAGTTAACATCATGTTTCCTTTTTTTCACAAAAAGAAGTTGCTCGTGCAATGTGTGCATCCTTAGACAAAGGTTGTCAATGGTGAGGAGCGGTAAGTTTATGGACAGGTGGCATTGTCATTGCAAGGATAACCACTCCTACCCCCTTCCAATCTATTCTGAAAGTGGGTCGACGGCCTGGTAGGTTATTGTTGCGCCAGTCCAGACGCACAATTAAACGGATGAGGCTTCGAGTTATATACTCTCTTTCCATTCAGAATGCTCCAGAAACTGGACATATATAGAGTATGTCAGGAAGCAGGCCGCTTATCAACCCCGAACCACATGCAGCATGCCATTCATGTTACCCACGTTGAGTAAACATACGAACTCTGAAGAATACCATCAACTCGTCTAAATTTCGTTTCTAATAAACTATACGACCACGACGCCGTGTTTAGCCTCGTTCACACTCGTGGAAAAAAAGATTCTCTCAAGATATCAATTAGACATGATTTTCTTCATATTTGTCGTGAGGTTAACAAAGCTGAAAAGCGGAGGGAAAGTACTGACTAGTACACTACCGTATATACAGAGAGATAAAGTTTTTTAATTTAACACCTTTTTCATGTTCCAACTATCATCATTGAACCCGGGCATTGAACCAAGCTATAATTTAGCTACTCCTTAATAATGATGATAATAATAATGATGATGATAATAATAATAATAATGATAATGAAAGAGCATGTATATTGCGCAGCTAATATAATAATGTATTCTGATGCGCATAGCAAATATATATGCTACATATTACAGAGTATTACTGAAAAGATAAGTCCTAAGATGCATTTTAAACATACTAACTGTGGGTGATTCCCTTAGAGAGCGTGGGAAGATGTTCCATAATTTGGGAGCCGCATATGCAAATGCTCTATATATCACCAAGGGTAGGTTTTGATCTTCTAGAATATTTCAAGAGTGTGTTATCTTTTGAACTACGGAGGCAGTAAGACGCATGAGCTGATGACTTCAATCGTAAGAGATCCTGAATGTAAACTGGTGCCTTACCGTGGAGAGGTTTGTATACAATCAACAATGTTTTAAAGAGGATGCTTTGCTTCACAGGCAACCAGTGCAATTCAAGAAATGATGGACTAAATGAGAGAAACGAGAATTGCAAACTGACCTGGCACATGCATTCTGCACCCTCTGGAGTTTAGCTAATTGGTTATCGGGAAGACCAAGAAACAGACTATTACAGTACTCCTTGTCGTATGATAGTATTACTAACATCGCTCCACGTGTTAAAGGGTCTTTAAGCAGTTTAGTTGGGACGTTTCTATCAGCACTATGGAAGCAAAAATAGGTTTGCCGGTAGATCCCCGGGGCATTCATCCCGTCACTCGATAAATTGAGCACTGGGGACAGTAAGGGATGAGGATGGGGCGTCGTCGTCATGGTAATACAGGAACATGTTTGAACTTAATCATCTAACGGGGGAAAGTTAATTAAACGGTTCAGAACATTTTACAAACACTCTGGCAATGGAAGAAACTGAGAAGAGTAACAAATCAGAAGAGAAAATAAGGAAAACATGATGATTTTGTTATTTATTATGAAGGAGATGGCGGTGGAAATGATGGTAGTAAAGGGGAAGAAAGATAAAAAGGAGAAGGAGGAAAATAAGAAAAGAAAAAGAGGAGAAAGAAGTTCAGTCATAGAAAGAAGCTGAGGCTTTGCTAGCAACCACGGTAACAAGGGAGATGGAAATGGTATATGAGACAAGTAAATCGGATCACCCCTCTCGTAGCTAAGGCAGAAATATGAGAACTACATCAGATTTTGATATTTCGTCTACAACCCCCGCCCCCCCCCCCCCCAAAAAAAAAAAAACTTCGAGTTATATCGATGATAGATTATAACGGGTAATTCGGGTAAGCCATATTTCTAGGCTAGTAGGTCACTCCAGACATGTCAGGTCGTGATGATAAAATGGTAATCAATCAAACTATCTTAACGAACAGAAAGATCGTGTTAAGAAAGCAAAGTATAGGTAAAAGATATCTGGTTTATGGACTTCTGAAAAATAGAGGATTCCGTAATTGTACTCTAAGGCTACTACGCCAGTCTTAACATCATGAACATGCCAAGAGACGTATTCTGGTTCTGAAATAACGCCCTAAAATTAAGAAAAATTGTACCTCAATTAGGGAACATGGTAAGGCATCTTGAACATTTCATGGGGAAATAATTAAAACCTATATAGTTTAAAACAACCATTTCCCGCGCTGAATTTGCCCTGATATTACCTGGCCACAATGATAAATCTGTGTACAGCAGGGTAATTGATTTGCAATCAATGCACGAGAATTGTACCCACTTTCCACCTCGTGCAAGCCATGCAAAAACCATATCATATATTGACAGGCGCCAAAGTGGTTTACAGAAGGGTCCTTGAAACAGATTCCAACCGCATGTGGTCAAACTTTGTTTAATGGTTGTTGAGGGTGTGTCTGGGGGTGTGAGGGAGGGTGTCCGCAAGGGTGTGTTATAAAGGCGTGGGTAAATACATATGGTGCGTGTGCATTTGTGCGCGTGAGGATTGAAAGACTGTACATAATTTTGACGTGGACACAAAAACTCACGAACTTCAATCACATGACATAGAAACAAAACGCTAACGATGATCATGTTTACAGAAATAGAATCAGCACTCAAATTTTAGCAAATAATTTATTAGGAAATGCTATACATCAGGGGCCCGTTTCATAAAGAGTTTAACATTACCATTATGGCAACTACCATGGCAACAGTGCTCAGCAGCCAATCAAAATCAAGGTTACCATGGTAGTTGTCATAACGGCAAAGTTTCAACAGTTGCAACTCTTTATGAAACGGGCCCCTTAACGACACAACTGTGAAAGAACTAGTTCCCTTTTCCTATAAGGTATGATAAATCAAATCCCAGTCCATGTCATAGGACCCCTTTTTACGAAGCACTCAATTCATCATTCGTGATTTCGTATTCTAAAACCGAGTCTACTTTCGTCATCCAGTCCCCCTCGTCCACCTTCTTATCCTCCTCACGGATCCCCTTCAGCCAATTTTAACAACTTTCAAATCCACTGACGATATTTTTTCCACCCATCTTCCTTACTCGGATATCAGTATCTTGATAACCCTTGGCCCCATATCCTTTTCAAGTGCCGCCAAAGTTGAGGAGATTGTGTTTCTTGGTGTAACTATCTTTTTCTACTCTGAGGGGGAGATCAATGCAGCAGAGACTAATGCGTATTTTATTGTTTATTTTCTAACTGATGAATGGATTATATCCAGCATTACACCCTTCCAATTCCACTTTCTCCTTTAAAGTTAAAAACTAACCAAAGTACCGAATGATAAGTAAGCCCCTCAACTGTCTACAGTCTGCTGTGAACTATGCAATTACTTTAGTTTTTTGCTGAAATTCCTTCTCTCTTTTTATTTTTTCCTAAGCACTTAGAGACATGTTTTGTGATAAGCGCTTTACAAATAATGTTGATTATTATTATTATTAATCTAAAGCCCACAGACTAAATATCAATCTTCAAAGAAAATTATTTTGTGACACCCCAACCCAGTGACGCGGGAACCTTCAGAGCACACGGCGTAATGGGGGGGGGGGGGGCAACAATAATATTAACGCACTTGAACATAACCTTCTGGCCCCACCTCTACACCCTATTCACGCCCATACCCCTAGCCAGGTCTCTAACTCACTATACCTGACCCATGCCTGTCATTTGCCCATGCCTATGCCTAATCGCAATGTCCTCCTCCCCTCGGCCTCTTCATATAGTTTTAACTGGTTGTCTACACCAGACAGTGGTCTCTACGTATTCTATGTACACGGTACCCTCTCCTAAGGTAAAAAAAAATGTCATCCCAAATTGGCAGGGTTGGGGAGGGGGAGGGGGATGGCTGGTTGCGACTCTGGATCTCACTCTGTAAAAACGCCGGTGTTAATTTGACACCAACCTGGTATCTATATCGGTCCACACACCAGTTAAGAATCAAACCGATATTGGTTTAACACTAATTGGTGTTGCTTAAATGCCAAATTGGTGTTAGCCTAACGCCAAAGGCTGTTGTTTCAACATCTCTCTGGTGTGGACCGATATAGATACCAGGCTGGTGTTAAATTAACACCGGTGTTTTTGCAGTGAGGCGAAATGAAGAATCCTAATGACGGACATGGATACCATTGCTCTTCCATGCAGCCCTCAAGATTCCATGCCGTCTGCCAATAGTCCGAAAACCTCGCACTAATTGGGACGACGTTTACGGCCATTAACACGGTGAAACATGAACCAATGGGCATGTCATGTTTTTCGCCTCGCTTCTTCATTGTAACGACTTTTCCAGATGTTTCTTGTCTAAAAATACATGTTCTCATTAGTATATATCCTACAGAAGATTCCACAACCGGGCTTCATGGCAATCCACGACTGTTACGGTGATAATGTTCATCCACGAGGCTTGAAAAACAACTCTATGGTTGATTTATCTCTTCATAAAATACACAGCCATTATTACAGAGAAACGCGGAAAGAAAGAGATGAAAAAAAAAAGAAAACGACAGACTCAAAAAAATTTGTACCGGCCGATTCTTATTATTTTTTTTAATGTCTCGATCTATAAAAAATACAGCGACGAAATTACGATTTCAAATGGATAGCCCATTTTTACAGTTGTGTTGTGTAATATACAGTCATCACAACCCAACGATTTTAATTGTCATATTTTAATTTCACTATAGGTAGCACCGAGTAATTGATATTGAAATTAGACATGTAAGATCATTTTCTAATTATGTCTAAGTTTAACGTTTGATAGTAATATTAATTTCGGCATTGAACATAATAGTTCATAAAATTCTTATATGATAATCTTCATTCTTCAACACATAACGCTTCGCCTGTATTCTTTTTATTCGTGCACTGCAAAAACGCCGGTGTCAATTTAACACCAGCCTGGTATCTATATCGGTCCACACCAGAGAGGTGTTGAAATAACATCGGTTTTGCATTAGGCTAACACCAATTCGGCATTTAAGCAACACCAATTAGCGTTAAACCAATATCGGTTTGATTCTTAACTGGTGTTGTTTCAACACCTCTCTGGTGTGGACCGATAAAGATACCAGGCTGGTGTTAAATTAACACCGGCGTTTTTAGAGTGTGGAAATTCTGGAGCTGCAGGTGACTCGACTCGCAAGAAGTTCTGGTGAAAGGATTGAAGAGGAATCTGTATTTCTACACCAAGAGATCATCCCTTGATTCCTCCATGTAGAGGGCACAACTCTCACAAAAGTGCGATGCTGTGAGATTGTTAAGAGCCCCCATTGCAAGGCTGGTGATCATTGTGCATTGTGTCTCTAAAGGGCAAAATGATAGGTAACGGCATTTGACCTGCATGTAGTAACGTTATGAATGAGTTAAAGTAATATCCTCACTGACCCCTCAGACTCATGGGAAGAAGCCGCGGTAAAATCTTTTCATAGCATGATGGAGACAATACTCGGTGTCATTCTTTAAAGCATTGCTGATTTCTTCCTATCCCAATACATATACTTATTTTAAATAATCCAAAACGCTCGTTAATTCATTTATATTAAATCTTTAAGACTTTTGCTTTTAATATAACTGCTATACAACTCTTTAATTTTACTTCGTCTGTTCTTTACTATGTGTTGTTATAACAAAATGCACTACTATACGCACGTGCAGCTACTCACAAACGCGCAACGCACCCACATACCCACGCACACATCTTCACACATTTACACACACACACACCATCACCCTCACACAAATTGATCCATTACACTAAACAAGTAACTATTATTACGATTAATTCATTAACATTGATATTAAAACAAAACAAAAACCATAATAATCGTCGAACGAGAGTATATCTAGAGTAGATATGAATCCATTATGCACGAGTTGAACGAACTCGAAAGATTTACTATTTGAGTAAAATAGTTATTAGACCGATAGTGATATGGTGAAACTAATCACAGGTTTACCAAAATTGTGGGTTATTCAATGGATGTGCAATAGGCCTAAAGAAGGGGGGGGGGTAGATAAATACAAACCACGAAACCAGATTCATCGCGTCGCAAAGTGAAGTTGGTATATTTAGCCACAGTTTCATAAATGTATAAGAATGGGATAAAATTTTGTCTGATTGAAATATTGACGAATTTCGTCCCACTGGGTGAAACGACGATATTGTATTTCAATGTGAGATATACGGATTAATACATTAACGAGGATAATCTGAAATTCAATCCATTCTTGGTAAAGGGGTTCATTATACAAACACGCACCGCACATACACATTAAAAAAACAAAAATACACCGATTCAATAATGTTCTGGGGCACGCAACACATTGAAAGAACAATTCTGATTGGTTTGTCGTCAGTCTAATCAACAACATGCACATGCAACGATGGTCGTGATATGCCATTTCATTTAGCGATTAATCGCTAATCTTTGTGTTAGGGGGCACTGGTCAACATTCTGAACCCCCACCCCAAAAAAAAAGCGTACTTCTAGTTTCATAGCATAAGATTTTACAAACCTGTCATTTACATTTCCTGTCAGAAGCGTGACAGTGATGTGCATGTCAGTCATCCTGCTCATAACCATCTACTTTTCCCCAAATTAATAATAATAATATTCCACATTTATACAGTATAGCGCTTAATACATCGGAACGACGTCTCTAAGCGCTTTACAGATACATTATTGCCCCGGTCATCGGATCCTTGCATGCCCGCATCCGCATACAACGTATGCACCTTCTCCACTCCCTGGGGAGCATTTCAACCAGAGTTTCAAGACTCAATTGCTAGGCATACTACATATGGTTTCGCATCCTACAGGGGGGTGTCTGGAAAACGAAGACCGAAGACCGAAGACCGGGGACTCATATCACACTCGTGTGAAAGCGTTTGTAGTTCACGCCCGAAGTGTGTACAAAGCAGTGCAAAGTGTGTACAAAACACGTGCGCGGGTTAGAATGGACTTTGGACCTTGCCCCGACACATGTTCTCCCATTGACAATGCACGGGTCCCCGGTCTTCGATCTTCGTTTTCCAAACCCGTTGTTGGGTGTCTGGAAAACGAAGACCGAAGACCGGGGATCGCATTCGTTTAGCTAAGATACCACTTATAAATGTCATTATGGAGGCCTCTATTATTCAGCTCAAATTCAAGACTATTCTGATCTAGAATACATTAATGTCATTAATTGGCTGATAATGAAGTCATGTTAATTGCTTGTGTCAATAAATAGTATAGTTAGACCAGTTGAAGCGGGATAGGTCTCCCAGTTTACACCACTATTCCACTGAGACAAGTAACAAACTCCAGTAATCAATCAGACCAGTTTCAAATTTCCAGTTAAAGGTTAACTCTAGACCAGTAATTTCAGACCAGTTTAATTCTTAACTGGTCCAGTAAAGTGAACTCGACCAGTTAATTAGACCAGTATGCCGTTTTTCCATTTTCCAGAAATACATTCTGTGAACTGGTTTTTCCTTCTTAATTGGCTGACATTAATTTGCAATTTTACTACCATTGACATAACGCATGTCCCCGGTCTTCGGTCTTCGTTTTCCAAACCTGTTGTTGGGTGTCTGGAAAACGAAGACAGAAGACCGGGGATTGCGTATTCGTCTAGCTAAGATAGGCCTATAATATTCAGCTCCAGTTTAAGAATATTCTAATCTTGGATACGTCATCAGCTATGATTGGCTGCGGATAAGTTATGGTTATTTGTGTGAATATCGTTATCATGCAGCTAGGGCATGATATTAAGGATAACGTACATATTTCACCCACGGAATTCAGCCATTGCAATTCCGAAAACTGTCATAAAAGTGAAAACTTGCATACAATATACACCTCATACTATACGCAATCACGTACAAGCAGACTCAACTCAACTGGCGTTTGCAACTATTTTACTACCATTGACATTATGCATGTCCCCGGTCTTCGGTCTTCGTTTTCCAAACCTGTTGTTGGGTGTCTGGAAAACGAAGACAGAAGACCGGGGATTGCGTATTCGTCTAGCTAAGATAGGCCTATAATATTCAGCTCCAGTTTAAGAATATTCTGATCTTGGATACGTCATCAGCTATGATTGGCTGCGGATAAGTTATGGTTATTTGTGTGAATATCGTTATCATGCAGCTAGGGCATGATATTAAGGATAACGTACATATTTCACCCACGGAATTCAGCCATTGCAATTCCGAAAACTGTCATAAAAGTGAAAACTTGCATACAATATACACCTCATACTACGCAATCACGTACAGGCAGACTCAACTCAACTGGCGTTTGCAACTATTTTACTACCATTGACAATACGCATGTCCCCGGTCTTCGGTCTTCGTTTTCCAAACCTGTTGTTGGGTGTCTGGAAAACGAAGACAGAAGACCGGGGATTGCGTATTCGTCTAGCTAAGATAGGCCTATAATATTCAGCTCCAGTTTAAGAATATTTCTATCTTGGATACGTCATCAGCTATGATTGGCTGCGGATAAGTTATGGTTATTTGTGTGAATATCGTTATCATGCAGCTAGGGCATGATATTAAGGATAACGTACATATTTCACCCACGGAATTCAGCCATTGCAATTCCGAAAACTGTCATAAAAGTGAAAACTTGCATACAATATACACCTCATACTACGCAATCACGTACAGGCAGACTCAACTCAACTGGCGTTTGCAACTATTTTACTACCATTGACAATACGCATGTCCCCGGTCTTCGGTCTTCGTTTTCCAAACCTGTTGTTGGGTGTCTGGAAAACGAAGACAGAAGACCGGGGATTGCGTATTCGTCTAGCTAAGATAGGCCTATAATATTCAGCTCCAGTTTAAGAATATTTTGATCTTGGATACGTCATCAGCTATGATTGGCTGCGGACAAGTTATGGTTATTTGTGTGAATATCGTTATCAGCTAGGGCATGATTAATAAGGATAGATAACAATTATAACGTACATATTTCACCCACGGAATTCAGCCATTGCAATTCTGAAAACTGTCATAAAACTGAAAACTTGCATACAATACACCCCATACTGCGCAATCACGTACAAGCAGACTCAACTCAACTGGCGTTTGCAACTATTTTACTACCATTGACATTACGCATGTCCCCGGTCTTCTGTCTTCGTTTTCCAAACCTGTTGTTGGGTGTCTGGAAAACGAAGACCGGGGATCGCATTCGTTTAGCTAAGATACCACTTATAAATGTCATTATGAAGGCCTCTATTATTCAGCTCAAATTCAAGAATATTCTAATCTAGAATACATTAATGTCATTAATTGGCTGATAATGAAGTCATGTTAATTGCTTGTGTCAATAAATAGTATAGTTAGACCAGTTGAAGCGGGATAGGTCTCCCAGTTTACACCACTATTCCACTGAGACAAGTAACAAACTCCAGTAATCAATCAGACCAGTTTCAAATTTCCAGTTAAAGGTTAACTCTAGACCAGTAATTTCAGACCAGTTTAATTCTTAACTGGTCCAGTAAAGTGAACTCGACCAGTTAGACCAGTATGCCGTTTTTCCGTTTTCCAGAATTACATTCTGTGAACTGGTTTTTCCTTCTTAATTGGCTGACATTAATTTGCAATTTTACTAACATTGACATATCACATGTCCCCGGTCTTCGGTCTTCGTTTTCCAAACCTGTTGTTGGGTGTCTGGAAAACGAAGACAGAAGACCGGGGATTGCGTATTCGTCTAGCTAAGATATGCCTATAATATTCAGCACCAGTACAAGGATATTCCGATCTTGGATACGTCATCAGCTATGATTGGCTGCGGATAAGTTATGGTTATTTGTGTGAATATCGTTATCAGCTAGGGCATGATTAATAAGGATAGATAACAATTATAACGTACATATTTCACCCACGGAATTCAGCCATTGCAATTCTGAAAACTGTCATAAAACTGAAAACTTGCATACAATACACCCCATACTGCGCAATCACGTACAAGCAGACTCAACTCAACTGGCGTTTGCAACAATTTTACTACCATTGACATTACGCATGTCCCAGGTCTTCGGTCTTCGTTTTCCAAACCTGTTGTTGGGTGTCTGGAAAACGAAGACAGAAGACCGGGGATTGCGTATTCGTCTATATAGCTAAGATAGGCCTATAATATTCAGCACCAGTTCAAGAATATTCTGATCTTGGATACGTCATCAGCTATGATTGGCTGCCGAAAAGTTATGGTTATTTGTGTGAATATCGTTCACATCCAAGATGACGAGATACGATATCTCGCCAAGTCGACTTATAAAAGGTCATATATGTCGACATGGCGAGATAACGTATCTCGCCATGTCGACATGGCATAATTAAGTTTCGTGCCAAGTCGATGGCAATTAAAACATGTAAAAGGGATGGTCCTGGCTGAAAATATTTATATCTTAATACATAGAGTAGAATTCACTGAGCAATGTGCCGAAAATTTCATCAATCGGATAACAAGTAAACAGTTATTGAAGTTTAAAGGACAAGTCCACCCCAACAAAAACGTGATTTGAATAAAAAGAGAAAAATTCAACCAGCATAACACTGAAAATTTCATCAAAATCGGATGTAAAATAAGAAAGTTATGACATTTTAAAGTTTAGCTTATTTCTAACAAAATAGTTCTGTGAACGAGCCAGTTACATCTAAATGAGAGAGTCGATGATGTCACTCACTCACTATTTCTTTTGTTTTTTATTATATGAAATATGAAATATTTTGATTTTCTCGTCATTGTCATGTGAAATGAAGTTTCATTCCTCCCTGAACACGTGGAATTCCATTATTTTAACATTTTGTGCTTCAGGCAAGGAGGTCCTAATCGTCAAATCCGTAAAAATTGAAATATTGTATAATTCAAACAATAAAAAACAAAAGAAATAGTGAGTGAGTGATGTCATCGACTCTCTCATTTGGATGTAACTGGCTCGTTCATATAACTATTTTGTTAAAAATAAGCGAAACTTTGAAATGTCATAACTTTCTTATTTTACATCCGATTTTGATGAAATTTTCAGCATTGTGCTCGTCTGATTTTTCTCTATTGATTCAAATCAACATTTTTCTGAGGTGGACTTGACCTTTAAAGTTTAGCAATATATTGTTAAAACAGTCGTCGTGAATATTCATTAGGTGGGCTGATGATGTCACATCTCCACTCTCCGTTTCCCTATGTTATTATATATAATCATAATTTTTACATTATTTCATATTTGTGCTAATAATATGTCCCCCTTATAATGAAATAAGTTGCAGCAATAAATATTTAATGCACTAAATCAGTTGCCAATCCAATTTTTCTACTTTTTTGTTCTTGGATGAATAAACCTAATTTCATGTAATGAAATACAAAAGAACAAGTGGAGATGTGACATCATCAGCCAACCTAATGAATATTCATGACGACTGTATTTACAAAATATTGCTAAATTTTAAAATTCAATAACTTTGTTATCCGATTTTGATGAAATTTTCGGTATTTTGCTCAGTGAATTTTACTCTATTCATTAAGCTATACATGCTTTCAGCCCGGACCATCCCTTTAAAGGCTCCGTATAAAATAAACCTAATTGTAATAGAAAGCAATGTCATCGACCTAAGACAGGTGGCAAGCGTGCCTTTGTAGAATGCTGTTGCCGGTATGCGATGTTTTCTATACGGTCGGCGCACATGAAACACAAGTGCGTCGCTTGTATACTACTTTGCGGTTAAACCCGAGACGTTCCCACGCGTACATTTCGAGATAGCAACATTCAGTACGCGTTTGGAAGAAAAATACCCTGTTTACACGTGCATCGGCTTTTGGTTCAGAACCAAAAGCCGATGCAGAATTGGCTTTTGGTCGGTATCAGGACAACTACCCCCTGGACAATCACCCCCCGGACAACTACCCCCGGACAATTACCCCCCGAGGACAATTACCCCCCGGACAATTACCCCCCGGACATTTACCCCCTGAGGACAACTACCCCCCGAGGACAATTACCCCCCGGACAATTACCCCCCGGACAACTACCCCCCGGACAATTACCCCCCGGACAACTACCCCCCGGACAATTACCCCCCGGACAACTACCCCCCGGACAATTACCCTCCGGACAACTACCCCCCGGACAATTACCCCCCGGAAAATTACCCCCCGGACAACTACCCCCCGGACAATTACCCTCCGGACAACTACCCCCGGACAATTACCCCCTAGACAAAGGGAGTGCACAGAGTCATACGTCGGCCGTACGTTTGACGTAAGAAGTACTCTAGGCATTCTCGAGTATCTTGAAATCAAACGTACGCCGTAAGAAAGCTGTAAAATTGAGCTCCATCCATAGGCGGATCCAGGGTGGCCGAGGGGCCCGGCCGGCCCCCCCCCCTCCCCTATCGGCAGAGCAAAAAAATGAAAAAAAGGGGGAAAGAAAGAAAAAAAGAAAAAGAAGGGGAAAGAAAGGAGGAAAAATAAGAGGTAAAATAAGAGAAGGGAGCCGAGTGAAAAAAAAAAGGTCAGGGGATGACTTGGAAAATGATAAAAAAATACATTTCATGTCACTATATGAATTTTTTTGCTCGCACTTCGCGCTCGCATAGCCTGTTCGATGAGATACACATCTTGCTAAATAGGCTGATATGTAGCTTAAAATATTAAGTTTTGAAGTTGATATTACAAAGCATATTTCAGCTCGGACATTATTCATTATTTTGTTTGATTTACAAACTGATTTTTAAGTGCTCTGTTTGATGTCCGTTTTATATAACAAACTACTTAAAACCCCCCTTTTATGACAGCTTACCAAAAATTTCGTCTAACGATTTGCGCTCGCATTTTTGTTAAAAATATATCAACTCACAAATCCTATTCATGATTACAAAAGTGCTTAAAATATCCAGTTTTCAGGCCTCAGTGTCAACACATTTTACTCACTCATTTAGGCTTATTACATTAATAAATATGATAATAAAATGTTCATGAATTCTTAATGACTAAATTGTCCCTTTTCAGAAAAGAATATTGACAATATCACAGTTTCATGTTTCATATCGCACTCAGGAAGAGGAATAAGAAAGTTGTCATCATTTTCATATGATGACAAAATGTCCTTAGACCTAGAATGTCCAGGTCCTAGGTCAAAATAATAATGAAGATATCAGCTCGCGCTTCACACTCGCATCATTTATTAAGTGCTTTCCACATCCACTTCACAATTTCCCTACACAATGTTTTAGATAGGGCTCGAATTCACCATTTTCATACCGGAATATCAAGTATTTTCCGCTCGCGCTTCGCGCTTGCATTGCTTTTTCGATGAGATTAATATCTTGCTCAATATAGGCTGATATGGAGCGTAAAATATCAAGTTCCGAAGTCAATATACAAAACATATTTCATCTCGGATATCGAGCTTTCATTATTTTTAAATTTACAAATTGATTTTTCAAGTGCTCTGTAAAATGTCCGTTTTATGGTCTAAATATTAATATTTTTAGCTCACGCTGCTCGGTCGCATTATTTGATTTGCATAGGCCTACTTCTTTATAAATTCTTACAAACCGTCCTTAAAATGCACCTTAAACGAATTGTATACTATCATGATTGCCAATTTGTATAGAAAAAACACTGTATTTGATTATGTCATATTGTTTACAATTTAGTAAATTTGGTACTTAATTTCCTTCTTTAATGTTTAATTGCTTTCACCCAAGAATAATACACACAAAAACACCTTGTAAGTTACAAGGTGTTCTTGTGTGTATTATCTTTGCATAAAGTTTTTAGCTTACTGTATTAAGTTATAAAGCCACATCTTAATCTGGAATGTGCACCAATTGTTTCATAATTCTTAGCTTCTTGTTAGTTGAACTGTTTTAAAATAACAGATATATAGGTCTACTTGACAGTGTTAGTGTTGATAGTTGCCTTATCGACTTTCAATATTTCTACCTATGAAGGTGTCTTTTTACGTTTTATCTATTTGCCTGATTTCATTCCTGAAATTAAACCCAAAATAGATATTTTAAAAAATCAGATCAGTTTGAATCAGAGATATTCAGCATTTGTGATTATTATGACTAATCGTGTTCAATTGTTCTATGAAAACTTTGAATGAGGGCCAGTTTACAAATTTTCTGATGTATATATGCATAGCCAAACGGGAGGTTTCGGGTGCAAGCCCCCCCCCCCCCCCCATTTTTCATGATGCAGAAGGCGCCACTAAACAAAAACAAAAAAGGAAAAAAGAAGAAAGTGAGAGAACAGGAGAAAGAGCAATATAAAAGAGAAAGAAAAAGTTATTAACGTAAGATAAAGTAGAAAATATTTCGGAAACCTGTGCCACCGACCAAAACTTACAATGGGTCCCGCTTAATTCTAACAATGATGCTGGAGAGAAAGGGGGATTTTCTGAAGGTAATTATCCGGGGGGTAGTTGTCCGGGGGGTAATTGTCCGGGGGGTAATTGTCCAGGGGTAATTGTCCTGGGGGTAATTGTCCGGGGGGTAATTGTCCGGGGGGTAGTTGTCCGGGGGGTAATTGTCCGGGGGGTAATTGTCCGGGGGGTAATTGTCCTCCGGGGGTAATTGTCCGGGGGGTAGTTGTCCGGGGGGTGATTGTCCAGGGGGTAGTTGTCCTAGAACCCTTTTGGTCTATCTTGCACCGCAGAATCGGCTTACCCTCTTTGGGAATCGACGGGCGGACGACATTTGGATCTCTTAGTATCGCCTTCACCTCTTGCGGGCGTGACAAACAATGAGAAAGAGAAGGAATAAATAAATAAACGGGATGCGAAAATGCTAACATGAAATCGGAATAGAAAACAGAAAAAAACAAGAGGGGAAAAGAAAGAAATTAAGAACACAACAGCTAGTGGCGTAGCTACGGGGGGGGGGGAGGGCTGGGAGCCCCCCCCCCTGAGATTTAGTGTGCCCCCATCAGGTGCCCCGCCTGGAAAAAAATTGGTAGAGCAAAAAAAAAAGGGGAGAAAGAAGAAAAGAAAAAGAAGAAGAAAGACAGAAGAAAAAAGAAGAGGAAAATAAGAGGAGGAAGACGAATGAATGAAATAATATGAGGGGAAGACTTGCCAAAAAAGAAACAATTCTTTCATGTTACTATAAAAAATCTTTGCTTGCGCTTCGCGCCAGAATTGACTGTTCGATGAGATTCATATCTTGCTCAATAGGCTGATATGGAGCAAGTTTTGAAGTCATTATACAAAACATAATTAGCTCGGACATCGAGCTTTCAATATTTTTTTCATTTACAAATTTAAGTGCTCTGTAAAATGTCAGTTTTATTGTCTACATATCAGCATTTTTTTTTAAAGCTCACGCTGCGTGGTCACATTGTTTGATTTGCCAAGTTCCTATTGTCTACATGTATTCTATAATGTTCCATTAAAGAAATATATTCAGAATGCCCAGATTCTAGGTCTAAATCTAAAACATGCGCGATAGCATGCATGTTCTTTATTTAAAATCTACTTGAATTATCCAGTTTCACATCAGAATATAAATAATTGTCTGCTCGCGCTTTACGATAGCATAATTAATGATACCCAATTAACTATATCCTATTTATGATTTACAAAATATGAATAGTGTCCCGCTTTTAGGTCTAAAATCTCAATTTTTTCCTCTCGCGCTTCGTGCTCGCATCCATTGTTTCGTTACATACCTATCCCATTTATTGATACAAAAAGTGCTTAGAATTACCATTCTTTTAGGTCGGAATGTCAAAAAAATTGCATTATTGAAATATATACCATCTTCGTGGGTACCTATATAAGTGCACTTAACAGGTCCCTTCTCGATAATGCTAGAACAGTTAATAAAAATTTCTGCTCGCGCTTAGCGTTCGCAGTAACCATCTGGTTACATACGAATCTTGATCGGGATCACACATAACATTGCCCAGAATATTACATGAAAGTAACAAATTAAAAAAATCGCTCGCGCTTCGCGCTCGCACTTTTTATAATGCTTATGAGATTATTTCATGTTTATGCTGTTTTATAAGAATATAACGAAGAAGTGACTGATCGGGAAAAATATAGGTGAAGATAATTTCGGGCCCTTGTGACAAGTACACACCGGATAAAAATGGTGCCCCCCTGACTCAAAGCAAGGACCCCCAGTGCCCCCCAGGAAAAAAATCCTAGCTACGCCACTGGAACACAACCGGGATACCGAGGTTGAAAATAAAGAACGGTAAGAAAGACTCGGCTGGTGTGTGGGTATGACGTGTATATAATAGCCTATTTTGATTTCACGCAACTAGCCGCAATCATAGGGGACACAATTTAGTGAACTTCAAGATATCGCCCAACCACTGCCGATGTTCCTATCCAGGGGACAGACGGCTCTTCACACCATGATATGCAGCGGCGTAACAGGGGTCGGTGGCCAGGGGCGGGGGGGAGATGCGGGCGGGCAAGAGCCAAATATTTCCTGGTCACATTATATGGTATAAACAGGCGTAATGAGCCGACACTATTTTGAGAAGGCCAGATATTGTGCATCGGACAGAATTTATCTTTAAAAAAATGCGAGCGAGCAAAAATGTTGACCTTTTTAATACAAAAATCCAATTTTGTGATAGATTTTGACATGATGTCCAGAGAATGATATTTCACTCTTCTCTCTTTGGATTCCTTTTTTGTCGTCTGTACGCGCACTGTGAACAGGATTCTTTGCGGCTGTAACGTGAAGAGTTAAAAAAAAAAAAAAAAAAAAAAAACAGGGGTGGAGTATACCACATGTGCTAAAGAAAGCTGTTTTATATAATTCCCGAGCGAAGCGAGCGAGAAAAAAATCACCTTTTCATGAGAATCTAACTTTGAGCTATTTTTTGACATTATATTCAGTAAATAAAATCATATCCTACACTTTTCCTCTGCTTTTTTTGTGTTTTTGTTTGTACAACTTTTTGGGCCCATGGCCCAACACTTCCATATGCAGTGATGTGCGGTTGGGGTCCGGGGCGGAGCCCCCTGAAAACTTCTTGATATCAAAGCCATTTAAACCTCGCAGATTGCCGCTATTTTAATCAAATCGCATTCTACATAGACTATAGCTTTTACACAACACATTTATTTAACCCAGTTGCGTAATGAACCAAATATTTATAGGGCAAAGCATACCAACGTGGGAAAAAAATTGTAAAAAGTCGCTAGCGTGCAAAGCGGGCTGGAAAAAAATTGCCTATTGAAATTAAATTCTAAATATGTGATATATTTTCCATTATATTCAGCAAATAACACATTTCATTGTCCATTCATTTCATTATACTTTGTCTCCTATAATTTCATCTTTTACCTCTTGGGTGTGGAACACCCCCCCCCCCCTCCTGTATGCCATTGATTGAACATTGTTGAACGGGGGTAGGTATATAGCCATTTGAAGGTTATAAATGCTGAAGAGCCCATACTGCGTGGGGTCTGGGACAAAGGCCCGGTAGCTTATTTGCATAAAATCTAGCAAGCTTATAACACAATGTTGTATGCAGACCATCTTTCTTCCCGCTCTTTTCAATCATCGGCAGCCCGGTCGTGTTGTTATTTTTTTCTTGTCCCTTTTTCCCTTGTATTTTTTTCCAATTTAGCTTTTGATTAATTACGTTCTACCTTCGTTTCCCGCTCTTCATACCATTTTGTTATCTTTTAAATTATTTCCCACCGTGCTATTGCATTACATAGGCCTATTTCGTAATGATGTGTTCTTTCTCAAATTTTCTTCTTTCGTATATTTTCCCGCTTTCCTTTCTTTTCCATAAAAAAAAAAGTTTTTTTCTTCGTTTTCTTTTCAATTTTCCCTTTCCTTTTCCTCCTTTCCTTTTCCCATTTCCTTCCCCATTTCCCTTTCTTTCTTTCTCCCTCCCTTTTTTCTTTTCCCCGTTTTTCTTAATTACGCAACTGATGATAATGACCGGGAATTGTCTGGCTCTCGTCCCCCCCCCCTCCCCTGGCCACCGAACGCTGCTACGCCCCTGATTCTATGTAAGCATCTATTAATTGCATGCATTTTTTCAGTTTGAAAATTTGTTTTCTTTAAAAACGATATGACAATTTCATGGAATATTGTATCCACGTATATCGGTTGTTTTAAGGTCTGTTTATCAGCCAGCATGAAGAAACGAAGTACAATTGCACGGAAACGTGTCCATAGCACGCTATATGTGGTAATTAGCTTGACGAATGAAATCCCCGGTCTTCTGTCTTCGTTTTCCAGACACCCAACAACAGGTTTGGAAAACGAAGACCGAAGACCTGGGACATGCATAATGTCAATGGTAGTAAAATATTTGCAAACGCCAGTTGAGTTGAGTCTGCTTGTACGTGATTGCGCAGTATGAGGTGTATTGTATGCAAGTTTTCAGTTTTATGACAGTTTTCAGAATTGCAATGGCTGAATTCCGTGCAGGGTGAAATATGTACGTTATCCTTAATATCATGCCCTAGCTGCATGATAACGATATTCACACAAATAACCATAACTTATCCGCAGCCAATCATAGCTGATGACGTATCCAAGATCAGAATATTCTTGAACTGGTGCTGAATATTATAGGCCTATCTTAGCTAGACGAATACGCAATCCCCGGTCTTCTGTCTTCGTTTTCCAGACACCCAACAACAGGTTTGGAAAACGAAGACCGAAGACCGGGGACATGCGTAATGTCAATGGTAGTATAAAATAGTTGCAAACGCCAGTTGAGTTGAGTCTGCTTGTACGTGATTGCGCAGTATGAGGTGTATTGTATGCAAGTTTTCAGTTTTATGACAGTTTTCAGAATTGCAATGGCTGAATTCCGTGGGTGAAATTTGTACGTTATCCTTAATATCATGCCCTAGCTGATAACGATATTCACACAAATAACCATAACTTATCCGCAGCCAATCATAGCTGATGACGTATCCAAGATCAGAATATTCTTAAACTGGAGCTGAATATTATAGGCCTATCTTAGCTAGACGAATACGCAATCCCCGGTCTTCTGTCTTCGTTTTCCAGACACCCAACAACAGGTTTGGAAAACGAAGACCGAAGACCGGGGACATGCGTAATGTCAATGGTAGTATAGTTGCAAACGCCAGTTGAGTTGAGTCTGCCTGTACGTGATTGCGCAGTATGAGGTGTATTGTATGCAAGTTTTCAGTTTTATGACAGTTTTCAGAATTGCAATGGCTGAATTCCGCGGGTGAAATATGTACGTTATCCTTAATATCATGCCCTAGCTGATAACGATATTCACACAAATAACCATAACTTATCCGCAGCCAATCATAACTGATGACGTATCCAAGATCAGAATATTCTTGAACTGGTGCTGAATATTATAGGCCTATCTTAGCTAGACGAATACGCAATCCCCGGTCTTCTGTCTTCGTTTTCCAGACACCCAACAACAGGTTTGGAAAACGAAGACCGAAGACCGGGGACATGCGTAATGTCAATGGTAGTATAGTTGCAAACGCCAGTTGAGTTGAGTCTGCCTGTACGTGATTGCGCAGTATGAGGTGTATTGTATGCAAGTTTTCAGTTTTATGACAGTTTTCAGAATTGCAATGGCTGAATTCCGCGGGTGAAATATGTACGTTATCCTTAATATCATGCCCTAGCTGATAACGATATTCACACAAATAACCATAACTTATCCGCAGCCAATCATAACTGATGACGTATCCAAGATCAGAATATTCTTGAACTGGTGCTGAATATTATAGGCCTATCTTAGCTAGACGAATACGCAATCCCCGGTCTTCTGTCTTCGTTTTCCAGACACCCAACAACAGGTTTGGAAAACGAAGACCGAAGACCGGGGACATGCGTAATGTCAATGGTAGTAAAATAGTTGCAAACGCCAGTTGAGTTGAGTCTGCTTGTACGTGATTGCGCAGTATGAGGTGTATTGTATGCAAGTTTTCAGTTTTATGACAGTTTTCAGAATTGCAATGGCTGAATTCCGTGGGTGAAATATGTACGTTATCCTTAATATCATGCCCTAGCCGATTTTGTTATATTTTAAATTATTTCCCACCGTGCTATTGCATTACATAGGCCTATTTCGAAATGATGTGTTCTTTCTCAAATGTTCTTCTTTCGTATATTTTCCCGCTTTCCTTTCTTTTCCATAAAAAAAAAGTTTTTTTCTTCGTTTTCTTTTCAATTTTCCCTTTCCTTTTCCTCCTTTCTTTTTCCCATTTCCTTCCCCATTTCCCTTTCTTTCTTTCTTTCTTTCTTTCTCCCTCCCTTTTTTTCTTTTCCCCGTTTTTCTTAATTACGCAACTGATGATAATGACCGGGAATTGTCTGGCTCTCGTCCCCCCCCCCCCTCCCCTGGCCACCGAACGCTGCTACGCCCCTGATTCTATGTAAGCATCTATTAATTGCATGCATTTTTTCAGTTTGAAAATTTGTTTTCTTTAAAAACGATATGACAATTTCATGGAATATTGTATCCACGTATATCGGTTGTTTTAAGGTCTGTTTATCAGCCAGCGTGAAGAAAACGAAGTACAATTGCACGGAAACGTGTCCATAGCACGCTATATGTGGTAATTAGCTTGACGAATGAAATCCCCGGTCTTCTGTCTTCGTTTTCCAGACACCCAACAACAGGTTTGGAAAACGAAGACCGAAGACCGGGGACATGCGTAATGTCAATGGTAGTAAAATAGTTGCAAACGCCAGTTGAGTTGAGTCTGCTTGTACGTGATTGCGCAGTATGAGGTGTATTGTATGCAAGTTTTCAGTTTTATGACAGTTTTCAGGATTGCAATGGCTGAATTCCGTGGGTGAAATATGTATACGTTATCCTTAATATAATGCCCTAGCTGATAACGATATTCACACAAATAACCATAATTTATCCGCAGCCAATCATAGCTGATGACGTATCCACCATCAGAATATTCTTAAACTGGAGCTGAATATTATAGGCCTATCTTAGCTAGACGAATACGGAATCCCCGGTCTTCTGTCTTCGTTTTCCAGACACCCAACAACAGGTTTGGAAAACGAAGACCGAAGACCGGGGACATGCATAATGTCAATGGTAGTAAAATAGTTGCAAACGCCAGTTGAGTTGACTCTGCTTGTACGTGATTGCGCAGTATGAGGTGTATTGTATGCAAGTTTTCAGTTTTATGACAGTTTTCAGAATTGCAATGGCTGAATTCCGTGGGTGAAATATGTACGTTATCCTTAATATCATGCCCTAGCTGATAACGATATTCACACAAATAACCATAACTTATCCGCAGCCAATCATAGCTGATGACGTATCCAAGATCAGAATATTCTTGAACTGTGCATGCTGAATATTATAGGCCTATCTTAGCTAGACGAATACGCAATCCCCGGTCTTCTGTCTTCGTTTTCCAGACACCCAACAACAGGTTTGGAAAACGAAGACCGAAGACCGGGGACATGCATAATGTCAATGGTAGTATAAAATAGTTGCAAACGCCAGTTGAGTTGAGTCTGCTTGTACGTGATTGCGCAGTATGATGTGTATTGTATGCAAGTTTTCAGTTTTATGACAGTTTTCAGAATTGCAATGGCTGAATTCCGTGGGTGAAATATGTACGTTATCCTTAATATCATGCCCTAGCTGATAACGATATTCACACAAATAACCATAACTTATCCGCAGCCAATCATAGCTGATGACGTATCCAAGATCAGAATATTCTTGAACTGGTGCTGAATATTATAGGCCTATCTTAGCTAGACGAATACGCAATCCTGGTCTTCTGTCTTCGTTTTCCAGACACCCAACAACAGGTTTGGAAAACGAAGACCGAAGACCGGGGACATGCGTAATGTCAATGGTAGTATAAAGTAGTTGCAAACGCCAGTTGAGTTGAGTCTGCTTGTACGTGATTGCGCAGTATGAGGTGTATTGTATGCAAGTTTTCAGTTTTATGACAGTTTTCAGAATTGCAATGGCTGAATTCCGTGGGTGAAATATGTACGTTATCCTTAATATCATGCCCTAGCTGATAACGATATTCACACAAATAACCATAACTTATCCGCAGCCAATCATAGCTGATGACGTATCCAAGATCAGAATATTCTTGAACTGTGCATGCTGAATATTATAGGCCTATCTTAGCTAGACGAATACGCAATCCCCGGTCTTCTGTCTTCGGTTTCCAGACACCCAACAACAGGTTTGGAAAACGAAGACCGAAGACCGGGGACATGCATAATGTCAATGGTAGTATAAAATAGTTGCAAACGCCAGTTGAGTTGAGTCTGCTTGTACGTGATTGCGCAGTATGATGTGTATTGTATGCAAGTTTTCAGTTTTATGACAGTTTTCAGAATTGCAATGGCTGAATTCCGTGGGTGAAATATGTACGTTATCCTTAATATCATGCCCTAGCTGATAACGATATTCACACAAATAACCATAACTTATCCGCAGCCAATCATAGCTGATGACGTATCCAAGATCAGAATATTCTTGAACTGGTGCTGAATATTATAGGCCTATCTTAGCTAGACGAATACGCAATCCTGGTCTTCTGTCTTCGTTTTCCAGACACCCAACAACAGGTTTGGAAAACGAAGACCGAAGACCGGGGACATGCGTAATGTCAATGGTAGTATAAAGTAGTTGCAAACGCCAGTTGAGTTGAGTCTGCTTGTTCGTGATTGCGCAGTATGAGGTGTATTGTATGCAAGTTTTCAGTTTTATGACAGTTTTCAGAATTGCAATGGCTGAATTCCGTGGGTGAAATATGTACGTTATCCTTAATATCATGCCCTAGCTGATAACGATATTCACACAAATAACCATAACTTATCCGCAGCCAATCATAGCTGATGACGTATCCAAGATCAGAATATTCTTGAACTGGTGCTGAATATTATAGGCCTATCTTAGCTAGACGAATACGCAATCCCCGGTCTTCTGTCTTCGTTTTCCAGACACCCAACAACAGGTTTGGAAAACGAAGACCGAAGACCGGGGACATGCGTAATGTCAATGGTAGTAAAATAGTTGCAAACGCCAGTTGAGTTGTGAGTCTGCTTGTACGTGATTGCGCAGTATGGGGTGTATTGTATGCAAGTTTTCAGTTTCATGACAGTTTTCAGAATTGCAATGGCTGAATTCCGTGGGTGAAATATGTACGTTATAATTGTTATCTATCCTTATTAATCATGCCCTAGCTGATAACGATATTCACACAAATAACCATATCTTGTCCGCAGCCAATCATAGCTGATGACGTATCCAAGATCAGAATATTCTTAAACTGGTGCTGAATATTATAGGCCCATCTTAGCTAGACGAATTGACGCGATCCCCGGTCTTCGGTCTTCGTTTTCCAGACACCCAACAACAGGTTTGGAAAACGAAGACCGAAGACCGGGGACATGCGTTATGTCAATGGTAGTAAAATTGCAAATTAATGTCAGCCAATTAAGAAGGAAAAACCAGTTCACAGAATGTATTTCTCGAAAATGGAAAAACGGCATACTGGTCTAACTGGTCGAGTTCACTTTACTGGACCAGTTAAGAATTAAACTGGTCTGAAATTACTGGTCTAGAGTTAACCTTTAACTGGAAATTTGAAACTGGTCTGATTGATTACTGGAGTTTGTTACTTGTCTCAGTGGAATAGTGGTGTAAACTGGGAGACCTATCCCGCTTCAACTGGTCTAACTATACTATTTATTGACACAATTAAGCAATTAACATGACTTCATTATCAGCCAATTAGTGACATTAATGTATTCTAGATCAGAATATTCTTGAATTTGAGCTGAATAATAGAGGCCTTCATAATGACATTTATAAGTGGTATCTTAGCTAAACGAATGCGATCCCCGGTCTTCGGTCTTCGTTTTCCAGACACCCAACAACGGGTTTGGAAAACGAAGATCGAAGACCGAGGACCCGTGCATTGTCAATGGGAGAACATGTGTCGGGGCAAGGTCCAAAGTCCATTCTAACCCGCGCACGTGTTTTGTACACACTTTGCACTGCTTTGTACACACTTCGGGCGTGAACTACAAACGCTTTCACACGAGTGTGATATGAGTCCCCGGTCTTCGGTCTTCGGTCTTCGTTTTCCAGACACCCTCCTACAGGGTACCCATTTAACACCGGGTACCCATTTTAAGTCATTTGACGCCTCGCTAAGGGACGATAGGCCATGGTGGGATTCGAACACACGACCTTCTGATTACAAGGCGAGAGTCAGAACCGCTACACCGCGGCGCTTCCAAATACCGATAAAATATGGCATTTCATGAGACAAAACCGGTTGTTTTGACTCGGTTTGATCTGATAGATAGGTTTAATGATCATGACCTTTGCTTGATTAATTCATTAGTGGTTGTAATGACAGGCAATTTAGCAAAATTAGGTGGATTGCGTATATTGCATATTGAAATTGACTTTAAGCGGTGAATCACTGGAAAATGTTAACAATCGGACCATAATGTCCACGCACGTATCAGATGGGTATTGCTGTTTGTTTACATGTATGTTTGTTTTGAACGAAGTACATGGTTAGATTTGACCTTTTGCATTTGTACTTGATTTTAAAGATTCGATGCTACTTTTTACCTGTACTTAAACCACACACTTACTCTGATCATATTAAAATGATTTGATCTGATAGTTATTAACGTTTCTTCTCATTGACATTCGTTCTAATGTTACGGCTAATTGTTTTTGGCTAATTCTTAAGATAAGAGAAAAGACAAATAATGAATTCAAAATATTTGCAATAGCTAATATCATAAAAGAATTTTGAATCATTATCCTACTATCTTTAATTCATCAAGTTTAACGATATTATGTTTGATGTAATAAAACTTACTTTTCGATAACAAGATGACTTATCTCTGCATTTATCGAATGTGGGCGATTTCTGAATTCAGGAATACATGTATAAAGCATGGTATAACGTAAAGAGGAAAAGAGAAAGAGAGAGAGAGAGAGGGGGGGGGGTGGGGAAGGAAGATAGTTATAGGGTAAGGAAGAGAGAGAGATCATCTGTAAATAAAAAGGCAGACGGTCGGTCAGTTCTATCGTCTTGTGATCGATCCATCTGTATACTTGCCGTGCTTTTCGCCTTCTTTTGGCGGCTAATTATCAAAGCGACAGACCAACTTGGGATGTAATAGTAACTGAAAAACGTGAGTTTTTTATCAACATTGGCGACCCTATGACCGACTCTCAGTATCGTGACGTATGTTTAGACAGAGTTTATATATAGCACTCTATACAATGAGTGGTTATATGTATTTCAAATTATATTGTGATCTGTTTGTTACTCTTATTAAGACTGATTACACCAATTATTCAACCCTGTAATCCCTTCATTTTTACTACGATCATTTTTTATTTTCAATTCAATTAATTTATTAATTCAACCATTTTTTGAAAACAAGATCAATATACAGTAATATTCAAACACCAATACATCAAAACAATACAAAGAAAAAATGGTTAGGAAGTCCAACCATTTTAATTTGATTTTCTTGTAAGCAAATGAAATAATTCCTTTAAATTTCTGCACTCAACGTATATTTTTAGATAATTATGATTGCCCAATGTTAGTAATCACCAATGGTGATTGTCCGAATTGTTCTTTATCATCAGCCATCATGCTCATCACTGGGAATCTATCAACACTCCCCATCAAATTTATGCTATGGATAAGAAGTTGTGATAACGTATGAATGACATGCTATTGATTGCCTTTTGAAAAGGGGTAATTGGTGAAAATGTCTGAGTAACATATTACTGATCACCACTTTTGATTGATAGCGCTATCGAGTATCGATCGGGAGTGATGATGCCTGACACCAACATGTCCGAAAGTGTTATAATTTCAGCAGAATACACATTCACATGTAACCTGAAAATTTAAGGAAATGACCATAGATTCATATAGAGCTAATAGGTACTCACGGGTATAAAAAAAATTACAGTCTGATGTTATGTTTTACACCGTTAACATACGCCATCATGATCATAGGCGGCGGAAGCGGGGGGGGGGGGGGACGTGTCCCCCCTAAATTTGAGGTGGGGTGACGATCCCCCTAAACAAAAAAATTATTACCTTTTTTTTTTTTTTTTTTTGCTTGTCAATTTTGTTTCTTGCGTCCCCCCTCAAATTTTTGCTTGATAACTTTTTTTTTTTTTTTGCTTGTCAAAAAAATTTGGTGGTCCCCCTTAAAATGTTTGGCTTCCGCCGCCAATGATCATGATCATTGGTAGAAAGTAATATCCATACGAAACATCAGACATCACATTTACATCGTGTACATGCCTCGAATTGAAAGCATTATGCTTATATGGTAACCGTAATCGCCAATATCATAATCTGTCTTCTGATCACATACACCGAGCCCGACACCTAGACATTCCATACTACTCTAGAATGTCGTTTTCGATAGTTTGCATCATCTCTTATCTCGACCTATTTCGATGTCGAAAAATGGGTCAATACTTCATGAGAAAAGGGTCAAATGTAAAACCCATGATCTCCTTTATATCCCTTAACACCTTTGAGTTTCTGGAGTGTTCTAGTCTATTTAGGCTTTCTCGGCCGTGACTCTTTTGAAGAGGAGTGATCCTTGGGTTTTACACTCCTTTCAAATATCCCATGAGAGAGGAGGAGCAAGAAGATCGAGAGGTAGTGTATGCGTGATCGCGTGTGTGTGTCCGTGCTGAGGGTTTTGCGTGTGGGGAGAGAAAGTGAGATAGAGAGAAAGCGAGATAGAGAGAGAGATGATTTCATTGATCTGTGGCAATACTTCGGCATAAATGTTAAAAGTTGAAATATTAATCAACATCTGCGTAGAAAGCTATTATTTTTGGCATTTTATTGGACTTGTTAATTACAATTTTAAATTCCTTGAATAAAATACATTTATCAGCTACTTATTGCAGGGAGCTCACATAAACAAGGTGTGATTTTCGGTGGGTTATTTTTTTAATTTCTCTGTTTTGTATTTTCTTTACATTGTAAATTATGGTGAAGTAAAAAGAATACAATCAACCAATCAATCTGCGTTCTCTCAGGTAAACGTATAATTGAACGCTTAATCTTATTTTCTTCGTTCATAACTGTACCAAAGACTTCACATAAACACTCTGCAATGAACATCGATCAATCCGAAGTGGAAATCAGACGCTCCAGAAATCATGGAAGGTACCTCCAAAAAAGGTACAAATTCTTTTAGTTTAATTATAACATAAACCAAATTTCTTAGGAAAATTGGACCCCAAAAACCAAAGTAGTTAAAATTTATTATACCAAAACTGCCAGTTAGATGCTGACCAGTGATTTTCATAGTTTTGCCATTTTTTTTTCAAAGAGTGATGGCATCTATCAAGAACTAGGTTTGTAATCTTACAAACCTGGGTGGATCAGCTAAAATGAGATAAAAGGTATCTAGCTAATCATGCTTAAATTTTTGTTTAAGGAATAGGCTTGCTACCCATTCTGACAACTCCTTCTCGCAAGGTTTTTCTCATCTATGGAGACCGTCTTGCTCAATTAAGGGTATTCACTCTAATCAGTTTCCTGAAGATAATCTGTTTGAATCGCTTTATAACGATATCAAACTCGCGTGTGAAAACAATGAGAGTTTCAAATAAGTAGAGTGGAGAGTAAGACGGGATTTAAAATCTAGGTTACAAAATTAAGTCCTGATATATTGAACTAGATTTTCGTCTTTGAAAAACTCATTTGGAAGTTGAACGCACTTCGCAGACTTCTAGGATATAACTCAGGGTTGACTTGACTTTGCCACGCTTTCTTTACATCTTAAGTGATTCTATGCATGATTAATGATGATGTCGACGACGACGATTATGATAATAAAAAGAAGAAAAGGAAACGATAGAAGTAGGAAGGATGAGGAGAACAAGAACAAAAAGAATGGAAAGAAGACAACCAAGAAGGGAAAGGAGGAAAAAATAAGTGTAAGAGAGAAAGAAGAACACGATATGAAAGAAATATAAAACAAGAACAAAAGTTGAAAAAGAAAAATGAAAAGGAGGAAAGGGTGAACAATTAGAAGGTGAAGTAAAACAACATCAATAACAAGAACAAAACAGAATTATATGATAATGAGACAAAAAATGAGGAAAGAGAACAAAGAAAATGCCTGCAAACGATTAAAAACAAGAATATAACACCTTCAGCCATCTGTAGCTCATGACAGGTGTTAAAAACACGATAGTATGTTATCTGACAGGGTTGACATTGACGGTGGTTGTCAACAGACTCGTTTTAATTTCTTCAAAATTCCGTGAAACGAAAATGAATTGCCTCATCACATTCCGTCGTCAATGTACGTTACTGATAACACGTCTTATGTGTGATAATGGCCTCATTTTTGAGCAACAGTTATATAATATGGGCGAAATGCCATCTACTTAAATTTTCGGAAACTTAATTCCTTGTACCACTATTTTTATTTGCACGTCAATCGAATTTTATATAAGTATTATAATCATCGGCGGGCTGATGAAGCGGACAAAAATGGATCAGGTGGTTTTGGAAATGGTGCATTACTCTCTTTAACATGCAAGCAAGCCCCCAATATGCAACTTTCTAATGCTCTGTCATAGATTTGGCACGTAACTAAGTTGTATCGACCAGAAATAAAACTATGACATTTCTCATGTTAAAATATAAAAAAAGGTTCATGGTGAAAAAAAACTATTTACCCCATTGACTGTCCTTTTATTTTTATTCTCTTTACTTGAAAGCATAAATTAAGTACAAGTAGTACTATCTCATTTAGTATATACATAAGACATAAATTGCTCACAATGAAGAAGCATTTATCCCATAGCACGAAATATTTCAAAAGTGAATTCGAGTTTCTCAAGCTTCAGAAATTGGAGAAGCTATGGCGCCGAAATAATTCAATCTCTTTCAAAAGGGGAAAAGACGAGGAGGCAAAGGAAATAGTTTAAGAAATACCCGTACTGGGGAACCCTAATTAATAAGTTTCCCACGAAGGATGAGTTATCAGACAAAATGATAAGACGATCTAACGGAAATTCCATCAACAGAATTAAATCTATACAGGTCGGTCGCTCGCTCTTCTATTTATTCCCAGCGTTTTATAAAGATGCAGAGGCAAATAGAAAAATAAGATAAGGTACGATCCTTGATTTGTTTTAAGTCTTATCGGGTTGAAAGAAGTTGAGAAATTGATGAGTGGATTTGAGACTTAATCCGCCACTTGCCCGCATGCGAAAGGTTGAATAATTTGGCCTTTACTCAATGGAATCTCAATGTGTAGTTTCGTCATCCATATAGAGATGAGATATCCAGAAAAAAAATGTTTATTCAAAATCTTTTAATAAGTAGAGATACAATTTCATAGGAGTGTGTATGCAATTTGAATTAAACTATTGCAAGGAATTAAGAATAAATATAAGATTAGATAAATTTCAAAATGAATGTGTTACACAAACGAAGAGTAGCAGACATTGATACAATTAAGGTATATATATATATATATATATATATATATATATATATATATATATATAGATATATATATATGTGTGAAGTTATAGATATATATATATATATAATATTTATCTGTCGGGACTGTATCGAAATACATCCTGTCATTTCTTTCTCAGTTGATTAGCTCCAAACATTTGCCAAAGTATGCCATTCTTCCACTTAATCATGTTGTTCTATTTAACTTCCTTCTAAAGTAAATTGTATGTAATAATAACGGGACGTCGATAGCAATTCACTGTATATGATATCATTCTAACCTTGATTCTTCATTCGCACAGAAAAAAAATGATTTTACATCATTAGATTAAATTTTTAAAAAATGCAACCTGATCCTATATTCAGAATTTAGAATTTAGAAATCTTTTACTTTCAAACGTTCCTTGATGTTGCACTTGCGATCCTTGTTCCTTGCGATCCTCTACAGACGTAAGAATTAGAATGGGATAACTAGACCATTCGAAATATCCTATTAATTCACCAATGCTCGCTGTGCTTATTCACCAGGCAATCAATATTATTTTAGTCAAGTCACTGTTGACTTCATATCCACACACACACACACAGGGGGATCATCTTGAATTCCCCTGAGACAAATAATTCATTTTACGTTTCACATCGCCAGTCAATGTGTCATTATTGTTATTCATCATATTTTCCACGGTTTCTGACAACGGACCTGCATTTAATCTTCCTCTCGCAGATAATACCAAGAACTTTATTCGACAAACCTCGAACGCAAGCGCCAGGCTTGAGGTGATTTATAGATCTTCTTCTGCGAAAATCATGTCAAGTTCCTATTTTCGTCGGCTTCCCGCAAGAAGGGACTTATCGACATTTTCTTTTAATAAAATCCTTTTTTAATTGATGAAATGGAAAAAGCATGAATTTTCTTCTGGTACAATTCTCGAACCTAAATGTGACGTCATTATGACGTGATAAGCAAAAACATTCCAACGTGCTTTACGTACATAGATGCGTCCTTTGTCTGGGAACTGGATGGTACATTTTGTTCCCGGAAAAAAGACACTTCTACCGTGTTTACACTTAATCGGCTTTTGCATCGGCATTTTCATAGCGTGTAAACGCGATTAACTTGCATCGGCTCGCGGTTCAGAACCGCCAATTTTGCACCACCAAAGTAGTAGGTTCAGAACCGCGAGCCGATGCAGAATCGGCTTTTTTACTACGTGTAAACAGAAAGCCGATTCTGCATCGGCAATTGGTGCGCATTTCATTTACTTTACCATTGTGACGTAATTGTAAGCGCATGGATCCAGCGTTGTCTTTATTATGACGTATATTGTTGTTGTGCGTATCATTTCAGGTTTTTGCATCGGCTCGCGGTTCTGAACCGCGAGCTGTAACAGCGTGTAAACCATAGACTAATAACAAAGACCTTATAATATATTACTAGACCGAAAGCTGCGTGCGCGTTCAGCACAAAACAAATGAGATTAGGCTCCGCCTACCGCGATCATTTGAAGACAAAAATAAGCCCTCATTGATATTCATGAGCATGAAGATATTCATAATCCGGCCTTTTCATTGGCTAAGAGCGTCATTAATACGCGATTTCCCCGATTCTTTGTCATCGATACTAGTGGTATCGTGTTACAGAAATAATTATTCATTTGACCTCATTACGTCATCTAATTTATTCATTCTGAAACTTTTCTTTCCACACACAAAATGGACCTACGAACACTCCGGTGAGTACGTATAAATTGATATAACCACATGAATTCAGTGGACTATTTACGCATTTCACACTGTATTTTGTGATCTTAGGTTATTTCTTTAACAAATTAGAGAGTTTGCTATAATTCTTCTGTTAAAGGAAAGCAGAATTTGGTCTTTGAAATTGAAGTTAGATTGTCATCGTCGCCCAGTGCAGCCTGTATGTTGCTTGCAGTGTATTTTGTACGGGCTCCTAGCCGGCTGGGAATCGAGAGATAATCGGGCTGGTTTGGTTCACCTCCAACAAGGACCAACCCACGATTGATTAAAACAAGAAGAATGAGGCTTCTTTTTGTACACTGTAACGTTAGATCTAGAGGGAGATCTGCATCTATCTTCAGTAGATCGAGACTCAGTCAGGAATAAACAGTAAAGCGGAGTGTGGATGAAGATACGCCTGTCATTGTTCAGTCCTCACTTTGTTTCAGATATCATCAAATTTATTTTGCATAACTTCAGGCTTCTGCATTTAGCCCCCACCCATTTTAACTCTTATTGTTATTCATAAATATATAGACTCGGTCTTAGAAATAACATGCTGCTCTGCATGTTTGTCTTATTATCAATAGATCTATGACCTAGATATTCTTAATCCTAGGCCCTACTTACTTTATACTTAGATCTAGGCCTAGGCTACTTTACTTTTAATTATTCATCGATGCTATCAAGTATCAAGAGCTAGGCCTACCTAATTAAAATCTAGTCTAACTTATACTTTCCCAACCCTCAATACTTACCCCCAGGGCTTATGATCTAGGTCTGTAATTTAGGCCTAGATCTAGGTCTGGGCCTAAACGACTCCATTTTGTATTTACATGTACGAGTATGACTGTCAGTGGACCAAGGAGTCGGACTAGATCATCTAGATCTACTCTCGGTCAATAATGGCAGTGAAGTCTTAGCCAGGAATAGAAGTCAAAGTCAGACATCAATAATTTCTAAACCGATATAGGGTTTAGAACCGAAGCTTTACTTTCTACTAGGTCTAGATAGATCGAGAGTCCATTGTTAGTCTAGATCTAGACCTAATTTAGATACATGAATGCTGTCGCACAGCACTGAGTCTCGTTGGACTAGATCTATACTTTCTTACAAATAGATCTAGACCTAGTGCATGAGATTATGAAATTATGTTAAAATCTAATGAAATGAGATTTTGGAAATAAAAAGATCCAGTTTTTTTTTTTTTTTTTTTTTTGGGGGGGGGGGCAGACATGTGAAAAAATTTAGAGAAACCTAAAATGCAGAAAGCGAGGGCCAGAAGTGACCAATATTACCTAGGGCCGTTTTGTGCATTTTCTAACGTAAAATTGAAGGATGTCAAGTAATTCTCTTTTTGATGAAGGTTTTCACATTTCAGCTCTTACCCTAGACAGGAATAACCGTCGTTTCTGGGGATTTATTCAACAATTTCTGACATTTTACTGTAATCCCCATTTACCGACGGTAGGGTGTACGTGTGGGCTCGCATGTGTTCTCATTCCCTCCCTTTTGTCAATTCACAGTCCAAAGTTTGATGTAATTTTACACATCGAATTTACAATCTAAGGATGTATAAACAACAAACTTTTAATTATTTATATTCCAACATTTAAATACTTTAAACGATATAGATGAAAAAGGCATGAAAAATATACTTTACCGATGTTTAATTGGGTTGAACACGATAAAAATGGTCAAAATGGCAGCCAAACTATAAAATATTTACAAACGAACGTCAACAATCACGAATGTGATATCGATATTGCTTTCGATATTATACGATCTGCTCCATATGCGAACGAAACCGAAGATAAACGATACTAGTTATACTAGTACTAGTACTAGTTATAATCGCGATATATCGATTCGAGACATTAAGTTAATAACGATAATGACGTCATTCAAGATGGCAACTTGCAAGAAAAACCGTCAGGTCAGGTAAAAATGTCTTAGATGACAGATTTCTCAATCATCCAGAGGATTTTTTCAATAACTCCGGCCCAAGGTATGCAATTACTTAAGTTATTTATATTTCCCTGATAATGGAAACCATGAAACTTTCAATTTTGCTTAAAAAACAGTTTTAAATCGCGATCTATAAAACGCTAGTTCACTATACGTTGGCTGTAGGTACGGGGCCCCATCCCCTTCAGTCTATGTATGGTGAGTGGAGCCAACGTAGTTCAGCGGAACAACCAAAATACAGAGACTGAAGCTTTTGGTCTACTCTTACCCAAACCCCTCCCCCTATACATACGGCCATGAAAAAGATCACTTCTTATTATTGTTCTCTCTCTTCTTTCACAAACAGGTTGAGTTTGAAGAACAAGAAAAAACAGTAGAGGTCTACCTATATGGTTCAAGATGATGATCATATAAGTGCATGCATCATTTTGCAGATTCTCATCCAGGTATAAAACTTAAACTAACCCATACAAAATTACAGATACATTACATGCATTGAATGTTAACCATGTTACATTAAATAAAAATAATCTGAGCCACAAAGAGGTAGGATCTGTAATGAATATACACTTCTTAAATATACAGCCTAAGGCTCTCGAGTCTAAAATAGAACCAATGCCAAAAGTTATGTACCTTGGGCAAATTTATAAAATAAGGTCATGTCCTTGATCTACTAGTAATTAAATGGCCTTTTTATTTCCTATTTGTTTATAAACAAAGCAATATTTATTTTTCATATTTTACAAAATTCATTTTATGCATTCTTTAGTGTGATATTCATATTTCATATTTGTAGATTTACGATTTTTTAAAATCTTGTTATTTTACATTTTGTCCAATAGGATGATGCAGTTTTACAATTTCCATGGAGGTGATTGATGATAATAAATAATCGGTGAAGTAGGCCTAATAGAACAGCGACTAGACCACAAAGAAAAATACAACCTACAGCAGTTATATGAGTGAGTTAATTAGTGAATATATTTAATAATGGAGGTTGTTCACATTTTTTTGGCAACAAATAGACCTGCCTTTGAAAAACCCATTTCAATTTTGTTTTTAGATTATAGTTAGTGTCGTTTTTAATCATATTTCTGTGCAACAAAACATATCAACTTTAATTTTGACTATTTATATAATTTACATATGTTGATTCATCTTTTGATATTTATGAGAAATCTCTGGCATTTTTTCATACAGTACATGTCGTTATAATGGAGAGTGGTATGTAAACTGCATAGAACAGGTTTAAGTGATATGCTTTATAGAAGTACAAGTTTATAATTAGTAGAAGTAAGATTTCCTGTTATGTGTTGAAGAAACATATATATGTATAGTCTCACTTTTCTTAAAACATTTAAGTTTCATAAATCAGGACAATTTTAATTTAAATTCATTGATTTTCTTTCTCTATTTTTTCAATCTGCAGGACTGGTGTAACAGATGTTTTCATTCAAGAAATCCAACAATTCAACATTGAAGAGTCTGACTTAGGAACCACTTGATGAAGATGGAAAAGGTTTTTTTTTCCAAGTCCAATTTTTCACACACAAAAAAATTATTATCACAACCCCAAATTCATGACGTATGAAATTTCTTGTTGATTTTCATTAAAAGTGGTTGCAAAAGGAGAAGCTATAAACATACAAATAGGAGCGGCGGAGTGAAGTTGAAAATGGGGGGGGGGCATAGGGAAAATGCTGTATTACATGAAATTTTTAAGAAGTTGCGAGCGAGCAAAATTTTGACTTAATTTTTTTTTTTTTGGGGGGGGCAAGAGTCATTCAAGCCCCCCTCCATCTGTACGAAACTGCTTATATACCCCACCCATGAATTATTAAACTTAATGCACAAAGGATTTCCATCATAAGTATATAATCGAAATGAGAATATTGTTTTCTTGTTTCAAAGGGCAATCGTCATGGTGACCATAAAACGGGTCCTTCTCAGGTGAAAGGGGCACAGAACAAGTTCTTTAGGAGCACTTTTCTTGGGTAAAAAGGGGGCAGTGATTCGAGAAAGGGCACTTACAAGAAGGCAAGGGTTAACACATGAAACGGGCCCTCAGATGAAAGGGCACAGAACACGTTCCGGGGGGGGGGCATTTTTCGGTTAAAAAAATTGCATACAAGGAAGAGCACTTGGTAACACCTAAAACAGGTTCTCGTCAGGTGAAAGGGACGCAGTACACGTTCGTGAGGGGGCATTTTTCTTGCATAAAAAGGCACTTTTCAGTGCTTCAAGAAGTAGGGGGAACTGTGCCCCCCCCCCTCCTCCCCAGGATCGCTGCCCCAGCATACAAAAAAATTCTTTTGGTTCAAAGTATTAACATACGCTTAAGAAAAAGGTAAAGCTTAATCCTCTGATAATGTAATATTTTTTTATGGCTAATTAATAAAATTCACCACTAACCAGAGAATTCCTTTATGTCTTTCATTTTTGTTCATATAGTATTTGTACAGAGCTAAAATGAAAGGGACTTGGAATTGGCAAGATTGAAAATGAGATGAAGATCGAGAGAGGGAAAGAGTGATGAGAAGTGGGTTGAAAAGAGATGAGAAAGAAATGGAGGGGCACATATGAAGAGATAATTTAGAGGGGGTGGTAAGAGAGCTCGAAAGTGGGAAGTAGGAACAAAAGGGGTGGAAGAGAAATAAGACAAGATTTATGGTAACCAGGAGACAGATAACAAGTGGGAAAAGAAGAAGGAAATATATGAAGAGTTTAGTTGCAAAAGGGGTTAGGACCATTCCGAGAAAAACCATGTTTTTATTCTCACTTATTGCAATATTCTTATGAGAAACTAAATTGTCATGATGTACTACTCTATCATGTGAACAGTGAACATAAAATTGGGTATAAAAGAAATCTACCTGTCTTCAATTTTTTTCTATATACTTTAAAAAAAATATCATTGTGTACCTAACCCCTTTTGCAAGTAAATTGAAGTGAATCCAATCTCTTTTGATTAAAAAAGTGTTTTTTTTGCCACTTCCATTCACGTTTTCATTTGAATTTCAAATTTTCTTTGGTATCATCAGAGTGACTGAAAATTTAGAGGTTTAGAGACAGAAAACAATAAAATATATGAAAAATGGACCTAACCCCTTTTGACAAATGAGTTCTTCAGGAGAGTTTAGTTGCAAAAGGGGTTAGGTCCACTCCAAGAAAATAATTCTTTTTTAATTCTCCCATATTGCAATATTCTTATGCGAAACTGAATTTTCATGATACCCTACCATGAGAACATGAAATTGGGTATAAAAGATATTTACTTGTCTTCATATTTTTTAAGATATTATTTTCCAAAAAAAGTATGTGTGGACCTAACCCCTTTTGCAACTAAACTGAAATGGACCTAACCCCTTTTGAAAAAAGGTGATTTTTCTTTGCCATATTAGTTCACTTTTTAATAGGAATTTCAACTTTTCTATGGTATCATCTTATATAGCTACTAAAAATCTTTACATTAAGACATAAGAATCAAGTTTGATGAAAAATGGACCTAACCCCTTTTGAAAATGAGCTCTACATATGTAGGAGAAAGGCGGCACAAAAGAATTTTGAGTGGGAAAATGATTAAATGGAAAAAAAATTAGAGTAAGAAATGCTGGAGAATAAAGGGGACAGGAAACGTATTAAACATGATAAATTGGGGCCCGTTTCATCATGAGTTACAAGTATGGTAATTACGATTTAGGGATGGCAAAAGCACTAGAGTAGAGACCTCTTTACCTAATCACGACTCGATCTACCCTTTTCATCTTCCCTTTTGGAATTAGCAAAGGCCTATAAGACGCAATACAAACAATGATTTGTTTATAAGTGATATCGCTTGTGATATCGATACTTTATAGAGCGCAACGTATCGTCTCAGATTTGCGCTTGCTTGATTCGCTGAATCCTTCGCGTCACGAGCGCGTAACAAAATGAATACATTAATGAATTTGCCAAGTTGACCTTTGTCATTGCGCTGATGTGCGTATTGTCTAATACACGTACAAAACCACAGTTGACGTGGGAGCATCGTACGAAATTAATATTAATGAGGGCTTATTTTAGCTTCTAATGGATTAAACAAAATGGCGGTAGCTTCGGGGGCTTGACTAATAAATACGTATAGACTGAAAGGTAGCACCCGCGGAAAAGCCTCATTTAAATAACATTTGCATATAACGTACAGATACTCCATAGAAGCTCCATGGTGATAAGCGTATTTTTTACCACTTTTGGCCACACCCCCTGGGAGACATTTGAACCGAATCCTAAGCCCCCATTTGCATATTGCTAATGAATCATTTATTTTTTCTTTGCGTACTCGCAAGATACTGTGATGTGATTGGATCTTACCTTATGAATAATGTATTTTTCTATTGAAATTCGTACGTCATAATTTGACCCCCATCGTCACTTCCGCTTAATTAAAGGCTGAAAGATGACGTCACCCGCACAGAAGAAGATTATGTCCTTGAAAGATTTTCGGTGAGTACTGTCAGATTAACGCTGAATTTTAATTCATTTACAAAAATAAATCAAAAGATCTAATGTTATATGGAATCTTGAGAAGTCTGGGTACAATATGAATTAATTTGTTTTTATAAAAAGTGAACAATTAGGAAGCAAACGACTTGCGAAAACTCAAAACTATTGCCATCGTCGTGAGCTAAAAATGTAGGCTAGATTACATGTAAATCTCCATCTGCTACCATTTGAGACCTCGTATTAATAATCACGCCAGACTTTTGGGCGAGAGTTTCTCTGAAATTCCGACGCCTACCGGTACCGAGATCTCGGCAGGCATGAAAAGAACTAACCCACGGGGCTCCGGCCCGCGGGCCGAACAACAACAACAACCCCTGGGTTAGGAAAGAACTAGATATAGTCCCTATAACGTTTAGGCTAGACGTTGTCTGGGATCTATCGCGCATCCATATTGACTCTAACTGTTATAGAAGGACATTCACTCCATTAACCCGTTCCCTTCTTTGAATTCACATATCAATAGGACCGGAGCCTAGTCCTTGATTTTTTAATTTTATAAAGATGTTTCATTTCCCAAAGCCAAGGCAAAGTCCAAACTTCTTTCTAGTTCTTTTCATGTTTTTTTTTATTTTTCTAAACTTGAAAGTTAATAATAGGCCTACATAGTACAGGTTTTGGCTAAAGCTAAAAGAAAACTTTTCTACCTCTTATCCTATCTATTATCTAGCTTAGCCTTAGGTTTATAGACCTAGACTAAACTTAGCCTTAGGCCTACAACAAAGCGACCTCCTGTATAATCTATATAGGCCTAGCCCTAGGCCTAGTATTATTTCAGTCACTGAGTCAGGGTCTAAGTTAAGGATTTATTTATTGGAGGTTAGCTTTTGTTTGGCCTAACGTGTAGATTTTCCATCGGGGCATTTGTCGTCAGAGCAAATGTCATGAAACCATTTTAAAAACCCTGGGTCAAGACAGCTTTAGTTTAGATCTAACACTGAAATTTCGCAGAATGGTAGGTTTAACAAAAATGAAATTTAAATCTACTTTTGATGTAGATCTAGATCTACTTACATTTAGTTCCAGATCTATGTACGTCAGAGTCTATGTCTGATTAGATCTAGATATATACGCTATAGTCCAAGTGTTATGTGTGGTTTTTTTTTTTTACAATAGCTTGTATTGCTGACATTTCTGTCTGTGTGTATTGTTCTATTCAACAGACATAGAACATGATGCTGCTTCACATCCTCTTTTAGAGACTCGAGGATTACAAGACCGAATTAAGCTGCAGGACCCTCCTGATTCAAAAAGGTAAAAAAAAACAATAATCATCCTATCTATCAAACTGAATGACTTCATGTATTTACAGACCAAATGACTTTATCAAAAAATGAGTCCAGATGTCAATGATTTCATTGTCCTAAAAGGGTTATATTAAAATCCATTTCAAATTTCAATACCCATGTTCAATAATTTACAAGATAATTGTTTAGTAAACTCTTTTTAGTGTCAATACACAAATCAATTTCTTTGAAAATTTGCTAACTCATAGATTTTGGCATCATTGGCATCTGAAGTCATTAATTTTAGCCATGCCTTATTTCGGTGCAAATCAAAATCTACATCTCTGCAAAGAATACATACTGACTATCTAAATATGAATATGGTATCAAATTATTTGGGAGAATATACTCTTTCTAGTGGTATATAATTATTATGTGTTCATGACATATTTTTACCTTAAATTGGGGTTTTGTGAGGTGTCCTTTTTTTTTGGGGGGGGGGGGGGCTCACATGGTAGACCAAGATCTAAGTTGTATTGACTAAATGAAAATAAAATCAGCTCAGAGACTAGGATGGAGTCGTATTGACAAGCTCCATTTTAATTTTCACCTGTCATGTTTTCAGGGGACAATTAATATCACCTACCGGTAGATCTAGCTTGTCAAAATTAAATAAGAAAATCAGAATATACTAGGCTAAGCAAGTGGAAAATCATATGTTATCAACTTATTTGCTTCCTACCCACTCATGAATCCTTCAATCCACACCAGATTTTGTAAAGGTGACTCATTCGGCTTGTGGTTTCATTAAACTTTTATACATATTTTTTTATTTTTTTTATTTTTTATGATGGCTTGATTGAATTGCTAACATTTCTGTCGTTTTTTTTTTGTTTTTTTTTCAACAGATATGGAACATGACTCTGCTTCACATCCTCTGTTTTAGAGACTCAAGAAATACAAGACAAAATTAAGGGTTTGCTTTTTAATTCCAATAATAATTTTCTGGAGGAAGAATTAGGGAATAATGCATTGACAATATGCCAAACATCCTATATCAAACTGAATTACTGCATGTATTTACAATAGAGTATTGTAACCACTCCCCCCCCCCCCACACTACTGACCAAACAAAACCCATAAACAATTTAAGAGGGATAGGGTTATTTTAGGGGTAATTATACTTGCTTATTGTAGCAGTAGTTTTTACAATTATGGATGTAGATAATGATAATGTTTATAATAATAATACTTAGAATAATAAATTTATTTCAATGACATAACAGGAATGATAAATAAAAATTAAGCAATACAATATGTACAGGTAATTGTGTAACAATTTTGGCAATGAAGAATTTTTAACAAAAATAATGATCAATGAATTCGGGGGGTGGGGGGGGGGGCATGTGACATTGCATCTGTGTTGTGAGGACAGTAGTCTCTTTCACACCATTTCATCTTAAGCAGATGGGAACGAGCTCTGATCAAAATTTGATCTTTAAACTCAAGAGGAAAATAATTGTTACCTGATTTATGTATTTGGAATAAAATGAATTGAAATAATAATTTTGTCATTGTCACTGAATTAACAAGTCTTCTATAATTCTTTTTAGCTGAGAGTTTAGGTGAATCTAGTTATTTGAGGAGACACTGGAAGTACTAGTAGAATTAATGGACGAGCAATAGTGAACAAGCAGCATAAGTTTAAGAGTAATGAGACCTACATTTTGCAGCCATGGATCAAGGGTGGAGGGGGTGGTAGTTGCAGGTTTTCTCTGTAAAAATCACCCCCATTAAAAAACATAACAAATAATATATAAAGATATTTAAAAAAAATGAATAAATTTGAAAATGAAATAGAAAACAATCCTTTTGAGAACCAGGACCTTTAAGGTGGAGGGCAAAAGACCCCCCCCCCCTTAAAGAATTTTTGATCCATGGCTGTTATGTAGATGTGATAGAGAATTTCTAAATATATATTTTTTTTTAATGAGAAAGATACATGGGTGATTTCAAGTTTGCTGTTGAACTTTTGGTGTGGCGTCTTCCAAGTTTTACATCATCACAGCACCAAAATTACAATCAAATTGATTCATAGATTCATCTCACTTGATGTTGAGCTATTAATGTGATTTGGATTATTTTTCTAAACTCACATTAGGTTTTGGAGGAAAGAAGAACTAAATTGTGCTACGAACACCAACGCCAAAGTTGGAATCACCCAGTGTATTTTCTTTTTTTAATGAATTGCGAGAAGAGCTGAGAGGTGGAAAATATAAGAGAAAGAGTTGTGTGTGTGGTTTAATAATGAGAGTGCGATATGGCAAAGAGAGAGCTGAAGAGAGATTAAAAGAATAGATAATGTATTATAATAATAATGTGAAGGGGCATAGGGTGCACAAGAGAGTGGACAGAGCCACTTGACAATTTACCCACAAGGAGAAACCATAAAGGGCCATTTTATTCTTTATTTATTTTGAGAGGCGGGGATAAATGAGGGAGAAACAATTTATAAAGAGTGGGGAAGAGGAATAAGATGAATAGAGATGACTTTTAAAGACAAAGATTAGGCCAATCAGAGTGTGTGTGTGTGGGGGGGGGGCAAAGCCGATCAGTGCGCCCCCCCCCCCAATTTGACAGGCTCAATTAAAAATTGTAATGTAAAGTGTGTCCCCCTTCTGAAAGTGAAGACCCCCCTTTTTTTTTGCTTTTCAAATTTTTCCTTGGGAAAATGTGCCCCCCTTTGGAAAAATCCTAGATCCGCCCTGCCTGAAACTGATGAAGTTTGGTAATGACATGTCACTTATCTGTGCTCTTAAAAAGAGTGAACACAAAGCAATTAGATTACCCCCCCCCCCTGCAAAAAAAAAATTAAATTATCATTATCAATAATTGGAAAGGCTTCGCGTAAAAAAAACACTATTAATTACAGAAAATAAATAGGTTCTAATTAAATCCAATCCTATTTTCTAAGGAAATTTTGGATTCAGAATTTGTTTTCACTATATCATTACTAACGATTACACTGCGATGTGAAACATGCCTCTAGTGATTCTGATCTGGAGAACAGCAGAGAAAGGTCGTATTTTCTTTTTAAATGAAAGAATCAAATTACAAAACCAGTAAGTGAAACGTTCAAACTGAAATACATTGTTATTATTTATATTGGCGTATTGTTATTGTGAAATAAACTAGTTCGTAAATATCTTCCCCTTTCATTTACACCGATGTAAAAAAGAAGATAAAAACAGGCTGATTCACCCCCCCCCCTCCCCATCTCCAGGTTAAACAAGATTAAGAAAAGTGTCAGGCTGTGGTGCTAGTGTACGTTGCATGTAAACTGCATTCTATACACGGATTGAAAAACGATGCATGCATGATGACTCATTGTAGTGAAGAACGCTGATTGGTCAATAGTAGTAAGAAGTAGATTAATCACGTGATGAATATATTAAATTTCATGAATAATTAACACAAAGTTGACCTCGCTCAATGCGCATGCGTGACGCTGATCTCCACTTTCTGCTTCGTCATATAAAGAGTCTATTGGGATGTGTGGAGCAGCGAACTGATGAATTATTCATGTATATGCAAATGGGGGCTTAGGATTTGCCCAAATGTCTCCGACAAAATGGCGGAGCTTCGGGGGCCTGGTGTAAACGCAGTGCAAGATAAACCAAAAGCCGATTCTGCATCGGCTTTTGGTTCTGAACCAAAAGCCGATCAAGTGTAAACACGGTATTCTATGTTCAACGTGCTTACGCGCAAAGACCGATTCGCGCAAGCGGCCTTTTTCCGGTAACTGGATTGCGCATTCGCGTTAGCGTCTAATTTTTTCTGGGAATTTGATCAGATCAGTTGATAGCATACATTTGTTCCCGGTAAAAGGTCGTACGGATTTCATTCTTAAGATTAGAAAGCGTTTTAAGTGTTTTAAATGAAATAACAAAGCGCTAAGTCCCTTATTGCGGAAAGCCGACGTTTCATTATCATTGGTATACCCTTTGGTACGCTGGTTGTTGAACTGACCGCGATAATTTCACACGATTGGCTCGGTTTAAATTCTTCATCGAATCGATACGGAGTTGTTTCCCGAAGGCAATATCAATACTATACCACGAGAATGGATTCATTAGATTCTATTCTTCCATAATTCTCCTTCAAGAGGATCACACAGAAGCTGATAATAATGAATATTGCGTACCGTTTAAGTAGAAATGGAATATATCCCTTTGTAAATATTTGTGTCCTATTTTCATATCTGACGATTCTTGTGAGCAATAAATGATGGTCTCCGTGCTCCATAAGTGCACTTAATATGAACTTATTTTTAAGTGATTAAATTATTGATATGATGTAAATTTTAGAGAGTTCATTCATCACCTATTTTTCTTTTTAATTTGTAAAATATGTTATTTAAGTCCCCCGTTCAATTAAATAATAACGATATTTAGACCTGCATATGACATTTCATTTGTAGATGAGATAAAAGCTGTTTTTATCACCACTGAGGCTGAATAAGCTCTCCAGTGTATTAAATGGTTCGTGTGGTATAAAATATATATCAAACATTAACGATGAAGCTGATATTTCAATATTATGGCTATATGCTTGTACGACCATATATTTTTTTTTTCAGATTATCTTTGCAACTTAATTGCGTCTGGGAAGATAAACCCATCATAGCATAATCTAATATTGACTTGTGGAATATGGCTTATCAAAATAACAAAAGGTCACTGTACTATAAATCGCATGCATGGAGGAATTATGTTTATAGATCATAGCTCAGTTACACCGAACATCGTCTCATCTGAGATAATTGTCAATTGCAAACCGAAGTAAGTTAAGTTAGGCTAATGATTTCAATAATAATTTTTCACTCAGTCTGGTGATAATTATCTGCCTATACATTTTCAATTTTGATCACGGCTGGCTTCAATAGATTATTTTTATCATCCCGCGTGTGTGATCAGTCAGGTGTCTACTGGTGGAGTGTTGCACATTGTTAAAAATGATTTAAACAACGCTGTTTATTATGTGAATCGCACAGTAGTTGTTTAAACATTTTTTAAAGAGTTTAAAATCTTAAGCAACAAAGATTGAATTCAAATATTTCATTATCAATAATTTTAGCATGGTTGTTTAAGATTTTAAACACTTGTTTAAACTGTTTAAACAACTACTGTGCAATACACATAGTAAACAGCGTTGTTTAAATTATTTTCAACAGTGTACGTCTATTATTTAAACAATAAATACTTACAGGAATGTGCTGATGTATGAAAGGAATAAAAACACAAATCCTATAGGGACAGTTTAATTTTTTAATGCACTTTTTGAGTGCTTCTTAGACCTTTCTTACTGCGTGGTCCTAGTGCAAACACAAATATGTTTGTACAGTTGTATGTGATACTTTGTTTCTTGTTATATCAAACAAATATATATGTTGCACAGTAAACGTAAATGCCCAAACAAATTAATGATAGAAAATGATCAAGCATAACCAGATAGGTCCAAGTAAATCAATCAATTAATAAGTTAATTAAATATGTAAGGAGAGCGAAATCAACAATAGATGATGGACAAAATCCCATAATAATTATTCGTATGTTTACAATCTTTTTAAAGCAAAACAAAACAGAATACAGATAAAAATCTAACGTAGTATAATCTCAAAATATGATTATTGCACAAACTGTTCCAATACTCAAACTTGATAGCTCCCTACTTCTTCGTCAAATCGCAATTCAATTGAAATGGCGGCTTTCTCATTGCAATCAATTCCTATATATCCAATACAGTTGAATAGATATACGTGCATTATAAGCAATCCAATAATGATTTAACGTGATACATAAATGCCACTATCCAATCTCTATACTTTAATCACATCCAGAATTCCCATAATTCATTTCGGAACTCTTATCACTTAACTACGTTAGCTACAGTCTGTAAATGGGTTACTTTTTTCAAAGGCGGTGCATGTATTTTGCGAAAAGGGTGGAGAACTTACGCACATGTCTGACAATCATTATTTCAAAGTTAAAAAATAAATGAATTGATAACTGATGGAATATTTTTGAAGTGGTAGGTTTTAAGTAAAAATCAAAACAAAGAAGCGAGGTGCAGCGATATATGTGTATGAGATGTTGGTGCGTTTAGCTGTGGGAAGAGTTGTATCTCAATTACCCCCCCCCCCCTCTGCTAAGGGTCCGCTATTACTCATCGAATCGAATTGGATTTGGAACGATAAACCTGTAAGGCAGAAATCAGAACGGTGCCGAATCCATTTCGTCTCAAATTTAATTCATTACTACCGTATCATTCCTGTGATATTCTCAAGTGCATTTTTGCGAGAAGAGGTGAAATTTTGTTATGTTTTATACTGAGAAAGAATAGATGAATGTCATTAGATATAGAAATAACCAGATAATGTTATCTCCAGTGTATCAGTCTTCCACTATTCCAATTTCTACATCCTAAGCACAATTGTGATCAATCGCAAAGTTTAATTCAAATAAATCGAAATCTCGATTGGGTGATTCAGACACCCGTAATACACGAAATCTGACCATAAAATATTTTTTTATTTGGGGGGGGGGGGGCATAATCCCTCTGCGTATTAGGGGATATTCTATGTTCGTAGATTGACGTAATACTCGAAATCAGGAAATTCATGTTAAATCAGTGAAAACCAACACAAGAATACAGACTATGAATAATCGATGTCAATACACGCACAAAAACAAATGCACTGACTAATAATAACCTACACAAGGTCGAAAATAGTTATTGAATTAGTTGATATTAATAGACATATTATTCAAAATTGATAGTTAATTATTTCCAACACACACCATTTCCAAAATTAAGGTGCAACTTTATTTGAATAAAGCAAATCACATTACCTGGTTTGGTAACTGCCAAGCAGCATACAAAGAAAGAAAGTTTAGGTTTTCGGAGCAATTCTTAATTAAATTGAAATTGCATTTTTGCTTAGGGAGTAATAAACGCATCGAACGCGTCCCTTTCTCATTTTTTTAAAGGTAATAAGTGAATAGTTTTTAAAATTAAAATAAAAATCCACATTTTATTGCTCGAAATAGATATTTGAAATGGAAATACTCCGAAAATTCATTTTTTCCGGCGGCTACTGTGCAGCGCCAGGTCTAATGAATATTAAGATTGACAAACGTTCAGCAGAGAATACTCTCCTATATTTTCATTAATTGAAATTTACTTGTATTAATTTTTTTAATAATTTTTTTACATGTATTCCTTTTTTTTTTTTGTTAATGGAGATCTATTTTTTTTTCATTTTGTTACTTTAACAAACAGCGATATGTCTGAAAACTCCTTCATTCTCATATTCTTCTTTATTTCTTTCGTTCTCTCTCTCTTTCTCTTTCCCTATCTCCCTCTTTCTCTCTAAATGTCATGATACAATCACTGACCATTCATATCACACATACCACCATCCTCTGTCCCCGGTAACCCAACAACCTATTACCCTACATTCCTACCCTCTCACTCCGTCTCTCCTTTCAAAGAATCTCGTAAATGAAGATGATCATGCCTCCAAGACAAATGTCTTTAATGCTCCAATAATAAGATTTCATCAGCATTACACCATCGTGAATGAAGTTATGACTTGGCCGAAATGCAATAGAAGTATTATAATCATGTCGCAGCCTTTCATGGCTTCTGAAAAAGAAAAGCTATAACAGCATATTTTGTCCTTAAGAGGAATAAGTGGTTTTTACCCGTTTCCACGTCATGCCTGGTGTTAAGTAACATATAAACGTATGGTGAAGGAAAAAGCCAGCGATGTCGAAATCTGGATTACAAAGTTCCTTTGGCTACAAAAACATGGCTATTGGGGGACTTGACGGAAATTGCTTTTGAAATATAATACTGGCTGATAATGAGAGGAGCTTTTGAAACTACACTTGAAATACAGTATTGCCACAATCTAGGTCGATTCCTTATGAGTACCATTCTTAACAAATTGAGTAATGGATAAAACCAAAGCATAACTGGATATAAAGGGTCTTAATGTTTAATACTGCGTGGTGGTAATGACGGTGACTTCTACACTGACCGAGGTGACTCGATGACTTAAAAGTATAAAGAAATGGAATTTACCTATTTCAAACTGTTTCATCCCTTCTGAATAGTTCCTCCGGTAAAACGTCAGTATCGAAAGTCGTGGATTAAATGTGCCGTGTGTGAACTGAATCAGCTTTCCTAATTCCTGCAAAGGGTAGGATGGGAATATGAAAACGAAAATAGTTTTTGACATAAATAAGGTTCTGACGCATACAATTTTAGTTAATATTTACAAAAGCAGACATGATCGAGGCCCATCTAACAAAGATTTGGGATAGATTATTATCAAATTCAAATTGCAATTGATCAAAGTTTGTATAGTTAAGATGAATAACATTTAAAATTTATTCAAATCTATCGCATCTATTAGATGGGCCCAAATGCCATCAAAAAGAGACTTGCGGGTTTTTTGAGTTCTTAAAATTTAAAACTGTTTAGAGCTTTTGTAAATATTCGATTATAAGAATTAATGAATATAATGAATTTTTACCTAGCACTCAACAAGTTCAAATCTCACAAAAGGTCTATAGTGACCATTAAATCTTTTCTCCTTCGTTGATTCTTTGTAAATATGTGAATTTTTAATTTCAAGATATTTTGCGCCGTTTTTAGCTAAAATGCACTTTCAAACATCTGTCTTATAAATCCATTGATAATGTTGATTTGGTATCAGAAAAATAACAAATAGCCCTAACCCGATTCTTGTTACATAATTTTCACCACCCATAGCTAACTTTTTAGTTTGATTGGCATCAGGATCAAAATGATTTGTGCCAATACGAGAAATGAATTTATATCAATATATAATTTCATATCTACCACATCATAAAGAGTTATAGGAGAAACACATTCATTCATACAATGTATTGACGGGGGGCCAACACTTTCGGATGGATTTACCAAAAACAAGAGGGTTTTATAAAACCTTTCGAGCTTGGTTAATGAAGCGCCGCGAATACATTGGAAAATATATAGAACAAACTTGACTTGATAATGAAGTATCCATTGTTTGCTCGTAATAATATTTATCATTTTATTGGTACAAATAAAAGCATAGGAGGTTGACAACAGTTCATGGGATTGTTTTTCCTCCCCATTCTCCGTTTGATTTTTCTTCGTATTTCTATTTTCTAAATGAAGAACGTGCCATTTGAATCTTAAATAAACATCATATAGGCAAAAGTCCTTGCCCTATCACAGGACTCATGCCATGGGAGTTAGTCGATGACAATAAACTTTCAGAATTATTTTGTATGTATGAGGTGTGTGTGTGTGTGATACCTGTCCTCCATCGAACGTATTACACTAACATTCAGGAAGAAAAAAAAATAGAAAATCGATGATATCACTCGAAGTAAAATGCATCGTCACTCCTCCTGGGGCGTGTCGTCAACACACACAGTACATTGCCAATTAACTGATGTTGCGATATATAGGTGCGAAAGTTTCTTAACGGAAAAAGGAGGGACAGTAAATCTCGATAGAAACATCTGCGGTGTGATAATAAAAAATCGATTGCCTTATCCAAGGAAATTGAGTTTCATGATTTTGATTGCCCTAAAGATTAGATAACTTTGGTGTTTGGATGAGAGGAGGATTAGATAAGTAAAATACGAAAATTAAAAGAGGAAGATTATATGCATAAGTAGGATTATTACCTCCCCCAAAAAAAATTATAAGGAGAGATAGAGGGGGGGGGGAGGGGGCGTAATGGTTAAAAAAATACTGACAAAGTGTGAGACAAGGATATATATTTTATATGTACGCCTCCAAAGGTGGTTGGACCATGATTCATACAACTTATCTTTCAAGTGGCCTCATTATTCTTTCTCGCTTATTATTTTCTATGTTTTTCGCCCCCCGCTCTCTCTCACTAACTCTCCTTTAACACACGTTATCGGGCACATTTCCTTTTCTAATCTTACCAATATCACTAGTCTCTGAACAAGCTGTATTTTTACAGTTTTTCCCCCAACATTTTGCCCTTTTTAACTCTCAATTTCCTAAGACATAGATCAATGTTCCTATATACACTATCGGGCCATCGTCACTTTGTAAGCTCCTCACCTTCGGAAAATGTAGCTTCAAACCAGCTTAGGGTATTTAGTCTTCATTCTCACTTTCTCCCTCCCTCCATCCCTGACAAATGAACACACACACCCTCACCCACATACATACACGCGAACGCAGACACACCCTCTCTCACATTCGCTCCCCTCCCTTTCACTCTCTCTATTTCTCTCTTATTCTCTCTTCCTCCTCTCTCCCTTGTTTCAGCAAGACAAACGATGAGTGACATTGTTTACATAGCTACAGTTGTCCTCGTGTTTTCATAGCACGACATTAACCTTCACAGGGTAGTTTAGAGTAGTCAGTATTACACCTTCCACTCCTTCCCACCTCCGTTCTTATTATACATGTAGCAGATCGAGTTCAATACACTGGGAAACGTTTCATTAAAATGATGGTACATCAATACTCTGTGAAAAAAAATAAAAGTGCTAATCATTATAACGCATGGTAAAATGACTCTCCTGTTTTCATGATCAAGATGATTTGCGCCAATACGAGAGATACAAATACATAATTTTATATCAGCCACATCATAAGAGTTATAGGACAAACACATTATCTATTCATACCATGTATTAATAAGCCTGACTGGGGACCACATTTTCGGAAGGATTTACCAAAAACCAAGAGGGTTTTAACCTTTCTCGCTTGGTTCATGAAGCGCCGCGAATACATTGGAAAAAATATAGAACTTGACTTGATAATGAAGTATCCATTGTTTGCCCTCCAGTTTTCATGTCTTTACACATCTTCTGTGAGAAAAGGTACGCAATGAATGAATAAACTGATAATAATAAGAATGATAACGGTAATGATAATCATGATAATAGTTACATGGGAACTTATCAACGACTTTTGAAATGGACATTTTACTTTTAATATAATAATGACAATAAAGCAAGCATAGGTATACGTATAAAAAGCGAGAGGCGCAAACAGAGAAAAGATCGATATTTGGAAGGTTTTAGGCCTATATTTTTCATGTCGAAACATTGATTTGAAAAATAACTAATTTCATTGATTTTTCTCTCGTGTCAATTCGTATAATTCAATTGATACTGGATATGTTTCGAAAGATAACATAACACGTAAGGTTGAAAAATATCTGGTGAAAATGACTTGGAGAAGAATAATAAAGAAATAAACGCCGGGGATCATTAATAAGGTATGTATAATTGAAGAAATTAATGTCCTCATTAAGATAGCGAGACGATACGATTTAAAAAGTTTTGCATAAAGGCTTCACAACTTTTGAACAAAATAACAAACAGCGACGGTGCAAATTATCAATGGGGAGTTTATGTCAAGTGCAAAAAACCCTATCATAAATCAAGTTTATATAGTTTACATATTGCAATATATCCCTTTACTTTGCATCATCAAAAGATTATTTCATTATCATTAAGAGAAAGATGTCGGTCATGTGTCACTTTAACAGACCAACATGACCATGTTAGATCATTTTACTGTATGTGTGCAATTTCAAAAATGGCAGTAAAAGGCACACTAAATTTCATGGCATGCGTATTGATTTTCGTACATCACTTATAATTTGCTTCAACCATGATAAAAATAAACATTAACGAGACAGGGGTATGAAAAATGAATCAATATGTCTCAAATTTATTGGGATCAGTTGGGAGAAGAGTTGAGGCAGCCCTCGGAAAATGGCGGGTCGATTTCGTCCGAAAATTAAGGATTGTGTTCTTTGAAGGGCGCACTGTCGTCTGCACAGCTGCGGGAGCTCATTTCCCGAGAGCACGGGAATTAAAGAGTGACGATGATGATCGAGAAGGCAAGACAGATGATAAAAAAAACCTGAGGAAGCTTGAAAAAGCAAAAGATAAAGAAAGAGAGAGAGAGGGAGAGAGAGATGAAGGAGGGGGAGTGTGTGTGTGTTTATGTGTGAGAGAGAGAGGAGAAAGAAGGGAAAAAGGTGGGTAGGATAGACGCTATATCTCAAGAATTCTCATTAAAACTGTGACCTTTTTGACACCATATTTTGTTAGTGGTAATGAGGAAATATACAGCACCGTCTTGTTTGCTTAATATGTACAAGGTGTAGGCGAGCAAGCACCATGATATAACAAATACATGTCTTAAGAATGGGACATGAAACGACTGACATGAGAATTTTAAAGCTCGTCCTGTCATGACAGTGCTCTTGATTTGAAATGAACTGGTAGAACTTTTAAATGTGTCCTTTGTACGATTGGTATTTTGCTTGTAACACCATCTGAAATTTGTTTTAAGATATTGCACTTTTACTGTGGCAACTACAGCTTCAATTTTGAAATGGTACTGATAATTCAGATGACGTTAGATATGTTTGCTATATTAGACATTTGATATTGTACCGAATCGATTTTGTACCTAATTTGAATTGTGTTTTCAATTATAAACTTGCAATCAATTAGTGTAAACGCCTTTTTATACTAAAATTATTTTTGACTGCTACTTTGTAAATATAAATAAAATGAAATTAAAACGAAAAATGAAATCCATCATCTTCGGTGAATTAAGAAAAAGATAATTCGCAGTTAAAGTTGAAATGATCTTTAAGATTATAGAATTAAACAAATGCTTCGATATAAATGGACCGAAGGAAGATTAGTATTTTTTCATGTTCATTCTGATATGCTCATTATTCTAGGTTGACTTAAGGCCACCGCACACCTTACGACTGTTCGCGATCCGATTTTGGAAAAAATCGAATTTTGCTCAATTTCTGAAAATGTGAATGGAACATATCATTTTATTTGAGGTTAATATTAATTGAAAGAATACTAGTATAACCATTTTTAAAGATTGCAAGCCTTTATTTTTGAGTAAAAGCCAAATTAGTTTCAAATCGTAGCCAATCGTACGACTGCTATGACGTCATTACGACTAGATATTAAATTTGCTCTTATTCTAAGAAGGATGATAGCATAGTCACAGATTTGAACATAGGTATTCGTACGATGATTTCGAACATTACACACTAAGATATTTTAAGTCTCAATATTAGCATCAAATTCTACTACGTTTTATTCCAAAACTGAGTCGCAGACCAATCGTAAGGTGTGCGGTCGCCTTTAGGTGTATTATTATGTCTAATTTACAAACAGACGTACATTGTAATTATATTCATTGAATAGACTGGAACTTTTTTGCTACAAGTCTAAATAAATTAGTTCTGAGGTATATTGGTATGCTTACATTTGTAACAATGGATGATGTCAAATTAAATGCTATTTACGACAATAAACAAAATTTCGGACGTGCGTCACTTAGCTAATAATAATGGATTAATTTTGTCTTCATCATCATTACTGTAGCTTGCAAGGCTATTCATAACGTCGTTAGAGCTACTATTGTCATCAGAAAAAATAAATTAAATTTATCAATTGCAGGACACAAATGATTGCTTTCACCTTCAGTTAAAGTTTTCCTTGATCTAATTCTGGCCAGATGTAGATGAATTATTAACACAATATTATCGAGTCATCAGCCTAATTCACAACGATCAAAGCTTGAATTCAATAACCTTTTTGATACGAGTTATTTTCATATTACATTAGAAGCACCGAATATTTTTTTAATACTACAAATGAGCAGTGATGTATTTCAACAAAGGGTCTACAGTAATATTTATTTATATTTAGTGTCGAATAATATGTTGTAGATATATATAGACCTATATCAAGTATTAAAATAAATGATAAAAGGGAATAATAAATAATACAGAGATGATAGTGATATATAAGAAATACTATTCTAGATTGTAGGGTATGGCGCTTTACACTAAGAAATAAGTAGTGCTACACTGAAAGCATTATTTAATGTAAATCATTATCAAAATAATTAAAACAAATAGGAATTCAAGCATTACCTTAAGAGATTAGACAACCAATTGTAAAGCCAGATGATGGCCAGAATTAATTGATTCATTAAAAAAGTAAAAGAATAGCAATGATAGGACTAAAACCTCACTATCTTTAGCTTCTTTTATTTAGATTATAAAGAATACATATTTACCTTCTTTGATTAGAAATCACCACCTGGCTTCATGGTTTCATAGAAACAAGTAGATATGTATATAAGACTGGTCTAAAAGAACACACCCATTTGAGGTATAATTACAGAATACAAAAAAAGTTTGTATCGTTTCGCTCCTTGCACAAGCTGCCGATGCAATTCTTGCAGATATAATCGTTGTTTCTTAGGCATACAGAAACAGATTCACTCCCACTGGCCCGGGAAGTAGATATAAACTGAGATATATATAAGTGTAACTCATCGCAAAGACCGCATGGAGTAAACTGAGAACCCGACTCTGAGTCACCGGTTATCAAAGCTGGTCAATCGAAGAAGAGTCGTTTGATCTCCGCTCCGTAACGTCAGCTGTGTGTTGTGATAGCCCCCGATAAAAACACACCATTATATACCCAGGTCCGCGCTGACTTTAGGTAGTCTTAGATACTAGACAATTTACTTTCACTTTCAAATGATGGGATATATCTGCCACATTGCAATGACTGCATACGATTATAGGTTGACTGGACAGCTGTTAAAGCTCAAATTCCATTGCTCTGCAATTTAATAGCGCCACATTCTTCTTTACGAGTTAGATATATTGAACTACCTGTTATTCTATGGGACCTATTGTTAGTATCCTTTTCAATATCTTGCCGACATCAATACTCCAAACACCCCCCTCTATTATCCTGGTTGAGGTGTCGAGGGCTTTATTTATTGATCTAGTATGTGTAGTGAAATTAAAAGATCGTTTGTTAGATTGGTATCGGTCTTATCGATCGATATGTCTCAATTTGAGGATTTTTAACGATCTATTTTGACTGACAAGTAAACGATTTTATTGGTATGCCAAGACAATGGAAGATAATTTAATATCAAGTGTTGTTATACCATCTATCATAATCGTTGGTTATACGTTATGCATCTTTTGTTGGAAAGTTGACATTAATCTAAGCAACCATATTATTGTGTCATCACCAGGCCTCCTACGTGCATAAATTTATCAATAGAAGTTATGAGTGATCTCACAGGGATTTGAACCATGATTCACCTCCCAGACACTATTCCTCTGAGTCCATCTATGCTAATATATTCAATAATTTTAAAAGGTTTTCCCAATCGGAGACTACACCATAGAAAGATCATTATGCAAGGAAGGGGATGAAACAGTATCAAAGCAATATATCATATCATTTTAATAAACGGCCATTGACTCTTTATATTTGAATGCAGACCACCGAGGCAATCATCACTCACAGTCATATGTCATCTTCTTCAATACATGGATTTACAGATACATTTTCTATTTGAGTGTACTGGTACAGTCATAACAACGGTCCCAACTTCGAACCGACCGATTGTATGTCATTTGAAATAACGTAATAGCTTCGATCGGTCTGGAGTCGGTTTCGTGGGTGTGACTGTAACCGAAACCGATTCCAAACCGACCGAAGGTATGTCATTGGTAATAACGTAATAGCTTTGATCGGTCTGGAGTCGGTTTTATTGGTGTGACTGTAACCGAAACCGATGTCATTTGAAATAACGTACTAGCTTTGATCGGTCTGGAGTCGGTTTCATAGGTTTGACTGTAACCGAAACCGACTCCAACCCGACCGATGGTATGTCATTGGTAATAACGTAATAGCCTCGATCAGTCTGGAGTCGGTTTCATTGGTGTGATTGTAACCGAAACCGATTCCAAACCGACCGATTGTATGTCATTGGTAATAACGTAATAGCTTTGATCGGTTTGGAGTCGGTTTCATTGGTGTGACTGTGGTGTGAGCTCGCTGTGAGTTAAACTGTATAATAGTTATACATAACTCTATTGATGCATCGCACCCATTGCCGTTCTTACGATACATACAAATGTACTTTTGTTACGTTGATCTACATGTATTATCAACTAACCATAATTGGTATACTTATAACTAGATTTCATTTCATGAACACATGTTAATATGAGAATAAGAAATGTTTTTTTGACAATAAGTATTTGGTTTATCTTGGGTCGAGATTTTCCATTCATTCATTCGTTCATTCATTCATTTATTCATTTGTTCATTCGTTCATTCATTCATTGATTCATTCATTCATTCGTTGACTGATTAATTAATCAATTCATTAATTCAATCATCCATAAATGCATTCATTTTTTGGAATTATATTACTCCCCTTTTGACTCTTTTATTATATTCATTTCTTTATTCATGTATTAGTTCATTGGTTCATCTATTCATTAAACATTACTCAATTTCATTTCTTTCCGATTGTTACTTTTTTCTTCTTCATTTCATATTTGCAAGAGTACACAGAAAGGGATACTAGTGTACATCACAAAATGAATGGAATTATAACTATCGTTCTCAAAGCAAAGGATGTTACATGCTATAAACTCTGAATACCCGTGATTAAATGAAGTCGTTATTGAATTAATAGTTAGGACGATGAGAGAAGGGTATGAAAGAATAAACAGCGATGCGTGTAATTACAACATGTATAGACAGATGAGTGACGAGAACGAAAATTATTAAAAAATACAACAGAAAAAGAGGTTAGTTTCAATGAATTAAGAATGACGTCATAAATAATATATATATGAATATGACTATTGAGCATCGTCTTGACAAGTGTGTTTCACTGATACACCGTATTCTTTCCAGCACTGAAAGTGTTTTCACCCTAAAAAAAAAGAATGCTCTCATTTATTACCTTATCCTTTTCAATTGTAATCACCATTGAATAATATACCGTTGTCATGGTTAAATATTAATACATTTCGCACATTACACATTCCACACGTTAAAAAATGTTTTCGTGCCAATAATCCTGATAATCCTTTGCTACTAATGGGGCGTTGCAAGAAACTTGGGATCAATTGCAAGTCTATTTTCGTTCCCGAAATCAAGCATATGCCGTGCAATTAATTGCAAATGTGCGATTGATTGCTAATCTGCTCCATGAAACAAGGAGTGTAATCATTTGCTATAGTTAACAGTGAACAATCAATTGTAAAATTGCAACAGAATATTAGCGATTGATTGCAAATATTTTCTTGCAACACCCCCTAGGAATCGTTAACTCCTCGGTCATTGGCTTTTCACTGTGAAGTCGCATTCTATCGGAAAGATAAATTACTCATCTGTTTCTTAGCGATTGATTTGATGGTGACGATAAATGTATGCAGTAGACTTATTTACATCTTCTTGTATCATTTATGCATCGAATCAATACTTTAGATCGAACATATTTTGTATAGTCAGCAAATAATTACGTAATTGTAATATTACAGGTAGTCTTGGTACTGTCGTAGGATTTAATACATTCTGGAGGGCATTAATAAATAGTATGATGGAGGCGTTGTGTTTGAACATGTCTTGAGAGAGGGTGAAGTTTTTTTTTTTTTTTTATTATGTTGGAAATTATGATAATAAAGAGCATGACTAAAAAGAGAAGGAAAAGAAGAAGAAGATAATGAAGAAGGAGACGTAGGATAAGGATCAAGCTCACTGATTTTTGAACTGTTACGTTCACAATACCAATTAATGATAAGTGATAAAAGTGACACATTCATGATAAATAGCACACCAGACTCTCTCCGACAACAAACATTGTGGTAATAATTAACATAGATTCTAAACCCTTCCAATCAATAAAGGAATCGAACCAATACACTCGATCAGACAGAATGCACCCTTTACATAGAGATGAGTTGCAGTTTTGTTTTTAATTCCCCACGCATTTCATAACGTTCTTTATAGGATTAGATGAAACGCATTCATAAACAAGTTATTTTTTGTCATTGATCAATATATTACTAACAGAACCAGAGAAATAAAATGAACCCTGATAATTATTAACTTGCTTGTTAAAGCTTAATGATTCGCTGATTGTAGCATTCTGCAAATATTTTTTTATATTAAATTTTTTAGTCAACTAAATTATGGTGAAAGTATGGTGATAAATAATGATCATATTAATAAAGATGCACTCATGATAATATACAATCATACGACACCAAATGCATCGCGAAGAGATATTGGAAGCCTTGAGGATAATCTTGAACCCCCTTAAATAAGAGCCCCTACAGTAGTTTCACACTGACCTCATGAACCGTTACAATTACCAATACTAATCACGATTCATCAGATAGCCCAACTGACCATGATGACACTGCACGCTATCTCAATCTGTGCTGGATAGATCTATCAACATGAGGGGGAGATGCTATCATTAGCGCGATACGACGATACCGACAGGTGCATGCCTGACATACCGACACGGTATCGCCTCTTCATGTTTGCTTATGATGTATCTCGATAAGTGTGATAATCAAACCGGGAAGAGTTTTCTCCAGAACGTTTTATTGTTTATTTCTTCGAGCACCCCCCCCCCTCCTCTTGTGCTTGGCTTTTACAATTCCTACGAACCTCTGATCCGCCAGTTATACGTACTAGGGGGCTCACACCCACTTCATTTTTATTGCTGAAAGCCTTGGATTATTTTTGGATGAAGAAAATAATTTTTGCTGAGATGCAGACTATACTTTTCGATAATCATGTAATAATTCAAAAGCAAAATGGGGGATAGTGGAAAAAGGAAAATAAATCGATAAGATGCTAAATCGAGCTATAAAATTTTTCTCTCAAATCGCAACGGGTCGGTAGCCTGTCTAAATACACGTTTAGATTATTCTTTCCGATGCGGCCGTTGCTTTTAATCAAATGTTGACACTTGAATGAAGAGGGCTCTTTCTTTTCATCACGTTGTATTCCTTCACACACTTCAACGCGTTGACGTGACCGGAAACACCCATCGTAATAGCACCGGCGTGCTCATACACACCTCAATCCCACCTCACACGCACACCCGCTCACACTCGCACGCACGCAATCACACACGCGCCACAAGACGGTTGTCAAACAGACGGGAGTGTACTCTTTGAATTATGAGGGATAGAGTAACTCAATTACCAACTCTAATCGATAGGTGCACCCATGGGCCTTTTGATATATTATCCAGGTGCATCATGGGAAGGCCCCCCTCATCACACCTCATCCCAGGCTGGGAAAACAATAATTGCTAGGGTGGCCGGGGAGGAAGCATTAAAGGCTACCGCTCTCGAGTTTGCTTTAAATTAAACTGATATAAATGGTGTCGGGAAAGCGAAAGCCATGAAAACAAAAGTTATTTCGTGATTTTCCTTCAAAAGAACCGTCAAGGTATGCGGTTGTGCCTATTTGATAATATGATGAGACTTTTGAAAACGAAAACGATAACAATAAAAATAAGACATGAAATTTGTTTGATATCGCTTCGAGAGAAAACTTTTTAGCTCATCATGTTTTGATCGCATCTTTCTATTGTACGGAAGTTTTAAGAAAGTGGGAAATGTAAATGTTGATAACAATGTTGACCTTCACCTTCTATCTTTAAACACTTTAAATATATTTTCATATTGCCTGAATAGTTGAAGAAAAGTTTTGATCGGAGTTTGATTATATGCCCTTGGAATGGCGATATATCGAGGGAGTACTTCATGGTCATTTGAAGTCGATTACCAGGCCCCAACGAGAAGCACATAACAGGATGAGGGGGGTTATCCTCAAAGCTAGCAATCATAATTGTATGGATAAACAATCAGAAAGGTGGTACCGAAGAAATCTACAGAAAAATGAATACCAATTTCCGAAGATATTGTGGACACAGAGTGTTAAAAGAATACAATTAATATAAACAATAATAGGTAGTGAACTTTAATCGTCATTATTCGGATAAGGACAACATAGAAATTTTTTTTTTTAAGAGTTTCTTTGTTCTCTCCACTTTAAGTTTTCTTAGCTCTATTAAGCATTGATATTAATTAACCTACAACACACTTATTCTTATTTCATAGGTTGAAAATCAACTTGCGTTTGATTTTGTTTTTTACTTGAGTTTGATGTCAAGTCCTTCTACGCCGAGATGCAATATCTTAGGTAGATGGTAACATATCGATGTTGACATGTTTACCGATAATACGATGGCGGTATTCGTTTACAGAAGGGTTATTAGTTCGGATATGATGAACTTGTTGATGATCATGTAGGTGATATCGTTTGTCCCGGGGGGATAGAGATCGCCTCGGGCCATGGAAAGTACATCGAGAAATTAATATATTCTGTAGAATCATGATTATGAAGACGTCACAGTGCATCCGGGTCATGTCAAAACAATTACATTCCACCTCAATAATAGGACTCTCGCAACCTATCGATTAATCTTACATAGTTCAAGAAGGCTTTGCTTTTGAAAAGGAAACTGGTTGGGGATTTAAACCCCTTAGAATAAAATTCGCTTATGATTTTTTTTTTATTATTTCTGAATAAGTTAACTTACAATGGTGAGCTCAGGTATTTCTTCAAGAATTCCCAAGGTATCAGAGCTCATTCCAAAATGAGTGCATATCAGAAATTGTATTTGAACATCAAATATAGTGTGATTTTTCCGGTCTAAGATATTTTTAGAAAAGGGCACCATGTTACTGAAGTTTTGATATGTTAAAAAGGAATTAATGTTGGTTGGCTCTAGAAAATATTCGGTATATGTGAATTATTCTAAAATAAGCTCTAAAACTGAAATTTTTACCGAAGTATGGTCATATTTGTTTATGTTTTTTTTAAAGGGACATTTCCAATCTTTGTATTTCAAGCGCCCCCTCTCGGCATGGTGATAAAAAATGGTGATAACTTGGAAAAGCTCCAGAATGCTCCAAATTGGAGAATAGCAAAAACAGAGTCTCCATGTAATTAGAAACTAGAGATATGCTTACAAATCTTGTTCAACGTCGAATGTGGAGATTTGAGAAGGATTTAGATCAACGCCAAATATTCAAATCTCTCACTTTCGACTGACCTACAATATCTAACATGGCTTTTCTTGGAGGGAATGAATCACTCTTAGGTAAAAAAATAACAAGAAACGCGAGAGAAATTGTTACAAAAGTCCGTTCCGCTCTTAGCATCCTTTCCCCGAGAGAATTACAAGTGCGTCGAGTGTCCTCAAACGAAAGCATAATCAGTTATCATTTTTGTAGCGCTGCAAATCCCGCCAAAACCTCTTTAATGCATTCCCTCGAAGATCGTCTGTTCCCTCTTCCATAAAACCTCAACATACTCAGCATGATTAATGTACGATGGGTAGTATCAAGTAGGTCTACACTGTATGCCTATCTCATTTAACATCTTCCCCAACTACGTCAGCAAACCCAACCTTGGATATAAGTGCATTATGACGTCATACGATCAAGGGTTGCATATTTTCCATCACCCAATCCGGCGGTAAAACATTAATATACACTTGCCACTCTCCACCCAAGTGTAATAAATGAGGACCAGTCACGTTGGTGGGGAGGAATTCCTTGAAAGGTGTGATCTGTGAACGAGGCACCAAGTTCAATTAAGCCAGTATCAGCTTCCGATTTGCTAAAGTTACTCTAATAATCAGTATATACATAAGACCTACCGTTTATTCGAAAATGACATCACGTATGATTAAGCGTGAAATACAAATAAAAAGTGGTTGATTGATTGATTTACAACTTTTTAGTTTATTCTAAAAAATGTATCGGTGCATTTTGTAAAATTGAATAAGCAAAGGCTTATCGCTACATTGAATATCATAGCTTACTACGAAGGGTCCACTTAATACTTTTCAACATTTTAACGGTGATGAATACATAGAAAGAAAGAATCTCTCAGCAGATATGGACTGTACTCATTTAACATCTCTACATTCATAACCTTATAAAAGACTTGATAAACATTATAAAGAGATAATGGCATTGTAAATTAGCTGGGGTGATTCAAGGAGTTTAATGTCGATGAATACTATCAATTATATTTTTATGATAAGCACTTTACTTATTATCGGATACACTACAAATAAGCAGTAATTTATATTGTTTCGATTTTCAATCGCTTACACTCCGAGGAAGTAAATGGTCAGGAAATATTTACCAAGTGTGAACGAACCCCTAGATCTGTGCACGTGTGAATGAGCTCCCAAGAGACATAGCTGGAGTAACACGGTGGGACTGGTTAAGGTGTGAGAAAACAGATTTAACATTATTTCATATTCATACCACCGTGAAATGGTGAAGCTGTGTGGGGGAAAATATGATCACACATTTTTATTGGAATTTGATAGCCATTATATAGCAGTGTGAGGAACAGATGAGCTCAGATGTATTGTAACCTGCTATGATATACGGCTTTTAAAATGGGCTTAGAAGACGATTTAAAAAACGGTCTTCTGCTGTTCCTCTGTCGTATTCTCATCCCGAAATTACAAGTCTTGATTTTGATACATTTATATATCTATATAAACCATATATGTGAATTGGAATCGAAAAAATGTAATAAATATCTGATGGTCTGGGAATAAGAAATTTGATCGAATGCGTCGCAAAATGTTATACAAAATAAAATCAAAATGTCGTATGCAAGCAAGGTGAAAACATAATCCACACGCCGTCGTGAATTAAAGAGGGAAGAGGTTATTTTCAACATAAGAAAAAAAAAAGGAAAATTGTAGAATGAAAAGCCAACTTATTTCAAGAGAGAACACTAAACTCATACTGTGCATTGAACTTTTGAAAGTGAAAGAACTTTTCATCCTTGAAAAGTTTCATGAGAGTGACGGGTAAGTGCAATTTGTGGTAAAATGACGGAGTGGATTTCAATCTAAATTATTCTCGTTTGTTCGGAAGAGTGCAAAATAATACCTCAAATGTAATATCTGTCAATATTTTCCTTTTTATACAATCACTTCAAGAGTAACGAATTTGTAATAAGTCTCATCAACCCATATCTCTTTTTTCATGATTTCTAAAGTTTTCAAACAATATACAGAGTAAAAAAATGATGTTTAATTTTTTTTTACTTTCTTAATTGTATTTGCTCTTACTTCAGCCTGATATCTTATAAATGGATGGGATTGAGTATAAGAAATAGTTTGTATTTTCTTAACTAAATTACAGATATATTATTTTGCCCATATTGCTTTTTACACTTTTCTTCTTTCTACCTTCCTTCCTTCCTTTGTTCTTCCTTCGTTCCTCCTTTCTTTCTTTCTTTCTTTCTTTCTTTCTTTCTTTCTTTCTTTCTTTCTTTCTTTCTTTCTTTCTTTCTTTCTTTCTTTCTTTCTTTCTTTCTTTCTTTCTTTCTTTCTTTCTTTCTTTCTTTCTTTATTTCTTTCTTTCTTTCTCTATGTCTTCCTTTCCTTCCTTCCTTGTTTCTCTCCTTCTTTCTTTCTTTTTTTTTCTTTCCTTTCTCCCAATTTTCCGCCTCATTTTATCGTGTGTTTTTCACTACTTCAAAATTCACATGGAAAGGGTGGGGAAGCAGCAGTCGCCCCCTGCCCCAATGTGCCGCTGCCTCTAAATCTCAGACATGTTATATCAATATATATTTAAGTTCGTTAAAATGAATAAAATAAATATAAACATAGTATGATAAAATTGAAGAAAAAAAAGCCAACTGATCGTTGTCAGATGATAAACCTGTGAACACTATAAACGAAGTTGGGAGGAAGTTATCACCAATTTGTAACTTTATAAAAAAAATACCCAAAGGAAATTCAAGGGTAAACTTCCAAAGAAAACTGAAAATATGAGAGTCTAGTTATACGTGTGAAGTATTGCTTAATTCTAGCAAAAAAAAAAAAAGTTGTTCCAAAAGGTGTACCAAAATGATAGTACGTGCATTTTATTATTTTGATATTATACTAATATTCCTTTCCTGAAAATGTACGAACTGACGAAGAAAAAGACATGGGTTGGATTTCTGTCTTCTCGTTGCCAAGACATTTCACATCAGCACACGGGAAACCAGAGAGCTTCTGTTAGTGTTTTAGAGAAACATAAATAAGTCAGTTTTTCTGGGGCAGCTACTAAATGCAATGGGTCTTTCGGTTGATATGATGACACTTGTTTTCCGAGGTTTGTGCTTGGGGCCGGAGGGTCTTTTTAAATGCTCAAAAGGTGAACATATGCGACTGAGGATGTGCAAAGAATGTTTGCATGAAAATCAGAGGGAGAGAGGGAGAGTGACAGGAGAGTAGAGGAGAGTATAGAGGGACCAAGTCAGTGTCAGAAAGGGAGAGAGAGACAGATAAACAGACAGACAGGAAGAGGGGGTATCCGAAATTAGTAGGTAAAAGACTGAATTCAAACGAAATAGATCTAGTCTTTCTTTCTTGGATTAACACTGTCATACATATATACATACACAGTAGACAAACAGCACTCTCCCAAATACCATTCCCTCACACATCAACCTTTCTTTGCTTGTATCAAATTTTCTTCCTGTATTATGCATGTACTTTTTTATTCTTACAGCCAAGAATCTTTTCATACAAAAAGATTTAGGTCGGCTTACAAGATGAAAAATATGTGCATAACTCCTATTTGTTCTCAACACACATGCTTCATTCAGTCAATTTGTTGGTCTGGTTGAACTCAATTCAATGAAAACCACTAGAAGGAGCATATTTTCGTATCCCAGAAAAAAACCTCAGTGAAAAACCCGTGTCAACCAATATAATGCTTTCATCGCAGAAACATTCGTTGTATATATGCATGTAGGAAGTGATTATGCCCGAAGCATATTCCCATCCATTCTACCGCAAATACTTCCATTAAAATGTCATTTTTCATTCTTACAAATGTACACCTACGTATCGAAGAAAAAATATAGACAGAAATGGCAAAGAAATCTTTTCATGTGACTTTACTATGAGTGATTTGTGAACTTTTAGTTACTGACGTAATATGCTGCACCCTTGTTTATATTTGATATGATTACCAGTATTTCCAAGTCTTACACAGCTTTTAAGAGTAACTAAATTTATATCATAAACTGCTATAGACATCTTTTCAATTTTTCATATTCATAAGGTTCGAAAAGATTTTTCCACGAAGGGATTACTCTTGGTGCCTGATACAAAGAACACTTTTCTAATCCGAATTTTATTTTGCTTTCGATTTTTGATGGTCAAAGTGCATACAGGGCCTTCCTAGCAATCTGAAAATAACACATAGGCATGGATGACCATGCGATGGAAGTATAATTCCTCACCCTTTCACGCGAGAATAGAAAATTCACAGAAGAGCGTTTCGTTCAAAGCGAGAAAGGAGAAAATTCGCCGAGATTGAGGATCGATAAAGTGGCATTTCGAGGCGTTTGACTTCACGCGAAGGTAAAATCATTTTCTTCTGGTTTCGGTTACATTGAATATTTTATGTTTGGTTGGCGGTTTTCAAGGCTATAGCTAGAGAATATGTCTGTACAAGTGCATGGTATTGCACTTCATACAGACATTTACATCACATTTTAAATACATAAATCATATATTTATCTTAAAAACAGGCTAGTCCTCAATCTCAGGGATTTACACGTTCTACTCCACATCGAATAAATTTCAGGGGATATTTTGTAGAGATGCTCGTAAAGTAAGATATGATTTTACAAAACAACTGGAATTAACATATTCAAGCTAAACTTTATGTTGCTTACTAACAATACGCCATGATATAAGATTAACACACAATGTAAATGCATGCTAGGAAAAAACAGAATTAAATCATCTGAAAAAATATTATTCAATTTAGCTCAATTAAGTTCAACTCGATTCTATAAGAATAATAATAATAATGATAATAACGGTATATTTACCCAGGGTAGCCACCTCAGTTCCGAAAACTGTTCTCCCAGCTGGCCCTGCTATTGTTATTACCCGGCTAAGCTAGGCTACCGATTCAGCTTTTTGAGGAAGTATTTCCTGTCGGTACCCATTTACCTCACCTGGGTTGAGTGCATCACAGTGTGGATAAATTTCTTGCTGAAGGAAAACACGCCATGGCCAGGATTCAAACTCACGACCTTATGTTTGAAAGGCGAGAGTCAGAACCACCAGACCTAGACGCGCCCACAGAGTCCATGCGAGGCAAAAGGACCCTTTCTTACAGGCTGCAAGTGGTTCAAAATTCGAAATAGAGGGGGTGTGGGGTCCCAGTGCCGCCAAGGCTATATTCCAGTTCGAGATTTGTTTTGATCAAATTATCTTTTATAACAAAATCATTCCACAATGAATGATAAAGCATTATACATTCTTAGAAAAAAAAAATCAACTTTGCACCTTAAGAAATGCCTACACTGGGACACAGTGGCGTACCTAGGATTTTCCACAGGGGGGGCAAAATCGGCCGCCAAAAAATTTGACAAGCAAAAAAAAAAAAAAAAGGTCTTCAAAAAAAAAATTTCTTCAGGCTCTTCAGGGGGGCATTAAAGGTCTTCAAGTTCGTCAGGGGGGCAAAAAAGGTATTTTAAGCTCGTCAGGGGGGGCAGGTATATGTCTTTTGTATGGGTTGTGGCTCGTCAGGGGGGGGGGGCAGAGTGCCCCCTCTGCCCCCCCCCCGTAGGTACGCTAGTGCTGGGACACCTTTTACAGGACTAATAGTCCTTACCCTTACCATATGTTTCTTACAGCAGTTCTGTATGTTATGCATGATTTGACAAACCGCATGGATATAAAGCCAGGAATATGTCTACACAAAGTACACTCTAATCAATTTTGAATAAGTACTGTACATTTATTGTTGAAAATCTGAATGTTCTTACAATAAATTATACAAGTTGTTTTAATTTTGAGTCGAATCTAATCATTGACTGACAAGGGATTTATTTCAAATTTTATCGATTATTTTATGTAAAATCAGCTGATTTTAACGTTTACTTTATTATTATATCCTTGAGATTTCCATAAACAAAAAAAATCATCCCACCTAAAGTCATCATGAAATCTGCACAGTCAATCATTCGCTTGAGAGGAATGTAGTCAGGAGGATTAATTTGATATTCTCGAAATAACATTTTAAAGTACCCCACTACGGTTTCCAATATTGCCATGGTTACCAACATGTATCGCTACACAGCTTCACATTAAGCGATATTTGATAAAGGCTGTATGTAGCTGAGGTATCTAATTTGATCAAATTCTTGATAAAACATTTGTTGTAATAAAGAAATCCTGTCAAGCCTGAATGTTATTGAATTCCTACAATCAACACCTGCTTCGTTAAGCCCAGCGCACATTATGCAATCCGATGCGATTTTTTTTATTAAATCACATTTTGCATTAAATGTGTTTTAAGTAGTATATACAATTCTTTCATTGAAGTTCGGCATATTGTTAGTAAAAAATCATAATTTTGCTTTGCGGTAAGTCCTGTGATCGGAGTAAAGCCCAAATCGGCTTCAAGTCGCAGCCAGTGATGACGTCATTATGATTTGGATTTTAATTTGCTTTTTTTCCTACATGGAGGCTCGAACTACACTGAATTTTGATTTCCGTAGTCCTACCACTATTCTGAGCTCTGATCACTAATATCTATTGGTTCGAATGTTCATAGCAGATGTAATTACAATTTCTTTAAAATTCGGATTGCAACAAATCGCATAGTGTGCGCCGGGCTTAACAGGAAATAAAAGCTAGACATTAGCATACAATGCAATAACATCTCAGTTACTTTACTTTTACTTTACTTTACTTTACTTTGCTCCATTGATGTTGTAGGACTAAGCCTGTTTATCTATCAAAGTAAAGATGTCCAATGCTACCCTCCTTAAGATAAAATACACAAACGCACTACACTTGTGTTCGGCAGGGAGCTAGAGTGGCAGTGGTATCGTGGACAGCAAACAACAATAACTCGAAAATACTTGAAAACACTCGAAATCATAGGCAATCAACTCCCAATGCCTATCAAGTCTCTTCTCAAATGCAGTCACTGCACAAGTAGTAACTACCAGTATAATCTTTTTCATCAACCTGTTTACTCTACAACAGACTAGTTAAACAAGAAAAAAAACATTCGGCTAATTGTTACAGATATATCTCCTCACATTTCTTACAATTTTTTAATCAGAATGCACAGCGTTCTATTCAATATGACTAAGATAACTGTTATACACACAGCTGACCCTTTCATCTATTTAGAGCGCGTTAGCATATAAAGTTAAAAAATGCTGGGTACAATTAAATTTCACGTAAGACTGAGTTGACTGACAAAATTTTCCCCCTAAAAATCTAAAATGTTGGTGTGTGTGTGTTCATGTTCTCACCCGCTTTATAAGATGTGAAAAAATACCAAGAGTATATTCATTTCCATATTAAACACTTTGCAATGTAAATAATGAAGGTCCATCACAAGTAGCTGAAACAGCAAAATGCTTTAGAGTCTCTTACTCTTTTACTCTGAGTAAATTATAGAAGAAAAGTGCCCCGTCTGGAGATGGAATTCCCATCAAGCGTACTTGAGCGTTGATTGTAGATTCTGTGTTTGTACAGGTTACACTGGCTCCTTGGTAACACCATGAAACTCACATAGAATGTCAAAGTCTTATGGGAGTCTGATGGTATTTTATTGATAGGTGAGATGCACCGCAAGCGCTTAATAATTGTTATTAAGTGTCTATCAACTAAAGAGGAGTTTCTCACAGTCACACTCTCTTGCAAAGTTGTTAATGGAAGGCTGTCTAGAGACACAGGTCTCAATGGACCGTATCCGGATTGTTTTTGTTTTTTAAGTAGGTTCTATATTAGTGGTTGGTGTATTTTTCATTCATGTAAGTAAATGTAAAACGTAGGTGCGAATGAAAATGGGAGTATGTGTGTGCGCGGTGGGGTTGTGCGTGGGCTGTGTGTGTCTGTGGGAGGGGTTTGGGTGCATGAGACGGTGAGCTCGGTGTACATGCGTGTGTGTGAAGGGGTGTGTGTGTGTGTGTGTGCGAGAGAGAGATTTTGTGTGGGTTAGTCTCTTTTGGGTGTATCTCGTTAAGTTTGCAGGAACATTAATGTTGAGATTAAAAGCAACCGTAGTTTCCTGACTGCAATCTTATCTCAAACTTGCCGCTGGTGTAACTGTATTTTGTAGCACTAACAAATGTTCAGCTTTCAAACATGTTAAAGGCCGCTGAGTTTAGATAAATTAGGTGTTGTGTGAACGGTCTGCTGAAAAACGAGGCGCCGCGGAGTCTGATGTCTGCTCACGTTTGGTTAGCAACGTGCGATGGGATTATACAATAATTTTATTAAATCTGAAGCAATTTTGAGTGTCTCTTGTGATGAACAGGTTAAGATAATACGTCGTGAAGATAAGCTCCGAAAATCGGCTTCGGAGATGACGCCATATTGGAAAACTTAATATGTTATTTAATCATGTTGATCTGCTTGCCCACCACTGAGGTTTCAAGCTGGTGAATCTCGTTTTAATCCCTGTGCACGAGTATTGATGTTGCAGGTGGTTGTCGCCATAGCTCTGTGGCGAAGGATTATGTTCCTGAAAGTCCATCAAAATAGGGCATTTAAGATGAAAGAGTGCAAAGTTAACTGTTCCATTCCCTTTCGTTGGATACCAACATTTTGATACGTGCTTTATTCCTAATTATCTTGCAAAAATCTAGGAAAATGACTTTACACTCAAAACCCAAACCCCCATTTTCATCAATCAAACGAATAGACAATTTGATATATAGCTCATAAGTAAAAATGATCTACCAATTTATCTATCTATCTATCTATCTATCTATCTATCTATCTATCTATCTATCTATCTATCTATCTATCTATCTATCTATCTTCTATCTATCTATCTATCTATCTATCTATCTATCTATCTATCTATCTATCTATCTATCTATCTATCTCTATATCTATCATTTATTTATCAATCGATCGATAAGGCGTAAATGACTAGATTACAGGCCATCTAGCATAAATTCAGAAATTATAAATCTCACATTTTCGTTGCACAATAAATCAAGTTCCTCACCCACATTTTCGCCCCCTTCTCTATATCTCTGTCTTTCTAACCCTTGTCGCTTAAGATTCTCTACTTCTCTTTATCAAATCGTTAGGTTTTATTTCTACCCCTTTTGCTGGAAGAAGCAGGATATCGATATTGGTTAAAACCTTTATAAAGAGGTATGTCTTTCGTAGGGGTATCCGTTTTCGATGTAACAAAATCAGGGTATTAATCCACTAGCCTACTTTTTTTTCTTATAAAACCCCACTTTATTTCATTTTTCATTTTCTTTCTTATTACATAGACTCTGACCTCTGCTGTTTGGATTTTTAAGCATTTAAAAGAAGATTTCTCAGTCAGGGATCCTGACTATTTCCCCTTTTTGTAATTTTAGTTTTCCCCTTTTTTACGTATTGAAAATCAATTTGATCTACTCTTTAATCTTTACTAAACTCATTTTCTGCACATTCTTTATTCACTTTTAGATATCATTTAAAATATAATTCTTTTTCATATATATATATGTATATATATATCATAATATGCATTAGTTAACTTTTTTAATATTGACTTCCCTGACCTAAACTGATGTGGTGGTCAGGGTATTGCACTCATGCGCATTATAAGGTCAACTTTGTCACCTCACAGCCTTGCCGTTATATGGAAACAACCCTGAAACCATAAAAAATCTCTGTAAAGTCCTTCCTACTTCATTATCTATCCTGTACATCTCCTCACGTAATAGTATTCTATTCATACCTGCATCCTCCTGGGGTAATATAACCTTCCCCTTCATCTCAAGTATATCGGATCACAATCAAACTCTTAACCAGGATATGTGATCCTGATCTCAAATCTTCTGTCGGTATTCGGTATTCCCCTCCTCTCTATCTCCTAACACGCACACACCCGCCCTCACGCACACAAACCCACATTTTCGCTATCCGTCGTACTTTTACTTACCCTCCCTATTAAATCTACTTTGTTTCTAATTTCTTTTTCATGACGTTTTCGTATTTTTCATGACCTCGCTTTCTCTGTAATGAATTCGCAATCACCGTCATCAGGATAACCATAGTTTTTCTGAAAATTTGCTTACCGGCAATTTCGTCATGGAAGTTTTTAACATGATATTGAAAAAAATCCCAAACTGGAAATTGAAATTGAAAATAAATCAGCTTTCAGAATCACATATTAGAAAAATAATGAACTATTATATCACATCCTTCCTAAAAAAGCCATGACGAAAACAGGCTGAAAATTCTTAAAATATATAACAATGGAGGAAATAATAAGTCAGAAAGAGATGCGATATAATTAATGTGGATAAAAACACTTGTATTTTTTTCAAGTCACACGGGAATGCTATGATGGTAAAATAAAAATAAGACACTTCCCTGTAAATAGACCGGTCCTTGCCCCAGGGATCGGATGAAGTTAGCAGATAGCATGAATGTAATCAGTAAGGACTTAAGGAGATACTAAGTATTGTTGATGCAGTGGTGTATATAGGATTTATACTCCTATCTTATCGTGTCCTATTGTGACGTGTGTGACGTAAGAAAGGTGGCTTATCGGCAAGTTGCATGTAGCCTCAAGAATCGGGAAGTAGCCTACTTCAAGACTGACAGATTTTCAGTTTATTGTGATAGATACATCTAAGTGTAAAGCCTCATGTATGTGTGGGAGAGGGTGTGTGTGTGTGGGGGGGGGTTCAAATGTCGGTGTGTGTTCATTGATAGACATTTGAGCTATATAAATCCAAGGTGGGAGATCTAATGGAAATGATTATTTCGTCTTCGGCTTGCAAATTTGTAGAAATTGATAACCATGAACAGAAGTTTGAGCACCCTCAAATTAGTTTGCCCATAACGCATCTGATTTATTTTCATAGATTCTATTATACATTTAAAAATATATTAGAAATAATACATCTAGTATAATCCTATGTTATGGAAACAGTACATTTGCGTCCAATAAATAAATTCAGCATGAGGGTGAGGCTAGGTCGACCTAAAAGCAAGCGAAACCGATTGATAAAACCCAATATAGACACAATCATACCCAATCACTGTCCAAGCAACAATCAACCATCATCTTACAAACCATGAACCTAACTACACAGTATCTCATAAAATCACATTAAAAGAACACACATTTCTTGACTTAGAGCGACCAGAAATGTATGGGAAGAAAACAATTGCATAACAACTGAAGTGTGAAAACAGTTGAATGATTCTGAGTATATATAAACAAAAAATTAATGATTCATGTTTTTATGAGCCATTTTCAGACATTAAACTTTTATTTCATTTCACTTATCATTTTGTAGATTTTCTCCATTTTCTTTCTAGTTCGATCGTTCATTATGTTAAGATGAGTAAAGTTAAACCACAATCTAAACCACAAGCCTTACCAAATCTTAGGGGTGCTCGCGACCTTTTGCATTAATGGATGGAATAAAGTCGTTTGGTGCACCCCAACGAAAACGACCCGAGACTGACCAATGGTATGTAATCGGAAATAACGTAATAGCTTTGGTCGATCTGGGGTCGGTTTCACAGGTATGGTATTAGCCATAATTCACCTAACCCCAATCTAACTAAGATATGAACACATTACTTCAGTGGCTACATGCTATTAAAGTATATCCTGTGTCCCCATCATGATAATAATGATTATGGTGATATACGATGATGATGATGATAATAATAATGATAATAATGATAACAACAACAATATTAAAAACGATAATAAAAACAACTAATACTGATGATCATTGCAATCGAATGATAATATCAATCAATATAAAAACAATCTAAAAATCAAATGATAATAACGATGGTAATGTCATATGAATGAATAAATACATAGGTATACATCTTTATCTATCTCTTTCTTTTGGCTTTTTCTCACTTCCTCTATAATTCTATTTCACTTTTACACGTACATGTACAGATGTATATATATTATGCTCGTCTAATGATGGAGGTTTTCAATCTCGTTTCTTGAGACGGTGTGTACTCGTAGTGTACTTACTGATTGTTTTCACAGAGACCATTTATAGTCGCAGCATTGGGCAGTTTCATGTCGTATTGACTCGAGCCATTGACACTAAAACGACGACAGATACAGAAGCTAAAATATAATCGAAAAGGGTGCTCCAGGGGCAAGGATATGGCGTCTATAACCTCAAAGCAATTGAGGCGCAATAAGGGTGGACTTTCTCTAATGTCAGTTTTGATCTTCGTTTTGATTTGAAATTGGTCATCTAAGGTTTTGACATATAACACTTGGTCATTTAAAGGTATATTCTCCTGCAAGTCGTGCAGACAGTAATTTGCGAATCGTTATATAGAAAATACAAAAAGAAGCATAAAAATAATAAAACAAAGAATTACGAGAGACAGGAAAAAGGAAAAAGAAAAGCAAAAATATAGACAAGGATTCAATGAAAGAGATAGTGAGGTAGGAAAGGAGAGAACGAATAAGAATAGAGGAAAACAGAATAAAGAAAAAAAAAGAAATTTAACAGAAAAGAGGAGAACAGAAGGAAAGGGACCGTTTCACACTCGACATTCATCTCTAGCCCATTCTTAAAAGACATAAATAAAAACGTCATTGTGCTAATAACTTAATATTTGCAATATTTGTTAAAATAGCTGTATGAAGTTGGAAGATACAAATCACTTCTGTGTAAGGTGGAACTTTATTTTTATCGCAATGAATTATACAAGGTCCCTTGAAAGTGCTTTTGGTATAAAAAATAATAGTCTTATGTTTCGATCGGTAGGGGATTTTATTTTCATTATCATTTATTAATATTGACAGAGAAATATCGAGATGAAAAAAAAAAATTGGAGATCAAAATGAAATCATATCATGTTGATCATAGATCGTAGAGTAACTGAAGTTGACATCGCATATGCTTTGTTAATTTCGTTCCCCATATTGACCGATTTCATAGATTTGAAAGGTGAATGCTTATTTTCAGGGCTTGATAATAATGATGGAGGAGGGGTGGGGTTGAGGATGGGGACGGTTGATCCACAGCTATCATTTTCAGTTCTCTCCACCATCATAACCATCTATTTTTTCTGCTCCACCAAGTTCTTCTCCCCCTCCTTTCCTCTTCCCCTCTCCGCCTCTCTATTTTTTTTTATCTCTCTCTTTCTCTATTTCCCTTCTCTTTCTCACCCTCTCCCTGTCTCCTCTTGATCTGGCCTTGTCACTCACAAACGGACGGAACAAGCAGATTCTAGGCTTCCTTGTGATGTTTATTCAAGTAAATTACAAATTGTGTCAATATTGCCTCGTTAAAATTGAGTTTGAACGACGGTAATGACCTCCCTATATCTCACAATGAGTGACAGTACTCTAAAAAAAAGAAAGAAAGAAAGGAGCATGAAAACCAATGTATTTAAATAATGACGTTGAATTCAGTTGAATTCATTACCACCACCATTATATTTTAATGATATGAAAACAGTGATTCATTGAAACAATCTTAACATAAATACGAACATTGAGTGTTTTTTAAATATACAAACATTCTTCAGAGTTTTTTTTCCACTTTTTTAATCTCTCTATTATATGATGTTTAACGAGATTATTTTAATTTTTGATAACACATCATATCCATTTGTTTTCAATTTTCCATCATTTTCTGGATACACTTGTTCTTATGATATATCATTTTGTTTTATTTGATGTGGAAATACACTCATTCCAATTTAATGTCGAGGTTTTTTTATCATGTTTTCATAATCATTTTAACATTCTCAACAATAGGATATATAAATGTTATGTGGGTTAACTGACAACATAATCAATATATCGATACCAAAATGGCACTCATGACAGATATGTCGCACAAGAGAATTGTGATAATCTTTTTGTCAGCTTGGTTGAAGTCAGCCATATGGTTGAGGAAGTAATAAGAAAGGATTGCAATGGTTCAGTTTTTCATATTTCTTAGATATCCTTTCCCAAAGTATTCTATGATTTGTTTATATCCAGCTTTCTGTTTTCGGCCCGGATCCCATCCCACTTGGAAAAGAAAGTTACCAAAATATAAAAAAGAAAAACAGGGAAGTCATGGATACCGTGAAATCGCCCTTATCAGCATCTTACGCTAAAACATCACGGTTTTAAACCCAATTTCTTCGCCCATCGCGACGGATTAAATTTCTAATAAGGTTAGACGTCTCATCACCCGCAAGACCGAAATGGTTAGAAAGGTTGTGCTGGTAAGATGGCATAGCACCCCAAATAGAAATGTCACGCTGGTAGAGAGGGGTGTAAGACCTGGAATGTATTACCCCTTACCAAGTCCGAATCCAGGTAAGCCGAAACCAAAAGGCGTAATTATCTCGTGATCGGCGAGAAACAGTGGTTGATAACCGACGTGGGGAGAACTACATCGATCTTCATCGAAGCTCAGATTTCGTGTCTAAGTGAGAGAGAATCTGACCTTGGGCTTCATCACAACAAAAGCAGGATCAGAGTAGGATTGGGTTTCAAGGATCAATCTCTTTTATTTTCTTCATCAAATATTAATAGGTTCATGGGCGAACAGCCGATCAATAATGTATTTTAATGAACATGATGAATTTAACATCTGCATGCATGAAGAGTTTACCATAAAATTCAAGGTTAATGACTTTTGTATATTATAGTAATATACAGTGCGTCCCAGAAAAAGGAAACCGGGATTCCCTCGTCTTTTTTTCTTCAAAGAAAAATGTATTATGCTATTTCATTTACATAATCATATAATTCAATTATTTCTCTTTAATTTGATACCAAATATGAGATGAAAACTTCACGCATTAATGAGCAAAATGAGTTTGAATTTTTTATGTCAAAATTAGATTGCGCAGAAAAATTGGGCAAGATTGGTTCGTGATGCGACGTCCGTGCTCACTCGTTGACTAGCTCATTAGCATTTCTTTTGTATTCTTTCTTAAGATTCTCTCACTGATCCCTGAAATGAGAGTGGATTCAGATTCACACGTGAATTTCTGCGCAAATTGTTTCTGATATGACTGTTTCAATATTTATTGTTTGTAATCTGCCATGCGTGAACGATTTGCTAGGCTGTTGGTTTCAATTTAGAGATGAAATTCTACTCTTGCCATGAGTACCAAATTTATAGTAAAGGCATATTTAATAAAATCTCTGAAAACGGGTTTCCTTTTTTGTGGGACGCACTGTATAACGACGTAAGAGACATTGAACGAGGCGCCGTATCTCAAAGGGACCATGATGCAAAGGCTGAAATTATACAAAATTTATCTAGAATTACTGTCATATGAAAGAAACATCATTATATTCAAGTTTGAATAAGAACGCCTGATCGGGTGCAATTAAGGATGCATCGAATACCATTACAATTTCCTTGAAAAAAGATGGTTAAAGAAGGATTGATACTATACATCATTTTATTTATTTATTTCAAACGGTTTATTTCAACAAGGGTATCTATAGCGGCTGAAAAGCCGAATTGCATAACCATTTACAAATTTACATTAAAAAAATCAACATCAAATTAAAAAAAACATCAAAACATAGGCAGGCTGTTTATTATGTTGGGGACGCATGTATTGAATTATGACATGCATCCCCATCATGATAAACCAAAATTGAAGATACATGCGGCCAAATAACATAAAAACAATGAGTTCTGTTTAACCAGAAAGTAGCACAGAAGGGAGAGGAGAAAAGAAAGGAAAAAATGAGAGAGGAAGAGAGGGTGTGTGTGTGTGAGAGAGAGAGAGAGCGAGAGAGAGAGTGAGTGTTACAATTAATATTTCTGTCATACCTAGATCCTGGTAGATTTGAATGATGTACATTATTGGAGTAAGGTGGCCGCAAAGAGATCTTGCGCATGGCGGGGGGGGGGGGGTCCGAATGGGAACTTGAGAAAACAATTAAATACACTGCATATTAGTTTGGATACGAATGGAAACGGGAGAGGTGTTTTTTATCAATATGGCACATCTTTCAATCTCCTACTTTCATTCCATTCTATTTTTTCCTTTTTCTTCAATTAGTCGCTTCGAGTGCAACATAGTAGACCCTACCAATAGTTACGCCTCTAGATGTGGACAAAACTGAATTTGTAATGAATTGAGCTTCACGATGCGAACATTTCATGAAAAGTTTTGTCGGTGATATTCGCTGACTAATCAGTTCTTAGCCAATCAGATACAAGGATTTGCAGTAGCTTATAACACCTGTCGTTGGAAGTAACTAGCAAATCTCTCATGAAACCTTCACCAGAAGTGTAATTTATTTAGATGAATGAAATGAGAAAACGCATCTGACTAGTGAAAGGAACCGACAAATAAACACAGATGAGAAAGGGATGAAGAGAAGGGGGGAAATTAAAGAAAAACAAATCGAATGTAATCGAAGATCGCATTACGTATTAATGTTATTCTGGGAATGACCTTGCCTTCAAGGGAGGGATAGAATATTATTGGAAATACGAAACGGTTGCGAACGAAAATGAAGATGTGTTTGGTGTTTAATAACTAATGCCATGAACATGTAACGGATTTTTTATTTTAATATTTCTATGTTGAAGTCTTTATCATAGATTGTATTTTTTTTAATAAAGATCAAATTCAGCCGCCGTCAGCGAAAAATATGGTATGTTAAATAATTAAAATATATTCACACACATTTTCATTTGAACTGCTATCGGAGACAAAATATTGCATAACAAGAACAATTATACAAGTACTTACAAGAATATTAACAACATCAAAGCGCATTTATTGTAATGCAATATCTTACACGAAGTATAAATGATAATTAGCTAAGAAACCCTTTTTAAGTTGCTGTTTTAGTATTAGCAACTTCAATCATTACCGTTTTGACATGGCGTTCAGTTTGTCAAAGTCAATCAAAATAAATAAATAAAACTTGTAGCTAGTCTAAATTCCGACATTCCGGTTTGGATGGACATGATGTAAAAAAATCCCACGAGGTGATAAAGAATGTGCATGTGATGGGAAGGATGATATGAATAACTTCCTCATTCTTGATTTCCTAAAAAGGATATCTAGGCATTAAGATGTTTTCGGGCAGTTCCTTTCCAAAAACACGTTGGTGTGGAAATTACCGAGGAAATTAAAACTACCCAAAATATTTGAAAAACATCATAATCATTGACATCAAGTAGGATATAAAAGTGTTAGGGACGCACCCCCATCTCTCTCTCCAAAGGAAATTAAAAACATGTTTTTTGTAAGAACCTTTGGGCGTATTTTTATATAGCACCGTTTTAATGAACTCTGGTGTTTTTGTGAATTCTACAGACATTATCATTTTGCTGACTGTGGAGTTTAAGTAATTTGTGAGATGAAATACAACGTGTAGTTTGTTTGTGGATTTCAATTTCATCTTAACCAAAGCTATCGTCAACCTTGCCCGAAGATATTTTGATAATTAGTATAACCACAAGCCCGTTTGTATTTTTGTTATTTTGTATTGTCACTCAGGTCCTATTATTCGAGTCATTTCCCGTCCTCTTCCCTTTTCTCAAATTCTCCCTCATATGCACTTCTTACCATTATTCTTGTTGTTCTGTTTGTCTTCGTTGTCTCGATCATATCGACCCCTCGATCCGCACCTGCGAATTTCAAATTAAATATGTATTTCATATTTGATCTTGTGACTTTAGCGTTGCCTCATACATCCCAGTTTGAATACAATTCGATATAATAGTGCAAGTTAATTAAAACATTAATCCTGGGCAGCCCCCCCCCCCCCTGCATGCCCCTTCCTTATCTGCATCCCTCTCCTGATCCACCGGCCTTGAGCCTAATAACCTTTTAACGTCACAATACTTCTGCTCCTAGGGTCTTACGCAGACTGCAGGGGGCATTAGGTTGGAGGGTTATGGACACATATGTTTTATGCATCTCACCGCCCTCGTAAACCATGACATACAGGCTTACGGGGACAGCAGGCATAGAAACGAATGTCCATCTTAAAGGGAACGCCATCATTACTTTTAAAGTCTATTTAAGAAAGGGATCAGTGATGCTTCGAACGAAGCTCTGATTAAGCAGGAATTAACAGAAAACAAAATGTGATCAACGAATCACAAATTTGCAACTTGCATAGACGAAATACGTGATCAAAACTTGAGATTTCGACAAGGGCATTTTATGATTTCGAAATAAGATCTTTTTTTAATCAAGGGATTTTATAATGAATTATGATGACATAAAGTACTGAAGAGCTGTAAACAAATAATTGTAAAATGGTTGAAACTCGAGTAAGTACATTTGGCCACGTTTATCGATCATAGCTTGGAAAAGTCTTCTTACATCACATTGTTTTTCTAATTACTCAACAACCACCCATCTAATAAAGCATGATCATTAATAATTTTATTTATACACACAAGCACATTGACATATCTAAATAATTCTGTTCGAGATTCTTTTGTTCTTTAAAACAAAAAGAACTTATGTTGATTGCACCTATAGTACTTAAGGACAAGTTTGGTATACTATTGGTTCACATCTTTCGAAGATAACACAATGTTGTATAATGATGCATACGTTCAAATAATGTGCATTTTTCAATCTAGAGTGTTCCTTAAATTTCATTAATTCTCAAAGCTTCTGCCGAGAAACTAAAATTTGCTGTAAGCAGTTGAAAATATAATTGGAAAAGGGTCCACATAGCACATTGATACTAACTTACTGACCAACTAAAGGCCAAGGGTCTGCTATTTAACCAACTGAGAGTAAACCTGTTTTAAGCCCTGGTTCTTGTTTTGAACTAAAACACGTTCTTATGTTGGTGACGTCATTACTGCAGGACCCTGAACGCATATTTTTTATTATTTATATGATAGCTTACTTAAATATGTTTCATCACAGCGTGTATTACTATATCTTACGAAGATATGAACGTATCCAAGAGAGAGATTTTGGTAATAAAATAATTATCTCGTATCAAACCCAGTGATATAATGTCAATTATTGCCAATGAGGCATAATTTTGGAATAGTACTGGAAGCTAGTTTGGTCATTTATTTGTTGTATGAAATCACCCCCCCCCCCCCGAGAGAGAAAAATACTAATTTTGCTCTTTGTCTCCAACAACCTTTCAACCCAGTCATTTCTCATATCCATTCTCTGACTTTTTTCTCATCTCTCTCTCTCTCTCAATATTTACCCCCTACCTTTCTCTCTAGCCCTGCAATCTTTCCCATTGTATACAGCAAGTGTCTGGCCTCCCATCATTCCCTTGTCAATGTGTATATTTAACCCAGGCGGTGTCGTTTATCATCTCACGATGAAAGGTAATTTCCGATGTGTCCCATAAGAAACGGTCCATTTCATTCCTATTTCCCGATAAACATCGATCACGACATACCCGCCCCATTTAAACTTCGATGTCCTCATTTTATTCCCAGAATGCACCTTGATATGACCTTGCCAAGATAATTACACGATTTATTCATAGCCAACCTAATGCTGTTTATAAAAAGTTTGGAATTCGATCCGTCAATGAGCAAAGACATTAAAAATAACAATTATGACATGATCACAAGTTAATGTGTATCATTTAAAGGTTTGGAGGTGTCACTGACTTTTCAAGTGCAACATATTTTGGTATTTAAAGGCATTCGACTCTATAAGTAAACTTTAAACAAAACGTGATCTTGTCCTCAAGATATCAACTACCAATATCACGAGCCGAATTTATTCTAATACTTGATATGCTTTGCATCTGATGCGAAACATGCTTGGAAGCATTGCTAAGCGATCATTAAGATATAATCACGATCCGATCATGCATTAAACACGAGGTAATACATGTTCTCTTACTTCGCATTATTAAATCACGTTTTTCTCTCTTACATTTGCTGAAGAGATTTCCCATTCCCCAGTATCCATACACATGCAATGACATAAAGACATTTGCAGTGAAGATACTTGTTGTAACGAGAAAACCTTCTTTTTAATTAATACAATAAAAGAAAATCAACTAAACCTCTTCAGGGATTTGTAGCTGTTGATATAAAGTGGTAAAATGAATAAGAATTAAAGGAAGTGACAGTAAATAAAGTGAACAGAATATTTGAAATGCACAGATAAATGAGAGAGCTAAAATGAAATAGACATATATATGATTGAAAGAAAAATTGTTGAAAAAAATAAATGGAAGAAGAGGAAACAAGAACAAGAAGGGCGTTGAAGAATAAAGAAGATAAGTCAAAAACAAAAATAAGATGGAAAGGAAGAAGAGGAAAAGATATAAAAAGGAAATGTGATAATATAAAAAAAAACACTGGAAAGAAGGAAAGAGAATGAAGTAAAAGGCGTCGTGCATCTATCATTTCTAATCTATTAAGAATCTCATCTCCATCGAAGCTTACGCTCTAGCAAATGTTGATGCAGTAAGAATTAGTACGGTCCACGTGCGAAGATCGTAACACGCTTGATAACTTGTCACATTCGCTCTTCGAATCGCTTCATCTTAGCTCGGATAGAAATTGTCGATTGATGCGCATGCACATGGCACAAGACATTAATCATGACATGTCCATATTACTGTTCATGTTTGTATGCACATCTTTTACAGCGTGCGACGAAAACAAGCGAAAGATTTGACTTTTTTCCATCTGCACTTGATGGCATTTAAAGGTAGCACAATCGAAGTATTCTGAATAAACGAAGATATACAGATATATATATATATATATATATATATATATACAGATATAAATAAATATATATATATATATATATATATATATATATTTATACAGCCATGGTTAGTAATCTAGCTGAAATAAAGCCATTGGTCCCTAAGGGGGGGGGGGGTATATCGGACTAAAATTTATCAATTTGACGAGCCTTGCAAGATTTCATCGACCGAAAATACTGAAATTATAAAAATTGTTTACCTGTGTTTAAACTCTGTCTCACAAGTGAGAGTAATAGATTTATTTCTCAAGGCGAAACAAGATAATCAAAAACATTTATAGAAAAACAATCGAGAGATGCAGGTCTCCCTTATTTAGGAATAAGATACTTAACATTTATATTTATGAGAAAACTATTCTTCGAAATTCCGGATTCATCATTTTGATAACAAATAATTTGATATGCTTTATTTGCAAACTAGGCTTTTACCCAGGTTCCACTTAAGACCATATGTTCTCCAGTTTTACACTGGAATTAATAATCGTCAAAAAATTGAATATCATCAATAAATAAATACTTTATATAGAGAACAGAGATTATGAGGGAAATATCCCACAAACAAGTGTATGATTTTCTCTAAAGATATTACGATCAAGCGTGAAAGCATTAAAAATACAACGCCTGAAACATTAACACCACAAAGACAACAATGATACATGTCAATCGATATCTAATCGATACCATATGATTGCATGAAAATTGTCGAACGTCGTGTGTTTGCAGACTTTTCTGGGTGAAGCATTGAATAATGCGATAATAATACACGTTCTGTGAAACCAGATCGATTGAATGCTACAGTAAATCTAAGGAAACTGATTAGAGGCCGATCAAATGTATTAAAATTATTTCCAATGGTATATTATCGGTCAGTGTGGAGTCGGTTGTGACTGTAAATAAATAATGCTCATGATGTCATTGCTGCAGTTTGCTAAATCATTGATGAATATTAGTTTTGGCATCATAATCATCATCATCATCATCACGATTCTCATTTTCCTCTGTCTTTTTCTCTTCCTCTTCATCCTCGGCATCACCATCATTAACAAAATCACCACCACCACCATCACCACCATCATCATCATCAACATCCTCCTCCTCCTCCTCCTCCACCGTTTCTTTCCCCTCCTCCTCATCCTCGTGATCACCATCATCTTCATTATCATCACGTTTCTCACTATATTTTTCTGACCTCCTTCAATTTTACCTTATCCCTGATCAAATTCAACTCGCCTATGTATTTTCTTTAAGGTTGATATTCTCACTGCTAATGGCTTCTCGTTAAAACTTTGACCGTGACATTAATAAACATCCTTTGGTCATAAGAGCTTCGAGGAGGAGGTAATATCATAAACATGGATAATTGGTAACGATTCACACCTGCGTTCATTGGCCTTCCATTCGGAAATAAATATAATGGCACGAAACAGTCTCGATTTTTTAAGTTATTGTCTCTGAGAAAAAATAATACTTTTGGAGCACGAAAGAGGTGATAAATAATGGAGGGAGCTGTTAAGAAAAGTTATGAATTTCGAAGAGATTATCCATAACTACACAATGCTCATCTGCATCCATTCAGCTTTACACGCAAAGGAAGGAGAAATATAACTTGAAACTTGTGGAGTATTAAATAATTGATCGGTTTTCATAACTGTAATTTATTTTGTTCGTGTTATATTCTGGGATAAACATGACAAGATTCTAAAAGGTTTTGATTTAAAAAAAAAATCACTGTTTAGGCTATCATTAAAGAATAGATAAAGCTGATGTGAGTATATACGTGAAGCTATATCACAAGGGTTTTCTTTTCTTGGATAATATACGTCACGGTGACTCAAGGAATATACCACCATCTACAAAAGCTGAGTTAATTCAAGTACCTATGAAAAACGTGATCTAAAACTCGGATTCTCTTGTTAAGCTTCCCTCGGGCTGACTTACACCGAAGCTCCACTTGTGTGTCGAAATCATCAGGATTAAGTGAACCCGAGATGCATTCGCGTGGACTTTTTTCTTTCCTTTCAGAAAAGCACGCTTTCTTTAAACTTCAGTAGCCGACAAAATCCATAGCAATTCACGCTCTAATTCGCCATCAACACAAAAATCTTATTTTAAATATATCGCGTTTCCCGAGACTTTCACCTTCCAGCTTGATCACAATCTCAAGCAGAATTTAAGCCTATTCATTTTAGGTCCCGAGGATTGCTGGCATATCAGGATGCGAAGGTGGGGTTGGGAAAGGGTTAAAATACTCACTTATTCGTAGGTCTAGTCTATAACATTTTTGAAAAACATTTTGCATTGTTGTTTCACATCTAGATGATGTAACTGAAATAAATGTCTTTTTCCTCCTCATAGGATTTTTTTTTTTTTTTGGGGGGGGGGGCGGCAGAAAATTGGAATATTCGGTACAACACCATTCAATATAAAGCCATGCCACGCCTGCCAGAGACGATCAATAATGTATAAAGACAAAGATGAGAATATACACCACAGGGTAATTTTTTTCAAGGATACAAAAAAAGAAAAGGAAGTCGAGAAGGGGAAAATCGTCTTGGGATTATTGGTCGGTGACAAATCTCTTTGATCGGACGTCTGTCAAGCCGATAAACAAAACAATATATTGAACATTGTTTTCATCATTTCACATGCAGATATTAATAGAAAATACTCACATAATCTCATCGTCATGATACTGTTTTCATGTACTTTTCATCTGCTCATCTGATGTACATAAACATGGACCCTGTAAAGGGGAAAACACATATGGTACATTATTAGATCCTTATATTACTTATTAGATTAAATATCATTAACATAATTTGAAGTTTACAAAAAAATATTTTGGAAGAATGAAAATATTGTAAGCTACCTTTGATGACTGTGGAAATTGAATGGTTATCCGTAAATTGCAACGCAAGCCAGTCGTATTTTGGAAGAATGAAAATATTTTAAGCTACCTTTGATGACTGTGGAAATTGAATGGTTATCCGTAAATTGCAACGCAAGCCAGTCGTATTTTATAAGGAGAAAATGGCGCTATTGGCTAAAATTCCTGTAATCCAAGTTTGTTTTTATTTTATATTGGGTGATTTGATACACAGTTAAAGCCATAGGCCCACAGAGAGAATTTATTTTAAAACAATGGTCGGACGTCTATCAAGCCGATAAACAAAACAAAGAAAAATTATATTTCAAAACAATATCAAAAAATTTTACACTTCACATTTCGGATTTTAAGTCTGAATGACATATAAAAAAAACAATGTTCGTATAGACTGGAACAATAATGTACACGCTTATGCGCTTACATGCTCTATATACTAAGGATCAGAATTACTTAACACTGAACGCAAACTAAGGATCAGAATTACTTACCACTGAATACACACTAAGGATCAGAATTACCCAAGACTGAACACACTCTCCAAATACACACACGTCCTCAGGCATCCACATAAACCCAAACCCACACAAAATCCTACCAAATATCTTATAGGCATGTCCATAAAAGAACAACAAAAATGTATGTTTGACCCCCTCCAAGATCATCCACCTTCCCTCTTCCTCCCCAAATTGAGCATGATCAGTGAAAAGCTTTTCAAGGCGCTGAAGAACGAAAAAAAAATAATAAAGACGAGGGACACTCACCATGCCAACGTCTAAATACCATTATATGCCTGGAGTATGTACCCATATGGATTTAATGTCATATCCATTCTCTAAAGCGCCACTTTGGGATAAAATTTTCCTCGATGGAGACGGAAAATGTATTAGATCAACGGGAAATAGTGCGAGAGACTTGAGGGGATTGAGTCTATTTTACTTAGCTTTATCCTTTCACGTCTTTTAGCCTATCATTTTGGAGGGCAACGGAGGGGGAGAAAAGAGGGAAATAACTTATTCTTAATCTAGCAGAATAAGATTGGACACGGGGTATATTCTTATAAAAGGAAGACTATGCGATGGATATAGGGGAATATATAATGAGGATTTTCAGCTCTTTGAGAGAGGTGTAGTATATACCTAGACAAGCATTTGATTAATTCTGCTATGGCTTGACAAATGAGTGGAAAATGGATCATTTTTAATAGGGATAACTGATAAGTTTTAATCATTTTGGGGAAAGTCATGAGCAGAACTGATCTAGCAATTAAGGTACCAAACATTTTCAATGAAAATTACGTTTAGATAACTTGATAGAGAATATTTGTTAATGACACAGACAAACTTTACTAAGAAAATGGGGAGAAGATTCGCCAACATAATGTACTTTTCAACCTGTATAGACTTTAAGAACATCTTTTTATAAGCATGAAAAGAGTCAGCCCCCCCCCCCCCCCATGAGAATGATACTACACTGACTGTGATGAAGCTTTGGGAAAGATTGATATTGATTCTGAAGGAAGAGATAAATGGAATTACGACTTCTTAAATAAATTTAAGCTAAGGGGTATTATCCGAGTTGGTTGTATTGTGACAGGATGTAAGAGTACCTATGTTGAGGTGTCGCGCCTGTAAATATTTTCCCATAGACATGTGTTAATATAGCACTTAAAAGTCATTAAAATAATGATTAAATTATGGGAACTAATGTATATCATCAGTGGATAGGAAAAATATATGACATTTCATAATGGACCAGAAAGGCACCTTTGTGTCGATCAGCTTATTTTGGAAATAAATCAACTTGTTTGAAAACATCTCGTGACGAGATCCCATTCATCACCTGAAACGGTAAAAAAAACTTACATTTACCGCCAATTAAATAGTTCCATAAGCTAAGTGATATTTCTTCCCAATTTAGCCGAAATAAGTTCACTGATTTCCCTTCATAGAATCAGATCTATGGCGAATCATAGGCATATGACTTTTGCCAATTATCTATATCAAATTAGAAACCGTGGGTTAAACATCTTTGGCCTTCTTGTTGTTATTAGGATCGTGATACCTAAAGTCAAACATGCAGCTCGAGAAGGGTGCACTCCAGTTTGAAAATATATATATCGGGGTTATTAATGTTAGGAGGCTTTACGAACTTTATAATCTATAATATAAAAATACACGCTCAAAACAATACATAAACGGCTGTAGAAACTACATTTCCCATTGTGCATTAGATTATGCCATGGCATGGATCTTATGGTATAAGAGAAAACACAGATATTGCATATGGAGCTCAGGTGCTGAAAGTGGAATAGAAATTGACATTCCTAAGGACCAAAGAGTTAAACTAATTTGATGAGGTAAGCCTCCGAGGTGTTAAATTGAAATGAAAAAATGGGATGAGAAGACATGAATGGGAAGAAATGAGAGAAAGAAAGAGGATGATAAAGGGAGGGGAGGAGGAAGGAGTGGGGTCTGAGACTGAGAGAAGATGAAGTCACACTTTTTTACAATCATGACGAAGATATATTCCCATAGTTGCCATGGTTACAATCTATGCCAATTCATTACATGCCGTGACCAGAAAAATTACTTTTATCATTTCTGCATAGTCTTACGAGACTGCACCATACTCTTGAATAATTCAAGAATAACCACATTCAATCTGTCATGAGGCTGCTGCAGTGGTTTCATGGAAAATGAATTATTTCAAAATATTAGGAAACTGAAAACACTATTACATGATTAGTAGTCCATGAGCTAATGGTAATTTCCAATGGTATATTTTAAAAGGAATGAAGGAAAAAATATCATCGAGAATAAAAATTATGAAGAAGACATTGACGATCCTGTTACTGAATCTGTAGCTGCTCAATTCCAACAATAACAAAAAATAGGTATAATAAAAAAAAAATGAAATACGTGGAAGTTACCCTAAAATCGTACGATGCTTTGATAAAACTTCTTTGGGAAATATGCCCCTTCACAATTCGGTCATGAACGCGAAAATATTGAAATAAAAATAGTGATATAACTTCTTATAAAGACTTGAGTTGCAAAGAGTTAGGGAAATATCCGAGTTTATTGATTATTCATTTTTATTGATTGCCGTCTCTCTTCTCTTCTTGGCTAAAGAAGAAGAACCTTCTACGTGAATGTCAAAGCCATATGGCTGAAACTGGACCATATTGATGGCTCAAGACTAACCCTGTCCCAGTATATAAATGACAGAAATACTAGATATTACTTTTCCCTTTTGGGGTAGGGTTTGATGAGTCCTTGTCGCCCCGAACAAGATCAAAACAAAGCAACACGACAGACCGGCTGTGACTTTTCGTCTTTCGAGGCTCTCAAGCATCGCAGTCACTACCACAAAACCAATTGCAAAACGATCAAAACTACGAAATGATTTTCAATGATATACTCTCGGTTACTTTGGAATCGATATCGGTGGTGAGACCGGGACGTCAAGGAGTAATACATCCTGGTAACTCACTCTACATCTTGTGGTGAAAATTTCATCCTCTTGGACTAGAAAGCGAAAGGTTCATCAATTTGTGATGATGTCATTGATAGTAAGTGATATCACACAGTGATCAATATAACATGTACACTGAAGTTCAATACACTCGGTAGTACGTCAGTACAACATAATTATGTTAATCGCTCCCACTATGTATTGTTGGGGAGAGATTGCGGGTGAGGGAGTGCGGGCGGGGGGGGGGGGGGGGGGCTAGTAAGCAAATCAACCCGTCTTGGCAAAAAATATTGATAGTATAATTTAAATTTTAGTGAATTATTGCGTCTGAAAGGGACGGGTAAAGGGACAAAAACAAGACTTTTATTTTGCCCGAATCTCTTATCTGCGGTATTGAATGTGGTGTTCCCTACTTAAAAAATATATGCAATAAAACTTTGATCATTAAATAAAATTATAAATACTCTTCTTCAATCGAAACTTGAAAGTCATATCAGTTTATAAAGTAAGTCATGCGTTAAGTATGTATCCTCAAATCCATCCCACAAAAATGTTGATTTGAATGAATAGAGAAAAATCAAACTAGCATAACGCTGAAGCTTTTATCGACATCGGATGCAAAATAAGAAAGTTATGACATTTTAAAGTTTTGCTTATTTTTCACAAAAGGGTGATAATTATGCCCAATTTATATTAAGTAACATGCAAATGAGACAGTTAATGATGTCCCACACTCACTTTTTCTTTTGTTTGTTATTGTTTGAATTATAAAATATTTCATTTTTTATATACAGTATAATACCTACATCTACGTCAGGGCACTGGGAACGATTTTTTATCCGGGGGTGCTGATGTAAATTTGACAAGCAAAAAAAAATTTAAATTGGGGGGGGGGGGGGGAGATTCACTACAAAATGAAGGTTATTTCTTTCCCGAGAAATTTGACGAGCAAAAAAAAATAGTAATAATAAATGAAAGGTTTTCACTACAAAATATTGGTCACTTTTTTTTACATTTCTCCATCATTTATTAACACCTACCAGAATTCATGGGGGTGCTCCCTATGGAAAATGATATACGCAGCGCCCCCAGGAAAAATATTCTGGGTGCTTCCTCGGGCCATGATCTACGCATGTCAAACAACTAAAGCGGTCTCTCGTTTACTCCTTTCTTATGTAAATAACAATGAATTTAGCGATTACCCAGTGGACACATTCGTGTTGCTCTACACCACAATATACCACCGTGCAATTTTTCATTACGTAACATTCACAAGTATACATACGCAATTTTCCACGTGAACAACTCTTCACGTCATAAATCTGATTAATAATTTGTGTAACTACTTGAAAGTCACATTCTATCATGCCACTGGGATCAAAAGACAGTATAACTAATTAATTTCAATAAACAAAGTGATTCTACCCACGTTATTCGGCTTGTATCACGAAATAAAGCGAAATAAAGACAACTGTGGCCTACACTTTCCCACGACGAGGCGAATTAGCGACACGCCCTCAAGCGGTCAAAGTCAAATCTATTTTATCGCTGCTTCTGACGTTCACAACCCCCCCTTAAAAAATAGTATTACAAAAGAAGAAATTAGGTATAAAAAATCATCATGAGCACGACATATTAACTGCGTAAGAAAAGGTTATACAGTATAGGTTTCCTGATATATTCAGGCTTTCAATCCATTAATTCATAATTTTTCGTTTATTATTGAAAGTAATCATGTTTATTCAATAATGTCAAAGTCAGATCTTGTCAGCGAGGGCTGACATTGTAAGGGCAATGTCACAGTAGATCACACTTGACCAATTTAAGCTCGTGTTACAGTTCATGAATACATTAATGTGCTGTTTTCTCCGACATCAATGTTTCAAGATTGTCATCGATGAGAGGGAGATGACATGAACTGAGTATGGCAGAAGCCCAAAGCGAATCAAGAGCCTTTCTTATTAATTATGGAAGCTTTGATAAAGCATAGCACATTCTCCTTCACTGCCACTCGCTATAACATCGGACCCACTGGTTCCCCTCGTTATGATCCTCTAGACTTATCAAGGGATGGATCCAATATTAATCCTGACATTATAACATCCCGCGATACCAACTCAGGCTAACCATATCAAATTATGTTGTCTTATTTATGATATACAGTACATGATAAATAGAACAACACGTTTCATTTTTATCCAGCATTATTCCGCGAAAATCTTACGGCATGAAATTTTGTGGTCGTGCATATTCTTCGATCTCTTTTCGAAAACGACTTTCACCTGTTTTTCTCTTCACAATATTATGATGTGACGCACGGGTTGGAGTTAAATACCTACGCCTGGGCTCCTAGACTAATTAAGTGTTAAACATTAAAGCGTTTCCCAGGATCGAGATGGCGACCGAGGGACCAGATTCCAGATGAGCTGTTGGGTTCGATTAGAGGGTTTGAGAATTGATCCCATCCTCCTACCCATGGGTGATGATGTTGTGATCGATGTGAGATTAACTGGGGTGTTAATGAGGAAGGTGTGCACCCCTATGGATTAAGCATAACACCTTAATCATCCATGATATCTGATGGCACTTTAATGAGCCGCCACGGGTAAACCGAGATCTCATTCCCTGAATTATCTATCCATCATGCGACTGCTTTCTTTCGCCGGCATGACTATTCTTCTTTTCTTCTTCGACATTTTCCTTTTCAATGTCTAATAGATCTATCTTTCCTCCAATGCTCTCGTAACCTCACCCCCTTCTCGCAATAAATCAGGTCTCTTTCTCTAGTTTGAACTATACCTCTGTCTTTCTATCTTGAATGTCACGACAATGCAAACCACAAACTGTCGAAATTGCTAGTCCTTAAAGTAAAAATTACGCATAAGCGAAATCGGGAGACAAAACTCTCCTACTTTGTGGCAAAACTCAGCTGATGCGTGGACATTTTCAAGAACCGAGCACTTGAATGGGGTACGGTAGGTCGCATAGAGTTTGGTTAACTTAAAATATATGGCAAAAATAAAATGCAAATTGACATTAAGTAGTCAAATCCACACAACGCCTATTTCATGTCCTTAAATGTACTCATCTTGACCGATTCGCGTTTGCGGTAAGCCATCCTTTTTTTGAAAAAGTAGGTCAAAATTTATTAGTAGTAAGATATAGTATCAATATTTCATTTACCCCCTTCCCTCCCCTTCCATTAATCTCTACAAAATTTTATCAACATTAGCTTACTTTTTTATCTACCTAACTTTACATTTCCTGAGAATAGAGGCGCGACCTTATTGAGCCAGGCCGTCAACGTTCAGTTTTGAAAAAAAAAAATATATATTTTCGATGCGAGTGGAAATCATGACTACAAAATGTTGGCGACGACGACGTTTATGGCCTTAATGCTTCAACCGATCGACATTTCTGACATTGAGATAAATTCGAATTCTTTAACCAGCTTCGTTCTCTTTCAGTTTTCATCTATCATACTGGATATTACCATGGTTACTCATTTCTAGTAATAACTACCATACAACCCAAAATAATCAAACAAAGTAGCACCCCTAACATTCATCTTTCACATGGATCATATATTTCCATTTTAATTGCCATGAACGTCTTATCTCATGTATTTTGCATCCATCATTCATGCATGTGACCACTTTAATTGCTTTTCACGTTCTTCGTGCCGAGAAAGTCCAAATCAGGTGATTTCTTGAATCAATTCTACTCTATCATAATCAAAATGCTAATTATCGTCACTTTTTCGTTCGTTTCTGTCGCATTCCAAAGAAGAGAGCAACGTTTAACAATATTCGGTCTTTAATATATTTTACCTCACGACTCCATTGCCTTTTGTTTCCAAAACTTATTCAATTTTTTTTTATAAGTGCAATATTCAACAGGACCATGTGCAAGGTTTTAAATGAATTTGTCATCCTGAATTACGAGTTGCCCAGTGATAAATGAATTAATCATGATTTAGTTTTCATATAACTATTACAAACATGTATTAAATAGCCTTTTTGCAGAGACTGAAAATGGTCACGACGGTAAAAAAAATTAAGAAACTATTATTATTTGGAGAAATATGAAAAGTAATTATGTGTAACCACGATAAAAAAGTAAAAAATTACGGTAGGCTTAGAATGTGATAAGGAATTAAAACTCGTGTTAAGACGGACAGAATGATACTTTATACTTCCTTTTACATCTGAAAAGAAATAACATGAAAGGATTGATGGTGGGAAACGGGCGGTATACATACACTAGGGGTCTCGATGTAAAATGTTCAGATGCCTTAATAGGTAATCAATGAATATACCGAGGAGGTATGAACGATACTTCTGAAGTACATTTTAGCACCCCTCGACAACTAGTCAATGCTGATTTTAGGACTGATGTGTAAATAGATCGGTCGCTGTGGAAACTAACGATTCAAATGACTGAGTCATAACAAGGAGGTTCAACTTGAAGTGGAATTTTTTTGGTCATAACAGGTACGGGGTAAAGTCTGCAGGAACCGACCCTGATTGGAACTTTGATCAACAAGTGTGTCTCCACGCAAAGACTAGCACATACTAAACTTGTTGTGTCAATTGAGCGAGAGGGGCTTAAGTACTCAAGGCATGAGTAGGCTGCAATTCAGACCCTTAACTCGAGTGAAGGGTTTGCACAGCAGACTAGGTACGGGGAGGGGTTGTCTTAAGAAGAAAAGAATGAAAAGGTAAGATAAAAGTGGTGTAGAAAGTGACTTTGGGAAGTCAATAATTTGATTTTGATACCAGCTCTAATCAAGAATGTACGACAATACACCAGACGGTGGACTGTACTGTTTCCAGAAGAAGAAGAAGAAGGAGAATGAAAACAAATACTACTGTCCCTCTTCATATGCCTGGCTATCTCCCCCCCCCCCTTCAGACACTCTTTCACTCTTCCTCTCTCTCTCTCTCTCTTCCGTTCTCTCTTCTTCTTTTTTCTATATATATAGTATTAAGTATTGCTGTCTATCACGGTGGTAAGGTATTTTCAACATTATTTGCACCATGTATATAATGCAGTCTTTTACATTTTATCAATATTTATTTTAATGAAAACGACAAACCAACTCCCGTACTCGATCAAATGTAACATACAGAAATAAGGGGCCGTAATGTTAAGGTTTGTCGTCGAAGGGAACATTACTGAACCATGTGAATGTTTGCAACATAGGATTTGACAGTGGAGCTAAACCCTATTGAATGTCAGCAAGATTGGTTGAACACATACGAGTGCGATGACATGCTTCTTGGCAGTATATCACCAATTACACTAATCAATAGTTGGCAGGAGGAAACGGCCCCTTGGCATGAATATCTTGTTCCATATTTACAGGATGTCGTCCCACAGTAGATGGTGGTGGTAATCGCACGTATAGAGAGCTTCATGATACCGCAAGCTAGACATCACATCGGCACATGAATTAAGTGAGTCATTTTACACCAGATACGTCGGCTTTCAACAATTCATGTATTTTGAGTTCATTAATTTTAAAAAAGTTGCTGACGTTGTCGATGTTGATGTTAACGAAGACGGTGGTGTTGGTGATAATGATGATGATGATAATGGTGATGATGATGAAGAAAATATTGATGATGATGATGATGATGATGAGGGTGGTGGTGGTGACGGTGATGATGATGACGAGGAGGAATCTCATGATAATGATTATAGTGGTTATGGTGGTGGTGATTATGGTTATAATGGTAATGGTGTTGGTTAAAATGTGTTGATAGTGACAATGGAAGTGGTGGTGATGATGAGGATGATAATGACGACATTGGTGAAGATGTTGATGACAACGACGGCGTCCTGGCAATGGTTTTCACTGACAACTATTAAAATCTCTGTTCGAGGGAGTGTTTTACGAATCGTATTCAAGATGGTTTTAACTGACAACTGGTATTATCAACTGAAATCACTGTACCTCATTGGAAGAGACCGTATACGTGACTGGAAATCGTTGACAAGCCGTTTAGTGAAACGTTTCCCTGGACATGCAGAGTGAATGCTGAACCCGGTGTGCACTTCTAATTAGGTTGATGTCAGGTTCTGACCAAAGGCAGCGACGACAGGCTGCCTTTCATATCGATCTGATGGGACAGTCACACCAATGAGACCGACTCCAAATCGACCAATGGTATGTTCTTGGTAACAACGTGATAGCTTTGATCGGTCTGGAGTCGGTTACACCGGTGTCCCTGTAAATGCAGCATTAAGGAGCCATTTATTACATTTACCACGTAGAACAAGTGGTAATGCCGATTTGGAGGGATTCACGGACCGTGCTACCGTCACATATGGCATACAACTACATCGAGGAAGTCACAGGGACCCGATTTTATACATAAGCATCTCATGTCATAATTACATCAACTTAACATGATTACAGCAACTAATGGTACATTGATGGTAGCTATACAATGGAAACGTTCAGGGTGAATATAGTGTCGACCATTTTGCCAACCCATCAGACGAGATGCTATGTTGTCCTCTATACTTCGTGCATAATCATCACAAGCATAGCGTGAGCCCATAAGTATATTAGAGGGCATCACACCATGGGGGTGGGGGCATCGGGGTCCAACTTCTTTTCGTGAGATTGTAGGTAACAGGGAATCGACAGTGAACAAGTGAAAGGATTCTGGGAGAATTGTGGCCTCTTATTTTCACATCCCACCCACACACTCACCCACTCTCCCAAACATTCAAACACACCCGCACACATCCACCCACACCCACACACACCTTGTCCTCCTTTCCGCGTTTCCCAACTTCAGCTATTTGGCTTGTACTATACTTCCTCAAAGGGGCAGGAGGGCATTGGGTAATTCACATATAGGGATATATTACCACTATGCATGTTACAAATGGAGCTATGTCGCAATACCTAGGCTGTGACAGTATGCTACATCCTTATTTCCATATGCTGAAATACATAAATGCGAGAAGAAACTTGTGTTGCTTTCAATTGAGAGTGTGAATAAAAGGGAAGACACGACCGAAGTCCCACTAATCGCAAATTATGATGTAAATTGACTATTATGTATTCTGCGAGCGTTCAGAGGCTCACCGTGGCGGATGGCGTGGAAGAGCACGCGAGGCAGAAGACGAAGGGGGAACTATCAAGCAGACGAGAAAGAGAGTGACGGATGGTGGCAAGGAGATGGAGAAGGGTATTGGTCGAATATAAGATGCAGAGAAAGGGTACAACGTGTATGGGGGTGGTGTGGGTTCGAGTGTGAGATAGAGATGGAGAGAGACACACAAACATCACAGCAGAGAAAAGGAAAAGGAAATAGAAACATAGAAAGAGAGACAAATACATAGAGACTGAAAGAGATACAAAGAAAGAGAGGGTGAGAGGGAGAGGGGTGGGGTGGGGGGGGGACAGAGGTTACAATAAGAACAACCAGAAATACCCCAATTGAGATACGCAATAAGCACTTTAGGTCCAATATTTTAATGCACCCTCTTAGACCTGCACTGTACTCTTGCTCTACAAATATGAAAGCAAGTGAGTAAGCAACTCTGGCAGACGAGTAAACTTGAAAGAACGATGTGATGCTTTCAACGGTGTTAGCATTTTAGCATCATCCTACTTTTCGATGGGGAAAGGCCGTAGAATTCGGCGCCTTACTCCCTCTCCTAATGTGTTGATTTATCATAGGGTAATATAAGAATGATAAGGGGGTCCTTTGCTTTCGCTGAGGGGGAAAGCAAACAAGTGGAGACCGCAACAGATCTTGTAAAGTAGGGTCCATTTTTCCTTCATAATGTAACGTGTCTTTTCGCTAAGTCTCGTGTAGATTTTGAAGACATAACGACACAAGGGTGTAGGTCACATAGTCCTCTATCCATTTCGCTGAACAAATACCATATGTGTATTAAAGGTGGGGCAGGATTGGGACATATATCTGACTATATATGCTATGGCTGTCAAAACTAGGGTGTGTTAGAGGATTTTAGAATATTCTGCAGCTGTCAAATTAGAGTTCTTGTTTGAAGACTAAGGAACGACTCATCCCTTTATCAGTGCCAACCCTCGAGAGTGGTTGCCAATTAAAAGGCGGCTGAAAATACTGCGATTTGTTCAGTGAAAGGTCGTCCCAGTTGCCAGTTGTCAGTGACAGTAAAAACTAGACAAGTATTCACAGCGACCAATGCGATTTGCAGAAAAAAATATCGTATCTTACTGACCTCCTTTTTCACAAAGAAGACAAACAGTAATTAATCCCAACAATTCCAAATAAAAAAGATGAATTTTCATTTCATAGTTAATCTTAAATACAGAACTAGAATACCTTACTCTCCTTGTATCGTTTACACGAACGCCGATGATTATGAGTGGGAGGCTTTGGGATGCGCTCCATATATACCTGCTCCTCAACGAAAAGCTAGCTGACAACTAAAGATAACGACGACATTTTTGCCTGTGGCGTGGAGTATCGATATCGTGCATGATACGTAGTATCGTTGATGAATTTGTCGTCTGCCAGCGTGTTCTTGGTATGATCTGAGAGCATCCCATGCTTTATCTTGATTCTCTGCTTGCCTCTTACCGAATCGCCCAGTGATTAACGCAAATCAGTGCCCCCAAAGGTTATACCTAGTCTGATCCAGTTCATTGATATTCTACTCCCTTGAGTATGTTTTGTCGGATTAATTTCCGGTCTTATGTGGTTGTGATGGGGAGGATGGGGATGAAGATGGTAGTGGTGGTGATGATGGAGATGGCAAAGATTGTGGTGGATTATTATGGTGACAATGTGCTGCATGGTGGTAATGATGGTGGTGTTATGACGATGGCTGGCAGTGGTGGTGATTACGGCAGAGGTGCTGGCATGGATAGGGATACAAGGTTGAAATGGTGGTACTAATGATAATGCTTATTTGTACTATATTAATGGTGGAATGATGCAGATGATGGTTCACAAGGAACCTAATTTTTTATAATGGATTATTTATGTAATGGACGAGGAATCAGTAAAAAAAAACATATTGACGATATTAAGATATACATCGGATCACGAATAGGAAAGATACGGTTGTTTAAAAATATCAATATTTGTTCCTTTACAGTCGTGTGACCATGGTGATGAAGGATGGGAACTACCACAGGACCATTTTGACCATTTCATGTAGCCGACCCTAGTTAATGTTATTAATCAATACCTTAATATCTTATGCCTTCGGACTAAATGTAATCATATTCATGTCACTTGTTCATTTAAAAGGCGTAATATCTACACGGTATTAAAGACAATTATAGAATCCTTTATTAATTAAACATGCTCAAGAATATTCAAACTTGTACGTCCCACTGGATATTACCTTATCACTGCAAAATAATTACCTACAAACTATTGTGCTCAACCAAAAATTCGACTTTCGAAAATGGGGTTTTATTTTCTATAGGCAATAAAACACACACAATCATTCCCAATACATTCCGATATACATCTCTATTGCATAAAAACCAGAAAATACAATTACGTCATTAAAATTGGTCTCAAACAAGTCCTCTCTCTAAAAAAAACGGCCGAATTTAGTAAAATAGAATACGATGCTTGACGAATACTAGAAGAATACAAGATTAGATTTCTAATCTAGAAATGAGTAACACTCAGACTCTATGCCGACATCCTTACGGTCACGTGAACAACATCTTGAGAGATTGACCGATTTGATGAAGAGGCTCTTACAAGATAGATGGGGATAGCCGAAATAACAGTTAAAGTACTCCTTCTGATAAACGAAATACCACTTCAACAAGAACTGTTTGTCTTCACATCGATTGAGAGCATTCTAAAATAATACTCTTAACCATTGCCCCACCTGTATCTGTGCATAAACTACTCCTACTTGGGATTCCATATCAATCAACCTATACCAGGAAAGGCTTCTTGAATTTACGAGAAAGATAATATAATGGCTGGGTGACTTTGTCGTGGTATAGTGGTTTGATAACGCACTCAGGAATGCTATACATAGCTAAGTTTATCACTCTGTATCCAAGAAAGTAGAATAAACCTTGAAATCAATCGAATGACAGTTTTCAGATCGTAGAGTATAAGCAGACGGGTCTAACTGAAACTAATAGTTGATTCCATGTTAAAGTGTTCGATCACGATAAACCTTTAGCAATTGGCGCGGTTAGCTTGAATTAAAAGGGCTGACATCATTGTGAAAATGTTATTCAAATCATAATTTATTTTAGGAAAACATTTGAGCATCGACGAAGAGCTATATCAAAATCGACCTAACATGGGGAGGGGAAGACTTTTTGGCTAGAGGTGTAATTTTGATGGGGCTGATCCACGTGGAATGATGGGGTTACCCTGGTTAAAACAAAACGAAATAAATAAATTACAAGTTATCGAAATTCAGCTCTGGTTTGAAATCAATTGATAATTGATATTGAAAATCATGGCATATACAAGATAATCAGAATTTAAACGATAGTGCTAAAATATTTTGAAGTTAACATTTCTTGAAACTGTCTGTTCTGTTATGGTTGCCAGGTTTGTACCTTAAACACCACTTAAATAATGATACCAAGCACAGGTAAAGTGCCACTCTCAAGAATACAGATAACGATAAAACCTAGAGTGGGCTTTTTCAAATTATCTTCAAACCAAACCAGGATAGGATTTCAATATATTTTCGACATTGACGAAGGGTAATCCACATCAGACACTTCTGATCCTGTCTGAAACTCTCTCCACTCTTCTCCAAAATTTAAATTGCTCAGTGACCTCTGAAGATTCCCTTCAATCGTGCCAATTTGACGGGATTGATAAAAAAGATGGCTTCTTAGAGGATAAACTCCAGAGATACAGCTATCCAGTAAATCTAACTCTCTTATAAATTATAAATCTCACTTCGCTACACTAAGTGCCATTTCTATTACTTTCGTTAGGGTTAAGTCGAGTGACCTCATCAAATTTTCTGAAAGAATGAAACGGGTACTGGCGACAAAATAATGGGCCAAGGCGAGGGTATTGATATGAACCTTTGGTGGCAAATCTATTAATTGAAATAGCTTGAAAACGTAAATAGGTGGACAGACTATAAACATGAAAACATGCAAAATAAGAGAGTAATAAATGTCTCCCCGTATTCTAAACAAAAACTAAATGTTAATATGAGAAAGCCAAATAAAATTCAGATCAGGGATAAATGGCCAAGATTTTATACTGGTTAAAACATAAACAGTGTTATCAAATTAAATCAAGTCTTATAGCACTATGCATTCTAATTGCACATGTTTTGATTTTATGATTGTGTATACAATTATGAAATTCGTTAGAAATATCAAAATGATTAAACATTAAACAATTTTATACTGTTAAGGTTTTGAAAAAAAAAACATTGTTCATCTCATTCCTGGTTACTAAAGAATTGATACTCGCAGACAACCCTGATTCTGTCAGTACATGATTCAACCTCATATTCATCACATCCAAGTTTACAGACAATATGTTGGAGGTATATATCTATGGTATCAATGATTTATAATCCCGAGTACAGACGAGCAGCTCCCATAAAAGGGGTATGTCGGACATGCTTACATGAATCTTGCAGTGGAGTACGGAGGCAAATATTTTGCCCCAGAATAAAGGTCTTAGCTTATATTTGAATGACTCCTGTCACAAATCTAGGCTAGCAACTCACATCGCAGCACTAACGTGTAGTCGCTTTTCAGAACCTTGCACCTGAACTGCAGATGCTTTTTTTTTCAAACTATAGGCTCCTGCGCAAATAATGTGAAAATGATGGAACAAACTATATTACCAATTAAATCATCTTATGTAATTGTATCGCCTGGCGTGCCTGAATGTTCTTTCACGCGTTTCAATCGCGCGCGTTGACAAAGCGTGGTTCGTTATGCTAAAAATATGGTAAATGAAACAAACTTTTACATTACATATTAAACAGCTGAATACACTCCTGATAAATAATTATATTATTCAGTCTCATATATTTTTGATTCGCGCATGTTCATGATAACCATTGTTATGAATCTATAATTCAAAGATTTAAACTGGTTAAACTTGAGAGGGTAGCAAAGGCATCACACCACTTTGTGCTTTATGTGAAGAATTACAATTTATCACGTGATATTATTCTTAACTTTACTGGTGATATATTGATAGGTATGGGATCGTTCTTGTGTCGTCAGTAAGTGCATATGGTGTTCATATTGGTAGACTTTGATGTTCCATCCAGAAGGCCTATACCTAATATGGAAATGCTATTAAACTTGAGATTACATATACTTTTCTTGTGGATTTTCTCTTTTCTCTCCTTCTTTTTTTTCCTCTCTCTATCCCCTCCTCACCATCCTCTCTCTCTCTCTCTCTCTGCATTCCTGTATGTCCGTCTCCCCCTCTCTTTTCCTACCTACCTCTCTTCTCATTAATCATGTTAATGGCCTCTCTTCCTCTTAACCTCTTAAAGAATAATCATCTACTTTTTATAGCGACTGAAAGCACATAAAATGTGTCTTTACCACTTTACAATTAATTGCAGATACCTTCACATCATTTAGGGACCTTGCATCCATAACAGTATTAGTGGGCTAACTACGACTGTATCAAATCAAGAATGCTTATGCCACTGAATTATTAGGTTAACGGTCATCCATATCCTTGACACCATTTTGTCAAATTCCTGATGTCTGCCGGTATAGACTAGACCTGTCTGAGAGGATCTCCCCCACACATCGCATCAATACACGTTCAAGGTCAGTGATATCCAATATGGTTAGGTCTCATCGCGTCCCCACTTTCCGTTAAATCCGGTTGCTCCGTCCCATACCTTCCACATAGTGCGTTCTGTGTATGGAACACATAGGAAGAGCAAAGGATTAAGTGCGCCGCATTGTAAGGTGTGCACCAGACTTATTTTCAGCATCAATGCAAACGGTCCTATTCAAATCTTCTCACTATCCAAAGCTGTTGAACTTGGATAAAGTGGCTTGGATAGATGCAACAATGTGGAAGAGCGTGAAATCACGGATTGGCAAGCAGCTATTTTTTTAGAAGGTACGAATTAAGGTAAAAGGAACAAGTCTTCTCGCATCGGTAAAACCCCATGCTCCAGAAGAGGCGCCAGTTTGATGACGTAAGGCTATTATTATCACTTATTATTTCAATTGTTGTAAAAAATATAGAAACACTAAATATTATTATTACTTATTTAATATGCTATCTTAGATACATATTGCATCATATCGGATAAATCTTAGGTAGATATTAACATACTATTCTTGAAAATAATTTTCTAATCTTCACCCCGAGGACAAACGCATTTGTTTAGCATGCTTTTTACAAGTGTTAAAAGAGAAAGTAGCATTATAAGTACTTTCTCTCTATCATGGTTGCTCTCAAAATTTAGATTAAATATTTTTGTCCATATACAGGACCAGATAATTACCTGACTTCAAAGAGTCTATACCCTCATATCAAAATATAAAACCTTTTGATCCAAGCTTCTCTACCTCACAAGTTGCAAGGAAGAAGAAAGTGAAGGGAGCATGGTTTATAAGGCTTACGACATATGCCGCTGCCATCAGTTAGAGGTCTAGTATACATTAATTTGTCAGCACATGGATTTCTAAACGAGTAGATGGATGGGACCGACGTATTCTAACATACCTACGCACGAGCACAGGACTGCCAAAAATGCAGACAACTTTAATGTTATGTCAACGAAGTCTACTTAAGAAGCAGTCTCATATAGCTACGTTGAGAGGGATATATGGGACATCCCCATTCTGTGCACAGTAATATATACGTTATAGAAGGGATACAATCGTGATTTTTTTTTTCTTGTACTTATCTTTATTTTTTGTTTTTGCCGTTTTCTAAGCGCCTTGAGCCTTAAATCAAAATGAAAAAAAAAACGCTATATAAATCTTATGTTTTATAATTATTATTACTATCATCATCATTATTGTTATTATTATTATTACTACTTCTACTAATTAATGATAACTTTTGTGTACGTGCTTTGTCGTAGACGTCCATTAATGTGAAACCCATGCAATGTGGGCTTTCAAGTCGAGAAGGCGGCTCTTATCAACTTTAATGAGAAGCATTTCGGGAGAAAATTCTTTCATGCAGCTGATCCGGTGGGCTTTTCATGAAGCTGTTCGTAAGGGAAGAACGACTTTAGAAACGACTGGTGATCCTTTCTTGTGGTAAATAATGTAAAATGCAGACAACTTTAATGTTATTGGTGATGGTTTAGCGCGTAAGAAAGGTTCACCAGTCGTTCTTAAAGTGGCTTTTACCTTACGAACAGCTTTATGAAACGGTCCAAGAGTTGAATTACGCCATTTTGTAAGACGTGAAGGCGAAGGAAGGTGTGTGTGTATGTGGGGGGGGGGGGGATACATACACTGGAAATGATAGGAGGTTGTGTAAATGAGAGGGGAAGGATAAATGAGAAATTGAACAGTTGTAGGAGGGTACATGGAAAGATGGACATAGCCATCATCAATGATACAGGGAAAAAAGGAAAATAAAAGAGAGTGGTAGATAGATATTAGAAGTATAATAGGAGGAAGAGAGCGAGAGAAGGGGTGTACGAGGAAGAGAATAAAAAGGGTGTGTGTGGAGTGCATATGGGGAAGACTGTGTGTGGGTAAGTGCGTATGTGTGTGTGTGCGCGCGCGTGACAGAGAAGTAGAGGAGTTGGTAGTTGAAGACACATTCTGATTGAATGTGTTATATTTGCGTGTGTTGTGTGTGAATGTGGGTATGCACGCGTGTGTGTGTGTGTGTGATATAATGACAGAAAGAGGGGTGATACACAAAAAAAAAGGAAGGAGAGAAATAAAGAGAGAAGAGAGGAAGAAACGTTGCTCAGAGGTGATTTTACAAGGATTCTGCAATGATGCTCTTGAAAGCAGCCTGCTGAACTCGAAAAAGAGTGCCGCAAGAAATACTTCAGGTGCTTATAACAGTAAATCTGCAACGGTCCTCTTTTATACCGCGCACAGCGTGCACAGTACTATAAAACGTAAATGGCATTAAAAAAAGGTTGAGAGCAGCCTTGGTGATATTCATAAGTAAATAACGAATTATTTCAACCCACCTCGCGCATTGCAACGTCAATACAACAATATTGATATTATATCAATCTTTCTTGCAAAGCTGCCTGATAAGGCTATATGTCTGGCTCCTCTGGCCGCCACCATGAGCAAAATTTACTATAGAAAAAGTATTAAAAGTCAGAAATGTTGAAAACTCCTTAAAACAGACTAGACATTATAGTTCATCATAATTATTACATCATTAGAAATAATGCTTAACTTTGAATCATATCTGAGACAATAACTGTATTGAGAATTTGGGCCTATAGCCTTTCGTCTACTTTGCAAAACTGTCTTAAATCATATCAAAGCATTAACTTGTATGGCGACCTTAAACAAACCAACGTAATGTCGTATAAAGGGCAAATGTTATTTTCTAAAGCACGACTCTATGGACTTATAAACAGATCCATGGATCTACCGTCAGTCTCGCTAACTTGCTTCTGTCAGCTTATTTACATGCAATCACCTCTAAAAAGCAACGCAAATATCTAGTTTGAAAGCAATTTCCGGTGCATAGAAGAACACACGAATGAGCTTTAGATTCGGTAGTCCAAGATATCGAAGCATCAGCATTGCACGAAGCCATCGAAAACAACACTAATGCTAACCACGCTCACATCAACTTTAGAACTGGATAAGAGTGCATTCCACAAGTACAACACCGTTTAGGATAAACGATGGTTGATCCATTGTCTTCCTCTTTTCCAATGTCGAGTAGTTTACGAATGTCTGTCTCGGTGGAATACCCTTCACTCACCTTCAATTTAAAGACTTTTGTGATAAATGGCATATTCTCCCCGCCATACATCTCATTCAATTTGGGTCAGATACTGGCGCCAAATCCATGTGCCGTTTATCCATCAGACATGCTCGCTTTGTCACCTACTTTTGAAGAACAGACTATTTTCACAGGAGATAGTCTTTGTATGCAAATCATGGAGATCATTTTATTGACATTTATCGTTTGATATTTTGTCAGATCTGACAATTTTCCCAGATTCTAATTGGCTTCGAAACTCGGGTGACTGACTTTTACTATGGCAACATTCGGATAAAACAGACTCTATCGGGAAAACTGTCCTAAAGTCAAATGAAAGTCTCTCCTGACCCCCCCCCCCCGCATCCTGGGGGTCCATTGAGCCGAAACAAGTGCATAAACATGATATCTTTATCTCATTTTATTTTTCTCTCTCACCATCTCTCGTTCTTTCCTGTTATCTGTCTTTATTTCTCTGTCTCTAAATCAGTCAACCCATCCCCCTCCCTTGTTCAATTTGTATCCTCCCTTCCCTACTTCTATTAAAAAAAAGAGATTGTCGGAGTACTTTTGGCCCATTCAATGAAGTTGTTCCTTATTTCAATCAATCACGAACGCTACCCGGGGAATCGAGTCAAGTTGAGTGAATTAAGATCTAATATGTATCTATATCATATTGACTTTATACATAACGCTCTGTCGATCTGATAGTTTAAGGATGCACGTATGTTCGAAATGGAATTGAATCTCGAATTTCCTCTCGCTCTGATCAAATTAGTGTTTCTTTCCGGTTTAACTTCATCAAATCTCGGTGGGATGCAGACTATCAAATTGAATTTGTTATGAACTTGGACAATTTCAGGAACCATTATGATTTCTCCTTTTAAGTTTCAGACGAGAATAAAGCAATATTTTGTTTAAAAAGCAAGTTTCGTCTTGATCACCCTGTTGATCATCGCGAATCTTCACCGTGTACCCCTCACATAGTTTACCCGCACAAAAAAGAAAACAAGTTGTATTCTGCACAGGTCGACAGCAGCATAGAGCAATTTGCAAAACTTATTCATAAATATTATCAGATTTATTAAACTCTTGAGCATTTAGTTTAACAATAAAATTAATAATCTTTTACCAAATTGATGTGTTGGTTATGATGTTCATCTCGGTCTGTCGGTCATAATGTATTACCATGAATCTGATGATAACCACTAATTCTGGTATATTGTCGACTATTTTCCTAAATCAAGTAAAATGGTTTTTTCCATCATTCAAATATGTGACATTATTAAATTGTCGATTTACTCACACATCTGTTAATGTTATCTGGCTATGAAGAGTTGCATATACATATTTAATTATCTAAATATCTTGGCTACTGTATTATGAACACCGTATGCATCAAAACTAATGCTGATAAATACAACAATCATCGTTTTAAAGAATAGGACAGAAGATGACCAAAAGGTCATATAACAAGGCTATAAAACAAAATATTTCTCTCATCAGTTACTTTTTTTTCGTAAAATGCACCAAAATTGTATTTATTCTTAAAATTCTTTATATCATTACGACCCAGTGTTTTTTTTTTTTTTGTAATGAAACTAAGTTTATTTAGGGGCTTGCCTTTTGTACAAGCTTTGCTTTTTTCGGCAAGACCCTCCGTTTTACTTTAAAATACAATTGTCATACTATGTAATGTTATTTACTGAATTGTGTTCCTTAAATCTAAGATTATGTTATATATATTTTATTACGTCTTGCATTATTTTCGACCTTGTTTTGTTATACTTATCATGCTTATGTTGTGAAACGGAAATCAATAAATCAAATCAAATCAAGTCAAATCAAAAAGGGGTATTTACAAAGAGTGGACATGGATACAGTTTCAAAAGATTTCACAATTGCATAAAACACAATCGCGGAATGTAAAAAATATAAAGCTTTTATTTACTTTTCTCTTCCTTGGTCACATTTTGCTGAAGACGATGTTATTAATCATACTCATGCTATTTAAAATAAAAACAATCTTACCGTTGAACTTTATTTTTGTTCGCTCTCCAAATCTAGAAAAATAAACCAACAGTCAAATAGCTGGGTGCATCATTACAACCACCGTAGCCACAGTGACCATCTAAGATGACACCAGCTGTAGAGTGTTCTTCTTTTCCAAATCAGAAGTCTCTCTTTTTTTACGGATGAAATGAATGCAAATCTAATGACAAGCTTCCTTCGTCCAGTATCCGAGGATTTGATTTTCGACAATCGGTACCTCGCGAAAACACACCCAAATATCGAAATTTATTTGAATTCTGACGCTACGTCTCTCGATTCACAAGAAAGCAACAGCTTCACATCTACGTACGCAGTGAAAGGGTAGAATGGGAGGTCGAGATGAAGGGAGGCGAGTATATTGGGAAGGAATAACGGCCCCCCTCTTGCTATCTCTCTCATTCGAATTCCAGACGCTCCGGAGAGGGATGATGTGCGCAATTATCCCGTGCCGACAGGCTTAGTATCTGCAGAGAATGAGAGAAAGTCGGTCTAAGCCAAGCAGATAGCTGGAAACACCATCCGTTATGGGACTCTAACTAGAATGCTGTGTGGGTGAGTGACTGTGTATGGGAGTGAGCAGTGCATGGATGCCGAGTATTATTTGGCGGGCTACTGGAAAGCCACGTGCTCATCGAATCAACCGTCTGAACAAACTGCTAAGAATGCCTCCGGCGACTTTCCATTTTTTTTACGAGTTGGAAAACTGCAATGCTTTCCTCCCCATCAGACTTAGTGCATGCAGGATGCTAAAGAAGACCACCAAGCCCCCTCGCATGTCAATTTGGACTGCGCCCTGTCCAGAGATAGAGACTCTAAGGGGGAGTGTTTTATTACAAGACAGATACCGTAAGAGTTGTGCTTCTTAGCCAATCAAATCCAAGTAAAGTTATCAGTTCCGACAACTTGTAGGACAAACTTGTTTTATGAAACACTCTCCACACTAAACCTTGCATGAACCATTTCTTGTCGAGATCGCGTGGGTTTTTTTTTCTTCAATAATTTAAATATGTTGGATGCTTGTTATAGAAATGGTACCAAATCCTCTCATATTCCTGTATTGTCTCCTAAATGAGGTTGTTTGACGGGAAATCAATTAGACTTCATACTGTCACAGATTTTAATATGCTAACATTCTATCTGTCACAGTCGTCAAATTTGACCGAATTCGATCTGTCAATTTTCTCTGTACTTTACATCGTCAGTTTCTTGTCGGCTTTTGATTTAATTTTCATTTTCACTGCTCACGGATTCTTATTTTCAACGTTTTTTTGTAATTCATATCTTGCGTATTTTTAATTTAATAGATATAACATGATGATTAGAAAGAAAAAAAAAACAACATTATATTCTTTGAATATCAACGTTAAGATTTAAAAAAATGTCTTTAGATTGAAAGGTTGCCACGTTTTCTTTTTAATAATAATAATAATAATATAGAGTATTTCTAAAGCGCCAAATCCACATTGATTATGTGCTCAAGGCGCTGAAATATACTTGGTATATTATTATTACCCCGGCTGTAGCTGAGCGGCCATATAGGCGCTAAGGAATTAAAGGAATAAATCCTACCGGGTACCCATTCACCTCACCTGGGTCGAGTGCAGCACAGTGTGGATAAATTTCTTGCTGAAGGAAATTACGCCATGGCTGGGATTCGAACCCACGATCCTCTGTTTCAAAGTCCAAAGACTAATCCACTGGGCCACAACGCTCCACGTTTTTAATCAAATGGCACTCGAGGTGAATCCGGTGTATTTCTATAGGTATTTCAATAAAGGGTAGGGGCAAGACTTTCTAATTGTCGTGTCATTTTATCTCAGATGAATAAAATGAGATTGGATTGTCGGAGTTGTTGTGGGTAGTATAGTAGTTGTATAGTAGTAGTAGTAGTAGTAGTAGTAGTAGAAGTAGTCGTAGTGGAAGTAGCAGCAGTAGAAGTAGTAGTAGTAGTAGTAGTAGTAGTAGTAGTAGTAGTAGTAGTAGTAGTAGTAGTAGTAGTAGTAATTGTAGTAGTAGTAGTAGTAGTAGTAGTAGTAGTAGTAGTAGTAGTAGTAGCAGCAGCAGCAGCAGCAGTAGTAGTACTTATTTCTTTATTCATAATCATGATGACATACAAAACAAGGCAGTGTAAAAATATATTTACAGTAAAATATACAACGATATACAAACAAAATGTCAAAATGATATTGATATTAACATTGTAATAACAGTTAAAAGTTATGTTATGCATGGCCCGCTAGAAATCAGCTAAATGCAGAACTGGCTACCATGATGGTTAAATAAGAGATATTATCATAATCATTAAACAAAGTATTAAAGATTTATACAGCGTTTATCCCTTTTCTTTCTCCCCCCCCCCTACTTGAAACAAAGTCATATGTAGCGATCAGCCCATATCCCCCTAAGTGACGCCCCCTCTGATTTGCACCATTTACCACGCACCTATACTTTTTATCAGGTTTATTACCCCTTAATTTACATCATTTTTTAATTAATCTCTTCAACTTATCTTCCTCATCTCTTTCTTCCCCCTAAACTGTTATCACTAAATAAAAGCATTTCTTATGTCATTTCATTCTTCATGTTCTTGTGTTAAAACTCTAAAACAATGTTGTAACTCCATTACATCTCCTTTTATCTTACCTTTTAGTCCTCGTACAATAAGGAAATGTAATACTTTCTTGATAAATAAACAGGTTAAATATTTACATGTTCAATTACATTGCAGGAACACGGTACATTCGCATCATGAATATTCTTTGATCATGTTGATGTAGCAGATGTAGACTGAGATTAACCTTGCCTCCGTCAGGACGAGTTTCTAGAGTATCTCATCTGTGTCACCTCCTTCGTATTCAGCTAACTCCCAATTGTAACATGCAATTAATATTATTCATTTTCTTTTAAGGTTTCATAATGGCCTGCTCCGGACTGTAAAGTGCTTGCTGAATAACGGTCTTAGAGTCTGACAATACCTTTTACACGATGCATCCCTAATCATACACCTTTCCCCAATCCTTCGATGACATGCTATATTCCTGCAGTATCAGAAAGCTTACCGCTATCATAGTCAACGTAAGCGCGTGCATGCAGGGCCAAATAATGAACGATGACCTAGTGTGGTATATTTAGGTCCTCTATGCGCAAGAATGTGTGCATTGTTTGTTTTATACTACCCCCTCCCCCATGTTAATGAGTTGCCCCGATTGCTATATTTGCTCTAAACTCTAGATAGTTCTTGATAATTCCAGACCTCGCACTATAGTGCAGGATAGTGCATTTGGTATGACGTCAGAGTGCAGGATAGTGCATTTTGGATGCCTTAGTGCAATTCGCTGAATATCATGTGATCCGATTTGGACCAATCAGATAACAGAACATTCTTGGGAGTTGTATAATTTGGTCTGTTTTGCCATTCCAAACCGGAAAAAATATAAGTGAATGTGAATGTTAATACTATCATGATAATACCACAGTATGAGCTCATACAATGTCACTTAAGGAAGATAATTAAACTATGATGGTTTGACCATGCAGACACCCTAGCATTATGTAGAATGTGGGGAAAGAAGTTTATAACATGCAGTTAATTTATATGTTAGAATAAAAATCTTCCAACATGAATGAACAAATTGAAAACACACTTTACGGACATAGTGCCACACATCCGATGCTTGTTTTGCCTTAAAGACGAGCAGCTACCAGCTTGAAGCTTAATTCAATAACTTCGGGGCGTTATGCAGCTGAACAAGAAAACCCCATGATTGATCCATTTTCTTGATTTGAAACACTCTTTAAAGATTTTGACAAGCCTGATGATGACGAGACAGAGTGGGTGTGTGCGAGTGAGAGAGAGAGAGAGAGAGAAAATGGGAAAGAGAGAGAGGGGGCGGTGGGATGGAACGGGAGTGGGGTGGTGCTTATTTCGTCTTTTAGTAGCCATACGTTTGTCGTTGCCCTTTGCTTTGTGATATTTATGGTGTGATAATTATAGATGAGGTGTAACTTATAGCTGGTGATTGCCCTTTCTAAAACTCGTTAAAAAAACATGGGGCCTCCTCATTGATATCTGGGAATAATCGATCGGCTCTTGATTTTGTTACTTTCTTCCTAATTGTAGCCCTCTTCTTGATTGATTGCTTGAATTTATTCTAACTTCTTCAACATGTTCATTTTTCTTCATTTTAAACAAATAGGAACAAATCAGAATATGAATAACAGAAATGAAAAAAAGTGAACTCACTGGAAAGCATCGCTTGTTTATGTGAATCCCCTGAAATGAATAACTGATTAAATTTATCAAATACAAATAGAAATTAACAATGTTCAATGGAATTAAAAAAACACTAATGGGGTCAGGCTTAGTATCCTCATGCACTATACAAAAATTAATACAATCATGACAATGTAATCATACCCATGGTATGATTTCAGGCACTGTTCCTATCACCCCATTTGAAATGAAGAAAAAAAGGAGTAATTGGTCGTAAAAAAGAAGAATATATAAGATGATGTATTACAAAAAAGAGGAAAAGGGAAGAAGAATTCCTTCATAAAATTACATGGAATTTCACCTGCTCGTCAATGCAACTAAATTGCATGATGTCACCTTTTGTTAGTTCATTCAACATGTTCGAGGGGTGCAATTAACATTTTACGAGGAGCATGCTCAATTCCATGAAAGAGAGAAATTCAAAAGGAAAACACTTCATGTATATTTTATCATGTCAATATCCAATCTTAAAACCTCTTGCAACATAGCGAACATGCGTTCAGGGGGCATCCTCCATTGTTTTAACAGATACTCTTCTCCACGGTTATAAAAAACAGTGTCAATAAAAGATTTTCCTCGATTTTAATTAAATCTGAGTAAGCGTACAGCGCGGAGACTCGTCATTAATTAGAAGTAAAAACAACAGACCAAAAAGAAAGGGCGTCTTGAAAATGTGGGAGACTTTGATGGTAATTTGAATTTCAATTCTTTCCTCATTTTCTCTCGATTTGGACAGAATTGGGACACTGGGAGAAAGTCTTTCTGGAGGACATTGTCATGGGGTCGACATTTCTCATTTGGGCGCCTACCCTATGGGTTGATTTCATTAAAGTGCGTTCACATAACTACTACTGTAGAACGATGGAGGGATCTTGTCAAGAAGATTTTCCCCTTTTTTACTAAATATCGATGGGCTTGGTGCTGAGCTGCTTGCTTCTTACATATAAAAAGGTGCACAAAATTGCGTTGTCTAAAGCATCTAGACTTTTATTCGATATTGAAGTAACAAATATATATATATATATATATATATATCGGCCAGCGGGTACAATTAAACTTTTTTTTCTAAATGTACAACAAATTCATTTGATAGGTTGGTCGTCTTTAATCATAGATAATAGGCCCATATCAACCATAATCATTACAACCGAACTGATTTAATTCGTGATTATTATTTTCTTAATCTGTATTATCCCTATTGATAGGTTCATCCATTTATTAATTCATCCATTTATTCATTCAATCATTCGTTCATGTATTCCTTCATTCAAATATATTTTTCTTCCATTTTCACAAAATATTACTTTTCAATATAAATTATACAAAATCGTTTGTCATAAAAGAATATAAATATACATTATTTGTATTGCAAACTATTTATGTGGATATTTAATTCTACGAAAACAATATGAGGAGTGAAGTAGTTTATCCGTGATTATCACTCGAAAATTTTCTCTCAGTAGCTGATGTCTATTTGTTTCATGGAATGCTCCCCTTTTTTCGGGCTCCGGTGAATTTTATATCCCACAATTTTTACACTGTAAAAAAATAGCACATTGTTTAAGCATGTCACTCTAACAACAAGTTGTTTAAACTATGTTGTAATTGTTTAAACTTTTTAAACAACTTATTTAAAAAGTTTAAACAATAATTGTTAGAGTGATAGGCTTAAACAACGTGCTTAAAATTTTAAACAGCGTTTTTACAGTGTAGCAAAATTAAAATGGTGATACTTGATGTTGATACACAGAAAAGTAAGATATTATGGACACCAACAAACTTCGAAACAAAGAAAAAACTTAGGATAAAGACATGAAAAGAGGGGACAGACTCTTACTTGTGCACCCAACCTGGCAATGGAAACGTGAGGGGCATGCTAGTGGAGGAAACGTGAAAATTTTCAAGTCGAGATTCAATATACAGCTGTCCCTAGAAGAAAAGAGCGGAAAGACAAATATCCTGAGCGTGGAGTTTATTCATTCTCCTTATTTTATCTGTCTTATGTTTTTGATTAAGTATTCTGCCCCCTTGTCGTGTTTATTGGTGACGGGCCTCTATGCACACCTTGTCAATCAAGTGTAATGCTTGTCAATTTAGTCGTGTTTTTCATTCACGCTACCCTGCTATAGTTCACCATATGGACCCTAAAGTTCACGCAGCCAATATATCATTATTGGGCATAGATTGTTAGGTTTGAGCACTGTACGTATACATATGCCCCTCCAAACCTTGTCCAATTTTCATGATTTTGTCCCCAATGGCTCCTTTTACCCATTATGCCATACCAGTTACTCTATCGCTAGGGAAGACCTTACCTTACCGCTGTTCCTTCTCTTTGAAGAGGTTGGATGTCATGGTTTTCCATCTGTCTCTATCCAGTGCTATATTGCAGCATTCGTTTATCTTTCTGCCTGTCATCTCTTTAATATTTTCAAGCCAGCTTTTTCTTTTACGTCCCCTTCCTCTTTTGCCTTCAATTTTTCCCTCCATGATTTTCTTTGACAAAGATTCACGTCTTCTAGTATGGCCATAATATGAGAGTTTGTGTTCTTTTATTGATATCAATAGTTATTTCCGTGTGAAATCCATTAGTTTCAGGACATCATCGTTTGATTTCCTTTCCTTCCATGATATCCGGCACATTCTGAGATAGGACCACATTTCGAAGGCCTCTATTTTCTTTTCCATACATGAGTTTAATGTCCATGTCTCGCTGTCGTACATGAAGATGTGCCATACATAGCTTTTGATGAGACGTAATCGTGTGTTACTATTCCGGTTGGTAAGAAGTTTGATAAGTTTTGAGAAAGTGGTCTTTGCAAGGCAGATCCTTAGTCTAATTTCTTGTTCACATTTTCCATGCTCTGTTATTTGCTGACCCAGGTATGTAAAACGTTTGACTTGTTCCACCATCTTTCCCTCTATTACAATATCTGCTTTCGGTATTTCTGTTTGCCTTGAGATAACCATCGTTTTGTCTTCTTGATGTCTATTTTCAGGCCAAATTTATTCACTTTCATCTTTAATATAGGTTACGAGTGACTGTAGATCTTCTTTGCATTCAGCCAAAAGGACTGCATAGCGAAGGTTATTTACTCTAATCCCGCCTACCTTTAAACCTGGCATATTATCTATATCTTTGAAGATGAAGTCTGTGTAGGCGTTGAAAAGGGATGGAGATAATACACAGCCCTGTGTAACACCTCCCTGTATATTTACTTACCTTACCTTACCTTACCGCAAATACTGGAAGAATGCTGAATTAGCAGTCGAGCTTCCAGGTCTATCTTCTAATTTTGTCTGCTTCCTTCATGCTTCAAAAATTTTAAGGAGGCAGTGGGGCAAGTTGGTGAAAATTGACTTCTCATATCTAATTAAGAGTATAGTGGGAATCATAATGTTTATCTTTCCAGTGTCGGTCTAGCCTTATTTTGAAGGTGTCTACTGTGGGAGCTTCAACTACCTCAGCTGGGAGAGAGTTCCAATCATTGACTACTCGGTGACTAAAAGCTTGCCTTCTCACATTTGTTCTGCATCTTGGCTTTACAAGTTTGAACCTATGACCTCTTGTAGTACTGTCAGCTAGTTGAAAAAAGTGGTCTGGGTTAAGCCTGTCGACTTCATGAGTGATCTTGTACACTTGAAACATGTCACCTCTCTTTCTTCTGTACTCCAAGGATGGTAAGTTCAGGTGTTTAAGCCTTTCCTTGTATGGAAGATGTTTGATCCTGGAGATTACTTTTGTTGCTCTCTTCTGAACTCTCTCGACAGCCTTAGCATCAGCAATGTACTGTGGTGACCAGATGTCATTTCCATATTCCAGGAGTGGCCGCACTAACCCTTTAAATAGTTTGGGGATAGTGGTCGAATCAAGACACTGGAAAGTGCGTCTGATGCTGATCAGTACCCTGTTTGCCTTATTGACAGCATTTGACGCTTGCTTGTGGAATTTTAGATCGTCGTCAATGATGATCCCTAAATCCTTTTCTTCTCTAACTGCATTCAGTGCTGTACTCCCGATGTTGTAGTGCTCTCTTTGGTCACCTGATCCAAGATGCAGAACACTGCACTTGTCAGTGTTGAATTGAAGCTGCCACTTTGAGGACCAGTCCATCAGTGAGTGCAAACTTGCTTGGAAAAGTTCACATTGAATTGGAGAGGAGACAGAAGAAAAGGCCTTAGTGTCATCTGCATAGATCCTTACAGTGGATTCCATAACATTAGGAAGATCATTGATGTACAACACAAACAATGTCGGGCCGAGCACGCTACCCTTGGGCACCCCACTCTTTACCGTGCACCACTGAGATCTGGCATTGTTTACTACTACCCTCTGGGTTCGGCCACTGAGAAAAATCAGCAATCCAAGTTTTGAAGCTCCCTTGGATGTTGTATGCATCTAGTTTTGCCACAAGACGTTGATGGGGTACACTGTCAAAGGCCTTTCTAAAATCTAGGTAGACAACATCAACCTTTTCACCTTGATCCAGTATGGACGTCCAGTCCTCTAGTGTCTGGAGCAGCGGTGTAACAGTTGATCTTCCTGGGACAAATCCATGTTGGGAATCGCTGATAAGTTCATTCTCCATCAGATGATCGACGATCTTGTCTCTGATCAGCGACTCCATGATCTTACAAGGTACTGAAGTCAAACTTATTGGTCGATAATTAGTGGCTTCAGACTTGTTTCCCTTCTTGTGAACTGGAACAACGTGACTTGCTTTCCATGCTGAAGGAAGCTTGCCTTCTTTGAACGACTTAGTGTAGATGATGGCCAATGGTGTACACACTGAAGGTGCCGTTTCCCGTAAAATGCAAGGATGGATACCATCCGGTCCAGCACTCTTGAATTTGGAAAGCAGATCAAGTTTGCGATGTACATCCTCTGGGGTTATGTCAAGAGCAGATAAGCATGTAGCTGACTGTCTGCGTTCAAGCTGTGGGGTGGAAGAAGTGTCCTCTTCAGTAAATGTTGCCTCAAAGAAAGCATTCAAGATTTCGGCTTTCTCTTCATCTGTTGAAGTGAAAGTACCAGCTGTCTTTTTGAGATCAGGATGCCCCTTTCTGTTTTTTTTTAGATTATCAGATGCATATCTTCAGAATGCTTTTGGATCCGTCTTCACATTCTTCGCAAGCAGTGGCGTAACAGGCGGGGGGGCAGGGGGGGCAAGCTGCCACCCCTGGTGGAGCTCACCGGGAAAATAAAAAAAACGGGAAAAAGAAAAAAAGGGGGGGGGGGAAGAAAGGGAAAGGGAAAGGAAAGAAAAAAGGGGAAAGGAAAAGGAAAATTAAGAAAAAACATAAAAAAGGGAAAACGGAAAGATAACGGGAAAAGGAAGGACGTGCCCCTCCTCCAATCGGCTGGCCAAAAAAAAAAACGGGAAAAGGAGAAAAAGAGGGAGAAAGGAAGAGAAACGTAGTGGGGAAAGAAGAAATTCCTGTTCATTATAATGTTATAATTTGTTGTATTACATAAGAAGCATTTTTTCATAACTTTATGAAACATTATTTGCTCAGGGCCTATGTATTCATTGTTCCTGGTACTCGCACAGACTGATTGACGAGATATATAATGGTGTTGTACTAAAACCTCCCGTTTTCAAATCAATATACTGTACACCAAATGTATTTCCTCGCAATTCGAGTTATTACTGTTTTATGTAATGACATTCGCTTCTTTTTCATGACTACTTAAAGTGATTGCCCTGTTTTAAGGTCTTAATATAAATAATTTCCTGTCCGTGCTAACGTTCGCATTAGTTTATTGGTGAGGTGTCTGCTCTTCATTAATTCCTAAAATCAGTCTTTAAAATGTCAATTTTTCTGATCTCAATATCAAAAAATTTCAGCTCGTGCTTCGCGCTCATCATTTGGTTAGTGAAACAGGTACGGTCTTTGTGAATTCCTGTAAACAGGCCTTAAAATGCACCTCTTCAGGTCTGAATTTCCTAAATTATCAGCTCGCGCTTCGTGCTCGCATTATTTAATTAGTTAGATACATATCCGTTTAATGGCACTGCATGTCCTTAAAATGTCTCTATTAGGTCAGTATACCTTGCAACTGAGCGCGCTCCCTAAGTGACTCGAAATTTTTGCTGGTGCCCCCCCCCCCCCCCAATGCCGTGACTCACGGTACGCCACTGAGTGGGGGCTCTTTATCTGTAACCTTTAATGGGTTCTATAATGGGCCCCTATATGGACCCTTCCTGCATTAAGATTTACGTTGAAGCACTGGCGTACCGGGGGTTGGTTCCACAGCCAAGGGGAAATAAAAGAAAATAAAGGAGGCAGCGAAATTAGATGAATGAAACAAATATATATGACATGATATGTGCTATAATGATGTAAAAATCTATCACATAATTAGAAATTCATTTTAACAGGCCATTTCTTTTCTGGCTCGCTTCGCTCGCTGGCGAATTTCTACAAATGTTCCCACATTTGCTTTGGCGTGCCCCTCACAATATTTGGATGATTACGATACACAACTGCATTGAATTTATGTGTTGTGTGAAAGCTATATAAATATACACGCAATTTGATTAAAATAAGTGGCCATCTGTGAGGTCTAAAATGGCTTTGATATCAAAAGGTTCCGGGGCTCTGCCCTGGACCCCACCCATAAAGCACTGTTATATGGATGAGTTTGGACCATGGCCCCCAAAAGTTCTACAATCAAACGAAAAAATGAGGAAAGAAAGGAAAGTGTATTATATTTTTCTGAATATCACGTTAAAATCTATCTTCATGTTAGATTCTCATGAAAAGGTGATTTTTTATCTCGCTCGCTTCGCTCGCTCGGGACCTATATTAAGCTACTTCTTGCCACAAGCGCCATACTCGCCCCCTCGAGCATATAGAGCTTCGCCCTGATACTCACAATCATAACAAAAATCTTGTTCACCTTGGCGTACAAAAAAAGAGAGAAAAAAGGGAAAGAGAGGAGTGTGAAATATGATATCATCTTTTCAACATTATGTCAAAATCTATCACAAAATTGGATTTTTGCAATAAAAACGTCAACAATTTTTGCTCGCTCGCTTCGCTCGCTTTTATATATATCTATATATATTTGCCGATATGCCATATCGCCCCCTCAAAATTGTTGCCTTATGACGCCATTGCCTGTTCCATGATATGACCGGGAAATTTTTGGCTCTTGCCCCCCCCCCCCCCCTGGCCACCGACCCCTGTTACGCCGCTGTTCGCAAGGTCCTTTTCGAAGTTACTTCGCAGTTCTCTCGTGAGGCATTGAAGAGCCTTTGCTAGTCTCCTAGCTCTAGCAATGTCAGTTGGGTGTTTAGTGACTTGGGATTGTTGCCATGCACGATGCTTTTGTCCATGCAGTCTGAGTGCTTGATTGTTCATCCATCTATGCTTTTGCTTACGTCGCCGTGATTCTTCATAATGTCTGTCAAAATTGTATGGAAGAATGACCAGGACTGTTCAGTATCCATGTCCTTCATTGACTGTTCCCACTCAACTGTATCAAGCTCCTCACATATGTCATTGGTTCTGATAGTCCTGTCTCAAAACGTATCCTTGTTTTTTTTTCCAATACAAGTTCGCTATGACTGCTATATATCATTCCCATCAATTCCTATATTTATAAGAGTCTCAATTAATCTCTCGTGATTGACAGTGCCAAAAGCCTTTAAATAGTCAATAAAACATGCATATATGTCCTTGTTCATTTCAATATAATTTTCAGCAAGTATTTTGAGATTGAAAATGGCTTCCCTGGTGCCACTATTCTTTCTGAAGCCAGCTTGTTCTTCTCCTACCTCCCTCTCAATCTTACTGGATCTTACTGGATAGGGAAGACACAGTCGCCTAAAACTTTTAGGGGTTTGGGAATCTATTGAGGAGGAGATGGGCCGGGGGGTCCTATGATTTTACTGTTTTCATAAGGCTTCCTCCAATGCGTACAGGTAGGATTTATTTTTCAACGCTTTATCGCCTATATACATTAGCTGCTCAGCTACAGCTGGGGTATACTAGTATGATATCAAGTGTGAAGCGCAGTCGAGTACTGATAGGCCTAGGCAGTTTGTAACTGCGCTTATATAAACATTGACCATTATTGTTCTTATTATAATTATTTTATTATCATTATTATTGTTGTTGTTGTTATTATCACTCCATCGTTCCAAAAAATACAATTGACAACAGCAACGAAAATTCATGAGCTGACGTCATCTTATACTCCATATCAAGCAGGGGCCGATTGCACGAAAGGGTCTTTCCAAGGACCGTCTTTCGTGTCGCCCATCTTTTATGATACGCCATGTGAAACGCATTTCAAATAAATTATCTGCAAATATATTTTATTTGTCCGTTAAAATAAACAAAATATTTGTTTATAAAATGATATAATATCTCATGAAATTGTATAAAATTTGATTTAAAAGCAAGCTTACGAATTTTATTTGTTTATCATAAATTTCAGAAACACCCCGCTTATAGCGCATCATAAAAGATGGGCGACACGAAAGACGGTCCTTGGAAAGACCCTTTCGTGCAATCGGCCCCCGAGTGCTGCCACCCTGACGGCTCTATAACCATCCATAGCGCTGTTACTTCTACCTAGATCTACAGTTTTGATCTATATTTGTCTTGACAATAAGGCCTTTTTTACGTTTTTACATTAATGATAGGAATAATAATAACTTGGATTCAGCATGGTTAGGGTATCAAGGTTTTTTTTTAATGCTATTTTCTTATCTAAGGAATCTTAGATAACTGGAAAATAATCATTATCATATGATAATAATTATCTTATTTACTCCATACCAGACCTGCCAAATATAGTCCGACAATACACCAGTCGGTGGACTGTACTTTCTCAGAATAAGAAGAAGAGGGATATTGGGAATGGAGGGATGGGGGTATATCATCAGTAAACCCCGCTGTGAATGGTGCTCTTTGAACGCTGGAGTCCCAATATGGCACCCAATTGTGCCTTGGCGAGACGTCTCTTTGACATGCATTCATCGAAGTGCACGTACTAACTTAGTCCAATAGAATCGTGTTCGGTGGTTGTTTCTGAGGTTACCTGTTATATTATATTAATATTATTTACTTAGTAATAAAAAATGCATTTTCAAAACAGAATGAAATAAATATAAAATAGAAATACAATCATATTTGATATTTAATAATCACAAATAAAAATGCTCTTGTTTACGTTAGCAGTAACCAAATTTTCGAATTCATGGAACGAGGTTCTATTGTAAGCCCGCGACATTTTGTACGAAAAGTCAAGTTCCTGTGAGATAAAATACGATATTTCCAATGGTTTCTAAACTTAACGCAGTATTTCGCCATTTCATAGGGTCTGAGAGACATCAGTCCAGTACGGGGTCCAGAAAACGTCCCTCAGAAAGGTAAGATTATTTCTAATATTTCATGACATTTGGGGTTAATTTATCGTCATCGGTCCCATGTGTAGTTATACGCGTTAGTGATTGTATTTTTATTTTTATTTTTTTATGAGGAACGCTGAATAGTTGGGTCAGCAAAATGTCGTTGGGAGACACATTCACGCTAACGTAGTTAAGAGAGTAGCGCAACGTGATTATAAATAATTAGTTTATAGTATACTACTAATTATTTATAATATAATCACGTAGGGATATTAAATTTTAATAGGGAGGCCTAGCCCCTATTTGTGAAATAATAATTTTTATCTAGGCCTAGGCCTAGTACTATTAGTATGATGGTTGGCCCCAAGTCTGCGCACCTAACAATTTGAGTTAAGATTTAACATGAATTTCTTCTTATTTCACAAAATCTTTTGGTTAATAGTGTTCCTTATATTATTAAGAGTAAGTGTACCAAATTTCTCATTAAAAAATGAAAGAAAATATAAGATTTTCTTGAAAAACCTTTGGGCAGTCATTTTCAGATTGAAAAAAAAAATGGTACCCCATATCTGCGCACTCATTCACTTTGCACACGATTCGGGGATTTTGATGACAAAGGCTGCATTTTGAGGCCGTCACATGAAATGCCCTGAATTCATTATTTTTCCACCATTTTGAGTCAGATTTTTTAATGAATACCTGTCTATGTAATGCATGTGTAAAGTTCGTGCTCGTTGCGTATCTTCTTTTACTAGAATCGCGCAGATACGCGGGTGCGCAGACTTGGGAGACCGCGCAGACATGGGGGAACTGACCATATTACTATTAGGCCTAGTACTATTATAATTACTTATTTAGTATATAAATTAATTGTTCTTCAAAACGGCATCGCTAGTCGAAAGTACGTCATCACGTAGACAGGAATAACCGTCGTTTCTGGGGATTTATTCAACAATTTTTGACATTTCACTATCAATATCATCCCCATTCACCGACGGTAGTGTGTCACTGTTTTAGACTTAGTGTGAGCTCGCATATGTTATCTGATCTCATCCTCCCTTTTGCCGATTAACTGTCCACACTTCGATATGCTTTTTTACATCGAATTTACACTCTAAGGATTAATAAACTACAAGATATCAATCTTTCATATATAATCAATGAATAACTTTAAACGAAATACTAGATTAAAAGGTACGAAAATGGTACTTTATGCTTTACCGATGTTTACTTGCTACTTGGACACCAGGGGCCCGTTTCTCAACACCGTCATAAGTCTAACTTCTTGACTAAATCGGAGATAGTGAGCTACTTGTCCGCTAACCGTTTCACGAAGCCCTCTTTACCAAGATCGGGTAAAACAACCTCACTAAATATTTATGACACCTCCGAACCTGTCTTAACTTCTTTCTTAATGACGTAGTGGCATCACGTGGGTAGACTATGACATGCGAAAGTGCCTAGAAATTTTAAAATTATAATCTTACGTAATCAATCATAGAGGTTGAAATTACATCACAAAACAAGTGGGTTAATGCATTCAATGATAATTGTAATACAATGAAACTATAAAAACTGTTGCCAAACGCCACAAAACCATTAATTTTGAAATAGTAAAATGATTTAATCGATAAAGATTCTACCACGTCAGGCCATCCATAACTGAACTCGTATTTGTTGTTTTCAGACCCCTATTAACAGTTGGATGAATTCTATCTCTAATTTATGCATATAATTTGTCCAATATCTTATCTTTCGGTATCAATGATTAAAAATGTTTCGTTAAACTATATTTTGATGACGTTTGGAATCGTAAAAGTCCGTATAATTATCATCATTTTACAAAGAAAACCGTTATGGTTTACTTTCGTAAACTATTAAAATTGGGTCTCCCGGGGGTACCCATCTCAACGTCCACAAGTGATTTTTTAGTCATGAAATGAATTATTCATAATCTAATTTTCTCTGCAATTGAATGCTCCAGTCTTCATGGTCTAAGTATGTATGATGCATAATTCACCTGTGCTATTATTTTGAAAAGATTTATTTCCCAATTCATCATAATATTTGCAATTTTGTAATAATTTTTCTTTTTGAAAATTATGCTATTTTGTGACTAAGGCTACGTCTCGTCTGTTCTTTTTACCGATAGTATCGATATCAAGGTATTCTAGTTAGGAAGCCTTTCGAGAAACAGGTTTAGTAAGATTGGAACTAACTCCGTGGTTGGTGGATAAAGATATGACTAACTTGTCCATGTGTTGAGAAACGGGCCCCAGAATCACTCCCAAAATGGCAGCCAAAATATGAGATATTTACAAACGAACGGAGAGTGCATCAACAATTTACGAATGTGATATCGATATTGCTTTCGATATTAATTATTATGCGATCTGCTCCACATGCGAGCTAAACAGCTACGATCACAGGTAGCAGACGACATTCGATATATCGAGACATTAAAAAGGTAATAACAATAATGACGTCATTCAAGATGGCAACTTGCAAGAAAAACCATCAGCTCAGGTGAAAATGTCTTAGATGAAAGATTTCTCGATCATCCAGAGGATTTTATCAATAACTCCGGTCCAAGGTACGCAATTACTTAAAGTGATTTATATTTCCCTGATAATGGAAACCATGAAACTGTAAATTTCGCTTAAAAACAGTTTTAAATCGCGACCTATAACACGTTAGTTCACTTATACGTTGGCTGTACGTACGGGCCTCCAAGCTCTTCAGTCTATGTATTGGTGAGTGGAGCCAACGTAGTTCAGCGGAACAACCAAAATACAGAGACTGAAGCTTTTGGTCTAGTGGGTCTGGTAAGAAACGTCTCATTTTTACCATTTATAGTGAAATAAGTTGTATCCCTTTATACGCATTAGGCACCTGAAGGTTCATAGATAAATAAAATTTGGACAATACAAACCGATTTCACCCTCTAACTAGTATGGATTTCCTAGGGAAATCCATCTTTGTGTACATGTGGCTCTTATAGATATACTGTATGGACGGGGATTCAAGACTCCATGATGAAGAAAATATATGTCAAAATATTTTTTAAAAACATCATCATCAGTTAGAGGCGCACGGCCAATATGGGAGACTCTCCAATAGGGGAGACAATCTCCCACATTGGAGACTTGCTTTGCAAAAGGACAAAAGAAACAACACCAACAAAAGCATGATTTTTTTCCACCCAAAATTTTGTCTCACTGAGGTCAGAAGCCCATTTGTTTTGTGTGTGATTGACAACAAAAATCCTTTTCAAAACAAAAGTAAACTGTGAATTTTTAAAGTAGACAGTGAAAAGGGGTAATTTTTCATGAGGAATCTGCTTATCACATTTTTATTTGCCGCCAAGGTATTTGCCTCCCTGGTTTATCCAAACTTAATACACAAACATATGGCCATTGAGTCCCTGTACAGATCGAGTTAGAACTTTGGTCTCTGTAATTGGTGAGTGGAGCCAATGGAGTTCAGCGAAACAACCAATAATATATGAGAGACTGAAGCTTTTGATCTAAGACTAGACTAGACTGCAGCGGATTTTAAAGGGCCACATTTACTTTTTTTTAAGAAAAGGAAAGAAAGAAGGAGAAATAAAAATGAAATGAAAGGAAAGAAGGAAAAAAAATAGTAACAAGTTGGCGGTATATATAACCAGGAGACTCCTAGAGATTTAAGTAGTTCGCTAATGTGCTAGATCTCCACGGAGCCAGGGATTCCCTCCCATTCATGTGCGTATACCGTCGATATAACGACACCTTTACCCCCCCTAGCCAGGACAGTGACGCGCTCAATCTCCCCGGAGCCAGGGACGGCTATTCCCACGATTAAACCTCAAAATCCCAACTTCTCTTTAAGATTTATAGCCCTAAGTTATGTAAATTGGCTACAACTCAATTCCCCCCTTTTGGGAAATAATGAACTACTTTTTCCACGAAAATGAATATAGATAGTCAAACATGACTAGTTGCCATTAATACCAAACAGCCAACCACACGGATGGACATATCCTCGGAGGAATGCCTGCAACAGGAGCATTAATAATTATAATGATAATAATGTTTTATTTACCCAAGGTAGACACTTCAGTTAGGAAACTGCTCTACCAGTACTAGCAGGCCCTGTATTATAGTAATACATGTATTTACCAATCTGAATACTGAGCGCCTAGCAAGAATGCAGAAGGTCCACTTATATAAGTCTTTGGCATGTGACTTGGCTGAGGATCGAATCCATGACCTCCTGTTCATGAGGCAGACACTACCACTGAGCCACAAAGGCATAGGAAAGGAGAGAGAGAGAGAGAGGGCAGAGGGGAACAAAGTCTAGTCTAGTTTGATTCAATGTGTAAAGTTTCGCTATTTCAATTTATTGTTTTAAAAACTGCTTATTGATTTACAAGGAGACAAGGAGTGGAATGATAAATACCAGAATATAACCTATCAGTATAATCAGTTAAAATCTACCATGGGTGGGTGAACTCTCTTCCTTTGCCAGGATGTGTACTTTTAGAACTCTTTTTTTTTCTCAAATTGCTGTGTCTTATGCCTGTACAGTAATATACATGTGGACTACCCTTTACACATTTGAGAATTTTTTCTTTGTCTATCTTTGCAGCCTCGATGATGTGAGTGATGATATTCTGGAGACTCCTCAGCCAAAGAGGGCTAGAACTTCCAATCACTCTGGTAAGAATAATCACTTCCTTTTGATAGGCAAACATATTAATTTCTGGGTGATGTTTCCCTTTCGCTGTTAGTGAAGTTTCATACATGTATGACTTTTGCACGACTGGAACATGTTCTTAGGTGTTAAGTCTGCTACACAGGGATATCTCATGCAGCAGAAGAAAGGATCACCAGTCACGACTGGAACATGTTCTTAGGTGTTAAGTCTGCTACACATGGATATCTCATGCAGCAGAAGAAAGGATCACCAGTCACGACTGGAACATGTTCTTAGGTGTTAAGTCTGCTACACATGGATATCTCATGCAGCAGAAGAAAGGATCACCAGTCACGACTGGAACATGTTCTTAGGTGTTAAGTCTGCTACACAGGGATATCTCATGCAGCAGAAGAAAGGATCATCAGTTGTGCATAAAGTCATTCAATACGTATCTTACAAACAGCTTTATGAAACACCCACTAGTTGAAATGTAAAGAACATCATTTCGAGTGGCTGATTTGTATTTACAGGGTTCCCAGCCCATCAGGGAAGTCAGGGCAAATTAGTTTACTTTTTTTCCAATCAGGGAAAAATCAGGGAAATTCTTTAATACTTCAGAAAATGACATGTTGTCATTACTATTGACCCTTTTTCTTCTAAAATTTGATAGTTTTGAGCTCTAAGAAATACTCAATTCTGGTGACTAGACTATATGTGAAATAAAAGATTCTTTCGGTGTGCATGTCGTGAGCTCAACAGTTTCAGATTTCAAATTCAAAAGTAGTTTTACATGTATAAGCGTTATTGTTTGTTGATGAAATAGATGACTTAAATCGGCCCCGAGCAACCACTCCCCTTGTGAAAGTAGCCAATTGGATTCATCGGAAGGCTTCTACTTTTGGAGAAACCTACTTCTTCCGTCCGTTGGATAACCTGGTACAGAACAACTATCCTTCACCAATTCCAGGAACATCAGACAGAAATAATCATCGTTCACAGGTTTGTCAACACACAAATGTACCTCTCCCTCTGTAATTTATTTCAATATTATAATTGTGTTCCTTATTTTTGTAACAGTAATTTGGTGGATTCTATTTACTGCATCAAACCTAAATATAGGACACGGCTAATGTGTTGGAGAGAAAAGGAATCTGTGTTAGGAGTTAAGAAGTTAGAAGAAAATACTCCCATGAATGCAATTTTGGCTACATGGATGCCTGTTATTGCATAGTTTATTAAGATGATAATGGCAAGGAAATGTAATTAAATTTCTGTATGAATTCCAATCTATCAGTTCGGAAGATCTCACCTTTTCCTTGTAGTTATGAATTGCTGCAATTGTTATTTTCAAAAGAGCAACAACAACATATCCTGTTGTTTTCTTGTATACAGGTCATGAGTGATACACCAGGCCCATCAGTAAGAAATAAAACCACAAATCAACCTCCCAAAGTAAACTTCAAACAACCAGGTAATTAATACAACAAGCAACATCCTTGTTGATTTTATTTAAGACAACAAAATCATCTGTTTGTTAAGTTGAATATTGCAGAAGTATGCATTAATACAAAATATTACAAGTACACAAACTGTGGTTGCACTTTCAATATTGTTTGTGTACAATGTACTTGTATGATTACAAAATTCTGCAATATTGATATATGCTATGTATACTTAAGAAAATTCAGGTGGATATGCAGTGGTCCTATGTTTATACACAAGTTGAATACCTGTATTCCTATGACTTAAAAACAAACTTCTATCTACTTTTTAGTAACAATTATTTCCCCTTGAAACAATATCTGTTTACTCTTTAAAGCTCACACTAGTATTGATTTTTCATTTAATGTTGATTTTAGTTAGATTTTTCTTATTGTTATTATAAATTTGTTGCCTACTTAATTCAGATGGTCCCTGTGTGTAGCTTCTGAAAATTACAGATTTTAGTATTATTGGGGGGTTTTCGGTTTAATTTGAAATATAAATCTGTTTTGTAGATAAAATAAATGTTGTGCTACATAAGCACTTGCCCGATTGCCGGGGCAAGTAAAAGTTAGAGTCAGGCAAGTGTTTTGAAGTAAAGACCAAAACTACTTGCCCAAATTGGGCAAGCCAAATTCTCAGTAGTATGAACAAAATTAGGGTCAATATGATATGATATTGACCCTAATTTTGGTCATGGGAGGCAAGATAAAGTCACTTTGGAAAAAGAAATGCAATAAGAAGGTAGATCAGTTCATGTCAAAAGAGAAAAATGTCAATGGTTTATAAAACTGCAAAACTTTCTTTTCAAGAGGTAAAACTTTTTTTTCAAGGATTTTTTGGGGCAAGTGAAATAGATTTTTGGGCAAGTATCTTCCAACTATTTAAAAATTTACTTGCCCGACTGAGCAAGTGCTTCTAAAAAGTTATGTAGCACCCTGATGATTGTACCTGCTTCTTCTATCCTGGTAGATGGAAGACCTCACCATAAGTCAACATCTAACCCAGGTCATCAGCAGGTCAAGCAATCTCACTCTCATAACAATGAACGACAGCTAGAAAGAGAAAGTACTCAGAGGGCCGCAGGAACAAGAACAGGACCAAAAGAACAACTCGCCAATAAAAGGTTTGTGGTTGCATTTATTACGGGTTGGTGTATAAGGTTGTTTTTGTGAAGATTATTTTGATGGGAAAAGTTACGTTGGTACAAGATATATGGCACATCGTATCTAAAGTCTGTATGTTATTCTAGTTTCCATGGACCATCTTGAGCCTACTGCTTGTGACCAACAGACTGTGTAATATTGTAATATAAATATTACAATATTATTCATTCATTCTTGTTGTTATGTGGTTTTTGTGAAATAGACACCACAGAATAGAATCTGGCCAACTGAATTCTAATGAATGTTTATTATTTTAATGATTTTTATTATGAGCACATGTTCATATTTTTAGGTGATCCAAATTTCTCAGCATTGTAATGAATTCCAAATGACTTCATGGTAAATTTATCTTATTTGATACAATTTTTGTATACTGGTATGTGATGTGCGTCTCATTTTGTCTGTATACACAGCTCTGTATCTCACCCTGTGAATTCATCGATGGGAGCCACTAGTGTCTCCAAGCATGATGGCTATACCCCTGTCAGAGATAAACTATTCCCACATCCAAAGAGAAGAGTTGTTGTCTCATACGCCTCTAGAGGGCGCTCCCAACATGTACCAACAAAAAGCCAAACAATAAACGAGGTACGATTGTCTCTATTTCGTTGTAAGAAGTTCTTTGGGGTAATTTTTTTTATGTTGCACATTAAATGCATTGGGAGATAGCCTTGAGTGGGAGCAAAATGGTCACATTCAACATGGAATTTGATTTTTCCCTTTGATTTATTTTGAATAGATTTTATCTGTTATTATATGCTTGTCTCATGCTTTATTAATCATCAAAACACAAAGACTTGTGCAGTAGAAGTTGTTGGAATATAGACTATTAGATAAAATTATTTTATAAAGTAGCAGTTAAGGCCTGTATTCATTAAGTATTTGCTTCTCAGCTTTTACTTGATTATGGACTGAGCTGGACGATTTGGGCAGGAATGGGGGGTGGGGGGGGGCGACTTTCATTTTCTGTCAGCTAGATGGTTTGATAAAAAAACAAATTTTTCAAATATTACATGTACATGTAAATCTTCTGTGCTGATGACATACATCTCATTTTTTTTTTTTTAATATCCATGTGTCGATTTTATATAATCAAAAAGTTGAAAGATGTCTTCAGCTGATTCAATTTCCAGCTCATTGTCATCTTTTTAAAAACGACAAAATAAATACTTTTCTGGAAGATGTTACATGCATATGAAATGAATCATTAGAAAGTAAGGAATAGTTGATAAAAAGTAAACATTTTTGGTCTTTCAAAGACCCATGACGGGAATGGATACGCTTATACTTAAGAAATAATTTTATCTCATTTGACAGTGTGTAAGGTTGAAGGAGAGACAGCAGTACAAGCAGTTATTAGAGCAGTTTACCATGGGGCATGGTATGGGTTGTTTAGGACCCTCTCCTACTGCTGATGCCACTGTAGATGAGAGCAAACCTGAACCTTCTGTGTCGAGGTAAGCCATAGCCATATTAACCCTTTAGCATAGCTGTCAACCATTACATTTTTGATGTAATTATTATGTTTTTGCTACCAAATATATGGCAGAATTTTTTTTAATAGAAAATTGTATTTTATTGGGAAAAATCACCCCTATGTCCTGTTTCATAAAATTAACAGAATTATTTGTAATTGAATGAAGTTTGTTTCAGGTAACTAGTTTATCGATAGTCAAATAAAATACAGAGTTCACCTATAAGATATTTTAATATACTAAAACCTGATGGAAAATGATCTCAGCATTACCAATTACGAATTGGGTCTCATTGAAAATAAAATGCCACAATGATTTTATTAATTTTACCTGAAAAGTGAATAATACTGTTGGAAGCTCTGTTAGAAAATCTGGTTTTGTGTACGAGTGAAAGCAGAAGTTTTAGATAACAATATAAACTGTTACCTCAAAACTATCACTCAACTACTAGTATTCCATCATCTAATAGACCGAGTGCAACGGTGCCCGAAACCAGCATAGCCAGCAGCCGTCTAGAAGCACCAACCAATCAAAGGAGTGTTCAGGAGAGGATGGGGCTCCGTGTTCTACCCCATGAGTACTCCAGTCAACGTGAGGTCAGGGAGGCTGTTCGTCAAAGACTCCATGCTCCTACTAGTAACCTGAGTCCAGTGATGACTGAGGGAGAGAGATCTGTTCCTCCTACTCCTGCTCAACCCGGTACGTGTCTTGGTCCATTTATGCCCCTTTTCAATAGTCAGGGCATCGGCTTTCCTGTAGGAATCCTGCATGCAGCTTTTCATTACAAATAATCACAGTCAACATAGAGCAAATAATGCAGACTGCAGGAAAGCTGCGATGAAAAGACGCACGTCGTCCTTATAGAGTACAGAAGTGTGGCGTTATCAATTTTCACTTTTTGCATTTCAGCATTTTCTATACCATATTTTGGTAGAGCATGATGAAATCCCCCACAACCCAAATTTGGTGAGAATTGGTCCATGGGGCCCCATTAGGAACCAGGCCAGTAATACACTGACTTCAATGGGGCTAATTATGAATTCATGAGGTCATATCCCAGGCCCCCATGGACTGATTCTCACCCAAGTTTGGTAGTGGTTTTTTTTTTATCATGCTCTCCCAAACTATGATATAAAAAACGCTGAGTGAAATGCAAAAACATTTTTTTGTGATGTCATCACTTCTGTACTCCATAGCGAGATTCCTGCTGAAAGACAAGGCACAGACTTTTGACAAGTTGCCTAACAATAAGGAACTTTCGTTATGGATGACAGATTAATGTTTGTACATGGTGTAATAAAATTATTTCTGTGCCATCGGGTGGAACAAGTGTTTCCGCCATGTGAATAAACCTTGTTGATTTTCAAGATGAAGGCGTACTCGCGTTTACCTAGTGAAATGTATCAACTGACCAATTTGATGAAGGTAATATCATTTTCTGTACTGTGATGATTTGCCCTAAAAACAGTCATAGAATAACTGGATGACAGACAAAACTCAAGGTGACATATACATGTAGGTGGTTCATTGTCAATTTGATCGTTGTAGAAGCATTTGTAATCCAAAACAATATGCTGTCTACAGGCGCTCTGGCATTCACCTCACCTGGGTTGAGTGCAGCACAATGTGGGTAAATTTCTTGCTGAAGGAAAGCATGCTATGGATGGAAATTGAACCAACATCCCTCAGAGATTGAAAGACGAGAGTCATAACCACTAGACCTCGACTCCCCCATAATCCTGCATGATTAATTCCTTTAATGCTCTAAGTACTTGAAACTGGATCTAGGGGCCTGTTGCATAAAACTTTTTACCTGAGAAAACTCAGGTATTTTTACCTGCGTTTTTGCCCTGTGTTAAAGTCAATGGCAGAAATCAGACTAACCTTAGTTTTCAGTTTTTACCGGAGTTTTCTCAGGTAAAAAGGTTTTATGCATTGAACTTCCATCCGATTTCAATTTACAAAGTTTTGACTTCAATCATTGCAATGTGAAACATTGACCACTAAGTAATTCCATGAGTTCTCCGACCAGACCCCTGTATCATAAGTAATTGATCGTGGGCCTGATATATACCATTGATGGCATTCATCATTGTGTATGATCAATTATAAACATCACTTCCATGCTCAATCTCTAAGCTTTATGATAAGGGTCCCTGTTTTCAAAATGTGAGTGTTGTGATTTTTTAAATTTTGGAGATCAAACACAACAGCACAAGACTTCCAACACTTTGATTTTATCCTCAACTATTATTTTATCATTTTTTTCTCAATTTTCCCTTGCCATCAGACTTTAATGAGACGAGCCCACCACCTACCATCATAGCAACCACCAAGCCTGGATTGAATGCCTTTCAGAAGAGTTTAATGTCAACACCGTACCTGTCTGAAGATTGGGTACATGATTTGTAAGTTTACCACAGTCATATCAAGTGACAATGAACTGCTATATTTTTGTTTCTATCTTGTTGATAGACTGTTAGAACCCTGGGGCGGTATTTTGAACATTGTCTTTTCTCCATATTTTATCTTATCTCAGAGATATGACAAAATCGGTATTCTGGTGGATGTCATAACTTTTGTCACAAAATCGTCATGAATTTCGTCTCTTCTCTTTAACGCGCACCAAAAATACGCGTAATCCTTTTATACAAGCAAAAGTTATGACGGGGGTAGCAGTCATAAATTTTGTCATATCTTTTGGTACCAAATATCTTGATACCCTGTCGACTGAATGTCAAGCATATGATATTATTTATATTAGATTGTGGTATTAGTTTCACTCGTCATCTATGACAATTTTCAAAATTATTTTTTCATGCTACAATTAGTTAGGCCCCAAATGTTAATTCCCCCTTTTATTCTCTGTTTTCCTTCTTTTTCTACTTCTCCTCTAAAATCCTTTGCAGCTCCCTGTCTCTCTTTGTAATTAAGTGCATCATTATTCGGGTAGTTGTGCTATGCCAGCAACTGTTTTGGGGATACGCCCAACCTGTCACGGGGCCTTCCTATTGGCTAGAAGGGCTCTCTCTGGGAACTAACGATGATCTTGATTGGATTACTTCCGAAAAGATGGGCGGTAACTTTGAGAGATATGACGGAAAAGACAATGTTCAGAATACCGATTTGTGACAATCATAGCGGTGTCACATCTCGGAGAGAAATGACAAAAGTTATGACAGTGTTCCAGAATACTACCCCTGTATTGCAAAATTTTTGAAGAGCACTCTTCTTAGGCAAACGTTGGTTGCCTTATATGTATTTTTCTGAACTATTTTCAAAACTTCATTTAGAAAAATGAGATTTTAACACCCACAAATGTGATTTTCATGTTCATAGAATAAGGGTCATATTAGTCATCTCAATGTTTCAAATTCAAGAGCAGATCAGATCTTGTAAATATGTTAAGATTTCATCAGAATTGAAAATATGTCGTAACATTCACATTTAAGTTTTTATTGCTTCAAGAAAGTAAATGAAGATAGACATTGCCCTATCTTAAGTTTGTATTAGTGGAAATCTGAAAAAAAGAAAAAAAAAGAATGGTAGCATAAAAAATTACATTTTATATTGTGTTACCACTTTTGTTTCCTTAATTCAAATTAAAAAGCTTCATTAAACACCGAGACCTGTATTCTGAACTCAGGTTTAAATTAAACCATGGTTGGAAGATGTGGTTTAACTATGGATAGCCAATGGGGCACAAATCTCTATTAGTACATGTTCAATTTACTAACTCACATGACACTAAAAAATCATTCATAACTGCTTGGAATGATAACTGAAGTAGTTTTCTTCATAATGAAAGCAAATGGAAACAAAACAGTAAGCATATGAAATATACAATGTAAACAGAATTTGTGAATTTTTGGCTCCCCATAATTTTAGCACAGAGTTAGACCGTGGTCTAAGTTAAACCTGACTTCAGAATACGGGCTGTAGTCTACATTCTGTCATGCATTAGAAAGTTTTCAAACTCTCCTTACCATACAGAAAAGCTCGCTTTGAATCCAGTGTACGTATAAGACAAAGAGAGATTGAGGAAGAAAAGTCCAAACTACAAAGCTATGAAGAAAGGGTAAGATATCCCGATCATAAAGTTTTATTGAATGTGAAATGTTTGGAGACAACTCAAGTTAGACAATTGTGTTTCCGGATGCTGATGGCCTCTTACCAGTCAGAATCTGGTTATAAACCGAGAAATGGATGTTTAAAGGCATTGGCTAACGTTGATTTGACTTTGAAAAAAATTCCAGCTGCAAGGTCCCACTTGTCACCAGTGTCTGTGATATATTACAAAAATAAATCCCAGAAAAAAAATCGCGTCCGAAAATCATTATTTATTGCTTTAAAAAAAGTGAAATATAAAGTGACCGGAAAGACTATCTTAATTTCATCACATACACTTGTGTGTTCTATTATTATCGGCACAATAAAAATTAAAAATCTTAAATTATAACGTTCTAAAAGTATTTCTTTTTATTTTTTTGTTGGTTTCAGAGTTTTAGGTTGATAGAAAGGCATCCATGTACATATTTCATCTCTCCTTTGTTTGTTTTTTAAATTACATGTCTTTAACGTTAACTTATGGCTTTAAACATATTTCAAAACGTCAAGAAATCATGGATTTTCATGTTCCCAACAACACATCTGTTGAAGTAGAGATTATACCTCGGTCACATTTACTCTACGGCGGCCGTATGGTGAGTCGGAAACAGCCATTTTAACATTTTTTGTACCAGCTATAATATGGTTTGAATAAAAATGAATAAAACGGCTGTTTTCGACTCGCCGTACGGCCGCCGTAGAGCAAATGTGACCGAGGTATTAACATTAAGTTCAAAAATTTAATCAGTGATATTGATCCATTCAACTAAGATAAGAACGATGTAATTCTTTATTTCATTTTGTCTGAAATTGTTGTCTACTTCATATACAGTACATGTATGTCTGCCATAAACATACGTTGTCATACAAAAGGCACTTGCGATCTGCGTCTTGCAAGTTGAAAAATGAGCTACTTGCTGGAAGTCTTAATCCCATCAGGATTATGTAGCGCATAAAACCTGTGGAGTAAATTCAATATGAATGCATTTCAAGCAGTAGGTATGATATTACGTTGCTGAATAAGAAGCGACTTTATTACAAAACTGGGGGAGGGGTGTTTTACAAAGATAAAGTATGACTTAGAGTCACACTTTAATGCCGACGCGTGCAAGATATGCTACGCGTAATCTTATCGTTTAATACAGAGTAGTACGTGCCCTCTTGGCATGATCTGATCAATGCACTCATGCCTTTTATACCGCACTCAACTAGGCATTTAAATGCATCTCTAAGTCATACTTAAATCTTTGTGACACATCCCCTGGTCGATTCTGTCCATTTTTGTTCGTATTCCTGTAACTCATTACCACGGCTACACCTTGTGATTTCATTTTATTTTGCAGAGAGCAAAGGGACAAGCTGAAGCGAAGGAACTGGTGAGTTTTTTGTTTTTCAAATTCTTCATGGCATTGAAAATTTCTTCCGATGATTAGTAAATTGATAGGAGTGAATAAAATGTTGTTTTCTAAGTGGTTAATCAACTGTGGATGTGTCAGTATTAGTGATACATCTTTCATTAGTGTAAAATTTTATGCTTTTTTAATAATTTCAATGATTGCTCAAATGGTTGTATGTAGCGACTAATTTCATAAGCTGTGATCGGGACAATGATAAAATGATATTTCAAATTTAAGCTTGTTTTCCACAGTCTCATAAAAAGCATTTTATAAATATTAAATTTACCTCAAAATCAGAGATGATATATCACATGCAAGTTCATAAGCTGAAATGGCTTGTATGAATGTCTCTTACGGCGTGTTTCTACAGAGAATTGTTAAATGGTATTACTTGCGTAAGTATCCAGAATTCTGGAAAACTTCTCTGTAGAAACAGACGCAATACAGTTTATTGATAAACTGCATCGCGCAAAATTAGGTTTCTGAGTTTGTGAGTTAATCAGATTATTTGCCCTGTAGAAAAAGGTTGGTTTAAGGGCGATACGGTTTTTCGATTCCGGAAAAGATAAACCATTTTTAATGATTCTCTGTAGAAACACGCCGTTATTCTTTGTAAGTAAGACAGCCTATAGGAATTTCTTTGTTCCTTATATTGAACCAAGATTATCACCGTGACTTTATGGATCTGTGCTTCTGTAGATAAATCAAAGAATAAAGAGAGCCTCAGGATTGCCTGGTGCTGTGGAAGACATCATCTACCGACCAGAAGAGAAGGAACCTGAGGACACAATCACCTTGGTCGAGGATGAGCTTGAAGAGGTTGACGAAGAGGAGGAGGATGATGGGATGGAAGAGGAGGATGAGGAGGAGCTACCGGAGCTGACAGATGAGATGGAAGCTGAGATTAGCGGAGCTCTTAATCCTAATCCATCGAGTGAGGGATTATCTAGTGCATTCCGATTGACCATTACAAGGAGAGACATGCAGACTCTTGCTGGTCTAAATTGGCTCAATGATGAGGTATGATAATCTTCTTGATCTTCTGATCTGTGACTACCATTCCCAAAATGAACAATAAGTCCCAGGTCACCCTCCCCTACCTCCAGAAATCACCTGAAAAAAACTCCTTTGATAAGTGCATAAGACAAGCAAATGAATGTGAAGAGGTGCATTTACTGGATAAAATCATTTTATGTGATGAAATTTCGAAGGACAAAATTATTTAAAAAACATGAATCCACCTTCAGCTACCACATCCTCCAATTGAAATTCCAGCAGGAGTATCTTAAAGGATCAGCTACCAAGTCAACTACCAATAATTCTTTATATCGCCATAAGTTGAAAAAGTATCAATTTCTCTTAGTTATCGAATACAGAAGAATACTCTCTATATAGTTTATCATCGATATGCTTATTAATCTTTTACTTATTTTCTATTTTTGGCTTAGATATTTGTTATATTCAAGAATCATAATTTACAATTTGCCTTTAAAGCTAAGTTTTCATGAGTGAATTCTGTCACCATGCATATATTTAGTGATTGTAAGTTTCTATGGCAGTGGTTGAGATTTTGTGTCCTCTCTTCATATGTTTTCTTAATTGCTTTCCATACTTTTTTTTCGTTTTACATGTTATGCAAATGTACTTTCAAATAGTGAATACACTAAAATTCTGTTTGATCTTTGTTCTTTTGTTATCATACAGATCATGAACTTTTACTTTGAAATGTTGATGTCAAGGAGTAAAGGAGAGGTGGGTGATTAATTGTTGTATTTTGTGACTTCAATGTATAAAGAAAATCAATACAAAACATAGTATTTAGTAATAAATGAGGAACGTAATGTACAAGCAATTACTGTTTTGAAAGTGAAATGGGATAAACTATTAATCTCGAAGCAATTTGGATGTTTCAGAAACAGTGGTGTATCTTGAAAACCTTGTCAGGAGGGGAAAGCTTAAAAAAGAAAATTTGGCAGCTCTGGGACTCATCTCATACAGACTTTTCACTTGTAACTATGGTAACTTTGCCATTATTGTAAAGCCCATGGCAACCTTGATAAGATTGGCTGTTGAGCCCTGTTACCATGGTAATTATCAGAATAGCAATCCCTAGTTGTAAGTCTTTATGAAACAAGCTGCATGTCATTTTCCAAGACAATGACTATTTTTACAAATCTTCACTGAGTCTAATAAGAGCCCCGTCCTTACCTATTATCCTTATCACTTACTTGAACATGCACCTTTAACTTCATTCACTATCACATGTATGTGGCTGGGGATTCATGATTGTGGTATGGTATGGAATTATGCTCAACCCAGGTGAGGTAATGTGATACCTGGCAAAATTAATTTCTTGAATGCACTAAGCGCTGGAAGGCAGCTCTTACTAAAGCCTGGGTCATTTATAGTCCATCATTGAATAGGCAGCTAGATAATCTCATAAATGCTATATTATTATTATTATTAATGACTTATTTCATGCTTTCTCTTCAACATCCAGGACTACCCAAGCATACATTCTTTCAACACATTCTTCTACCCGAAGCTGATCAACTCTGGCTATTCCAGCCTGCGTCGCTGGACCAAGAGAGTGGACGTCTTCACTAAAGACCTTCTTCTAGTACCTGTCCATCTAGGAATGCATTGGTGTCTAGCGGTCAGTTCATGCTTAGACCTTATGCATGTAACTTCATAATCTCTTTAATAGCGCCCTCCCTCAGAGGATATAGGAATATGTGTAAACAGAGTTGTCAGAGATGTGCCAGCTGCAGATTACTAATGCATGCAAGGCGATGGCTTCAGCCACCAAAGGGCAGTGCGATGATTTTAATGCATAACGTGTATACTTCCCTTGTGTACTCTGTTAATGTGTGACATGTTTGATTATATGACACCTAGATAGATCCTTGTGATTTGATTGGTTGTTTGATATCGTTCATTTAGCCCATTTTGCAATGATGTCATCAATATTGCAATTTTTGATCCATTCATCGTGCAATTTTGGATCCATACGATTTTTTCCATTGCATGCGCGCACCGAGACTGCAGCTGCAGGCACCAGCAGTAATGACTTAACAATCAACAGACCGAACTCGCACTGCATGAGCATGTTTTGCATGGAAATTCATAAATTTCATATGAAAAAAATAAATAATTTTTCGGTGTCATATAAACCAAGTAATGAATGTTTTTTCATTCGTGCAATGGACAGAATACTTCATTCGGTGAAAGATGAAATATATGATCCATTTAACGAGGCGTGAGGCGAGGCGTGAATGGATCATTTCATATTTCACCTCATGAAGTATTCTGTCCATTGCACTCATAAACCTTCATTATTTGTATAATGTCTGGCTGGCATGGAGGTGCAATGACTGAAGCACCTTGTTAGAAGTTAGAACTACTTCTTTCTCGCAGGAATCTTGCAAGCAGCTTTTTATAACCAACCATTAAATATCATTTACAAAGTATTGGGTATAATGCAGGGATAGTTGCCATAACAAGACACATTACACCTTTATTATGATAGAACATTTCCAGACCTGCTAGAAGACACTGCAAAGACTTTTGACAAGTGCTTTTCAGAAGCACAATGGTTTCAAGAATATTGGCATCGTTCTGCCAATTATATTTATTGAATATTAAAAACTTTTTTTTAAATCCATGGACACTTTCATATGTATTTGGAGCATTTTTATAATGTATAAGTAATCATTTGTTTCTCACGCCTAAACATCACATGTATAAAAGATGGAGAAAATTCTATCTTGCACATCTCTTTGGTATACCACTCTTGCCAAGTCCTTCCAAACTATTTTAAAGCAATTTTTTTCCCTTCATTGATGTTTTCCACCTTCACTTTTCTACTTGATAGGTTATTGACTTCAGGAATAAAACCATTATTTTCTATGACTCAATGGGTAGCCACAATCAACAGTGTTTAGATGCACTCAGGTGAGTTTTTAACCCATTCATTCCAAGATTCTGAAAATCTCCAGTGACCTTCTACAGTGTCCTTTTGGTTCCAACAGCCAGTAGGTTAATGGTCAATGAATTTCATATGAGCTACACATAGATTATATTACATCATATATTCATTACGTCTTACCCCCGTTTGAAAACGGACCGCAGATCAGATGGCAAACTGCGGTATTTCACCCCATTTTGCATTTGAAAATCTAAAACATCATTTCCAAGCCCTGGGGGTCGTTTCATAAAGCTGTTCGTAAGTTAAGAGCGACTTTAACAACGACTGGTGATCATCGCCAATGGTTTGTACCATTTACCGCAAGACATGATCACCATGCAGTCGCTCTTAACTCACGAACAGCTTTATGAAACACCCGCCTGATCAACCCCGCTTGGCCAGGTAATCCCCACAGGCCAGATTATGAGCGTTGAGCCAAGGACGAAATGATAAACAACAGCTGTGTATTACGTAAGTCTTCTCTGCCTGTAGAAGGACCTTCGGAATTAAATTATTGTATTCGATATTTAATCATGTTTTCAAAGGCATATTGTATTCAGAAATTCAATGCTAGACCATTTTCAATTTCGAACGAAGAAAATCAACCTCGAAATAAGGAAAGTAAGTGAATAAAAAATGGCGACATGTTTTTTCGGACCGCACTCGGGCTGTTGTGTTATCTTCGGACCGAGGTCAAGAAACAGGTGTTTTGATAATTACATTGCATGCCTGTGGCAGTATGGTTTTCGTATTCGGAGAAGAGAATTCATTGAGAAAAAATGGGGTATAGTGTCATCAAATGGAGGTATTTCGTCATGTTATATGACATGTATGCATACATGTATGTGATTAGAACAAAGTGAAAGGAAACTCATCTTCTAGTTCATAATATGTTTTCTTGAGAACTTCTTGGGAGCATTTCATCAACATTTTAGTCCGACTAGTTGTCAGATTTGACTATTTTCCTTGACTCTGATTTGCGGAGAAGCACTGCTACTATGGTAACTGTTGAATAAAACAGGACTTTTCGGATAAAATGTCCAACAAGTCCTTTCATGAAATGCTCCCCTGATATACTTGAAAGATAGTTATGTCATGTTCACCCATAATAGAGACCTGATCCCTGTCTTTACAGAGAGTTGCAGTTGATTTGATCAACCACAACTATGGAAAGACAGTGATGCCAACATGTAGGATGCATTTCAGAGTGTTTTCTTAAAGGACAAGTCCACCCCATCAGAAAGTTGATTTGAATGAAAATAGAAAAATCCAACAAGCATAACACTGAAAATTTCATCAAAATCGGATGTAAAATAAGAAAGTTATGACATTTTGAGGTTTTGCTTAATTTCACAAAACAGTTATATGCACATCCCTGTCTGTAATCAAATGAGGGAACTGATGACAACACTGACTCACTATTTCTTTTGTATTTTGTTATATGAAATATGAACAATGGATTACCATTTTTTAACACTTTATGGTTCAGTCAAGTTGGTTCTTATTGTCAAATCTGTAAAAATCAAAATATTGTATAATTCAAATAATAAAAAAACAAAAGAAATCGTGAGTGAGGGACATCACTGACTCTCTCATTTGCACATCAGTGAGCTGTGCATATAACTAGTGAAAATAAGTGAAACTTTCAAATGTCATGACTTATAATTATTTTACATCCGATTTTGATGAAATTTTCAGCATTGTGATTTTTCTATATTGATTCATATCAACATTTTTCTGGGGTAGACTTGATAATATGATGTACATGTATACTCATACATGCATTGTTAAGCCTTATCAGTATGCTTCTCTTTGTTTCAAGAGGGACATTTTGTGCCTTTCCCGAAAGAAGAATTAGGACGTTGATGGACCTCCACAGTTGAAATTGTTGGATCTATCGCAACTCTTTGTAAGACATTGCCCTGTAATCAAGAAGAGTATAATTTAGAGGTTTTCTTCCATAATTTGACATTCCATTAGTGGAATATTCTCCCTAGTTGAAGTATTGTTTAGAACAGATTTTGCAAAACATTTGGCTTATACCTCTTGGAAGTAAGTCAAAATTCTCCTAAATCAAACAGATTTTTGTGGTTTCAAAAGACTTGACTAAGGCAACGGTACTTCTATTAATTTGTTTATTTCAGAGATTACATTGTATCTGAGCATGCGGATAAGAAGAAGCAGGAGTATAGTTTGGATGGTTGGTCGTATTACTCAGAGAAGGGGATTCCCCAGCAGCTGAATGGGTCAGATTGTGGTATGTTTGCTTGTAAATACGCTGAATATATCTCCAGGGATGCTCCTATCACCTTCACACAGGTAACTATTTTTTATCGATTTGAAACCCTATTCCACAGAGAGCAAGAGAGTTGAAAAACCTCTAAAACAGGGATTCTCAAATGGTGGCGCGCGCGCCACTTGTGGCGCACCGAGCCTTGCGGAGTGGCGCTTGGGAGCCGGTATAAAAAAAGAGAGTAAAAATAAGGAAAAATTGGTGAGAAAAAATGTATCTACCAGTAACCTGGCAATAAGGATTTGGTGATCATTAATAAAACAAAGAGAAAACAAAACTCTTTACTTGACACTTAATTGCAAATTGATTTCCTCAAATTTTGTCCAATTTAGCACTCGATAACCCCTATTATGGAGGATCGATGGTGTTCTCCTTTTTATTTATTCTTTGCTGTACAAAGTTTATGTGCCACACGCGTGATTTGAAAACCCCGTTTGTAGGATTTCTCTTTCAACGAGAAATTTAGCATTCCCAGAGTATACGTTTTGGTTAAGAGTTAAACATAAAATAATATGATATTCAAAGTACATCCTGATCATAAAAGATTATGAATTTGGGACATAACAAGCAGAAACTTTGTTTCCGGAGTCGATTAAAAACCGAAGTTGTAAAAGTGAAATACATGTATGCTCAGATGTATTGCCTGCCGTGATTGCCTGCATGCACTCTTGCTTAACACGAGTTGTAGAGAGAGAGAGGGGCAGTTTGGGGCGTTAGTGCAGTGCAACGCCTAATTTTCAGCCCTTGCAAAATCAGGGAACGTAACTTCTGCCACTGGCGTACAGATGGGGGTGGGTATTGGAGGCCCCCCTCTCCCAGTGTTTCATGGGCCAAGAAAAAAAGGAGAAAGGAAAGGGAAAGAGTGGAACATTGTATTATTTTCTTAATATTATGTCAAAATATAGATTTTTGTATTGAAAAGTTCAATATTTTTGCTTCAGCTACCATATCTAGCCCACCTCATTTTATTTTTACTCATTACGCCACTTGCTTCAGCCAATAGATCTGGTGCAAAACAGTTTGAGCTAGTGGTATCATTGGTATGTTGTGAAAAAGTCACTGGTAATTTTTCTTTTAATATTAATATTGTGTAGTTTGTTGGCATTTGTATTTCTTCTGTTGATATTAATTAGAGCCCCTCTGGGCAATTTAAAAGGCCTCATATTCCAAAACTTCTGGGGCTCTGCACCCTCGACCCCCACCAGGGGCCTCTGGACCCCCTCCGCTGATACATTGCTGGTTTGCGTAATGGATAGTGGAGCATTACAGATTCTCAACAAGAAATGTGGCGCTTCAAAAAAAGTAATTGAGAATGGCTGCTCTAAAAGATCTTTCTTGAACTTTCAATTATCTCTGAGGTAGTAATTCCTGGCCAATGTTCTTAGGGATGCCACTTATACTAAATTCTGAATTTAGACATTTAATTTTAAAACATATTTTCAGCCATGGAAGACACCCTTTTCATGTAGGGAAGGTGTCATTCTAGATGATTTCCAGACTTTGTCGTTATGCCTAAGTGGCATCCGTATATTCTATGGAATGCAGGCCTTAAATACTTCTTCCAAATCCTTTGCAGTTATCATGAGGATCATGTCTTGCAAAGCTGATGCTACCAAAAAATTGTCCAGCTGTAATAAAATAGTTTTTGGTCCCATGCTCATTTTGGGATTTCAAGTTTTGTGTTGGTGATGTTAATGTTGCTCGAGTTTGTGTTGTGTCTTCCAAGGCACCATGAATCTAATCTTAGTTATCAAAATGGTTCATATCCCATTATTATTAGCTCAACACCAATTAAGACTGTCTTAAGGCGACCGCACACCTTACGATTGGTCTGCGACCTGATTTTGGAATAAAATGTAGTAGAATTTGATGCTAATATTGAGACTTGGAATATATTACTGTGTAATGTTCTAAATCATTGTGCGAATACCTATGTTCAAATCTGTGACTATGCTATCATCCTTCTTAGAATAAAAGCGAATTTAATATCTAGTCGTAATGACGTCATAGCAGTCGTACGATTGGCTATGATTTGAAACTAATTTGACCTTTACTCCAAAATAAAGGCTTGCAATCTTTCAAAATGGTTATATTAGTATTCTTTCAATTACTTTTAACCTCAAATAAAATGATATGTTCCATTCACATTTTCAGAAAATGAGCAAAATGCGATTTGTTCACACATAATTGTTCACACATAATTATTTAGCGTTCAGGGGTATCAAGTGTGTGTAGCACATTTCTTATGTTTTATGAAGAGTTTGATAAGAATTTTTGCTCTTATTGTAAACTGTTTTTAATGATGGAGGTGTCAAGGGAGATAGATGATGTTTATTTCTGATTGTAATGCGATAAGGAGGAGAATAAAGAGTATTTTAAAATGTTTTATTAAAAAGTTCCAAATCACACAAAATTTTTTTTGAATTTATAGTAACAATCCGCCAAATAGTTCCTTGGTTGTCACAAAATGAACCACTTTCAGGTATTTTTCATGCCACATTTGATATTCCATCATTTTTTTTCTAAAAACAAAACTTGATTTTTTTTTTCCTTCATAGCATGACATGCCCTACTTCAGGAGGAGGATGGTTTGGGAAATACTGCACACGACCTTGTTGTGACCTTCACTGTACACAGACATGAATCAAACCAAAGTCAGGTAGTGCGTCCTCACTGGGACAGTGACTTTCATCCTGATCTTCATAGAAACTTACAGTGATGTCCATTGTAATTGTCAGAGTAATACTTAACAGTAGCCACCATGGTGAAACAGTGTCATTTCCTGCAGAGCTCACCATGACCTCTTCACAGTGATGCTAGGAGTCACCTTCGCAATGACCTTCACAGTGATGCTAGGAATCACCTTCACAATGACCTTCACAGTGATATTGCACAGTGACATTCCAGCAACCTTCATTGTGATGTTTGTAGTGATGTTAGAGTCACCTTCACACTGACCTTCACAGTGATGTTAGGAGTCACCTTCACAATGACCTTCACAGTGATATTGCACAGTGACATTTCCAGCAACCTTCATTGTGATGTTTGCAGTGATGTTAGAGTCACCTTCACACTGACCTTCACAGTGATGTTAGGAGTCACCTTCACAATGACCTTCACAGTTATATTGCACAGTGACATTTCCAGCAACCTTCATTGTGATTTTAGCAGGGATGTAAAGCAGTCACCTGCACGTCGACCTTCATGGTGACTTTGCACAACGGCCTTCACAACGACCTTCACAGTGAGTCGTTTATCACTATGGATCTCTGTGATAGGAACCCAAATGCTGCAGACATTAGGTGACGTCAAGTAATGTCTATCGTTGACCATCCTTGATTATGATTTGAATGATACAGGAACAGTGAAGCTCAAGCAGGACTGGACAGCGGAAGGAGATCAAGTAGTCATATGAGATTATTTCTTGCATGAAATTTGTATATAATGTAAATCTTGAGTCCAGATATCAAAGAAGTAGTTATCAGATGAAGTATTGAGGCCATAAGCTAAAGCTTATTTGACTCGTTCTCTTTGTCTCTCTCCTACTCATTTAGCATATTCTGTAATGTTCCGTTGTTTCTCTTTTCCTCTCTCTTTCTTCCTCTCCCCAACCTGTCTCTCTTTCTTTGTCCTGGGGCCCGTAACACAAAGATTAACAATGATTGTAGTTCATTTTTTAATGATTGATTGCATTGACTACAATGTACAATCAATCATGAACATCAAGCATATGATTAATCTCAAATTTTTGTGTTACGGGCCCTTATCTATCTATCTGTATCTGTGTCTTTTCTTATTTCATAGGATAGAAATATTGAAGAAAAACAAAATTCTGCTTAACCCTATCTAGCCCGGGGTGGTTTGTGGGTAAAAACAGCCCCCCCCCCCCATTGACAATTTTCACAATCTGTAACGCAAAAAGATTGCGCCACAACATTGCATAACTTTTTTGCTTTAAGGACGTTCCACAGTAATATTTGTGCGCATTATGATCTGCGCATAGTTTACACTCTGCGCGCTGACGTCACAATGGATGAACAGGTATTAATTAGCTGCGGATATGAGCTGATTTTTCTCATCTTCTGCACTTTAACTGCAGATCCGATGCGTTATTTCATGAAGCTAAAAATTGAATTATTCCATGGACCATTCAAAAAAATATTTTCTACAATTTCAAAATACTTTACTCTGCAGTGCTGCCAAGAATCACGAATATTAGCCCGAGTTTGAATAAATGGTAGAGTGGTTTTGATTTTTTCTTCACATAGATACTAAGCATTCGGCCCATTTTTGGTGTTTTAAAAAGCACATTTGCTCTAATAAAAATGCTGATAGTTTAAAAACAAGCACATGAACCCCTATTTTTTAATGTTTCTACCTCTTAGGTATACCTTCCTCTACAACTCTGCAAATTTTGGTGAAAATGACATGGATTTTGAATAAAGTGCAGCATTTATTGTACGTTTGTATTTTGTTACTGAAATTTTACATTTTTCAGATTGGGATTTTGTTATCTTTTACGCCATTTTTAAGAACTGACAGTGCTGTTAAACTTAAAATTGCAAACAAATAGCACTATCTATAGATTCTCCATTCTAACGATACAATTATTAACTCTCTTGCGAAATTTGATGACTTTTTCATGTATTTTGAATGAGTAATGGAGGTTTAAACTCATTGTAGTAATCTTGGGCGGTCTAAAAATGCCAAATTCTTTTGAATGCGCAATTCTTAAGAACATCAATTTGGGTGAACTTTGAAGCTCTATAGCAAAAAATCAAGCACATGGACCTATGTTAATTTTTGCATATTTCGAATATTAAGGTTCTAAAGTATCTATGTGCAAAGTTTGGTGAAAATGACATGGATTTCACTTTAACTGTGGAACATCCTTAAGTCTTGCACAACTTTTAAGATCTAATTCGCAACGTGGAGGTACGCAGTTCCGAAGTTACGTAACATTTTGTAAGTGCATGTGAGAGCAAATATTGCTCAAAAATATTGTACAAATCCAATGCAAATTTTGTGAAGCCAATTTTCATAAATGTATCATTTTTATTTTTACTGATAAAAAGGAATAGATTTCATGTCATTTATGACTGAAATAGTGTTGCCGATGATTTTCATTGAAAAAACAGTGAAAAACAAAGTAAAAATATAAATTAAAAAAAACAATGAAATGCATAAGAAAAAAATTGATATTGCCATTTTTTAAATATACATTTGATGATAATCCCAAGAAGAGTGTCCAGACCAAATTCTAGCACTATTGGGGCTATATTTAAAGATTTACAGCCAAATTATGATTTTATGCATTAATTAATCAGAAATAAATTTGAATAATTTTGGCACAGTTGAATTCTGGAGTTTACATCATGGGTGACGTGCGTGCCAATTTTCGTTCAGTGGCTGAGATCTGAGGGTGGGGGGCTGTTTTTGCCCCCCCCCCCGGACTATATAGTGTTAAATGCATTTACATATGGAGAGTCAAATCAAACATGATAATCATCTTTAACATAATGAATCAACAGTATATATGTTCTCTCATTTCTCAAATGCATATCAGTCAAGCACACATCATTATTTTCAATGTTAAAGATATTGCATGGACAATTAAAAGGAATTTGTGGTCACAGTTCAACAAATCCGGTATGTTTACCTACATGTGTACAGTACAGTTCATTAAATTTGATGTAAGAACTTGCCATGGAATTTTACTTGAATAATTGTGTCCTCAATTTTTGTAAACATTATGCCCTTGAACAGTTGGTTAAAGAGACATGACATGTGTTTTTCTTTAGGGGTTAAAAAAAGCATGTACCCATTGTCTTAAAAAACAGAACTCACTCAATCTTGTGTGTTAAGTAATGGATCATATATTTGATTAAAGTAACAGCTCATATATCCAATTAAAGTAACTGACCATACCTCAATGGGCATCTATACCTAAGAGAGAGGAAGGGTTGTAGGTGTTCACTTGTGTCAAGTTTCAGCTTAATGAAATAATCCTTTTATAATGTGATTATGCTCTGAACATTAACCTATGTCTCTAAAGCTTGAATGATCTGACTCTTTTAGACCAATTGGCTTGTCTATATCCAGTCTGCTAGCACAGACCCTGATTGAAACTAATCAACAGGGAAGAAAAACATCAATTCACAAATGTCAGACTCGGGGCTTTAGACTTCAAATTCAGACCACTCTTCAATTAAGGCATCTTGAATTCTGCTATACATTTCAATCGTACACTGACAATACATGTTGCTTGCGTCAATTAAGAAGTCATCGTGCATTTGAATGTCATATGTCCTCTATGTCGATCTTCCTAGGATTTATGAACTTGCCTCATTAGTATATGTCTCATTGAGAACTGCGTAACATTCATATAAAAATCAGAGAAACTTTTCTTTCATGGCCACAACAGCTATTTCTGCAGATTTTATTGTCTACTGTCTGAGATTAATACCCTATTTCTTGAATTTTTATTTTTTTAAAATACCCTTAGCAAACAAACGTGTATCCTTGAGTATAATCCATACCTGCCAACCATTCCGATTTTGGCGGAATTATACCGATTTTATACCTCCATTCCGAATTCCGAATTTTGAAACCAAAATTCTGATTTTTGGGTTAATCAATATAGTGTTGAAATTATTGAAACGGCTGTATGATGCGACTAACGCATGCACGGCTCATATCAAGATGCGACTAACGCATAAACGACTGGAAATTAAAGTTTTTGAGAGCTCTGCCTCTGGTGAACAAGAAAAATTCATAGATTTAAATGAAAACAAATCACACCTGCATGAAACTGGGTGTGTTTTTGTCACAAAAGTGATATTTAAAGACCTTCTTTTAATTGACAAATGATATTAAATTACATAAAGGTAGATTATGAGGGTATATTTGCTTTAAAAAGTGTAGGGAAATGCGCTACTCTTACATGCTGAAAATGCAAAGAGCCCCTAGGCCTACCGTTAAAACGGGCCGGACACCCACTCGGTGCCCTCGTAGTATTGATACTGATTTTTTATTATCAAAGGTTGGCAGGTATGGTATATGCCTATTGCTGAAAAGGTTTCATTATTTTTATGCATATCGATGCTATACTAGTCTCAACAACACATAGCCCCGACTTATCGTCATGTGTTTATTTCAATTAAATGTACTGTCATATTCTATGAGTCTGATTTTAAAAGTTCAAGTACAATTCATTGAAATAAGTTGATAGAGTCTCCTCAATCAACTATGACAAAGACATGTTTTGGCCAAAGCATGAGCGTAATAGTGTCACTATTGATGATGTGGAAGATGATGTCACTATTGTCGACAAGCAATTTGGCCCATGACATTCTTTGTCTGAGCTGATAGTGGATATATGCTCTTGTAAATGGAGGGAGTATTGACTTTCATTGAGTTTGCGTTCCATGTCAAATGAGTGGGTGTTTGCACATGAAGAGGGTAAGATTTAGATGATTGGGCAATGTAAATAGTCCTGATGGCCCTGAGTGTCATTATGATTGGTGGAGATGACAATGACAGAGGAGGCAATGAAAGGAATGTTCTTATACTCCCCTGACCTCATTTCTTTTCACATTCTAACTACCATGCTATTTTCACACCAACGGCACCGACTCCAGACCAAAAAAGCTTTTACGTTAATTCCAATGCAGAAATAAAATAACATGGGGGCTGGGGGCAAATTAGCCCCCAAAATGCTCAAAGAAGCCCTGGAAACTAAAAAAAGGATCCCTGTGAATCCACATTCTTCTTAGTGTTAAAGCTTATTCAATGTTGCAGATTTAAACAATAAGATCGTTAAGTAGGCCCCCCCCAAAAAAAAAAAAAATAAAATAAAATAAAATAAAATACAGAAATAAATAAATAAAATGAAATGAAAATAATAATAATGAAATAAACAAATTAAAAAACAAACAAAAAAAGTTTTGCCTGCCGCAATGCCATACCATTGGTCGATTTGGAGTAGGTTTTTTCAGTGCAAATGTGGCATTTCATTTACCAGTAACTTTGCTACCATACACAATACAATCAGGTACTACAAAAATATGGATCTCTGATTCTCATGAAGAAAAAGTGGTATTACGATATTGATGAAATTATATTTAGTTTAAGTTCGAATTACCTCATACAGTTTCCACTGTACATGTACACACAATATTGGAAAAGAAATCACAAATAATGAATGATAATGGAAAGGGTAACCATGATTTCTCTATGATAATGTGCTATATATAATTCATGAAATCAAATATATTGTCGTCCCAATGACCCATTCATTTATCTACTGCACATGTATATTGGATGAAACATAATTGTCATTGTTGAATGATAATGGGATGGTTACCATGATTTCTTGTATAAACCTAGCCCCATGTATGAATCTGTTCATTAACTGATAGTCTTACTATCATTTGCTTTCATTGGAGAGTTGGAATCATAATGAAATAATAATAATACGACATTGCTTGTATAGCACATATCACTACCCATGGGCATCTCTATGCGCTTAATAGGAAAAAAGACAGAAAAAGAGAGGATTAAAGCTATTACATGTAGGTGTACACCTAGTATAAACAGGTATTGTCCATTATTACCTTGAGTGGAATGAGTTTCTAGTGACCAATAAACTTTATATTCCACCTCTTGCTTCGATACACAGTAAGAAAACAAATGCTACCATTTATTTAACATAACTTTGCAGACTGTTATTCAGACAATTACATGACACATTGTATTGGTAGTGTTGATAAACCTCAATCAATCTGGCCATCGATTCATAATGGTAAAGTCATAAGGTCACTATGCTAGTAACTGATTTTAAAAATATCCATGGTGGAAGATAGGTACCTCTAGAAATTGGTTTTGAAATGCTCAGATATTTTGATCTCATAAACTGTCAAATTTAAAAAGAACATGTGGTGCTAGTTGATTTTGACAAAGAGCAGAGACCCTGTATTCCTATCTCAAACCATGTGTACATACATTCACTCATGTGATATAATTTGCTAAGTATGAGAGAGTAAATAGATACTGTAAAAATAAATGCATAAACTGATAACATTTATGTTTACACATTCCCTTTTTTCGTACTAGACGTTGATTTTTATTTGCAACAGTTGAATACCATGGACCACAACATAAAACTTAGTGTTGAATTGATCATGCCACTGAAATTTATAATTGATCATACACAATAATCGATGCAATTGAATCAATCATGGCAATCAGTCACATGATTAATCGCTAAGTTTTGTGTAACAGGGCCCAGGGGGGTGTTTCACAAAGATTTAAGTATGACTTAGAGTCGCATGACACGTACATGCAATGCGCAATCTTATTGATCAATACACAGTTGTACTGAGTGTCCTCTTGGCATGATCTGACCAATGCGGTGATTAGGAATTACTCTCAAGTCATATTCAAATCTTTGTGAAACACCCCCCCCCCCCCCCGAGTACTAAGTACCAATATCACTTCTTAATATATACAGTTGTGCTTAAAAGATAGTGAACCCCACCACGAAATGAACTCCTTCATGATGAGTCTTGAATGTAGACAACAACACTACAATGTTTGGCGAGCCCAGAGAAACAAACTTTGTAGAATGTGATATTTTATCACCTGACTTCACATTTAAATATCTAAAACATGGCAGAACTTTAACACTTCAAATATGTTAAATTTTCTGGTGGGTTTCACCAAGTTTTGAACACCACTGCATGCATGTACAGTTTCCAAGAGATGTTATTATTGTCTCTTGCTAAAAGGATGAGGTTAATTTCTCTTGTTGCTCATAGAATAGCGCAGGTATATCAAGAATGATGACTGTTCAGGAATGTCTATGTACCTGCATTTAACCATGCAAATGAGGACCTCCCTAAAGGTAGGATGCCTCAAAGCATATATGATGGGATTGACACAAACATTACAGAGGAACAGAATTGTAAACCAAGGAACAGCTGGATCACTGCTAGGTATGAGATATATTACAGCTGGTGGCATTACGCATAGGGTATACACACAAATGATGATGAATATATTGATGGTTAGCTTGCGTTGCAGCTTGAAGCGAAGTTTCTGTTGTTCTGTTGCGAGGTTATCACAAGTGAGGGTTTGAGTATTGTTTTCCGTCCTACCTGAAGGGGGTATCTCTCTAAACATTGAGCTGTCTTGATCTGTAGGTTCACAAGGTATTATTGAATGTTCACCGTTTCCCGGTTGGTTGTCATCATTATGATCAGCATCTGAAGGTTCCTTTAAGACTTCCTGATCTGCAGCAGGTGCAGATTTGAAGCCATCGCTTTCATCAAAACCAGGATTGACGATACCAATTGATGCAGCATCTGATTGTTCCTTTGACGAATCATCAGTGATCGTTATTCTGACCTCACTCTTCTTGTTCTCATTCCTGACCGAAGGAGTCATGATAGCGTTCATCTCGTGTTGATGACGTCTTAGCATTTTGAAGATGTTGATATAACAAACAATGATGACGACAAAGGCAGGAAACTGAACAAGGAGACATACTGCAAGGGTCAAGAAGTCTGAATTGTCATTTTCAGTGTTCTGTGCACACACCTTGTACTGGAGAGCATAACCCAAGGATCCAACATTTAGAGGAAGTATGATGAACATGAGAACGATGGGGTAGAGCCACGTGAATAAAACCATGATCAAGATATTGCGGGTGCGAAATACATTGTTGAATTTGGGTTTAGGTTTCATGATGCCATAAAGGACAGTGAAGCGATGAAAGGCGATTGCAGCCAAAGTGACAACGCTGCACCCGAGGGTTGTCAAGGTGGCTGCTGCCACAAACTTGCAGAGTAGATCAGGAATATAGCAACTTGATTTACTTAAAAGCGTGGAAGCATGAACGGGTAAGAACAATGCTGTCAAGAAGTCAGAGACAGCCAGGTTTACAATGAAAACATTTGTAGTAGTTTGTAAACGTTTGGATAAGATGACGGCAACAATGACAAACAGGTTTCCAAGGGTTCCGACCAGGAAAATGGCAAGGACAAAAAGAGCTAATATGACACGAGGAGCGTAGTCATGCAGGATGTACTCTCCAGGTTCAATGTTAAATGTCATGTTGCAGACGGTGATGGTGTCCTGCTCTACACCTTCGTCGTAACTTGAATAATCATAGAGTGGCATGGTTGTAGATATCCGTCATCTGCTACCAAATGAGTTATTTATCCAGATCAACGAAGGGGTTTAAAGAGGGTGGCTTTGTGATGGAGGGTTTTGATGCTCACTGCAGATATTGATTCTGAAGTTCTTATATGACTAAGTTTGTGACAGAGAGTTTGGTCTTGACTCTTTTAAGTACAAAGGGAAGACGTGAGATATTGGTTTTGGCTTTGACTGCTGATATGCCAAAGTAAAAGACCTTCAGTGGTGATGATGGTGTCTGTCAAATCTGTCTATGTTCAAATTAGTCTCGTCCTACATAAGGATTATCTGTGATGCGTACTGCAGAAATTGATTCTGAAATTCTTCTCTGACCGTTGACTTTATGACAAAGAGTTTGGTCTTGATTCCAAAAAAAGGTGGATTCTGAAGACCTATGCTGTTGGTTTTTGCTTTGACTGTAGAGATGCCAAAAAATGTCAGTGGTAATGGTTTCCTTTTCAAATTGTTGAAATTAGTCTCAATGGAGAATATAAAAAACTCCTGTCCATGACCATCGGAGGTAATCGTCCTGTGAAGCAATTAAGTGAGATCCGATTAGAGTGGTAGGTGAGAATAGCATTGTACATATAGGCCTACATTATGGACTGCTGCAAAAACAATAGACAAACCTAATCCTAACAGGACTTTGGCATTTTAAATCTGATGATATTCCATTCAGCTCTGTTCCATTTATTTATTTTCTATTGTTGATAGACTAAACCATAAATTGTCACGTGTGACGATGTAGTCCGTTTCCCATGGAGGTAATGCAGGAATAATACTCCGCAAACATGCCATTAAATTCCGGACACTATTGGCAATTATAAAAACGAGATATTAATTGAAGAATCAGTGGCACATTGGTTTACTCTACAGTCCATCGAACCATTGTAGGCAGAGACGTCGGTCATCAAACATATTCCGGAGACATGCAACATAGAAGAGTTGTTCGGAAAAAAAACAACACACACATTCACAGAACTATCCTGTCCAAACTATACCTAGCCCTCGTTCCTTTTTGTTCTCTGAATGCTACCACGTCCCATGACTTACATATAAATTCCCCTTCAGCTCCGGTTGCCTTCTGAAGATAGTGTTCACTCTGTTCGCTTCGCTTCAGGAAATATTAATGTGACACAAATAAAAGAATGATTGTATTCGGGAGCATCAATGCAAAAAAAACGTGCATTGAATTTCTGTTTATTATAGAAACCCCGAAAACCAAATCACAAATGGAATTCCATCTCGCCTCGCTAACCTCAATCTATTATTCTGCTGTGTTGAAGCTTTGTAGTCAGCCACTACCCAAGGGGGCGGATAATTTGATGACCATTTTTTTCAGTTGTCTAATATCTGTCCCTCCCGACTAGGGTTCCCCCGCCAGGTCATTGATGTCAGCGCACGTAATTCGAATGACTGATTGCTAAGAAACGAATTATTATGAATCCAATAATTCTAAATACATAGATGATGCATTGACATTAAAGGATAATTAAACCTTTAAAACAAGTTGGCTTTTGTGGAAACAGAAAAATCAAAGAATAAGATCAAAGAAAATTTGAGAAAAATTTGACAAATAATGAGAAAGTTATGAGCATTTGAATATGCTATTGAGATCCTTTCATTGGCAATGTGACAAATATTTGTGATGTAACATGTGAACAACTTTCCCTTTGATGGATTCTAAAATTTTCCCTTTCTTAACTAGGGTCAGTTATTACGCAATGTTGCAATCGATTACGACATTGCATAATAACTGAAACAAATTTTTGCGAAGCGCGAGTTTGTTTAATACCTCTCTCATTTTTATCATGCCATTTTTTGCTGTCGTGTTCACATGGAACACGTTATAAGTGACATGAAACAAATGCATACGCAGTAGTATGTTGATTTAAAACAAAACTGTGGGTTGGTTAACTATTTTACTTCTAGAGTTTGAAAAAAAAACGACTGTCGCAATCTTACATAAATGTTTGATAAGGTAATAATCACATCCGACATGCCCAGGCAGCATGCACGCTCTAGATTTGTCAGAGAAATATTTCATTTCATTTATTAGTTTCCGATGAAATATTCATACATAATGTACAGACAAACAAGTGATATAAAATAATATCTCTGGTGGGACGATCATAAATCACCAGTTTTAATGACTTCTTAAAAATAATCATCCCCAAAAACTTATATAAAAAACCCTGAGATGAACCACATAGATATATCAAAATGGGGAAACAATATACTGGACAACTACACAAGACATTGAACCTTTATAAATACCAAATGAATGTAGAAATTCAGAATATCAACGTTAAAATCAACTGAAACTGTTTCTCGCAATTCTCTGTTTTTTTTAAATAAAAACTTACTAATTAATCCCAGCGTTGATTTTCCTGTTTGATTCAGAATAGCTAGAATTAAATGCAAAATGTACTCGTAATAATGCTTTCCTCTGGCAGGACAGTTCTATCGGGAGGCACCCCCGCCCCCCGTGATTTTTTTCCTTCAAAAAGTGAAGAAAAAGAGAGAAAAACTACGCATAAAAGAACAATAAAAAATAAGATCCAAAAAAGCAAGGGCAATGTTATCGATCTACATGACCCATGTATTTCAACTGCTGTTAAAATGACATCCCAAATAATAATTTCTCTTTGCACACCCCCCTCCACCACCCTGTTAATAGACGGGCGCCGTCCGTCGGTATAGTTTTCCATGTTTTGGTCGCAACTGCACCATTATACAATTATATACAAACAACTGCCTCAAGCTGGAATCTAGCATGTAAAAAGTGATTGACAAATGCGTTTATACAGCCATTACATAAAATAAGTTAAATAGATATAAATGTTATTAATGCTTAATATATTGTTGAAATATTATACAAGTAAAAAAAAATGGGACACCTTAATAAATGCATAAATATGTCAATGACAAGCAAACACGGATGATCTAAATCTAATACAAGAACTTGGTAAAAAAGCGAATGATTGTACATGAAATGATATGCCTGAATTTCGATGGTTCTGTAGATCTTTTATCTATACGGGTGATAATATGGAGGACATTTCAGATCCAATTCAAAATAACACAAACGATTACGACACACCGTGTTGTATGTGCATGATTGTGATATAAAGAAATATGCTTAATATATATTAAATAATTACAAAATATGAAAAATAAAAATAAGAAACATTTGTCTGGGTGTCATTATCTTGCCATTTTTATTTAATGTTTTCCAATGACTCGGACCCATAATCATGCTCTGTACTCGATATTTGACAAAAGATCGAATTTTAAAAATAAATATCTACAAGCAAAATATAACAATTCCATACGTCATTAACTCATATTTACAGTAAACGTCAGATTAAATGAAGATAAATATTAACTATTGATTGACACCTTGTTATGGCACATTTTTGTCAATTTACTATAATTATTGCAAAGACAACGCAGAGCCTGACACACTCGAAACAATGATCATGTTCGTTTTAAACCTGCAACGGCAGGTTATATCCTAAAAAAGACTTATTTTCGATGTGGAAAAAAATCCGGCGTTATTGGACGGATAAGGCCGCAAGTACAAACACATAAAAATCGACACTATAATAGCAGTACGAGATTAGAATTTGTAAAAATGTCACATTGGTCAAAGATTTTAACTGATTACTTCTTAAATATTAATGTCTTATCCTGTTCCTCTCATCCTCCTCTTACTTTCTTTTCTCATTTTTTCCTTTTTTCTTTTTCTTGTTTTGTTTTCCCTATTTTCTTTATCTTCTTGTTCTTATTCTTTATATTCTTCTTTCTCTTCTCTTTCCCATATCTCCTTTTCTTCTCTTCCTCCTCCTAATTCTTCTCATTCTTCATCTTTTTTTCTTCCTTTTCTTCTTCTTCTCCTCCTAATTCTCCTCCTCCTTCCAATTCTTCTTCTTTTTCTTTTTTCTTCATCTTCTCCCCCCCCTCCTCCTTCTTCTACCCTTACTTTTCAATCCACTTCGCACTGTTTAAACTCCTAACAATTTATTCATAGTATTGTCCATGGAGCTATATCTCCATGATTATACCATCTCTCTTTATTCATGTAGCTATGACTCTGAAAGTAAGGTTTCATTGTGGGTAAATGGCTTGGTTACACAAAATGAGATATCAAACTCAAACTTTTTGTATTGCATGATGATAACTTATCAAATTATTCCCTCCCAGCTTTGTTTCTTTTGCACATGAGGAACGTCTGCAGGCCTCCACGTCAGACTTTTGGGGGGATAATTGTTTGGACAGTGTACAATTTATGATGATTCTTGAATATTTCCCCTCACAGCCTTGTTCCTTTGTTCTTCTGATACCTGAGAAATGTCTGGAGTCCACGACGCCCTTGCTGTTTATGCGAAATAAAAAAGAAGATAGAAATTAGAAAATGGAAATAAAAGGAAGAATCGAAGAGAGAAAGAATGATATTTATATATACACCATTCATAAGAATTCTTCCGCATACATATTTTTATAAGACGCCTGCCAGAACGTGATTGACTTTAATAAGTATAATTTAGTGTTAATCAAGAATCATTGATGAATTAACCTATTTTGTTTATGTGTATCCTCACATGATGAATTTGTTTGTGTATTTTAGCCATTTTCTCTTATATATCTCCAGATACCTGAATAAGGCCCGATTGCCAAAAGCTTTGTTCTGATGAAACCCAGGCAAGTCTAGTCTCCAGCTTTCCTGCTTATTATTATATATATTGAAGAAAAAATGCCTTTAAGACTCGAAATGAAATACCTCTACTAAAAAGTCCAGGTCTTCCTTCTCTGGGCTGAAGTCTAAGGATTTGACATACACGGTATTAATAAGAACCGTTCTTTCAATATCATTGCCCTACAGATGAAATAAAAACAAATAAAATACAATGATCAGAACCTTGATAAAAAATTCCTCTCTGAAACCACTCACTCAAATGTACATGGATATCAAATCTACCACCATCCTCAGTATTGTTGATATAAAGTGTAATTTCACATCTGTAACCTTGTTTAATTTGTTCCTTGAGTTGCTTGTCATTTCTTTTTTACATACGATGTTTAATGTATTGTCTTTGTTAGTTTTTTGTGAAAAGGTAGCAAAAATCGATAAATGATAAATAATATGAAACTAATAAATGTGGATTTAACACTCCTCCATCCTTTTCCATTTTTTTTGCATTGCAATTTTCTTTTAAGGATTTGATAAGTTATTTGTGTTGTTACCTTGACTATTAAGTTTAAAGTTTGGCAAAACACATACAATAAAATAAATCTATGTGTTAAACAAACTCATCAGGTTTCTAGAGACTATAAGCACAATATACGTTTGCAAGGGTAAGGACATCTATCCTTACCTATAATACCCTTGTGGTGGCAGCATTTGTATTGTTTTAGTTTAGAGAAAACACTTGTTACAAGAGGGTAGTAACGATGAAATTACATTGTCAGGTAACATTTATTTCCAAGCAACTATTCTCATACCAGGACAGTCATTGACAAAAGTATCATGCTTTTTTCCCCAAGCTTTTTCCCCGGGGTCATATTCTGGCGACAACTTGTTTAGGGGCCAAAATGTGTAAATAAAGCCCGCGAAAACCTTGTTTTAGGGGGTTATTTTGCACACAGAGAAAAACTCGTTTAGGGGGTGTTTGGAAATAATTTGGCCACGCGTGTGTACAGCAATACATTTGACTGCCCCCCCCCCCCCCCACGGGACTAGTCTATAGCAAACTGATGAGAAAAGAATGTATGGTCAGATATTGGTTCTAAACCCATGCAAATATATCTTTTCTCATACATGTCCTTTGCCGTTGTGTCCAAAATATCAATGTTTCATGATGAATCTCGACAATATGACTGTTCACAGCGTGTTCACATGGTCGACTGTGTGAATATGTGATTCACACTGGTGAAGTGCTCTTGTGTAACAGTGTGAAGGTGATTTCACACCGTTGCACACGATATGGGAAACTGTGTTCTTTCCAACAGAAATCCAAGTACACCAAACATGAATCCTTGTCAAGCTTATCCAAACAAACAAGTGTCATTGCCACTATACCACTGTTCTAAAGTTACTGGCCCGTATTCTGATGCAGGTTTAACTTAAACTGATGTTTAAAGTTGTGGTTTAAGTATGGGAAGCCAAAAGTATTTTTATTAAGTTCTATGTTTCTTATGCTTACTTTGCTCTTTCCTGATTCATCGATGGTGAAGACAATCATCTATTTATACTTCCTAGACAATTATGAATGATCTGAGAGCCAAATGACCTCAAGTATGATATCTCTACTGTAAGTGATTTATGTAACGATTGGCTGTCCATACTTAAACCACAACTTTAAACCTGGGTTTAAGTACAACCTGCTATCAGAATACGGGCCCATGGGTTTATATTGGCACAGGGAGATAGTATCAAAAGTGGTTTACCTCTAGGAAAGCTCTTTTTACATTCATGAGAAGCATTTTGAATATACCAGCGAGATACTCAGTCGTGTTCGTGAGCTCTTGATGTCCTGTTCCAATGTGATGGGTTTGGATTCCTACGCCTTCCTGCTCAGCTAAAGACATAAGCTCGTTGAAATCGATCTAAAAATAAAATAAATTCATAAAACTGTACTATACATTCATTCCCATCATGTCGTTGAGGATCTATGTAACACAACGGAATATTGCGTAAAAGTATGACTTTTAAAATGGGGGGGGGGGTCGGATCTGGGGCATCTCCCCTAAACAAACCCGATTACTGTAGTCAGAGCGGGCTTTCTCTTTCCAAAAAATGAGGAATGGGTCGGGTTTTGACTTCGAATATTGGAACTTATATCAAACTATTTATTCCTAAGGTTCTGAATTCATGCCAGAAAGCGTATATTCTCGTATGGATTACTGAGGTTGTGTAGTATCTACTCTACAATTGGGGTAAGGTAATGCCTTTTTTTCTTGCACAGGGGGGATGTTCCTATCATTTCGTTCGAGAAAAAATAAATGTAAAATGGTAAGCTTCGTGAATACGATGATTTCCTAAACATACCTCCCCATCAGAATTGGCATCAATACTGGTGAATATTTCTTGGACAGTGAGGTCTTCACCGAAGAGAATACTCGCGTGGTCCGATGTGAACTCCTCATTCTAAATGCAATGGGAGAGGCAAAATTAAGAAAGTTTAGAAAAAAAAGCAGACTGGGTAAGATATTTCTAAGAAGAAGAAGAGATAGAGCGATCATAATTTCTTGATTATACAGAATAAGTGTTATCCCAAAATAACACTGATAGAATATGGCGTGAAGAATAAAACAAAAACCAATATTTACCAGAAGATAAATGAAAGATTCAGTCAGTACTGTCAACCAAGCAAATGTCGCGTAACTCGCGTTTCTAGTTCTTAAAACCATGTTTATTCCCGAATATAGGCTAGCGATATTAAGGAGTTCATGTATAAGGAGATTGTAATTTTGGTACTGCCATGTTGTAAAACATGGACCAGATTTTGGTTAAGTAATAAATTACAAGAAAAAAAATGTTTAAAGATATCATTCATATCATAAGGCCCCGAAATTTGATTAATAGATTATCATTGACAAAAAATTATAGTCTCAATTGACTTCTAATATTCGTGTTTATCAGTTTTATTTAACTTCGTGGACTATAGTGTATTTTTATTAGTCTTGGGATTAGTTCAAAATATTATACACTTACATTTTTGAAGGCTTGAAGGAATTCGTTCTTATTAATTGTTGTACCTTCCAAACAGTTTTGATCCAGAACTTTGAGAAATCTCGTCATTGCGTCTGTCACGAGACGATGATGTTTACAATTCAATTCTTTCTTCATTTTTAGATGTTGGTGTGCTCTAGATGGAATAAAAGTCAGTTATACATTAAAATGTATCAGAATTGGAAATAAAGGAAACGACTGCAGCCGAGGAGGGAGACAACTGTGTCGGGTACACATGCCGCAGCCTGTATGCTCAACAGGCGAAAAGAGTTGTGTTTAAAAGCAAAATATTAAGCTCAAGTCCTAAATACAGACACCGGAAATTGAACTGCACCAGGAGGTAATTTTTTACAAAGGAAGACACACACATGTTACTTGAAAACACAGAAGAGTATTGAAGAAAAAACGTTTTTCTTCTTTTCCTTTTGATATCAATGAACAGGCGGATTACTTGAATTAACGTCTCTCATATTTTATCCAAAGTTAGGTACATTTATATCCATATCTAAGTCATGTTGTTGGAAACGAGGATACAAGTAGATGAATAGATAGTTGAAGGTTCTCGCCTTGCTCTGTGTTTCTGTTGCGGTATAAGAAATGCTCATATTCAATGCATGATCGCGACAGATGTCGTATAAGCCCAAGACTCCACTCCCATCATGTTGTTTCATTTTTTAAACTTGAAAGAATAGAATCGCCTTTACCATTTCTTCGAGAAGGGTTTCGATCCAATTACCCCTCTATACTACATGGGTGGCTATTTGAAATCAATAAAGTCCTGGCATAAGGAAAAAAGTGCTCCAGTCGTATTTGAAACTTTTTCAATAAATTCGTTTCATGCAAATTTCCAAAGCACGGTCAATACAAAAACTCACCTGGCAAGTTTTGTGTCTGGTATAGGTGCTACTGGTGCTTCTAAGTCGGGATTGGTCGCAAGTACGTGGGAATCATAATCACTGTACTGTTGACAAAAGAGAAAGGATATAATAATACTTGCGTCTGTGGGGTAGATCTCTGGGTTATTCAAGCATTCGTGATAGGTTTAAATCAATATAAAAAAACAGAATGTCGAAATAAGGGTAGTTTGGTCTATCTTATAGGTACATGAGGTATGCAAAAAATAAAATAAATAAAAAAAAATCAGCTCTCGACTGATCTCTGAGAATTATCTTTTGTTAACCACCTTGTCTTTATCTCACAATAGCTTACATCGACTCAAGAGTATGATCACAATCCCTGCTGGAAAGAATATAGTGTCACATAGTGCGATCACAGTGTGTTCACATTGCGGACCATGTGAAAATATTATTCACACTGTTAAACTGCTCCTATTTAACAATGTGAAGGTATTTTCACACTGTGGACACCTCGACAGTGTGACTGTTCACAGCGTTTTGACATGGTCGACTATGTGAATACGTGATTCGCATTGTTGAAATGCTCAAATTTAACAGTATGAAGGTGATTTCACATTGTATTCCACACTGTGAACACACTGTGGAGCACTGTGCTCTTTCTAGAAGGGGTTATTCATGTTTATCTTCTTCTTCGCTACATAATTAATACCTGACCAATGGCACAAAGTAATTACTACATGTATTTCTTATTATCATCATTATCATTGATATTCAAAATCTATATTTTCTATTCACCTAAACCTCAACGTAATGCCAGCACAAATATGGACAAATAATGATACCAATCTTACTATAATCATTCCCAATGTTTTGTTGTTGAACATTCCGAATCTCTCTTTCTTGGTGAGAAGCTTGGCTGCATCCTCCAGGGGTTGCATTCTCTTCAAGAGAGAGTCTTCAGGTTTCATAGAAAGCCACCATCCTATCAGAGAAAACATGAATAATGTAATTTCTATGAACTGAAGATAGAATTGACAGTTTTCTTTAAATTACTCTTAATGCGTGCTCTATGTATGTATAATTCAGCGCCACTGCATGACGCGATGGTAAAGTAAAACGCTATTGTTCGATCATAAATAACGCTAAAGGGATAAAGCTGCAATATTCTGCTTTACTTACTTGACTGTCTGCTAGCAGCGGCGTAACATGGGTCGGTGGCCAGGGGGGGGGGGCAAGAGCCAACAATTTCCCGGTCATGTCATGGAACAGGCAATTGCGTCATAAGGCAAAAATTTTGAGGGGGCGATATGGCGTATCGGGCAAATATATATATATAAACGAGCGAGCGAAGCGAGCGAGCTGATTTTTTTTTACATTTTTATTGCAAAAATCCAATTTTGTGATAGATTTTGACATAATGTTAAAAAGATGATATCATATTCAGCCTCCTCTCTTTCCTTTTTTATCTTTATTGTACGCCACGGTGAACAGGATTTTTGTTTATGATTGTGGGCATCAGGGCGAAGCGCTATATGCTCGAGGGGGCCGAGTATGGCGCTTCTGGCAAGAAGTAGCTTAATATAGTTCCCGAGCAAGCGAAACGAGCGAGCGAGATAAAAAATCACCTTTTCATGAGAATCTAACATGAAGATAGATTTTAACGTGATATCCAGAAAAATATAATACACTTTCCTTTCTTTCCTCATTTTTTTTGTTTGGTTGTAGAACTTTTGGGGGCCATGGTCCAAACTCATCCATATAACAGTGCTTTATGGGTGGGGTCCAGGGCAGAGCCTCGGAACCTCTTGATATCAAAGCCATTTTAAACCTTACAGATGGCCACTTATTTTAATCAAATTGCGTGTATATTTATATAGCTTTAACACAACACATAAATTCAATGCAGTTGTGTATCGTAATCAACCAAATATTGTGAGGGCCACACCATAGCAAATGTGGGAAAATTTGTAAAAAGTCGCTAGCGAGCGAAGCGAGCCAGAAAAAAAAAGGCCTGTTAAAATGAAATTCTAATTATGTGATATATTTTTACATCATTATAGCAAATATAATGTCATATATTTTTTTTTTCATTCATCTCATTTCGCTGCCTCCTTTATTTTCTTTTATTTCCCCTTGGCTGCGGAACCACCCCCCCGGTACGCCAGTGCTTCAACGAAAGCTTAATGCAGGAAGGGCCCATATAGGGGCCCGTTATAGAACCCATTAAAGGTTACAGATAAAGAGCCCCCACTGCATGGGGTCTTGACTCTTGGACAGAGCCTTTGGAGATTTAGCAAGTTTATGATAGACTTTCATACGACATTATGCTATATACCATCCATGTTTCTTCCCGCTCGTTATCTCAATCCTCGGCAGCCCGGTAGTGTACGTTAATATCTTGTCCCTATTCTTTATTTTCCAATTTAGATTTTGGCTAATTCCATTCTGCCTTTAGTTCCCGCTTTTGTTTGCCTTTTTGTCATCTTTAATTTATTTCCCTGTCTTACTAATCATGGTAATGTATTTGTATATCGGGGCGAATTGCTCTTTCTCACTTGTTCTTTTTTCCTTCCTTTTCCCGTTATCTTTCCGTTTTCCCTTTTTTATGTTTTTTCTTAGTTTTCTTTTCCCTTTTCCTTTCCCTTTCCCCTTTCCCCTTTTTTCTTTCCTTTCCCTTTCTTCCCCCCTTTTTTTTCTTTTTCCCGTTTTTTTATTTTCCCGGTGAGCTCCGCCAGGGGGGGGGGGGGGCGCTTGCCCCCCTGCCCCCCCCCCCCCGCCTGTTACGCCACTGTCTGCTAGGAACATGTTCCAGTCTTGCGTAATGTAGGTACGACAGCTTTATGAAACTCCATCCCAGATCATTGCCCGCTTGGGCTAAGTGGATCCCTGTAAAACCTAACGTAGGACTCTTCTTTACTTGCCATCGAAACAATGAACTGGATAGTTACACAAAACACCACCGTCGATGTAGAGATCGGTCCGGCCCATATGCTGCCGCATGACAGGGACGAATACAACTGCATGCAGAATAAAAAACAATATTGACATTAATAAAATATACACTTTAAATGTTGGGCAACATACTGTCCACACAACTATTGGTTTAAAAAAAGTATCAAACTCTGGGCAGTTTTCAACCAATAAAGTGTAGTTTTCACCCAAAGTACACATTATTGGTTTAAAACTACCCAGAATTGGATAAAGTTTTAACCGAAAGTTGTGTGGACAGTATGTTGCCGAATATTTTTAAGAGTGTGAAATATAAAGTACGAGCTCAAATATTTCCATTGGTTTAAAAAGGAGTTTATTCAAAAGCTTACATGTATATAAAGCGTATATTATATTGTGCTTTTAGTTTTCGAATCATTAGCATGTCCTAGACCGAAGACGTCCCAAGTCCTAATAACCATGCCAATTAATTCCTCCCCTCATTTTAACCGTTTCATATAGAAACTCAATATTTGTAAAAGAAAAAAAAAGTTCCCGTTCGGGCAATGCATCTCAAATTATGTGTTTAGGGTGGGTGGAAGTGTCCCCGGTTAGCTAAAAATGCTCACGTATGTATGTCCGAAAATGAGCCCGGTTAGGTTTAAAATTTTGCGTGTATGAGACGTCACGGTAATCACACGTACGTCAGTGACACTTTGGCGATTGATTTATTGATAAGTGATAGAGTCTCCGATTGTCAAATTACAAGGCAGTGTGTGTGTGGGTGTGTGTGTGAGGGTGATGGTGTGTGTGTGTTTGTGAGATGGTGTGTGTGTGTGAGAAGGAGAGGGGGACGTTTACACACAAATACAAACACACCCTCTTCACACACACCCTCCCTCACATACGCCAACATTCATCAAATTATTCATATTATGTAACCCTGAACTATATTCCTTACATGGAGCAGATATTGACATTCTTAAAGCTGATCTTATGGGCATGTTCGGAGTAGTCTTGACGTGGCAGTACTCCTCCATCATTGTACTTAGATTGGTCACCACTACACATAATTCTTTCCCATTCTGATCGTAAAGGTCCTATGATAATGATATGAAGAGGAATACAAGGAAGAGGGGAAGATAAATTTAATTTTTGGGACTGCTTTGAAACTTCACCGAGATTACACAATGTGCACAACTGCACATCTCCTGCTTGAGTGAGCCCCTAACTTCAAACTTTGTTTTCTCATTCTTTTAAAAGTCTTCGCTTAGTTTCGTCTGCATTTACTTGTGTCGGTTATTGTTGATCGATTTTGCCAAACTAAATATCATTTTAAAGTTAGGATGTGCTTTCAAACAAAATTCGTTTTTAGAAAGTAAAAAAGGGGCCTAAGCTTTCGATCCTAGCAGAATCTTCGTCGGAGGCAAAATGACAAACATATAAAGTGGAACAACCATAATATAGACCACAAACAAGCTACAGCAACACTAGAAACAAGGAGACAAAAGGGGCATTAGTGAGTAGAGAAGACCAATCAGCATCAGGTTAGTGAAGGGGATGAAAGAAAAGGAGTAGGCAGACACAAAGGGAAGTTAGTGTAAGTAAGGCCAGTAAAAGACCTCAAGCCAAGAGGGATTAAAATAATGAGGCAGGCAACATCAAACAGGATCTGGAACAAAACAGTGATAATGGGATGAAAAACAAGAGAATTAGTGAGAGGTGGGTCAAACAGGTTACAAAGAAAGGCTTAATAAACTGGTGCATAAGAGTGGGGGGAAAAAAAAGGAAAAAGAAAGAGAATGGGGAACAACTGATAATGTGCAAAAGACATATAAGTATATATGATAAAGCATTAAACAAACTAAGAGAAGAAGGTAAGTGTAAATATGTATCTATAAGTGATATGTATATAAATATAACCAAAAAAGAAATGTATATGAAAAAATATATAAAAACACATATGGTGTAACTGATATTGTAATCCGCTAGGTGTGACGGGAAAAAAAACATATGACTATATAGAAGGAAAAAAAAAAAAAATAAATAAACAAAAAAAAAAACCTGTATATGTGTAAAAGAGGAAGCAAATTGCCTAAAAAGGTAAAAGCAAATATAGAAGAGAGTGGGTGTATTATGAAGAAACCATAGTATACATGTAAATAAGCAAATGTGGTAAATCTAAAAGAGGTGAGTGGAGAAAAAACAAATATATATATATATATATAATAATTATTATATCGCCTGAATAAGGAAGGAAAAATTGGAGCTAAGCTTGTATGAGATATGGGAGGAAAGTAGAGTAAGAAACTATAATGTAACTATTCAAAAGAGCTGAGGGGAAAAATTATATGTATATATAAATTGAAAGTGGATAGGAAAGAAAAATCAGTCGTTCCCCTCTTGGATGTTCAGGCCATGAGGTTGGGTGGTGCGAAGTCGTCTCATCCAGAGCTTCTCCCTGCTAGTACGGACTGAGTCAGGACGGGTACCTAAAGATTCGATGCCCTGTAGCATCATGTCAGTGATGGAGTGGTTGGGGAGGTTAAAATGGCGGCCAACTGGAGTGTCCAGCTTTGCTGTGTTGACGGTGGATCTGTGCCCGTAGAATCGTTTCTTGAGTGTGGTCTTGGTTTCCCCTATGTATTGTACCCTACAAACTCTGCAAGTGATGAGATATACAACATTAGTGGTAGTGCATGTGATGTTGCCCTTGATTTGGTGAGACAGGCTGGTAGAGTTGCTGGTGAAAGTATCGCCCTCGTGAAGGTGTATTTCACATATGATGCACCTGTTGCTAGTGCATTTGAAGGTGCCATGCTGTATGGGAGAAGAATGGTTAGTGAGGGAGGGCACTTCAGCACGAACAATGAGGTCCCTGAGATTCGGTGGGCGTCGGTATGCTAGAAGGGGAGTATCGGGAACGGCCTGTTGGAGACGATCAGAAGTGTGTAAAATGTGGTGGTTATCAAACAGGATTTTGCGGAGAGGGGGTAGATTGGGATGGAAGGTGGTCACAAGCGGTATTCTGTCGGTGGTCTCCTTGTCACTTTTTGGTTTGAGAACTTCAGATCTGGGGAGAGAACGAACTTTGTTAATTGCCAGTTGGACTGCCCTGGCCCCGTGGCCCCTGGCACAGAGATGTTTCTGCAAATTCCTGGCATGGAAGGAAAAATCAGGGTCCTCGGAGCAGATACGGCGAAGTCTGAGGGCTTGACTGTAAGCGATGCCGGTTTTGCAGTGACGGGGGTGGCAGCTGGATGAGTGGAGGTACTGGTGGGTATCTGTGGGTTTAGAGTATAGGGTAGTGGTGATACCATTATACTTTTTCTGGACTGTAACATCAAGGAAGTGGGTTTCCTGTTGGGAGAAATCAGAAGTGAATTTGATGGTCCTGTGGAAGGAATTAATGTGGTCAATGAATGTATGGAGGCTGTCTTCATCCCTGGTCCAGATTAAGAAAATGTCGTCTATGTAACGCCACCAAATCCATGGGCGACAGGGGGCTGAATCTAACATCTGCTGTTCCAGCTTCGTCATGAAGAGACAGGCGAATGAAGGAGCCATCCGGGTGCCCATTGCTGTACCGAATATCTGTAGGTAGTGCTTGCCCATGAATGTGAAGTTGTTTTTAGTTAGTACCTGAGACATCAGAGATTTGATATCGGATATGGGGGGACTGGAATGGCCACTGGCGGCCAAGGCTTCACATGATGCTTGGATACCTTCGTCGTGGGGAATGCTGGTGTACAGTGAAGAAACATCGAAAGTGCCGATGATCGCAGTCTCGGGTATCTGGTCCTTGATGTCATTTAGTTTCCTGAGAAAGTCTGGAGTGTCGTGGATGTAAGAGGGTGCACGTGAGACAAGGGGCTTAATGTGGTAATCAACAAAAAGGGAGATGTTCTCTGTTGAGGAACCATTTCCTGAGAGGATGGGTCGACCGGGGTTGCCAGGTTTGTGGATCTTCGGGAGGAGATAGAAGCGGGCAGGTTTAGCATTAGTAGGGGAGAGAAATTTGTGGGCCTTCTCAGAGAGATGCTCGTGTTCTTTCAAGTCATTCAGTGTCGATTGGATCTGTAGGGAGAAATTACAAGTAGGGTCAGAATCGAGGAGTGCATAGTGAGATCGATTATTGAGATGTTTCATGGCTTCATCGATGTACTGCTGGCGGTCCATAACAACGACGGCTGATCCTTTGTCTGCAGGCTTGATGATGATGTCGGACCTGTTTTTGAGTGATGAGAGAGCCTGGCGTTCTTCTCGAGGAAGGTTGTCATGTGCTCTGGTGTCGAGGGTATCTGTGGAGCGAACTTGGGATGAGACAGCTTGGATGTAAGTTTCAAGGGAAGGAACTCTATTCTTAGGTGGAATCCATGTGCTTTTCTTGTAGAAGGGCTCGGGATCAGAAGGGGGTGCATCTAAAAAGAACTCTTTGAGACGTATCCTGCGATAGAATGTAGAGAGGTCTTGGCTGAGAGCTATCTGTTCAACTTCTGGTGGCGTGGGGCAAAACTTGAGACCTTTAGAGAGAAGAGAGGTTTCTGCTTGGGAGAGAGGGGAGGATGAGAGATTAACAACCAAATGGGGGGATACATCACTGTTGTTGGTATGTCGTCTAAATCTGTTCGACCGTTGTCGCTTCTTTGTGAGGTTGCCTATTTTCTTGTTCCTGCGTTCAGTGAGGAGAGACCTGTGTTTAGAGAGATCAGATTCAATTTCATCATTATACTGAAGCCATTGGGTTTGGGTACAGCAAGAACGTAGTTCGTCTTCCAGGCTACTGATGTCAGCTGAAAAAGAATCAAGAGAAGCAATACACTGTTCAGAGAGGATGTTAATTAATCGAACTGAAGCTCCATGTAAGGTCTGGTTCCATCGTTTGCGAAGTTCAGGTGTGAGCGTACCGAGACCGGGAGTGCAATGAAGTTGTGGGTATAATGCGATTGAGGGAATAAAATCTGTAATTGTCCTGGTGAAAAGAGGTCTTGAGTGCCTTCAGCTTGATCTTCCTGAGCTGGTGAAATAAAGATAGATGGTTAGTCATGGTAGAAAAGAGACCTAGAATAAAAAAAGTGTAAAACAAAGAAAATGGATATTCATAACAAATCAAAATATAAAGAAGGAGAAAAGTCGAGTAGATTTGAACTGGACCTAAGACAGAATGATAATAAGAATACACAAAGTTAATTAAATCTAGCTGAAAGAGACCTAGAATAAAAAAATAAAAAAGGTGTAAAACAAAGAAAATGGAAATTCAAAACAAATCAAATATGAAGAATGAGAAAAGTCGAGTAGATTTGAACTGGACCTAAATCAGAATGATGATAAGAATACACAACGTTAATTAAATCAAGCTGAAAAGTAAAATCGACCAGACAAAGATACCAGAAAAAAACAAAAAACAAAGTTATGCAAGTTTAACTATGGAAGGAAAGTAAACAAGAAAACACTAAAATACAAATACAGAAAATCAAACATATATGGATAAAACAAGACAAATTAGATAAGGAGGATCACATGGGAGTGATACAACAGCAGAATAGGAGATCAATGGCAAAAAGAAGCTGCTGAAAACTGCTTATCTAATAAAAGAGAGCCAATGGAGTAAATTAGAAAGTCACAAAGGGGCCTAAGCTTTCGATCCTAGCAGAATCTTCGTCGGAGGCAAAATGACAAACATATAAAGTGGAACAACCATAATATAGACCACAAACAAGCTACAGCAACGCTAGAAACAAGGAGACAAAAGGGGCATTAGTGAGTAGAGAAGACCAATCAGCATCAGGTTAGTGAAGGGGATGAAAGAAAAGGAGTAGGCAGACACAAAGGGAAGTTAGTGTAAGTAAGGCCAGTAAAAGACCTCAAGCCAAGAGGGATTAAAATAATGAGGCAGGCAACATCAAACAGGATCTGGAACAAAACAGTGATAATGGGATGAAAAACAAGAGAATTAGTGAGAGGTGGGTCAAACAGGTTACAAAGAAAGGCGACATATTGTAAGTTTTGGGTTGGTTGGTCACAAATCATGTGGTATAAGTTTTGTTTTGAACAAGGAATCGTTTGAGGGTGTATGTGAGTCGAACGACTTACCTTAAATGTGGCATTTTTGTCTCCGAGCTTTTCAGCAATGTCCTCACCAATCACCGAGTAGAAATACCTCCCTGGATGCCAGCCCATGTAACGATACAGGTTCGGTAACAGGCTTAATTTTCCACAAGTTGCATCTTTAAAGAGAAAGACATTTTTAAAGTATTTGAAATTGAATGAAAATCAAATCAAGAATTTTTTCACATGGATAGAATAAAAAGACGTTCCGTTTCTTGCGGTTTTCGCAAAAACGTGGAAATGATATAAGTGAGCGGATCTGTCGTTGGAAAATAAGATAAGATTATGTTTTCGTATAGTGTCCGTGTGTGAGATTTAGGGAAATGTGTTCGAATCTTCATTTCAGAAATAATCTTGTACATACAAAATGACCAATTTCTGTGATTATCTTTCTACATTGATGTTACCTAAGAGATCTTCGAAATGAGGACCATCGTTCACTATAGACAGCAATTTGCTAGACCCGTAGCCCAGAGCAAGGTAACACGCCGTCACAGATCCTATGCTGGAACCAGCGAAACGTCGTATCTTATCCAAAACATTGAGTCGTTCCATTTCCTAATTGACGGAGAGAAAATGTAAACAAAAATTATGAAAATTTAGTAAGTCGTGATAATAGTAGTAGAATTAGGAGTGGTAGTAGTAGTAGTAGTAGTAGTAGTAGTAGTAGTAGTAGTCGAAGTAGTAGTAGTAGTAGTAGTAGTAGAAGAAGTAGTAGTAGTAGTGGTAGTAGAAGTAATACTAGTAGTAGTAGTAGTAGTAGTAGTCAGGTAGTAGTAGTAGTAGTAGTAGTAGTATTAGTAGTAGTAGTAGTAGTAGTAGTAAGATATTGGGGGATTAAATCTCGGCTCTGAGTCTTCGAAAAATTGCGTTGAAGTATTCCGGGTGAAAGATTGTTTCGTTCTTGCTCGAGCAGATCTCGGTATGCACGAATAGAGACGAAAACTTGATCCTATTGTGATTGTGATAATGACGAAGTGGTTGGTTCGTGATTCTTTTCACTTTGGCTGTAAAGTTTACTTTACAGCCTCTAGCGTCTTCTCATCTGTAGTTGGTTGTATCAATTCCTGATGCTATTGTACTTTCCAAAATGGATTTGAAAAAATAACCGATCTATCGTTGAGCCAGTTGGGCACATTTACACAGGGATCTCAGAAAATTAATCAAATTCGCTTGCATTAACCCAGTAAATGAGTAATATCAAATTTTCCTATTTGTTTACCAAAACATATATTTTGTTTCTTCGGTTGCTGTTGTTTCTTTTTTTTTCTTTGTATTTTTATTCACTCTTTATAGAGCCTTATATTAGATATTTGAATCAATCCGTTCATCATATTTATATTACTGAAGTGGAATATGACAATGAATGAAATGAAAATACTGACTAAAGTGAAATAGAATACACATTTGGTTATTGTGACAAATCCCACTACCATGATTAAAGTGAGAAGTTTACCCTGACAAAAAGTTTATTGTACAAACAGCAGAAAAACATAATAAAAAAGTATTGCCAAAGGTTTTAGAATAAAATCCACCAAAGAATAAAAAAAAGTTATTAGAATTTTAATTATTTGATTTGTGACGCCATATGCGAGCAGATTTCCTACATATCGTTTGGTAAAAATCAATGAAATATCATTTTCTCAGAAAATTGAAAATAGTTTTACTGTACCTTCAGTATATCAATGAACAGATCATTTCACACCCGTTTCTAAAAGAAAACTTAAATAAGTCATCACGAACCATAAAAATTCAAATTTATGCATTTTATATTACATAACATACGGGCAGCTGCTCGTTTATGACGTCACAAATCCAAAATATTAAATTAAAATTCTTAATCTTTAATAGGTTTTCCTCAAACCTTCACCAATTTTTTGTTATTATTTGTTCAGCTAGTTTTACAACTAACTTTTCTTCATCATGGTGAACTTCCCGTTTCAGATTAGATTAGAGCAGTACACACTTACGACAGGCTGCATGTGCATTTCTTCGTCGTATTTTACTTTGCTCTACTAGTTTAATACAGAACAAGTAAGTAGAAATCATATCTTACCATAATGGCGCCAGTGTAAGCATTTCCCTGGCTTCCGCCGCCTTCCAGCACGAGGTTTTCATAGGGAAAATAAACATCATCGTCTTCAGAAATACTTGTTAAGGCACCAAGGTGAAAGCTGTTGGTGGACTTTGTGGGCTGACTGGTTGTAGTTGATGCATCGAGCTCGTATTTCTTCTCTAAAAGACTGAGTCTTCTCTTAAATCTGATTTGATAAGGATGAAATTATGCTTCTATAGTTTTGTTTTTAGGGGTTACTGTTATTTTTATTCATAATTTAAGGTTTTCTTATTTCCTAATGAGTGTCGTTAATGTTACAAGAGTGTTTTATCGATATTGATTGTGATCAGTGGTGTCATTTAAGTTAATGTATGGGCTGCAAGGGAGAAAGGGAAAATTATAATCTAAAAAATGACAAGAAAGCTTATAACCGTATGAAAAATCAAAGATGTCTCAAGTGTTAAGTGTTGAAAGGTATGCGATTTTGAGCATTTATCCGATCCGACGTCACCGGGATGTAAAGAATTTTAAGGTTTGCCCATGACGCTGATTTGAAGGGCACACAATACAGCAGCCTTTATAGCCCAAGCCCCAACTTCAAATACTCATATCTGTATCTGCCGTGGTTTAAATGCAACGTTTTGAGCAATCTAGTCCAGGGGCCCGTCTTACAAAGGGTTGCGATTGATCCAATCAATCGTAACTATGGAAAGCCAGCAAAGTTAGCACATAAAATGTTTGTTTGTTCATAAAATTTCTAGATATGATGTATTTTCATAAATTCATTGATTTTTGACCAATTTGGTGTGTTCTTTTTTTTTCTTTACAAAGGACATTCTAAAAAATTCCTGTAGAAAAAGTTATGACAGTGATGGATTTCCATAGAGATACGATTGATCGGATCAATCACAACTCCTTTTAAGATGGGCCCCTGCAATATAGGCCAATTTGACTATTTCACTATCATTACACCATGATGAGAAGTCACAAACCCGTTTTTTAATAGATAGAAGAGTATCTCTACTTATTCAAAGGTGAAGGTTGCTTGAAACCCCTTCATCAACTGTTCGTCTGCATGAGCCTGATAACTATTGCATTATTCCATGGTATATAATAAGTTATCTATGCTATTTATGGGCAATGCTTATTTCGACCTCTGATGGCCTCCCTACTGTTAACAGCTTTGATAGTTCGTGTATTGTGGTCTTTGTACCAATCATTTCAGGGTTTTTTTTGTTCCCTCGGCCTTTGAAATGACCCAATACCTGAAACCCTGATATAGCATTGTCGCAGGTAGTAGGCAGGAGGCATCGACAGTTATGACTAATTTTTTTTTCGTTCGATGAATACACATAGGCATTACGCTCTAACTACATTGCGCATGACATTGGTAGCAGTTGTGTGCGTTATAATTTAAGTTAACACGGTTTCATCATATTAATAATGTTTTAAATCGAATAGTTTATTTCCATTGACGTTCACCCGGGATCGGATGATCGTTCTTTTCCGACATCAGACTCAGACAAGGGGCCTCGGCTAAGGCTCATGAAAAGGAGAGAAAAAAACAAAATAATAATGATACACTAATCGAAAAAGAGAAGCGTAGTCACCCAGTGTATTGCAATGGCCCATGCGATGGCCGGAAAAAAAACAAGGCTACATTAATTTTCAAGTTTAATGGCCATTGTGATCAACTGTCTGGAAGACAAGACAATACAAAACACGTTTTTATCATAATATAGGATTTTAAGACCTTCCCCATTTATCTCAGCCTTTACCAGAATTTTACGAAGTCGTAATTGTGAAAATATATGAAAGCGTGAACATCAAAACCTCAAAACTTTAAAACTCCCACTTAAAATTCCTTGATAATGAACACCATGATCGCAATTTCTTGGTCATTGGTAACCTCTCGGTGACTTTTTGCTTATGATCACATCGACTCTTACCTTAAACTATTCTTCTCGACAAGAACTCGATGTGAATTCCTTTGGCCTGGATCTCTTTTTCCTGTGAATGTTTTATTGGAAGGCTCTGCCTCAGTCGACACATCCGAACCCATCTTTAAAATAGAAATCAACCTTGGTTTGGGACACCCGCTACTACTCTCCGAGATTCCAACAGCAAGTCTTTCATGTACCCATTCAAGAACAAGTGAACGACACCTTAATTGACCTCTGTAGACCTATCACAGATGTCTGTTGGCTTTTTTAGATATGCCTCAATAAGTCCAAGCATAAAATACAAAATGATATCCTTTTGTAACGCTTTCAAGAACTATAATTTCTCATCTATTGTAATCGTCTCGAGTGACGGAACAAAATGTGAATGAAAGGAAACCATACATGTATAATATCACGTTCGCAAACGCGAGAGACTGTTGGATTTGTTCCCTCACCCCCACACTTGAATATATCTATTATAAGGGACCTCTTACCATGTTTTAGCAGCTCACTCATTTTATGCGGATTTGGTTGTGTTATACCACTTTCAATAACCATGGACTTTGTAATAGGTCCATGCTGATCCGGGCCAGTCCCTGGCTAAGTTGTAAAATGTTGAGTTTATGAATGGCAGGGGCTATTCTTGCCCGCGCCATGCCCCGGCAATTAAGGTGCTGGTTTTATCAGCACCAGACCAGCGCCACCCCTTATGCGCCCGAGTATTTGAATGGGTGATCTTGTATATAAGAAGCGAGGCTTTGCTATGTAATTACTGAACGCTTGTGATGCGGACTATTTAAAGGTCAAGTCCACCCCAGAAAAATGTTGATTTGAATATATAGAGAAAAATCAACTAGCACAACACTGAAAATTTCATCAAAATCGGATGTAAGACGAGAAAGTTATGACATTTTAGAATTTCGCTTATTTTTCACAAAACAGTGATATGCACAACTCAGTGACATGCAAATAAAACAGACGATGATGTCCCTCACTCACTATTTATTTTGTTTTTCATTGTTTGAATTATACAATATTTCATTTTTTACAAATTTGACAATAAGGACCAACTTGACTGAACGTTATAGTATTAAGCAACGCTAATTTCACATGTTCAGGGAGGAATTAATTATTGTTTCACTTGAGAATGAGGAGAAGATTAGAATATTTCATATAATGAAATACAAAATATATATTGAGTGGATGATGTCACCAGTCTCCTCATTTGCATACCTGCCAGGACAACGGTTTTGTGAAATTAAGCGAAATTTTAATATGTAATAACTTTTATATTTTACATCCGATTTTGATTAAATTTTCAGTGTTATGCTTTTTGGATTTTTCTCTTTCTATTGAAATTAACTTTTCTGGGGGTGGACTTGTCCTTAAAGTGCGGGCCTGGTGCAGACAAAAAAAAATGAGTTACTGAAAGCGGTATTGCATTCAGGGTCGATAGGGCCTACCCCCCAAAAAAAAAGTACATCCTAAAATAAAAATGTGTACCGTTACCTCAAATATACGACGGCAAGCTATTGGACACTAATAAAGTAACTTTTACCTCGTCATGCTGTAAACATAAAGCTAGCATATTCTTAAAACTACAATCTTAAGAACTACCCTTCAACCAGCTGGCGTATAGATGTGGGGATTGGGCCATGGACCTCCCCCAAAAAATCAAATAAAAATTAATAAATTAAAAATAACTTTCACGATCAATAAAAAGGAGAAAATTAAAGAAAAAAGAAAAGAGAATAGGTGAAATGTTATATCGTGTTTTATGACGCATATAAGTCAAAAATTTATCACAAATTTGTTTATTTTTTGTTATAGTTAACAAACTTTGCTAGTTCGTTTCGCTACCTCGCAGCTTTTCCTAAAATCTGCCCCATACTCCATGCCTTTCCCGTCATATTTTGTTCCTCATCACGCCTCTGACCGCCTACATACATGGCTTTGTTTTGTGTTTGGGTTGCTCCCGGTTCTATAACTCAATTTTCTGTGAAAATGCATCCAGGACGGCAACGGAAAGAGGGCGGCTATGGCCGTCTTCCAGTGATTTTCGAGGTGGTGAAAGTACATAATAATGAGGGGGGGGGGGATGATAGAGAAGAAGAAAGGGTAAACGGTATTAAAAGAGATTTATACCATGAACCATTATTATAGTGTGAGTAAAATGATGTTATCATTGGGTTGTCTTGACACTCCCTCCCTCTTTGAAATGTACCGGCCCCGCCCCCTACCTGTTTATACGCTAGAAATTGAAATGTTAAATTAGGAATTGAAAAGTGGAAGGAGTGTTGACCTTTTCAAAAACTTGCATTTACTACCTTAAATTATTTGTTCATTTTTACTCTTGGATTCGGCTTTTACCAAAGTGGGTATAACATTTGAATAAAGTAGCCACTACTCCATCCTTTAGATGACTAATTTAACATTTCATTATTTAGCGTGTATACTCCTAGGCTGGAAGTACACCAGATTATATTGCACGAAAACTAACACGAACAAATAAGAAGAATATAAAGAAGCATGATTTAAAGATAAAATTTTATTTGCATGATTCCCAATTTTCACTCCACAAACTTTATCAATAACAAACAAATCATAATATTACCATGCCCCAAGCTATACATAAAATGATTTATAAGGTCGCACGTTAAAACAAAACACCGGGACAAAATCATTTGATACATAAACCTAAGATTGTTTGTTGTCTTCGTCTAAGTTTCACCTCTTCTGTTAGAACTGGGGAATCATATGGACATCTTATTCTAGGGGCTTAATGCGGGAAAACAATTCGTACAAAAAGATGCCTTATATAAAGAGAGAGTCACGAAGATGTCCCACAAGCTTGAAGTTGTCTTGTCTAGAGTATGCGCATTTAATCGTTGACTTTAATATTGACATATCAGGATACAGTTATTCTCCCCTCTTTTCTGGTACCATTTTCATATGCATCTTTTCATGCTTGACTGACTATACCAGACCAAAAAAATCTCAGTTGCGTCTACTAGCTGGATGAGGAATAAAGCAAATTTTGAAAATAGCTAGTAACTCATGTGCACGCAGAAATGCACATACACCCGCAAACACACGCGCACACACACATTCACCCATGGGGATCTCGGGGGCACCTCAACTTGTAGCATTCAGCCAAAGAGGTGTTGCAGGCAGTCAGAAACGATCCTTCGCCTGTGCGCTGCGTGTCCACCATAGGTGTCTGATCTGGCTATTTCACTGATGCCAAATCAGGCAATCCATTTTGAACGCAGTTATAACAATAAGACATTTGTCCACTGTCGACCACCGAAAGACATAACCAATGAGATAAGGGGAAATGTAAGGACTGCTGTGTGAAGTGTTTCGGAAGCTCGCGTGTGAGTAGGAGGGATGAAGGTGTGTGCGAGAAGTGACGCGTTATGTGTGTGAGGGTGTGGGGGTGGGTGTTTGTGTGTAAGGACAGGTAGGTGTATCTGAGTGCACACAAGTTATAACTTCTTTTCTTTGTTTTTTTCTTCATCCATAGGCTCAACTGAGTCCGTTATGCATGTAAACGTCCGTATGAAAATGATACCAAAATATGCAGCGAGGATCGATCACTCTACCAAGATATAAGAAAAAGATTGATGATAACACATTCATACTTCACACAAGACAGCTTCAATGTGATGGGATAAGTCCTCTGACAGACTCTGTATATCATATTGATAATACTAATGATATCCATTTCTTTTTAGGATTACATAACATCTGGATTTCTATGCACTTTTATATACGAAAATAGCAATCTAAATAAAGACAAAATGTAGATATTACCCCCATGCAAATATGTAGCAGCATTATATCATCAACTACATTACATTGGCGTTAATGGTTGGATTGGACATAAAAATAACAGACAACTTAAGAAATTTGAATAAGATCATTTCAGTTCATACAGGTTATCAGTGACTTATTTACTTAGAGATTTAATAAAACATCGCCAATCGTAATGTGTGTTTTATCTTTGCTTGGAAAGACATCTCATCTGTACAACTAAGTACATGAATAGCTGCCGTCTGATGCAATTTCAACCAAATGTAAATGCTTTTTCAAACCACATAGCCCCCTCTTGTGACATAAGTGATGACTTAAACACTCGTTTGTTAAGCGCCAAACTACTTGAATGTTTTAAGTACTATTGGTAAAATTGCTTCCAAAGGCAATGCATGCGCCTTTTGAGAAAATGTAATTATGACATCAATACAATCTCCAGACAAAACCACTTTTCTATCGTTAATAACAAAAACAACAAACACTGAATAAGGTTTTGAGACCAATAATGAAAATACCTCCCTTCCCATAATTCATTTCCATAGTCTCCTGTACTCATTCAGATTTAAACATATTTATTAAAACGCGAATTTTCTTTCGTAACATGAATTGGAGCATTTTGGAACTTAGCCTGTCATTATTTTAGGTAATGAACAACGTTACAGCAAATTAAAAACAAATTATTTTTTTCGATGGAAAATTATCTATTGAGGGTGTATTTAGTGGGTGGACCCTTCTCTCTCCATCCATCCCTCCTCATCTCCCCCCTCCCCCTCTCCGCTCTCTCTCTCCCCATCTCTGTTTGCTCATTCCCTCTATCTTTTCAACCAATATTTATCTCGTTCTCCACAGCCCCTGAGCAAGTTCAACTAGACACGATTGTCAAATGGACCAACATGGCATGTGCTTTGTACACATCACTTTGCAGCTGATCAATTTAATAGAACAATTGGGTATTCAAGTTCGTTTGGATCTTAGTCGTATTGCTTCAAAACACAAATTTGTTGTATTTTTCGATTAAACATTGTCTTTGCAATTACCTGTTTTAATGGTTTACGTAGATAATAAGACAAACAGACTGGTTTCTGGGTGTTATCAAGGATGGTAGCAGACATTTGTCACGATTTCGACATTTAAGGGTGTTTTCCTTTCATTGAAATGGAGAAAGGTGATACAAGACGCTCATTACGATACTTAACGAAAATTAGCAAATATGGTAGACACATTTTAATTCCCAAACAGTATGATAGCACGATGTGTTTGTGATAAGTCCTTTGTCATATATACCATATACATGTACATGTATTTATTACCATGTTTTAACTTTGTTATAAGCATTTGACAGAGAAACTATTCTTTTGTGAGAATAGGATTTTGATAATTTGATATGCCTATCAAATTGGTTCAGAATAGCAAGCTATTTACCCTTTTTCCAAATGGTTATATTGTTTACCCTTAATATAGCAAATTCTGAAAATAATCACTTTTGACACAATGATGAATGTCAAGAGGAAATAAACCAAAGCGTACAGAAATCTATTCAAAATAAATATTCAACCTGTGACTCGACTCTAGCACTGCAAGTCTGCGAAATCACATGCATCAAACTCGGAAAGCTAGAATTGGCAGTTATTTGAAAAAATAAATAGATTGGCAAGAAGTCTGGACATAGGCTGTCTCTGTCACAATCAAATTTATTTTGGAATATTTACAAGGCAGATATCACAGATTGGACAACAACGACAGAAACAAGACCCCAGCATGACAAAATAGTAATACTTGGCGGATAATATTATTTGTCTATTCACTTCACCAGAGGGACTAATGTATTTTCAATCTCTCTCAACTTGTGGATGGTATGAAATAATGTCCTTTCCGTGCCTGAATCGTCTATACCAACTAGATTAAACGAATTATCATTGCAAAAAACGTGTTCCCGAATCGACGAGACCTGTCGTATATGCGATTACAAAATGACTGTCACGTGGAATGCATCGGGATATTATAACAAGAATTAGGGCTCTTCATCTAATGTTAAAGGCTTACTTTGCCATTAAAACAAATGTGTTTTTGGAGAAAAAAAACAATGGCAGTAACAGGAATTACTTACAGATGTGAGCAACATAAATAACATTTTGCATACCATATGCCGTATGTTTAGGAATATAACATCAATGACATCTATCATATGTTAATATTTGAAAAGAGTTATTTCAAAAGAATAAACGGTGACATTTTATCAGATCGAATTAGAAAAATATTATCGTCGGCAACTTTGTACACTTTGATGCCATCAGAATATTTAAGTATTGTGTACCACCACTGGTAGAAGGTCTTTTATGACAAACGATGTGCAATACTATGTCTTGAGCTGTTGGTCTATATCCCGCACATTGCTTATGTATAAGAAAGTTCAAATTTCTATGAATGTATGTGATAGAGCAGCGCAATGGCAGTGGTCCACCAAATAAGGTAAATTTTACAGTCATTTTTTCACATTTCCTGGGTAAGAAGATTATTATACACTCTCTAGGAAAGCTGGAGATACGATACTTCATGTAGATACACCATTGATTCAGACCGTCTGGACACTTTTCCCTCTTTTTGCTAGTGCGCCCTCATAAATTTACTTTTATATACATGTAGAAAACTATAGCAAGGGGGTTGAAATAGAACTTCCTTAGTGGTACAATGAGAAAAAATCCGACTCATAAACACTCCTGTGATAACATCACAACTAAATAACAAATGATTTTCAAACAAAATAAGGAAAGCTAAATGTACAGTCACGTTCAACACGACATGAAATGAAACATGATTGTCCGGTCGTTCATGCAAACGATTTTGCGGCAGAATTCCTTCGAATATTTCTTGGACACGGGTCAGAGTGAAGAGCAAGTTGTGGCCGATTCAAGAAAAGATCCTTTGGTCCAATATGGTTTGGTTCTTCCCCATGTTGCTAGAAACTGAAATGCCAGGTTGTACTGTTGTTGTAAGTTGAGAAATTTGAAGATCTGTATTGTAAGAGAAAGAGAGACACGAGGAGAAAAATAATGGGTTAATATTAGAATAGTTGATTTTAGAATAGTTGATTTTAAGTATACATGCACGACCTGGCATGCTACAGGATCTGTTGTTGGAGTATGAGCTAAAAGGCAACAAATATGTTCTCCTTGCAAAACAAAGAGAATAATTTCATTATATATTCTGCCTTAATTTTAATAACACCCCAAAGTGACAAATTATTGATGGCAACAAATGCATTAAACTAAACCTGCAATACGCTTTGATTAATCCTACAGATTATATTGTCAAAATCAATTGACAATAATATCATTTACATGTATTTCGAGGTGAGCAATTAAAATAGTTTTTCTTTGAGAGCAATAATGTATTAGTCAAATTAAAAGACATCTAGTCATACGTGATAGACTGGTTTTCCAAACCAAACTAAATTCTACGAAAAAGGCAGGATAAGAGTGAAAAACAGTCCTTCATTTGTGGATTTTTTTAAAAATCCAATTTCGTTAAGATTTCCAACGTAGTGCTTGTTCTATTTGGTTTTATATGTTGAGAATACATAGAATTCAAATCATGTGTGGGACAACCTATTTAGGAGCAATGGTATTTGTATTATTGCTATGTCTGTGCAACAACGGGGACCTGGTTTTCCTTCAGATATCACGAGGGGGAGGTTTCTGGATCATGAATTTACATGGACAATCTATCTCAACAGGAGTTTAAACTTTAAACTAATTTTATACTATTATCCTTTGGAAGCTAGGAAAACCTATCTCACACCTACGCACCATTGATCACCACCAGCACCAATTCCCTCACATAAATCAATTCAACTTATAAACATTTATTCTACGATTCCCGCCCCCTTTATTGTTTTCTTCCCTTCCCCGCTCTATATCAATCCATAGTTTGATCCACCATCTCCATCTCCCGGTGCCCTTTTAATCTTACAAATTCTCACGATTTTAAATTAACCCATCTTTCATTTGCCTTCAACAAAAGGTTTTACACATTCTCTTACATTCTAGTTTAGTTTCACCTTGCCCTTCTAGATCCTTGCCTATCGAAGAAAATTCTCAATCATGAAATCTAACGAATTTCATTTCAAGTAATTGATAATAAATTGCATTGTTGCAAAGCATGTCTAGACATTGGAATCGTATTATATTACATCCTGATTATCATACAATCTATGTCGTCCATCAAGCTTTAGTGGATCATGAAACCTATATAGACATACAATTTATCACAAGAAAAGTTAAAAACGAGAATGTTATTTTGGTTCTCAATAATGAATCGCCTCACACCTGACTTACAATTCAGACTTATACGCTCCATTAACTTCATTCATATAAAACAATCAGCACCTAAACATTTATTCTTCGACCACCCCCCCCCCCCGTCCGCCCCCACTCCCATCTATCCTCTCCTTCATTCACCCTTTTAAAATTTACCAAATCCCACCATTTCAAATCAATCACTGGTCTTTTTCCATTTGCCTTCAACATTACATTCACCGATACATTCTAGCTATTTTCTCGCTTTTCATATGTTCGCGATCATCTCAATGATGAATTAACTTGGCGTACCGCGGTAAGGTTTCAATCAATCTTAGCCTACTTTCATTAATGATAAAGAACGTGAAGAAGTCTGGCTGAAGAAATGAATTGATTTTTTTCCTGGCCTTCTCCCTATACAGCAATTATCAACATCAGGCAAAAATTCAACACTGATTGATATAATCCCGCGGGCGTTTATTTTTTGTGTTATTATTATTTTTTAGCGCATGTAGATAAACGATAATCATTACCATTATCTCTTCGTATCACAATTATCGATGAAATAATTGAGTGCTCTCTGCCGCATATAATAATGATAAAGCAAGTAAAGAAAATTATATGGCGTTTTAACAATGCATTAAAACCACGCATTTTGTGAGTGTGGTCTGCCTATGCAACGTCATACAAAACAATGCACATCACCAAGGATATTAGTAGGAATTATTACCCGCAGGGGAGTTACCTTGGAACAGTTATAACACACCCGAATCATTGGCGAGGGTGTTTAGACTGTTTCCATGGTAATGGCTGTAGGTAGTTATTCATTATAGGACGAGCAAAATTATGTGTGTATTATGTTTTTATAAAATAGTGATGCGGGTTCTTGTTATTTGATAAACCTTCCTCATCTCAAAACCATGAACGGTCATTATACTTTGGCAATGAGATCCATCGTTATAATATGATCGCCTTAGGCAAACCATGGACCTACTACACATTGACCGCCCCCAAGCGCGTGCGCAACCAATCATATCAATAGGATCCACTACGTCATCTTCAAACAGAGCATGACACACCCAAATCTGCAGAAAGTGGGATTAAGAACAAAACTCGTTGCATAATATATACATTGTATCACGCTGCATTGCTTGGTATGTACATATTTGCGGAAATGCTTGGTATGTACATATTTGCGGAAATGCGCAAAATAGATAACACACAAAATTAGCAATGCAGAGGTCAATGGTGACGTCATAAAGAACTTTCTGTTTAAGTTAGTTGCATTTGCATAATCAAAATGATTCCATGAAGATAGGCCCTATTAAATGAATGCGATTAGTAGCATGATTTTTTCAAAAAAAAAATTCTCGGATATGGATCATTGTATGGAATGCTTTATAAATATAATAGAGGAACTTTACTGATGGATTTGAACCCCATTAATGTAGATCTATATTTCTCTGTATTCATTTCACATAGCGGTAATGAACGCTTTAGTTAAAAAAAAAAACATGTGAAACTGCTTTACAGCTGTACTTTGCAGTTTGCATCAAGATGCAAAATACGTATCAATAATAATAAGGTAACTTTAAGGATAATCAACATCAAAGTATGGATAAATGGTAATCAAACAGTGCTCAATGGGGTATTAGTGTTGCTAGAGATGAACTTGATAATGGGAATCCGATCACAAATTCGTGAGTGATTCAGCGCAGGATATTATGTATATACCACATGATGAACAAAGATTATTTGGTCAGATTTGAGAAGAGATGCCTTTAGAGTTCCAGATATGAAGGTTTATTACCAATCCCCCCTGTTCATTACTCGCAACAATTACTCGCTTCCAAGTCGTATCAATATCTGAAAGGTAATACACGGATCGGGAAATGGAACATTTATTAACCCAGCGCTGTCTGAAGATGGTTGGAGGCAATGGTCTGGTGTGACATCAGAGGCAAATGCCGGTTGTGATTGCCAACATCCCCCCTACCGCTCCGGGTCATCCAATGCTTGAATTAGTGCAGTGAAGAAGCATGGAGTAACAGAAGAAATGAGGACACAATCTAGTTAGCTCGTGCTATCAAACCAATGATTAGGAGGGGTACTGGTGCAATTGAGTTTTTTTTTTCAATGGGCGTGAGTGAATGTTCAAGCATTTTTGACAGCCAAGTCTTGATCTTCAGGAGGCCGTTTCATAAAGCTGTTCTTAAGTTATTCGACTGGTGATCCTTTTTTACGAGCGAACAGCTTTATGAAACACCCAACAGGAGTCTCTTTGAAGACCCTACTCACTCATAAGGGGGGGGGGCATTAGAGACACAACCCCAAAAGTTCAACGACCAAGAAAAAATAATTTTGAGGAGAAACAAAAAAGAAATTAAATGAAATGAATAGTTTTGCCCGCAGGGATATCATGTCAAATCAATACAAAAAACAGATTGTCAATAATTTCGAAGTGTTCAACATTAATTTTAGCTCGCTTGCGACTTTAAGATTTGCCCATACGCTACGGTGTGCTCGCTCAATATTTTTTACGCATTACGCAGCTGACTCAACTCAAAAGGCAATGGAAAGAAAGTCACAAAGAGAACATTTCCTTCTTTTTATTTTTCAATTACGCCAACGCCAAACTTTTTCGAAAGGGCTTGCCTAACCTATCTCTAAGCAAGAGCACACTTAGTTCAGTTTAAAAAATAATTCGGGCGATTTTTCCTAAAACCATCAGCGAATGCTCAGTGAAAATAAGCTCCCTAATAATTTTATTTAAAAAGAAAACATCTGCGCATGCTCATTAAAAAAAATCCCTAATAATCGAACTATATAACTTGTATTTTGCCATTATTGGGCACACTTATCAATATGTGTAATCATAATCGTACTCTCAGTACTCTAAATGACATACAGTCAGACAGAACTTTTGTTTGAAATAAAATCCTGTCGGTTTCTTAAAACATGTGCTTAGCTGAAAGGTCAACATCTCCGAGAAATGCTTTCTTTGTGGCCTCCGCCAGATCAACACGTGAGCTGTGAGTTGTAGTATTCATACCATCACAAAATTCTGGACCTGATTTTCCTTCAGATATCACGTTATGATTAACCTCGACCTTTCTTATATCGTCGTTGACTCGATGTATATACAATGTCCCCACCCCCACCACCACCACCCCCACCCCGACCCCCTACCCCTTGTGACAGGGTAAAGGGTTTACTCCGATGCTTCTGTGCCTTGGTAGAATTTAGCTAATCATAAGTAGAGAGACTAATATAATGATTCATAGTGTATAAAGATTCCCAAAGCAAATTGATTTTTAGGAACGTGATAGGTCAAGCCTCAAGTAATATTATTCTACGTCACAATAGTTCACACCTAGTAGCTGTGCCGTTGGCTCGTCAGAGTAGCCTGGCTGGTACGCACGTGACTACCGGGGATTCCCCCTAATAACGATTGCCTATTACCCCAACCAAACACCGCTTAGTGCGTGCCTTCTATCCCTCTATTGCAAATTTGCCGTGTTTTCATTTCGCGTAATGGGACGTACAGTTTTCATCAGATATCTCCTTTTTTTCATCTGTCATAGCTAATATCATGGAAGATCGATCATTCCTAAACCAACCTTTTATTTTTGTTGCATTCATTACTATTTCTCTCACAAAAATAATCAACGAAAACAGTTGTTTAACAACCCCATAACTATGATAACTTGATTATTTGATTATGGATTTGCTTTGACCACCACATCCCCATATTAATATATTCTTAATAAAGGTGTACGTATTGCTGAAAAAATACACACATGCTCAGTATTTACTGATTATTTCGGTTTAAAAACTGACTTATTGAGTTGTGCCTTATTGTAAGTTTTAAAATCGGTTATATCATTTTTGTACAAATGATTTTATCGTTTGCAAACTCATTAATTGAAAGTCATTAAGATTAATCACATTCCTTGAACATTAATAGCGACATGCTAAGATGTTTCACTAAATGATTTATTTTCTCTTAATTAATCTATTTATCGAAATTGAGTAAATTGTTATGGATTCACTTTTATTAGTTTACTCTGTTCAAACAAATGTATTGAAGAATCCGTTTGACTGATTTTAATTTGCAAACAATACCACATGTGCTCTTCCTCACATTCGTGCAAGAAGAACATCCAGTATCTCAATATAAATATTATGCAAAGCATTGTTGCTTTGCATTAAAAAACAATATAAAGTACTGATAGTTTTCACTCTTTCTTAAAGAGATCTCCCTGTTTATTCGTTGCTTGTTTTGTCATATCTACATGTATATATCAATCACTCAATCGTATAATGAAATCAGCTCTAACGCAACATGCTGAAAACAAGGTGTTTTCCCTTTTTATTGTAAATCATTTTGTATCTAAATTCCGATCACAATGGGGAAATGGTAAACCTACACGTTGAAGTATCGATTGCTATCTTGTGCAATCGATAACCAACAACTGACAGAGATGATAGCGAGCTACTTTAGCAAGCTACATGTATCTTCATTCGTCCCATATCTAGTGGACGATCGTAATTAGGGAGCTGTCAAAGTTTTCTGAAAATATAAATTAGAGTGTTTGTTTTTAAATTTCTATGGGAGGAAATTGCCTCGAGCAATCTGATCAGATTGATTTAGTCCAGATAAGCAGGTGTAAAAATTATAAAGGTAGAAATAAAATATATTGATGCCAACTAACCCATATCATATTGACGGTGTGTTACGTGTGACAATGTGTTACGTGGTAAGAGTGTTTTTTCTGACTGTTCGATTTAAGACAGATGAGGATGTGTGTGTGGGTGGGTGCATGCGTACGTGTCGATATGGTTTAGGGCTATGGGTGTTTGTACGCGTATGGGTGTATGGGCGTGTGTGTGAGAGAGAGAGGGGAAGGGTGTGTTCTAGTGAGTGTGGGGTGTGTGTCACAGACGGAGTATGTAGCGGTGTGGGTGGGGGAGAGGAAATGCCGACGATTGAAAGCAAGTGGGGATGGGGTTTGTGTGTGAAGGTTTGGGGTGCGTGTTTAATAGTATGTGTGGGTGTGTGATAATACTTATATAGACAAATATCTTCAAGCCTAACGTTTGAGGGGCTGTCTAGACTATTTCCATTTACATGATTCATAATACCATTGATGATTGATACGCATCTTGTGCAGATAATTCTGCTAATAAACATCCTTAAAGGGGAAGTCCACCCCACATACAAAAAAAAAATCAGAAAAGAAAGGAAAAATGAAGGGGGAAAATCAAATAAGCATCTTGCTGAAAATGTCATTAAAAATCCGATGTTAACTAAGAAAATTACGTATGAAGTAAGTACGAAATGCTGTCAAACTGGCTCTTTATTGTTTCAGATTTCTAACAGAGTAAGATATACATACTTAAACTATGTACTTAGACCGGACATTAAATTAAAAGTGATTTCAGAATAAGGGCCTATGTGTACGAATGCAGTTTTACTGATGTAGACTTGTTGACTATATAATACTAGTAATTCAAAAGTCAAAAAGATGGCATTCACTGAATCCTCTTTTTAATCTATTCATGAATATCCGTCAAGATCTAGTTTATTTTTATATTAAGGATTACGATAACGGAGGGGGTATTAATAGTCGAATAATTGGAAGATTCAGTGTTAGGTTTGACGTGTAAGACACACATTATGAATACCTCTTGTTTTTACAGTTTTTTGCTTTCGAAATCAGAGGCATAACTTGATTTAGAGGGACGGAAATACTGCTCTCATTCGATCAATTACTCAGACGGTGGATCAACCAAGAAATGCAACGTGAATGGTAACTTAATTTAACCAGGAAATACTCTCTGCAACGGAGTTTGTTTCGCGTCTTCAATACTGATTGGTAAATTGCTTCTATACCAAAGGATTTATTTAAACAGAATACAAACAGGAAGTTCTCCCTCATCAAGACGGTGAAATTTTTAACAAGCAAAAAAGGATGATGAATTGATAATTCTTACAGTTGAAGTAGTAGCAGTAGTAGTAGTAGTACTAGTAGTAGTAAGAGTAGTAGTAGTAGTAGTAGGGTAGTAGTCATGGGCGGAAATCCCAGGGGGGACAGGGGGGACGTGTCCCCCCTACCAAAAATAGTAGGGGGGACACAATATCAAATGTCCCCCCTACTATTTTTGGTCTTTTATGATGGAGAAAAATGCATCATTCACATTCGAAATAATACGTGTATTTTGGACTAAATGACCTTACATTTTGGGCGAAAACCTTTGTTTTTTTTGCTTGTCAAATTTTTCAGAGTGAATAAAATAAGATGAGGGGAAAACTTGGAAAATAAAAAGAATCTTTAATGTCACTATATAAAATTTTCGCTCGCGCTTCGCGCTCGCATTGCCTGTTGGGTGATTTTTCAATATGGAGCTTAAATATCATGTTTGGAAGTCAATATACATTATACATTTCACCTCGGAAATCAAACTTTCATTATTTTGTGTGATTTACAAACGGATTTTTAAAAAAGTGATCTGTAAAAGTTACAGCTTTAATGGTCTGAATATTAACATTTTCTACTCGCACTGAGCGCTCGCAAAATTCGATTTATTCAGTACCTATTATTTTTGTGTATTCCATTTAGTTTGAAAATATCCCTTTTCAAGTCTGATTGTCAAAACGTAGCAGATAGTGCTACTCGTATTTTGATTGGCGATTTATGTATGTCTCAATATTGATTTTCATGACAGTTTATCAAAGATTTTGGCTCGCGATTTGCGCTCGCATTGATGGTTAAAATGTTTTAACTGATGCATTCTATTCCTAATTACAAAAGTGCTCGAAATGTCCAGTTTTCAGGCCATAATATCATCAGATTTCTCGCCCGCATTATGCATTAATAAATAAGATATCAATTTAATGATTAAATTGTCCCTTTTGTTTCATCTTGCGCTTAGTAAGAGGAATAGGAAGATAGTCATCATTTTCATATGACTTGTCCTAAGGATGTCCCGGTCCTATGTCAAAACTCAAATAATAATGAAAAATATCAGCTCTTTATTAAGTGTGATCCATATCCACCTCACAATTTTACTACAAAGTGCTTGAAATATATAGCTGAAATTGACTCTTTTTTTCAGATCGGAATATCAAATAGTTTAAGCTCGCGCTTCGCGCTCGCTGATAGATGTGTAAAATGCCGAGATTCTAGGTCTAAATCTGAAACACGATCATGTTTATTCAGATATTCAATTTGTTCTCTACTCAAATCATTATCCAGTTTCATATCACAATATCAAAAATTTTCTGCTCGCGCTTTGTGCTCGCATTATTAATGTAGAAAGATCCCCTGTTACTCATCCTTTTCATGATTTACAAAACATGAGTAGAGTGTCCCGTTTTTAGGTCTAAATCTCGAATTTTTCAGCTCAAGCTTCGTTTACATCAATTGTTTAGTTATATAGCTACCCTGTTCACGATTACAAAAATTGATTAAAATTTTCGATTCTTTTTGAAAAAAATGTCAAAAATTTTCAGCTCGCGATTCGCGCTAGCATTGATTGTTGAAATATGTAAAATCTTCATGGCTAAGTGCAAGCAGTCCTTAACAAGTACCCTTTCGATCAATTCAAATTAAACGTATATGAACATTTTCTGGCTGCATTTTGCACTCGCTTTATTAATGTAAGGACCGGGTGAAAGAAAGACCCCAATTACTCATCCTTTTCATGATTTACAAAACATGAATAGAGTGTCTCGTTCTTAGGTCTAAATCTCAAAACCTTCCGCTCGTGCTTCGCGTTCGCATCAATTGTTTAGTTATATACCTATTATATGTTTAAGTTACAAAAAGTGCTTAGAATTTCCAGTCTTTAGGTAAAAATTTCAAAAAATTTCAGCTCGCGCTTCGCGCTCGCATTATTTGATTGTTGAAATATGTAACGTCTTCATGGCTAATTGCAAGCAGTCTTTAACAGGTACCTTTTCCATCAGTTAACCTCTGCTCGCACTTCGCGGTCGTAGTAAATATTTAGTTGTATATACATCTTTTTCAGGATAACAAATATTGCCCAGAATGTTCAAATTTTAGGGAAAAAATACATAAATTTTCCAAAAAAAATTTGCTCGCGCTTCGCGCTCGCATTATATAAATAAGGACAATGATATCATATATTTATGTTGATTTATAAGGATAAAGCTAAAAAGTGACCATGAGGACTACTCCTTCAATGAAACAGACAAAAATTACCTTCGAGCTGCCGCTCGGGGATTAACATATGACTGAAAATGTTTTCGCCCCCCCCCCCTATTGGCGAAGGCTGGATCAGCCCCTGTTGTCCCCCTACCTTTCGGGACAGATTTCCGCCCATGGTAGTAGTAGTAGTAGTAGTAGTAGTAGTAGTAGTAGTAGTAGTAGGAGTAGTAGTAGTATATGTAGTATAGTATTAGTAGTAATAGTAGCAATAATTGATAGCATCATGGAAGTTTGCGAATCAAACTATTTCCTCTTGCAAGTACCAATTTTTTTACATCTTAATTGTAAGTACAAATAAACATAACAATAAGATCAAAGTTCACTGAGCCTCTGATATAAACAAAGAAGATATCAAGACGGACATATGTGGATGGGTATCAGACCACCTTTCCACATTTTCTGAGCCGGTCTTTTGGGGATATGATCTGAGATGTTTATCTTGTATTCTTGTGTGTGCCAAAATGGACGCCGAAGTGCAATAATCCTTTTTGCAGTATGAAGATGTTTGTTTACATTGAATTTCTTGTTGTTCTTTTAATTCAGATTTATGGCATTACTGCATCTAATATCGGTGCTACGTATCTACAATACCTCTTTATATACTCAAGAGATTTTCCAAAGCAGATTTCGTGGTTTTTCAATATTCAAATGTTTCAGTTTCATGCACTTATTTTTGAAACACTTTATCCAACCATATATCACTGGTAGCTTACCATAAATTTGTTCATTGTATTGACTTGTTTTCGGACAAGATGTTAGGTGATATAATATGGGTTGATGAATTCTAACTAATGACATCAGTAATCAAACTAATGATCTGAAAGACAAGATCCTAGCATTCACTCGTCAATTACATCTGGACTTTCCTCTTTATTCTCCATTTCATTTTATAAAACATGTAAAACGCTACGTTTTCGCCACGCACGCTCTGCGACGGTAAGCGATATTTTCTGGGTTATTCGATTGAATATCAACATCTCTATGAACTACAAAGAAATAGTAAGTAAAATTAAAAAATTATTTAATTGGTGGAAGCAACGTGATTTAACATTAATGGGAAAAATTCAATTAATGAAAGTATATGGTTATTCCAAATTGATATATTTATCATCATTGATGCCAGTTCCAGAGTGGGCACATTGTGAGATTGAAGAAATAAGTTTTGATTTTTTGTGGAAAGGTAGAAACAAAATTAAAAATACCATAATAACTTTAGACTATTCGCAAGGGGGGCTCAAAATGATGAATTTCAGACTGTTTGTGAAAGCACAGAGAATAATGTGGATAAAGAGGCTTGTTACAGGAAAGCAAGGTATTAATTGGAAAAAATACTTCAAATATTTGATGAGACCAATGGGAGGTAATTTAATTTTTTATTGTAACTATTGGGATAAGTTTGTGAATATCAAGCTACCTACCTTCTATCAAAGTTTAATAGAAACATGGACGGATATGAAAAATTATGTTAAAGCAGAAGAGAATTACAAGGGAAATGAAATTTTGTATAACAATAAATATATTCAGCTCGATGGCAGAACATTATTTGATGAAAATTTGTTTTTGAAAGATATATATCGACTACACCATATTTGTGATGAAAAAGGGCTATTGAAAAATGACGCTTATTTTATTTTAAAGGGTTTAAAGTAAAGAAGAAATTACAAAAATTGGAAAAATATATTCAATAATTCCTCTTGAATGGAAAAGAAACGTTCAGCCGGAAAGGAAGTCTATCCACTGTGGCCTCAGCCTAGAAATAGTATTTACAAAGAAGAAATAAATGCAAAAATGGTGTATAGAAGTCAAATAAGCAATAACGTGGAAATTAGCTCTGCTTTTTATAACTTAATGGAAGTTTATAATATAACAGTTAAGGAAGTGGAAAAGATTTTTGTTCAGCCAAGGTTGTGCACATTAGTTAGCAAATTGAGAGAGTTTCAGTTTAAATTATTGTATAGAATAGTCTATACGAACCATCATCTACACAGATTCAAACTTCGGATAAATGGGTTGTGTTCATATTGTAATATTTTAGAAGAAACATATCAACATGTATTTTTTGAGTGTAATATAATTAAAAGACTGTGGGAGAAATGTGCTGATAAATTAAACTTACCGTTTCTTAAGAGAATAAATTGGAAACAAATTCATATTGGAATAAATGGAACTAATGTAAAAACAGAACAATTATTAAACCACATTATAATTTTGATAAAATTCATGATCTTCCATGGTAGAGAAAAGGGGTTACCTCCAAATGTAAATGAAATTAGAGATAGATTAATTGAAAATAGAAAAGAAGAGAAACGGCTTGCAACCGAAAGGGGAACTTTGGCATTTCATTTAAGAAAATGGGAGCACTTTGACGAATCAGCCTCACAGTCTTCAACCACTTAGTAGGTTGTTTTTTTTATTTATTTTTATTACCTTTATTTTTCTTATTCTTTATTCGTCGTTTATGGGGGTTGGGGGGTTTTAAGCGTAGCTAAGGTTTTTTTTTAAGTTGTGTGTATGTTTGTTTGTTTGTTTGTTCTTTTTTTTTAAATATAACTTCCTCATTAATCAGTTTGATTGAATAGTATAACGAGGGAGAAAAAAGAATGTTGCATAACTTGAGTTTTATATACAGATTATAAGTGTATTTCCGTAATTCGGCTATGTTGTACCCGGATTCTGTTCTGTATTAATCCCTTTCGTTATTATAAGTTTAAATTTGAAATTCATATATATTCCTTTTCTCACTATGTTAAAAGGTTCATGCGTAAACTTGAAACAATTATGTTAATGATGTCATGTTTATATTCATTTTTTACATGTGATATGAGGAAGAAATAAAATATGATTAAAAAAAATAAAAAAATCTTGTAGCGAGGTTTTTATCAAAATACCGCTGATTGTGAATTAGGATATGATCGGGTCAACAGAAATAGAAATAAAAAAAATACTTTGGCGGTTAACATTTACATGTACATAATGCTTTAGATTGAGCATGGGCCTCAGAGTAGGAGGTCCATGGTTCATTGAGTAAGATTGCTTTTGTAGTGCATTTGCAAACTAAGTTAGTAAATGCGATTCGCTTGTTTTCTATTCAATAGTTCAAAGAGAGATAGAAAAGGAGGTTAACTTAAATAAAATAAATAAAAAGACAAGATTGTGTCCGGTTGCCTAACAAAAATTTGTCGTACATGTGACTGTATGAATTTCACCGTAGTATAATATTGTAATTATATATTCTACTCTTTTCTTTCATTTTATTATAGAATAATTGACTACGAAGAGACTAAAATATGAGACTGAGTTTAGAGTTAAACACATTTAGCGATAATATATATATATATATATCAACATCTCTATCTTGTAGCGAGGTTTTTATCAAAATACCGTTGATTGTGAATTAGGATATGATCGGGTCAACAGAAATAGAAATAACAAAAATACTTTGGCGGTTAACATATATATATATATATATATATATATTTATTTATTTATTTATATATATATACACACACTGTAAAAAATGAAGTGCTAATTTAGCACTTAAAGTGCTTGTATAGTGACTGCACTACGAGTGCTGATTTTCAGTTTAAATTTGAACTAAGAAATCACCACTCGTAGTGCAGTCACTATACAAGCACTGTAAATGCTAAATTAGCACTTCATTCTTTACAGTGTAATATATATATATATATATATATATATATATATATATATATATATATATATATATATATATATATATATATATATATATATATATATATATATATTATAAGTATATATTCATATACATACATATTATATCTATGTATATATAGTGCATGACTGTGTGAATAGATATTTCTTACCAATGTAAAAAGAAAGGGATGAAGAGAAAGCAAGACAGGTGTACTAGCATTCTATATTCATCTGTCTGCACCATAGGGCGAATTTGACCATGTCTTCGGCGTAATCAATCGACTTGGATCCACCTCGCTTTTGTGCCACACCAGCTGGCTCGAAAAGCCTATCGTCTGTGTTTTTACGCTGGAAGGAAGAAGAGAGAAGATAGAAATATAGTGTATCATTAAGGGACAAGTCCTCTACCATAAAGAATCACTGATACATTGTGTGATTTCTTTTTGTAATAAAAAATCAATATATTCATGTAAAGAAACACAAACAAAAACATACATATTTGATGACATAAATTCTTGACATTAACAACTGTAAAAAATTAATAATATAGAAGATAAAAGACAAAATGCTAAAGACAAAGAACGGTTTGAAATTATTAACTGCACTGATTTAATTGAAAAGTATGACTTTCTTAGATAACGAAACGATGTCGTGAAAGTTCAACGTACAATAAGAAAATTATAATATAACACATTTTAACTTTGTTCATTTTCACAAAACAATCATATGCGAGGAAGGGATGCTGATGGAACGAGGGAAACGCTCATGAATCTTTTTCATTGAATTCTATGACAAATGATATACTACAGTTTTTCTATTTGTGAATAATAATCGTAAAAATGCTTGTTGAACACATGGGTCTACCAACATTGTAACTTATTATGAATTAAACGCGGATTTGTATTATTACATCTTGCATAAATTGTCATACAAATAAGAGCGGCATATGTTAGGATCAAGAAATGAATTAAACTGGAGATTTACACTAGTAGGCTGTGAGGAAAAAAATATGGCGGCGGTCAGTTTAAGACGCGTGATCACTCCATTTCACTTGACTCAATCTAAACCCCCTGTTCTCTCTCATTGGCCTCCCAGTCACTAGAATATCTTATTATGCTGAGAATGCCTCATTAATCAATCCTTAAATAAAGCCTAAGAATAGGCCTAATAACTAAATATTTTAAGACTGGTCGAAGGATGTGCAACCAGGAAGTCCACTATTAAATCTTAATGGTTGTGCATTTACAATTTGTCATCTTGTCGTAGTCGTGTGCCTGGTAACAAAAAGTGTTCATGTGTGACAGGATAACGGCGTATGCAATTGTAAAAAATGTGCGTGTGGGGTGACTTGTTTGTGTGTGAAGGTGTGTGTGCGTGTGTTTGTGAAAGCAAGAGAAAGAGGTGAGAGAAGACTGGCAGACGGGAAAAAGAGGATATCAGGGTTTCGAAAATGTGACATGAAATTACATGATTTTGTTATACAATTAGAGTGAAGATAAACAGTATATACTTTAAAGAATTGATATCGTCCCTGCGCAGTGTACGATGCCGTTCCTCAATAATGGTCGTTTAACGTGGGCTAATAATAACACACTCTCAATTGGCGACGGAATGAAAAAAGAAGGCACTTTTTAAACATGCAAATTGGAAACTTTTCATTAAAATTAGTATTTTATCATTGATATTATATCCATATTGCATTTAAGAACAGTTCACAGCCTGAAAATGAATAAAGAATTTAATAATTGTTGCCGATTTGAGGAGTAAAATCAAATTTAATTTTGTCATTTGTGAAAGGTATGTACCTGTATGGGTTAAAGTACTAAGATATAATTAATATATATGGGCAGTATGCCATTCGCTACAATCTATCACTGCGGTCTTTGGGAAAATATTTGACATTTCAGGTCACGCTAAAGAATGATATTACATGTTTCACTACCATGATTGCAAGCATTAAGGGCGGTCAAGAGTGCGTGGGCGGGAGGATGTTCCCCCAATCTCGATCTTCGGATTTTATACAGAAACCTTTGGAAAGGGGTCGTCCCCTTCCCGCCCTAGATGGAAAAAAATTCTTACGAAATAATAAGGATAATTATAATAATAATAATGTGAGTTATAAAGTGCCAAACCCTCGAGGCGCATAAAAATAAATCGTCGTATATGATTACAGGTCGTCATCATCTCCTTTAAAAAAATACCTGTGCTTCTACCTGTTCTCCAGTTTTATAGGACAGTGATTCTTATCGCTGTTTTTTCTTTCTTTCTTGTTGTACCCCACCCATTCTGTAATAATCCTGCAATTAAAATGTAAACCACTGAAGGCTAGATTTCCGCTACATTGACAACGTCAAATAGGCCTATATACTATCATGCATTGTTAATATTGATATTTCATTCATTCATTCATCCATTCATTCATTCATTCATTCTACATAATAGCAAGTTCCGTAAAAAGTGAGGATTTGTAAGTTTTAATTTATTCATTTATTGACTTTGGTAACTGCCTTTGATTGTTTTATTTAGCGGTATATATCTGCATTTACTCTTTTCCACATTACTCGTATGATCGTCTATTTTGCTCAATCAAATAACGGTCATATGAGTTTCAAGAAACCTTTCTTTTTCTCTAACAAAATAACCAAACCAGCTCCATTTACCCCCCCCCCCCCCCGCTAGACTTTGGTTGACAATTTATTTCAAGCCATGTTAACTTCACCGTTGATAGGAAAGGAACATCCGGTTTTTAGCTTCTTTTCTTTTTTTTTACTGAGTCTGAGGTGAAACTTGAATTCCTCTGTGCAAAGTGCAGTCCATTTCATTTCAAAATGACAGCTAGATCATGTTGATTGAGGATGCAATTGCCTAAGGCGAAATGCACCTTTTTTACTCCTCAGGTGACTCTGGCATTTTGCTTGTCACAATATAGACCTATAACATATCATCATACTTCATACAGATGTATAAGCATCACTGGCATGAAATTTATAAAGAGAGTTCTAAGTGCCCACTCAGATGGTCATGATTGAGGGGGTTTCAAACAGGGGCAGGGAAATGCCGAGCTTGTGCCTTGCAGTGGCAAGACGATAGTATTTCAGAACTTGATCTCCAAGCAGCATGGATGTAGTGGCATGCCCGCATACTTCAAGGCCATCATTGAACCTTATAGATTTTTCTTCGGAAAAGCCTCTTTTCTCAAGTTCAAAAGCGTAATGGTGGTAATAGGCTAGATTGGTTGGAGAAGTAGGGTGAAAGTGAGGATAGAGCACGATTGAAAATTTAGACGCCGTCGGAAGGGAATGGACGAAACTGTGAAATGTTTGGACATTGTCTTTTTTTATGATACCGCGTTAGTACCGCGTTAGACAATATACTGAATGTACTGCAGAAAGAAAAACAGCTTCGGCATACAAGGAATAAAGTAATCACAATTTGGTTATTAAAATGCCGTAGTACTAAAATCGAACACTTTAAAAGGAGCCTAGAAAAAACGTGTTTTTCATGACTGTTTCAGAAACGGATTTTGTATTCTCTTTTTGTCACATCATGGGCACTGACGAAGAGTGTGACTTTACCTTTCATTATTGAGAGGTACGCTCCTTTTGATATATACAATTTTATTTCTTCGGCAGTTTACTTAACCATTTATTATTATTGTTACTACTACAATAATTATTATCATCATTATCATTATTATTATTATTATTATCATTATTATTGTCACTATTTTCATTATTACATATATACATAAGTTCTGATTGAATGATATTCATACTGATAATATAATTGATGGGTGATTGATAGCGAAGTTTATACCATTTTTTCACCAGATTTTAAATATGATTTCGACAAACAGCATTATTAGAGATATCCTTTTTTTAATGCACCTTACTACTCTGTTCCCTGATTTCATTTCTTTTTTCATTTACGTGTATAAGAAAGCGCTTTCTCTATTTGTTATAATGATATAAAAGAACCGAGTATTATTACGGTGTTATTGATTGTAATATGATATAACAACTATAGTTGGTATGCTGTCAGCATGTTCAGTTAATTAGTCATGTTTTACAATAATCGTTATGATTATCGATGGGTCTAATGAGCTTGTATTTGTGAGCGGAATGCGTACTGCCTAGATGAAAAAGGGTATAGACGTAATGCATTTCCTTATCACAAACCATTGTTAAACTCTTCTAAGCAGGAAGAATAGTTGATTTAACTGACTAAAATTGAGGAAAGGGAAGAAGGTGTAAAATAGAGACTCTCAGGAACAAAACAGAAAATATGTATGCAAAGAATGAATTTTCCCCACGCGGTGAAAATCGTTATTGTATAATGAGGCATGGAAAACATGAAGATAATATTGGTGAACGGGCTACGCGTATTGAGCGCTGAGTAAATCAGGCGTAATGCATTTTGTGCAATTATCGTTCGACCATATCTTTTTTGTAGGAGTGATATATTCATTATTTAATGATCATATTAACTTCATTTGGTGCTACAATGATATACATACAGGCGTTAGTTCTACTTTGTTCAGTTCATCGGTGTTCACATAAGATTCGCATTTTCTTTATCCCTATAGATTGTACAGAGAAAAGTGATATCAAATTCTCCAGGCTGTAAAAAGTGAAGAAATAAGACCATTGTTGTGGGCATGGAATTTGAAGATTAAAATCAATGTCAGGATATGATAGTTTTATGTATATCTAGAAACTCCTAACATAACATTATCTTTTAAACCAGGATTTTAAGAAGTTCTTGATTTGAACACTAATTTGCTCAAATATCATCATTCAAAAATACCCATAGACATTTTATTCTGATATTTTAAAGATTGACCCTTTGTTGATGAAAAACATATAACGGTGGTTATACCAATTCCTATTTAACAAATTAATTTTTAAAATCTGTATAGATACATCAACTTTAGGTCGATGTGTTTTCAAATGCAGAGCATTATGTTTTATAGAAAGATTAATTACTCGCCTGCGCAAATAAACACATCAGAAAGCTTTCTCATATAAATTAATCACAGGTTTTACTCCTGACCTTTATCATGTTTATTCCATACTTCTACGTAATACCATGAAGCCAATAGCTCCATGGTAATACTACATCTTCAATAGTTTTAATTCGAAATAATGTAGAAACTTACTCATTCAATTTCATTATAAAAATCATTCTTTTTTCCGTATATAAAGTTTAGAGAGAGTTTAAAAACACATTTATTTAGCATTTTGGTAGACAATTAGGAACCCAGTGCTCTCCACTTGTAAAAAGCGCTTAGAGACCTACAATTTTGTCTATGTATTTTGAGCTGTACAACAACGTTTCATTATTATTAACATTATTATTCCTTTAATTTTTTTTACAAAAGTACTTTTAACCGTAGAATGATAATAATCTGGTAAATTGGGATTACAATCGGGACTCCAGGTGTGGTGTACATTTATCCAATCGATAATAATTATTCAGGTTGTATGGAGTGTGAGCGTCCGTATGTTTGGATCTTTACAAAATACAAGTATGTGTCAATAAAAACATATTTCTGACTGGATACACATTCTAAAAAATAAAGTTCTAATTTAGCACTTAAGGAGCTTTTATAGTGACTGCACTTCGGAGTTCTGCTTTAGTAATTTGAATTAGGAAATTAGCACTCACTATACAAGCTCCTTAAGTGTCAAATTAGCACTTCATTTTTAGTGTAGATATTTGGTGTCACTTGATTGCCGTGATTCAGTTTTGAATCTTCATCCTCAGCCCCATGCTTTCATTACAGGACAAAGCTAAATGTCCAGTATTAAAGGAAAATATCAAACATCTATTAGCAAAAGATGTTGAGTAACTTCGGAACAGTATCCCCATTTCGATATCTTTACCAAATAAAAACTAATTAGATCATGATTTTTTTGCCAATCAGTAGAATTCCCTCTTGATTGTCATCTTGACCTTTATCAAACTCCAAAAGGAAGGTCGTTTGATTTTTTTGTTTCAGTGTGATAAACTCTAATTCAATACATATGGAATTAGAAAAGGGATTAGATTTGAAGTTGTTTTATATTCACTAGACAAAAATCAACACCTTCGTCTAAACATTGTCATGTTTCTGACACATTAGAAGGCGATTCGTCATAGACGGAATTGAAATTTTTCCTCATAGTCTCATTCTAATTCTTAATCCTACATTTCTTCTATCAATTGTTCTCTTTTATCTATTTTTATCTTACTGCTCTTGTTTCTGACAATAATCATGATACATATTACATTCGTGTTTGATATAGAAGATAAATGTATGGGTTGAGTATTTATCACTGTAAAAAAAATAATGAGATATACAATTTTTATGTTGCAAGTCTATATGGCACACAAGGGCTGGATATGAGGTATATGTAAAACGAGTCCTTAGCATTTGATGTCGACAGTGGAATTAAAATAAAAGGTTAGTGTTGGATATAATCAATATTGAAGTGTGGTGATAAAATCGAAGAATAATGTAAGATTTCGAAATTTATGGTTAACATAATTTATCAATGGTAGATTCAATGGAATATTTTTGGTAAATGTGAAATACATATGGTAAGTGTTTGATATTTAGATGGGGGCGTCGTGGTCTAGTGGTTAAGACTCTCGTCTTCCAATCTGAGTGACGTGGGTTCGATTCCCAACCAAGGCATGTTCTCCTTCAGCAATACATTTACCCACATTGTGCTGTACTCAACCCAGGTGAGGTAAATTGATAAAATTGCTGAAAAGCTGTGAGCGCCGAAATCGGCAGACTAGCTTAGCTGGGGTAATATAGGAGAGCCTTGAGCACCTAGCAAGGTGGATACGTGCGCTAATACACATACTATATTATTTATTTTATTTATTTTATATGAAAAATATATGTGGTAAGTGTTCCATATCTATGGTAGATGTGAAATATATTATATGGTAAATACTCGATATTTATAGTAGATGCGATATACATTTGGTAAGTGTTCGATATCTATGGTAGATGTGAAATGTATGTGGCAAATGTTTGATATCTATGGTAGCTCTGAAATATATGTGGTAAATGTTTGATATCTATGGTAGATGTGAAATACATGTGGTAAATGTTTGATATCTATGGTAGCTGTGAAATATATGTGGTAAATGTTTAATATATCTGGTAGATGTGAAATATATGTGGCAAATGTTTAATATCTCTGGTAGATGTGAAATATATTTGGTAAATGTTTGATATCTATGGTAGATGTGAAATACATGTGGTAAATGTTGATATATATTGTAGATGTGAAATACATGTGGTAAATGTTTGATATCTATGGTAGATGTGGAATATATGTGGTAAATGTTTAATATCTATGGTATATGTAAAATATATGTGGTAAATGTTTAATATCTATGGTAGCTGGGAAATATTTGTGGTAAGTGTTTGATATCTATGGCAGATGTGAAATATATGTGGTAAATGTTTGATATCTATGGTAAATGTAAAATATATGTGGTTAATGTTTGATATCTATGGCAGATGTGAAATATATGTGGTAAATGTTTGATATCTATGGTAGATGTGAAATACATGTGGTAAATGTTGATATATATTGTAGATGTGAAATACATGTGGTAAATGTTTGATATCTATGGTAGATGTGGAATATATGTGGTAAATACTCGATATTTATAGTAGATGCGATATACATTTGGTAAGTGTTCGATATCTATGGTAGATGTGAAATGTATGTGGCAAATGTTTGATATCTATGGTAGCTCTGAAATATATGTGGTAAATATTTGATATCTATGGTAGATGTGAAATACATGTGGTAAATGTTTGATATCTATGGTAGCTGTGAAATATATGTGGTAAATGTTTAAATATCTCTGGTAGATGTGAAATATATGTGGTAAATGTTTAATATCTCTGGTAGATGTGAAATATATGTGGTAAATGTTTGATATCTATGGTAGATGTGAAATACATGTGGTAAATGTTGATATATATTGTAGATGTGAAATACATGTGGTAAATGTTTGATATCTATGGTAGATGTGGAATATATGTGGTAAATGTTTAATATCTATGGTAGCTGGGAAATATTTGTGGTAAGTGTTTGATATCTATGGCAGATGTGAAATATATGTGGTAAATGTTTGATATGTATGGTAGCTGGGAAATATATGTGGTAAGTATCGGATATCTTCACTCTAGTTCAAATTTGAACGAGAAAAATCAGCACTCCAAAGTGCAGTCACTTTACACTGTCTTTAAGAGCTAAATTAATACCGGTGTGTTGGCTCAGTTGGTAGATCGTCCGTCTCACAGCCGGGAGGTCGCGAGTTCAAACCCCAGCCGCGTCAGATCAAAAGACGTTAAAAGATAGGAGTTGCTGCTACCCTGTTTAGGGATAGAGCCTCGTCGATCTGGCGCTGCACAGCGGCTGCTGGGATCACGATCAATTAGGCAAAGCATATTTTCGGAGTACTTCATTTCATGTCCAGTTCGAACAATACAATATGGATTTTCATTTCATCTTTTTCATATGATGTAAAGAATAAAAGTCCATTATCAGAGATTGCTAAATTCAATTGCATTCATTCCAATTTGAAAGCTAATAAAATACAATAGAGGAAACGAATACAAAGCAGGATGAAAACACCATTTACCCACTATATCTGGTACATACCACCCTCCTTTCTGAGAATGCTTCATTGTTGGTTGTGACACAAAATATAAAAAGGAAAATCTACCCATAATTTTAATGATAATAATAATACGTCCATCTATATAGCGCTATCACTATGTGCATATGCTCAACCGCACTTTGATACGTGGTATCAAATTATTACCACGACCGTAGTTGAGCTAATTTTTTTCTACTCTTATTGCATTATTTCTTATTTCGAGTTCTATGATGTTATAATTGTGTGTCATAGACTTCATGTATTATGCAATTTTTCACTTTTTCATAAAAATCATCGAGAGGGATTTGTGAATGTAATTAAAGTGATCAATTTTCTAAGATGAGATTAAAAAAAAATCCCCTTATCAGCCTTTGAAAAATCTTAATGTCATATTTCGACAAGTATCACGTGACCTTCACGAATCTAGTTCCCTCCTGTGAACTTATTTTTCCTACGACTTTTTGTCCCTGTTCCTTTCCGTTCGAAAACGTCGTAGTAAAAGCTTAAATCTATCAACTGAGGTTTAAACAATCCAAGCTGCTTTTTGTTAATTTTTTAAATGTCGTCCACTTGTATATTAATATTTTTGTGCCCTTTTCCAATGATAATTTTCATTTCAATACTATTTGCAAGACAATTGGGGATGCTTAATAAATCTTCCGAATGGGGGGGGGGGATCCGTACGAAGACATCTATATAGAAAAATAAACCCGATCTAATAAAAGTTCCTTTTTCTTTCTTTATTCATTTTCCCATGGCGTTCACATGTAATTTTGTTTTCATTTGCTTCTTTTCCCTAAAGATTTTAATTTGAATGCAGTGTGAAAAACATTGAGTGGGGGGTTAATAATAAATCTTTCGCAGAAACTTTGGGAATTGGATTTGAACTCGTGAAACTGCTCATACACATTGCTTGATGGAAGATTCGATGATATTTTCTAAAAATATTCCAGTGTCATTGAAAAAAAAGGAGCACGTCTTTGTATTCCATTGCATGTCAAAGGGGGCGAACCTTTAATCAAATATTCCGTTCGTACTTAACATCAAAATCATAAAGTACGATTTGGGTGGAAGCAGGGGAGAATACAAAAAATAGGGGGTAATCTTGTTATATTCATAATATTTGAACATAGGGTTGTTTTATAGATTTCCTTTAAAACGTACGGACGAATGATGTCTCAAGCAAACCAGGACTCTATACGCGCTAAAATAAAGAATTTCAGTTATCGTTTACATCTTTCAGTTTATCAAATGTGAATACAAATGACTAATGAAAAGTGTTTTCTTCCCATCAACCATTAGTACCCCCACCACACCCCCCCCCCCCATTTTCTTTCCCTCGAAGCTTATGACTACCTTTTCCTCCCCCAAGGACTATATTCTTCAAAATAATTTGAGAGTTAAACATGTTTATCTAGCTTAAATGGGCAATTAAGAAATCGTCTTCTCTACCCATCCAGGACAGCTGTGTACAGACATTCAAGCTTTTTAACAAAATCACTTGACACGCTAATGCAGTTTGTACCCACTATTAGCTTTAGGATCGTCTTAAATTTCTACCTCTCTAGTATAACACGTGCTCAAAAGCGCCTGACGTGGGATAAAATCAAGGTACTGGCCGTATAGAAAGTTATGTGATATGCTCCAAATTTATCCACAATTTTAGACGAATCGTCGATGTTAAGATGAAATAAAGAGTGTGGTAAAGAGGGGTAGGTTCCAGTGATATATGATTGATATGTGTCCCTCCGGACATGCCATCCTATATAAATTCTTATGCTTTATCCTGGCTTCATGGGAGTGTAGAAGATAAAAGAAAGTAATATCTTAATTGATCCGCATCAACATTTTAGATAAATCCTACTCGGCCTTATATCAACATAAGGCATGAAACGTGTTTATTGTGCAATCAGATTCCGGCGACATTTAGTAATGCATTTCCTATTGGGAGTAGGAAAAGCAATATCCAATGATTGTTAAACTTTTAGAGTTGTCTACTTCCTTCTGCATTCTGCTTACATCATGTTTTGAAATTGATTTTCGCTTAGTCAGAATCACAACATCCATGTATACAATGGCTATCTTTACCCTACACTAATTGTAAAGATATACAACCCCACCTCGCGTCGTTTGACGTCATCAAATGTCGAGATGATGGCAATGTTCTTCTGTTAGGTCTCCTATCATTACACATTGCTACTCTGAATATCTTGTTCTCCGTCAATCTTCATATATCCATCCATCGTTCGATCGATATATGGGAATGAATACTTGTCCAGACAAAAGATTAAATAGGTAGCCTTAACCCACTAACCATTCTAATGAAGCCTTCCTTTTATTTAGTGAGAATAATTATAGCCATGATATGGAGAGGAAGTTTATTTTCATCTTCTGAAGTTCAAAAGCGTCCTATTTTTAGCTGCTCAAATAATGACCGAGTTTTGTCAAATTTCGATTTTTTTTTTGCGCTGCGTGTAAATAAATGTTTTCTCTAGCCTCCTCTGACAAGCAAGTGTTTGTTTCTTTGAGAGCCGGGGGTGTTTGGTTATGCAGGCTCACTTATTAGACGAATTTGAGTGGCGGAAAAACTCGGTCCCAATTTTGCTGTCTGCCTCAGAAATTAAGGTGGTTTAATGCACGTCACCTAACCACAGTCGCGTTAAACCTAATCAAAGATTACTTCTAATACTTGTGGAAAGACGCAGATAGGAGAGAGGACGATAGACGTTAAGAGAGGGAGATAACATTGACCATTATCCCGGTTGATCTCTAAATGTGCGCTAGTATTACATACCAATAGGAAATCAGATCAATAGCTTCACGAGGACCAATCGTCTTGATAAAACCTAGCACAAATTACATTGACAAGCATTGCTAAGAAAGAAGTGAAGAATAGCAATCTCTTACAAAATGAAGACAAAAATTTCGACAAAAATATGCTTCAATATATAATTGAGGGTATATTTATTATACTTGCTGTAATCGGTACTAAGAATCATACTTGAAGGGTTCCCCGTTTAATCAATTTATCTATGCATTGTAAGAATTTCATGAATATATGAGTTGAGTCTGACTGTGACCTATAACCTTAAACATCAAAAGATCATGTAATATAAAATAGAATCCTGCAAACAATAGCCATAAATTAGGATTTATACTTGAATGTGTAATTAACTGTATACGTGAGAATCCCCATTTATCTGACTGGCCTTCATTATCTATTAAAAAAATGCAAATATTTAATTACCCCAAACAGACATCAAACTGCGAACTGTGGCGTCTGCCTGAATTTCATCAACATGTAGAACCTACAAACCAGTTCAGAAATAACTTTCTAGGGGTTGCAATAAAAAAAAACTCCGATTGACACTAGTTTTTACAACTAATTATTACTCACTCACACACGCGCGCGCGCGCACACACGCACATACTCATATACTTATAGTCGCTCCGATGCCACAATAATAGAGCATTCCATACACGCCCCTCGTGACACGCTTAAGAGACCCTTTCTGTCAATGCAAAAGCTTGACACCGAATAATTGGTTACTTAACTTCAGATTTATGATCCCATTTAAAAAAAAAGAGAGAAAAGATAATTCTTGTAAATTTGCCACACTGTTCCATGGAAAACTTTGAACACTTTTTGAATGCGTCACAACAATTGTGTACTGAATTGAGATTAGCTGCAGAGTCCTGTAACCATTGCCAGCAAACCCGGGGTTGACAGGGGAGGTGACGTCCACTGACTTTCGAGTTTTGTACAGAAGCACATGGAGAGGGTCATCTCGCCCCCCCCCCCTCTTTTCACTGGACTAATGATCTTACGAAACCGCCACCTTTTACTGTTGCCACGATAGATGACACAATGACAAAATTACAATAGTTGTGACTCTATGAAACGGGGCCCTAATCTTCTTGCATCATTCCGCGTGAATTGTCTCTCGGGATAAACCATCGAGACAGCCAAGGAACTTCTAACTAGCCCTGGATTGATGGCCGATTGAGCAGAGTGGGAATAATCAAATCAGAACCGGGTAATTGATCGTGTAACGATGAAATCATTAACGTCAGTGAACGAGTGATGCATCCTTAATAATGGCCTAGCTCCAGCCCCGTGGCGTCGGAGAGCGCGTTAACAGCTTGTTAACATGGGCGGTACATCATTATCGAGTTATCATTAATTGGGCATGTCATGCTACCCCCCCCCCCTCCTCCAACACACACACACACACTCACACACACCCACACATAAACCCCATACACACACCCATTTAAATCAATCATACCGTGAACTAAATAATAACTGTCAAATCTTCTGAAATAATCTAGAGGCCTTAATCTATCGTTCAGCGTGTGTGTACTGGCTGCCTGATCAAATATTATGCCTCTTTGATATTGATTTGTATAACATTGATAATAGTATTTGATCCAAATATCCAAATGAAAGTTTTCCGTACAATATGAATCATGACGATCAAATATCCGAAAATGATTGTGTAGTTTCTATTTCATATCTTAATGACAGTGAAACGAAAGTAAAATTTTGATTTCGAATACTTTGCAGAAAATTTGGACCAATTTTACTTTCTGATTCTATACTATATACATTATCATTTTCGTATGACCTTCATGTCTGATTTGATTTTGTAGACTTGATATTTCTTTCTGAGTGGGGGGGCTAAATATGGGCGTCATACCTCTGAATCTCAAATAAAATTCTAAATATGTTATTATGTTTACTACAATAATTTATGGTTCATATTCATATGTCATACTTATTTAGGTCACGCTTATTAATACTATGTCGTAGCCCATAGGCACGAGGTACTATCATCATTAAATAATTATATGTGGTAACCTAGGGTAGACGGGTAACGATTGCAATCTTGTTACAAAATTTGCCTACTTCAAATGCATTTTAGGACTTCCTCCTACTTTCAGAAAAGGTTTATAAATGTAAACGAGTGACCTATTTGTCGTGTCTGAATCCCTCTAGCAGCCATCACAGGATAAACACTACCGACCTACCAAATCATCTTATCTCTCGCGATTACATGTTAGCCGATACACACGTTCCGGAGTATCGGATTTAAGAGGGAATCGATAGTAATGTAGAATAGAGTGTACAGTCGTGTTTGGAGACAGAGTTAGGTTTCTGTAGCGACCAGACACGCAGGAGAATTCCGAAGGGTATTCTGCAGGTTCTCAGACACTAGATAGCCGTGAACGTAGGACAAATACAAAAACGTCTGTCGGTTTGGTGAATAATGGCAAATAATGCATCTAGATTGAAGATATTGTGTGCATGAACTGGTTTACGCAAATACATATACAAAATAAAATCATTTTCAAATTTTGGACCTAAACTGAAAGACGAAAAATGACAAATAATATACATGTACGTCACTTTGTTGGTAATCTTGGCACATATCTTTTTAGGAATTAAATAACAATATCCGCAGACTGGTCTGACGGGTCTACATCAATTCCTTATAGGTAATCATAGGTCAGGCACTCAACGATCACATGGAGAGCTCTCTGGTGTGGGTTACCGCATACAGAGTGTCCGTTAATACTGCATATTGAAAACCTGGTTTGATTGATCCTTGTTCAAACATGGACATTGAATTAATCATTTGAATTTGGACGATTTGCTTACCATAATTAATGATTTAAGTGTGTTTCGGAGTGCTGCGTCCCTCTTTTGGAAAGCTCCCTCTGCCGTTTCCCTCTCGTCAAGCATATTCATGTCGAAGGCTCGCGCATGCGTACTCCTGCTCTGTAATAGTAAGACCAAGCACGCCGTTGCCAATGTGAGGAACAATACTGAACCGGACTTCATGTTGGATGAATGTATGTGGTTGTGGGGGTAAGGGGTAAAGCGAACAGGAAAATTCCCGCCTTCTTCTTTCTCGTTCTCCTGGTTTCTCGATTTATTGTGTTCTGCAACGAAAACAAAGAGAAATGTACAATCATTTCTTTATTTAAGGTATTTGCTAACTAAAATACGTCTCAATATCAATTTCAAATAAATGTCTAGAACACACATGAATATAAACATGGAAATGTATAATTTGGTAGAGTGTTTTATACATATACAGATTACCTTTTATAATGAAAAACTTTAAGCCGTTAGATAAGACCCAATGATATTTTCTCAGCTGGTTTTGATCAGGAACATTGTTTCTTTCCACATACAGGGATTTTTTTTTCAAAAGAAAAAACAGAGCTGTTTTGGAGGGGTGATTCACCCACCTCTTTTCACACATATACAACCCCTTGAATTCGCAGGAAGCGTAATATTAGTCGAAAACATTCGATACCCGATAATATGCACACCTCTAGACCTATACAGCGGGCATCAACCATCGTTGTTACTACATAACAAGTAGAAGTGTGGTATTAATTAGGATAAGTCTCAATCTCAGTTTCCAATCATGAAGGAATCTAACACTTTGAGATGTTCCGTATATTTAGCGGAAATATTTGCTTGGAATGTAGGGTTGTGTAACGAGAGATGATACAAAATGAGAACACGTCGCCTGATTTTCCCGTGTTAATTTGATGCTGTTCAGCGAGTCAACATACTGCCTTCAATGAACACTGTGGCAGATAATCAATTGAGCGACACAAGATTAGGCTAACACCAATTTGGCATTAAAGCAACACCAATTGCTTTTAAACCAATATCGGTTTGATTCTTAACTGGTGTTGTTTCAACGCTTCTGTGGTGTATATAGATACCGGGCTGGTGTTATATCAACACCGGTGTTTTTGCAGTGTACGAATCAATACACTTTCTTCCAGAGATGAGAGAGGCAAGAGTTTTAAGGTTATCGGAACGCCTGGAGCCAGTCTTTACCACATCCATCATTGAAAGATACAAAAGAGTGTTTAGAAACGTGGAGTTAAAAAGATGAAGAAAAATCTGCACAGCACATACTAAGTATTTTTTAAACTCTTTCAAGTAACAAAGTCGTATTCACCGTAATACTCTCTATTCGTATGTACATCACCAAGATAAACGACATAAAACAAGAGAGAAAAACAAGAGTCTGGGTTTTATGAAAATTGTGCATGGGATTTTGCACCACGGCTATTTTTGTATCAAGTATAAGTTTGGCTTCATGTCATGTACCTTGTCCTTACTTTGTTCAATACAACATATATTCTTGCCTTTATCGGCTTTCAAGCATTGGTCAGCTAATGACCGGTAAGTTTTTACTATATCTCCTAACTGCTTGCGTTTTTCCAAAACTAAAAATTGACTATGGGAGTTTGGTCCACATTGACTCGCTATGAAACGCACGATATGTCTTTTGAGTCCAAATAATTATTATGATTCTTTTTAGCCCACTTTTTAGTTACCAAACTAAATCGCACATACAGACAAAATAGCTGCTCAAGAACTGAGCTTATGATTATGTTCCGAATCTGTACTCTATACAGCGACCTTAACATGAGATAAGTATAATATAAGTTATAAAAGATAAGTATATTTAAAATTCGAAATCATCTTCCATTAAGGACATCATGTTATAATGATTACAGATAGACAGTCTTGTTCTGATTCGTATTTCATCAGCATGTCGTTAATAAGGGTGTCCTTGCACTACAGTCCTAAAACTAAACATAACATGATTTTTAATCTGTAATTTGCACACAATGTGGGACTTAAGTTTAACTTTCAGATGTGTTAAAATGCCGGTGTCTCTTCGATAGGCCCCTATTCTATTCTTGAATGTTACTGAATGGGCAGACGTGTGTTTCTAGAATTGGATTCTTGAATCAATCGTCCCCTTACACGTGCTGCAGAGACCGTTCTCTGTAAACAAGCTACGAGCGTCGTGAGGGTAGGAGAACTCAGCTAGAAGATATACCGTGTCAGTCAAAATACCTGACACCTTACAAATACCCAATTCAAGGAAAGAGATGCCATGAACGCAAAATCATTATATGGCTGGAAAGAGTATTTTGTCCCAAATAATTTGATACCATATGTGGTATGTCTTCACGCGTGGATAACCAGTAGGTATTCTTTGCAGTGATGTAAATTTTGATTGGCGCCAAAGTAAGGCCTGACTGCAATGAATGAACCCAGATGCCAATGATGTCATAATCCTACATGAGGTATAGTAAACATATATGCAAATCAATTTTCAATAAAAATAACTAGAAAATTGATACTAAAAAGTGTTTATTAAACAATTAAAATGTATATTATTGAAAAGCCGTTTTGAAATGGATTTTAATGCAACCCTTATAGGATTATGACATCCTTGACATTTGGATTCATTCATTGCAGTCATGCCTTACTTTAGCGCAAACCAAAATTTACATCACTGAACATAATACCTTCTGATCATCCAAGCGTTGACACATACCTCATAAATATGGTATCAAATTATCCAGGAGAACATAGTATTTTGTCCATGTATAATAATTATGTGTTCATGACATATTATTTCTTTAAATGGGGGATTTGTGAGGTATCAATTTTCTTTTTACTCTCACGGTATATTCGTTCTCTTTTAATTTTGAGAAGATACTGCACCCTAGATCAGCCATAGTTTGAAATATTCTCACTTTTCTCGCCAAGGATTATTAATGTCAATGTTTCTCCTGTTCTTTATAAACCCCAATAGGCATGATAATACATATTTCAGTTATTTTATACTGCGCAAAAGAAATCTTTCTTTCATCATGTTCTAGTCTAAAAAGGTACAAGGTCATTTTCCAGAGTGATATCGTATGTCGATTAGTATTAGCACTGGATTACGCCAACATTAAACTGTCTCTCCACCCTCCCCGCATTAACTCTATGCCAAATTGATATCTTACCAGTTACGAAGTAATTTATATGTAAATTCGGGGAGATCAAAAGCGATTTGGATAATGAGAGGATTAACAATTGCTGAAAATTGGAAAGTTTAAATAAGTAACTAAAGAGAGGAGTTGATTCATATTTTATGCAAAATAGGCATTTCAGGGAAAATGTGGGTTTTTTCCTTGCAGAAGATTACAGTAAATATTAGAAATGTTCATCTGAAAGAAATTATATCTCAACTGAAAGGGGATATTTTGACTTGTTTATAAGACCTTTGAATTCAAGTTTAGGGGAACATTCCACTTGTTAATGACCCCTTTAATAAAATGATGACGATGATGATGATCATCATCATCGTCATAATAACAATAAGACGCACATTTGTTTTACTCAATCAAAATGCATATATTTTACTCCGCTTAACACTCGGTATACTATTATCCCGACAGTATAGCCGAGACTCAAAAGGCCATACATGCCATATAGGCGCGAAAACATTCAAGGAATAAATCCTACCGGGTACCCATTCGACTAACCTGGGTCGAGTCCAACACAATATGGATCGAACCTTGCTGAAGAACAATATCCCGTGGTTGGAATTTGAACCCATATAGGACCCTCTGTTTGAAAGTCTGGATAACGATCCACTGCAACCTCAACGTTCTCCGTTTAGTTAACATGCAGGTGAGCTGTCTTAGGTATACATCGGGGGGGGGGGGGGTTCAACACGTCTACGTGCCATTTTCATTTTGTTTAAAATATTTACAATAGAACAGGAACTTTCAAAATATTTGTCTTTTGACAGATAAAAGTGCAAGTATGGAAGTTGACTGACCATTGTTTCTTATTTTTGTTTAGCTTTACGGTTTTCAGTTTTCAAGTGTTTTCGGTGTGACTTAACTCTACCCGGGTTTTATTTTTTATATATATATTCTGTGCTTAATAAATTCACGTCCATTTCTACCGCGCAGAACAGATTTCGAATGCATCGCTTAACAAACACCATAACCAGTGCCACACGAAAATCAATCACTGTGATTCCGAAAGCATTTTCAACATGTTCAGACGTTATTCCAGAAAAAGATTCCTGCTGCGATGTTGCATTTAAGCAAGTTTTTGTCAGCATTTAGCTTTCGAATCCTAATCTTTCTTATTTCATTTAAAACATAAGAAAAGGTTTAGTTTTTATATTAGGGGAAGGGATGGGACTGCAATAAAATCGCAACCATATTTTTCGCAACCAGTTTATATATAAAACGGACCATCCATTTCAACTCAACCAAGGAATAATGAAATGTCCATTTGACATTCAATGTTTGCTTTTACAGTAGATAATTTTAGGCAAGATTTGTTCTGAAAATGTTCAAAGGCATTCGACCTTGGAAAATCTATTTACCACCGTCTATCATCACAATAATATTCGCCTCAGTGCATTAATGCACATGTATTTCAGATTAATCAAATAATGTCTGTAAGAATAAATTGATTTAATTTATAGATATACATGTATACATGTATATAGACATATTCAATTTTTTTCCAATCTATTTGAGGTGTAAGACCAAAATCAAACTGGTGTTGTTTCAACACTTCTCTGGTGTGGACGTAATTTCCTGGTGGTAAATTAGCACCGGAGCTTTTGCAGTGTGTGAATTATCTACTGATGGAACTGGTTTGTAATAAAAAGTAAATAGTAATAACAACTCTGGGTTTTTTTCGAATTAGGGTTAGGAAAAGTGTAAAGGAACAGTGGATGTGTATACAATGTGTGCGGGGGTGTTTGAGAGAGTATTTGTGAATGGGGTATTGTATGAGGGTGTTCGGGTGTGTGCGTTTTTTAATTGAAAAAAATATTGTGTAAGGGAGGGTGTGTGTGTGTGTGTGTGTATGTGCGTGCGCTTGTTCGTTTATCCGTCGGAGAGTCAAAAACAAAATAATAAAGTAAACCTGTCATATTTTACGTAGTTTAATGTTACCTATTTTTCCCATTATATTAAAATACTGGTGATTAACATTCGAATTGCTACCCCACCCCAAACTTTATGATACTTCAATACGAGAGTACTTTCCTTGGTCTTGATTTATGGTTTATGAATGACCATGCTGGTGGCGTTGATTGGCGTGGTTGTTGGTGATTAACTTTAACTACATGTTTGTATAAAAATCGCCATCTATGGGGCGCCAACGGGGTCGTATTATTATCATCGCGAGTCCAAGACCGTCCACGTTTTCACGTCATTGCCAGAAGTTAATCTATATCCTCTTCTTCTCTTTCGCTCAACGCCTCGTTTTAATACGGACCGGGTCATCGATCAATTAATCTCCCATCGTTGTAAATAAACACTTCCAATATTCCGTTTTTTAACTGCGACAACGCCAGAAGACTTGGCCAAATAAACATTTCATGTTTGGGGTTGTCCATTTATCGTTCTTTCTTACTGACTCATCCAGCCAAACTCAAACATATATTATTGGGATACGATCTTTTATAGCATAAACAATTAATGCATGTAATCTTGAGGTGCCATTCGCATTAAAATTGAATACCTTTCCTCGAAAAAGACCTCTTCGTATCAAATTGATATGATGGCTATAAGGCCCTACTCTGCAAAGCATTAGTCAATTGAATAAATGAATGTGAACATCCCAAGATGTAGTATAAGGAAATCGTATCAAGAGCATAGGCAATGTCTTTAAGAACCCGCTTAATTAGCTTAATATACATATAAAGACTTGATAAATTTGACAGTAAATAATACAATAAAATACTATACTTCCTTTGATTTTCAACATGTGATACAAAAACGAAATAGTAATAATGAAGAGATAGTAAGTTGTTAAGATATATACACAATTCAGCTTGGATATCAATCATTTTACTCAAGTTATCATTTATTTAAAAATATAGGTTAGATTATTTAATATCGTTGATTAAAATAATGAAAGATAGCGTTAAAAGACGAAATGTTATTGAATAATAATTTTCCCCATTACATCTGAAGAAAGCTCCATTTATTCATACCGATACTCATGATTCCATGCTTATGGGTGGAATATTGCCTAATAACGTTCAGGTTTTAATTTTATAAACTTATCAAACGCTATAAGTGAGGCATATTGGAAATTATTTGGAAACATATAAAAGTGAGATGTATGTGTACCATGTTTTATATATACAATTTTGTCCAGTCAATCGAGAAGAGTATCAGATGAAGCATTCACAAAAAGCGTGCAACGTACTCGCGTGAGGCGAATTAAGGCTTCCCATTGACACCAATAATCATTCAGTCTACTTTTTAATATAACATGATATCTCTTTACCGTAGTTTACCTATACCCTGATCACTTCAACGGTGTGCACGTTACGAATTTAGAACAGGATTTCCTTAACCAAAGGACTCTGTCGAATGTGATGTGGGAACTATACTGCACTCCGCCCTCCATATTTTATTGACATGACTGATACATAACACCGTTGATCTGCAAAAAAGAGTATCTGTTGGAAGGATTCTATAAATATTTGTGAGACTAAGGCCGTGTGTATGCTTCCACTTTCCAGGCCGGAATCAGCGTTTTCATACGTGAGTTGCGTCCATGCTTACTTTCATTTAAACGACGTTTCAGAACGCCGATCGTAAACTTACAAAAAGTTGCGTTTCTAAACGTCGTTTGATCAGAATCAGGCTTTCTTGGTAAGTGTAAACAGGACTGCGATTGTAAACGTGTTTAAATGACGTCATTTGGTAAATTCTTCCGGTGAGATGATAATCCGCGGGCAAAATAGTCGCATGGTTCTAACATGGACTTACCTTCACGGAATTACCTCTCGTCTCCCTGATTCTAATAATGAATGACCAATGTAAATTTGCATGTACGATTATTAAGTTAAGTATTATCACTATTACTATTCCCCTAATTTGTCATCACGATAAATGTTGAGGGATTTACCCAAAAATAGAACATGAGCTTAAAGCGTATAGCATGATATAACCAATCGTAACTTCAAACATCATTTACCCAACATTATCAGGGTTTTTGGTGATAGTGGTGGGTTCAATGAGCTAGTAAACATGAAACTTTCCTTATTTATATTCTACATTGATTTTGTTCTTTTCAAAGATCATATGCCTATGAAAGTGATACCCTATCTAATATCATTGAAGGTGCTGTTTTATGATAGTATCATCTACAGTTCCATGGTTGTTGTGCTTAGAATCACTAATTGTGAAGTCACAAATACACTGGGTCATTCTATTTTGCAGAAAGTTCATCATCCTCACTCCTATCTGCATACTTGGACAAAATTGAAGTTATCCGTCAAACCAGTGGCGGATCCAAGGGGCACATCCGGCCTATGCCCCTATTTTGGAAAAAAAATCCTGGGTCCGCCCCTGCGTCAAACGGTTATTTGGTTATTTGCGAGAAGAAATCGGGATTAACGGACAAACGACCTAAAAACATGTATCCATGCAGCAGTCTGCTATACGGTCGGCGGTGGCATAACAATTAATTTTATTCGATGAATTCTCACAAAACTTTCATTAATATTTTTTGTCATTAGTTTTTTTATTCTTGAAAACAGATCGAGGTAATGAAGGACTTCTCTTTAGCAGTCCCCAATAGAACATGAATTATTAGCGACGCAGAAATGTAATAAATATAAATTATAAAAAGAAGTCGTAATTCTTGTTAGAATCTTGTAATGTCTTAATATAGATCAATACATTGAGTTCTGAACATTACCGTAAGAGAAATCATTACAATATGAAAGACTAATGAAATAACAATTTCTCTACGAATAACCTGGAGAATGTCGCCTGGATCTTTCTGAATAATTGTTTTAGTGCTAAAAATTGGTTTATAAACTTGCGTATTTATCAAAGTCACTCATTTGTTTCTTGCATACTGGAATTCAGGCATCATCAAAATATGACAATTTCGCTCGCTCCGTTGAAAACCCCCGCTTTTAATACAGAAACCGTCTTTTCCTAAATAGGTCCTCCAATTTCGCGCTTGCTTTTAGTTTATCGATTGGTGGCTATATTTCAAGTTCACAAGTCTGTCGTTCTTAATACGAGCCAATGGGTGGAAATTAAACTCGTGGAAATTTAAATGACGAATCAGATGGGTTAAAATCTGTCGGTTAGTGGTTCAACCAGTAAAGACTTTGATGGACTGAAAGGCACTGTAAGCGGATCAGATTTCGGTTGCAAAGTGGAAAGATGCAAAAGGGGGTAAATTGAGAGAAGTGAAGAGAAAAGGGAAGGAGAGTGAAAGAGTAGCGAAAAACGACACTTGAAATGAGAAGTTCTGCTTCTTCGAGTTTCTAATTGCCATCTTCGAGGAGTTTTCATCGGCTTATCAATACTCTACCCTATTCAGTGTCAAATGCGATTATGAAACAAAATGGATATCTTAAAAGAAATATTCTAATTTATCATTCCATTCGACATGGTCATATTCACCAACCGTATTTCACTCGTTTATCTCCCAATAAATATTGATATATGTTAAATAGTTCATGGATATTCTGTATGTATGAATTAATTGTTCAGACTCACCGATTGTATTCAGTTATGTTTAGATTTAAAAATTTCGGTAAAATTTACATTTACATTAAGCAGTTACTAACTGGAATGATAAAATCTGACGTAGGCCTTCATTGCCATCAACAAGATTCTAGAGATGGAGTTTGAATAGTTACGCATATCCTTTTCAAATATTCATCTAAAGTTGAGTTTCAATATACTTTGGTCAAATTCAGTTACAATAGTTATTAGTCGGTCATACCTCATACTACAAAAATATATTTTTAAAAATTAAAAAACGCATTAGATAAAACGTATATGTTCATTCAGGAGAAAAATATTCTGTGCGGTTTTATCAACTTAAAATAGCCGAACCGATAAGGGAACGCTTCCGTGAAATTTCAAAGGTTTTTTATTCTTTTTTACTTAATTGCTTGTGGTAGATCTATTTTTAAATCGTGAAATCTTGAAATAATAGAACCACCTTATTTATATTTTCAAGATCAATTATCTGATTCAAATATCACTGTTCCATCCCCATATTAATCTTGTTGTTGTTCTGAAAAGTTGTCTTTTTCTATAATAATCAAGATTTCGTCCTAAAATATATTCTACTTCCTTGAAAGTAAGTAAATCCCAAAGCGACAAAAAGATGACAAGTTTATTCCCACAAAATATTCTTTACTCAATATGAATTCAAATCACCTACATGAATATAATAATGGTGACACTGCCATAACCATACAACTAATGGGAAATATTATGAATGACAGAAATATGTATTTATACACGCATAGCGATGCTATTAAATCGCTGATCACAATAAGCTTATCACGAGGCCTAATTGTTAGAAACCTGAAACTATTTATTTTAGTCACGTGGAAGGTAAAACTTAAAAACCTATCATTCAGCTTACATGTTAATGAGACCATGTGAGGACCATGTATTAAATAAGCGATAGTTCATGGTTTTTATTTCTTTCTTCTTCTTCATCTTTTTTTTTTTGCTTTTTCGACCCCTTTTCAGACGCACTAACTTATCAAACAACGTATGCATAAACGATAAGAGAATAGTGAATGTTCAGACCAGATGACCCGTTATGAATTCATCGTATAAGAACTTCAATACGCAATGGTCCAACGATGTACGTCCCATCAAAACGACATTAACATAAGAGCGTATATTATCAATACATAATATGTCGTATATCAATAGGTCATACAGTATATCTATGCGTCGTATATCAATAGGTCATGTATCAATATGTCCTATGTCAATAGGCCATACATATATACGTCGTATATCAATAGGTCATACAGTATATCAATGCGTCGTTAATTGATACGAGAAACTGACTGCAGCGTCAGTGACTTGAAATGAAGTCGTACATGATCTCTGAAAGCCATACAAGCTCCAGTTAAAACATGTGAGTTAAAATTAGTGTCCATTCAATACATCCGTAATTAAAGCAAAAAAAATATGCAACTCTCTTTAAAATAGTTATAGTTTTGCATAATCGGGTAGTTACTCCTACTATTATGATTTGAAAATGTTTGAAAATAGAGATTACTTGCACTTGCTTTAAGACAACTATAAACAATGGAATGGATTGTCTTGCGTGAAAATTCAGGCTTTAAATTCTATAACACTACGAAGAGCATTTTTTTAGTGATTTCCCAAATAGCACCAAGTACTAGCCCCTCTCCCATTCAATAAAATCCTGTTGCTAAGGAATAGAATACGGGAGGATTATTCAGCAATGTTGGGTTGATTCTTAGGAAAGAGAGTCGGAAGAGAATATACCGTAATACCTGAGGCAATCCTGTGTGCTACGGTTAAGCAGTCATTCATTACAACCCCAGGTTAATGTGACCGATTTCAAGGGAGGACTACCGCGATACATTCGGATAGTTCGGCTGAGATGAAAGGGGAAAGAAAGAGAGAGAGAGGGGGGAGTCAAAGACTTATATGAAAGGAGAGAGTAACAGGTAGAGTAAGGGAGAGTGTAACAGAGAGAGAGAGAAGGAGATAGGAATATATGCACTGTTAAAAAACCGTGATTTTACAGGGGAAAAAAGAAGAAAAAAAAGCAATAACAGAATCATTCATAAAACATTCATATATTCATAAAACAGGACTTTTTCTGCAATTTAACAGAACAGGTCTGTTTAAAAAGAGGAAAAGGGTGTTTTATTTAAGGAAATTTGTAAGATTCCATACACCAAATACCAATTTCCTGTAAGATTACGCAATCTGGTAAGATTACAGGTGTTCTCGATACTCTGCTGCAGGAACTTCTTTTATTTTAAGGATAAATTTTCTGACAGTGTATAATTATGTACCTTTACAACTAAGAGAGGATTTGGAATCGCCATGTGTCCATGACAGCTAACAAGACCATGTTAAAACAAAGTAGAAGGAGAGTATATGAAACAGGAGCATGATAAAAAGAGGGTTTTACTATAAAAAGCTTATCACAAAGATGAGTTGTTCTTTGCTTCAAACGTATTCTAACTCAGGTGCTGTTAGTTAAAACTACTTGATAAAAACCTGAACATAATTAGAATGGCCGAAAGGAACAATTTTATTTTGGGAATGATTTCATTATTTGTTTGATTATTAAATCAAACAGCTGCTGGAGATGATGAAGAGATACGATGAAGTTTAAAAAAGGGAAGAGAAAAATCAGTGTGTTCATTGCCCTGGGTTGCCAAAGATGTTAGCCCCGCAGGAAAAGGTCGGCTCCTTTGCCTACGCAGACGGTTAAATACGAACAGTGTTTGTTTAATAGAAATTTAACATAGCTTAGAATAGCGTATCATCTGCACGTATATCATATATCATTATTGTGTCGCATAAGATCACGCAATTGAATACACTATAGCCATAATTTACTGGTACATTGTTCTACATCGAATACCGGTACACTGGGTAGAATAAAAAATTAACAATTTGTTTTCGTTTCATTTTAAACACAAAATATGTATATGTAAAGAAAATAATATCAATATCTATATCAATGATAATTTGGATTAATATAGCGCTAAATTCATCGAAACGACGTCTCTTATAACCCTGGTCTCCAGACCTCGGCGTGCTCACAGGTAGTGCATGTATGTACTTTTTCCACTCCATGCATGGGGAACATTGCGACAATATTTTCAAAACTACTTAGGGACTTCGCTTCGCACTGTTTTGTGCCTGGGTGGAGAATGACTAGGCACAGTTGGATTCGATAAGAACCATGATAAATTTGAACGATCGACATGATCAATGCATTCAAGATGGTAATATAACCTCAATGGGATCAGAATAAAAAATAGAGCGACCCAACGTAATGTAAAGCTTTTTTTTTATGGCCCATAATAGTTTCCTTCAATGGAATGAATAACATTATGGCAATTCAGATAAATATTTTACCAACAGATATCACTATGGCTACTTGGAATACATCACATATTCCTGCCCAGAATATTTTTCTTTTTAATAAAGCATGACAAAACTTTTGAATTGAAATAAAATTGTTCTTCTGTTTTTATATGTACAATATGTGTAAAAAATATCAGAGATATCAAAACGTCTCTCAAAGTCGATATAACACAAAGATAGTGTAACAGGTTAAAACAAGGATAAATGTGATATGTAGTAAATTAACATAATGTTGTCATTGAGCCCTATTCATTTTCATTGCCTGCCCCAATCTCTCTCCCCCTACCCCCCCCCCCCCTCTCTCTCTCTCTCTCTGTATCTTTCTCTCTTTCAGTAGGTGTCTCTAGGCAATATAAATACGAAAGACTTCCTGATAATTCATATTAACTGGAAGATTAAAAATGCCTGCGACGCCTCCGATAATCATGGTCATCATGGTCACACATTAAAGAGTGTTAGTGTATGGTATTGTCCATAATTCCAAACAAATATAACAAAACTGCAGTTTAATGAAATAGGAGAGATATATACTGATTGGTCTGGAGAAGCTAGATGGTGAGGGAATAAGTATGATGGGATAAATAAGCATGAACCTTACAACCTCTGTAAAGACGACTGCTTATTTTCTTTGTCAGGCCATCTACTACGTCTTCTACTTAGCAAACAAGGTCGAGTAAATGAAGATAGAAGCTATCCACACACACACACCATGCAGCGCATGGCATCCAAACCCCGGGTGAAAGGCAAATTAGCAATAGCGTACATCAAGTGTTATCACTGGACTTGAAGCTATTTGCTTCCTAGAAGAACAAACATAGATCTGTTCCTTTCTCCTCCATTCGAGGTCCGAAGATTTGTTTTGAAGAATCCGGAAGCGTTTTGTTATTGATCCGATATCCAGAGGAAAGGGTCAGAGATAAAGACTTGTGTCGGGTACTGATATGGGCAAAGGTGACAAACTAAATTTACAACATATCGAAGTAGTGCTCCTGGTTTTATAATGATATAAATATTTTCTTGAAATACAGCTACATGCCAAAGACATAGCTTTTACCTTATCCTACACTTTTCCTAACAGCCTTTACTGCATGTGATTTTCCCCCCTAAAACAATTTCATTCCTGAACGAGATTTGGGAAAAGATTATCGACACCCAACGAGATTTTCGCCCCCGGTATTCTTGACGATAGAGAGCAGTATTTATTAACCAACTAAAACTGAGTAAATAAAGCTTATTCTCAAAGTGTATAGTGTTAGTAGCTGGACAGGTGGCGCTTTGATAATTAAAATAAAATTTGTTACAAATTGCTGACATTCAATTGAGCATAGTTTGTTCGGAATTGGTTATAAATATAGCATATTGTCTCGCACAAAGACATTCCTTTGAAGAACACTGGGTGATTTCAAGTTCAGTGTTGACCTTTTGGTGTTGGTGTTAGGTCAATTTTTACACGATTATAACACCAAAAATAACATGAAGATGGTCCCGAAAAGTCACTCACTAGTTATTGAGATGTCAATCATGTAATCTGGATAAGTTTTACAAAATCTGAATTAGTTTTGGAGCTAGGGGAAGCAATCCAAATTCCAACACTAACACCAACACCAAGGCCAACACCGGACTTGAAATCACCCAATGTGATTTACTGTCATGTTAGTATGTGAGTGGGCGATTCGTGTGGTTGAAAATGACTGAATCTTAGAAAGATGATGAAGTATTACTTGCCAAAAAAAAACTTTAGATATATTACCCACAGTATTGTATATTGCAATAAACTAAAGATATCTATAGGACCAGAAAACAAAATATTGATAGCTAGAAAAATGACATAAATCATCCCAATCTCATATTTTGTTATTATTAGTATACCTCACAACCGCCTATATCGATCAGGTATGATCAGAATATACAAGACTTGTTTTGCAGTTTTGGAGAATGATTTTCCTTGATTGTCAGAATGAAGCTTGAGTAGGGGATTTAATAATGAGCTTAACGTTGAGAAGAATGCCGTTGGTAATTTAAACTAATCGTCTTAATACACGTTTATATCAGTGCGTAGGAGAAAAAAATGCATTTCAGTGTTTGTTTGGCAGTGCTAATGGATGCAAATGAATCTTGAATTCTTTACGAGAAAAAAAAAACGTCACCATTTGCATGTAAATTATTTTTCAAAGGAAAAACACACGTACATGTACACCCATACCCATGTACACCCTGAGGTCACACACCCACACGCACACCCACAGTTTAATTCAATTTACACACACTTCTTCTCATAACTTTTTTTACACTATTTTTATGCTCCCTACTTACACTCACTTAAGATTACGCATTGATTTCTACAGTTTAATTGTCTCCTCTTTTCTGCCCATTCCAAATCCACAGCAATCCAATTCGGCACTCGGCTCTCTCTCTCTCTCCCTCTCTCTCCCTCTCTCTCTCTCTCTCCCTTCCCCAATCTCCCAATGTCTCTCCCTCTCTCTTTACATATCTCTGTTTTATCCCCAATCATTTCAAAACGAGTAATTTCAATTACAGATTCTTTGTGCAATCTCTAACTGTTCCAACACTCTCTAATGCAATTAAATTGGCCCTGACATTTACAACTGGCATTGAAAATACATAATTTTGAATGGTTGTCTCGAAGAATAGTTACGCCAGGAGGAGAGCAGTAACTCGGATAACCACGTCCATTCTTTGTTGAAGATTTATTCTATTGCACTGGAAACATTCAACGGAACAATAATTTCAAGAATTTTTGCACAGAGAATAAAACCAAAGTACAGTTTGTACAGTGAAAGTGGTACGATTGTACGGCTTATACAAAGCCATTCATTTAAAATTACTGTGCGCATGAGAGATCAATTGACAGATTATGTGGGAGGATGGCCTACACTTTATAAGTCATATTAAAACTAATTGTGAATAGCTTATCAGTAAACCTACTTTTTCAGGCGTTGATATATCAAAAAAGAACTTTAATCATAATTGTTAAAATAAGACGAGGATCCATGTGAAAGAATCTTTCTAAAGCTAATCCTATGTTTTGGAAAGTTTATCGTGTAATTTATATCCATTTGGAATAATACCACGGGGGGTGATGATGGTAGATTCTCAAAATTGCATGTGGTATACAATATAACACACCAACGCATTGATCTGACTATCAACAGATAAGTCATACTAAATCTTTGCGAAACACCCCTAGCCTTATTTCTAGATCTCGTTAACAAATTTACCGCTTTATCAATATTGTTTTTTTAATTACATGAAATCATTAAATGGGTTAATGAAATAAGGATAATAAGTTTTGAGAAAACGGTTGATAAATGGTGTCGGTTTAAACCACGACGGATGGGACTCAACGGGAAATATACAAGTGACAATACACAGTGATATAAATGTACTAAATTATTTATTCTAGGAGGCCATGGAGCAATTTGAAGGTGTGTGTGGGGGGAGCCTGACCTCCGGTTCAGCAGCCCCTGTTTTTATTCTGTACACTATTCTACTTGTACATGTTTATTCACCAGAGGGCTGCTTACCTTACAAACGTTTCCTATTAATCGGTAGAACACTCTCAAAAGTTTAAACTCTTATTAGGTATAGAGGAGGGACATGTTTGTATCCTGGAATGTTGCCTAATGTTGGGTTAAAATTAAACTATTTTGAGTGAAAAAAAAGTGTTGCGGTTACACCGACGAAACCGGCTCCAGTCTGAAGTTATTTCGTTATTTTCAATGACTTACCGTTAGTCGGTTGGGATTCGATTAAATTTGTGTGACGGCGACCTCTTTGGGATCTTTATCCGGGATCTTTACAGCCAATAAATGGCAGCAGGTGGACACTGGGCATACTGATTAGCATCCACTTCATTATTAGATCATATCAAATAACGTCTAAGGTGGTTCGTAACTGGTAGTATAGCTGCTATCTTAGTAAGAGTGACATGTTCAAGAATAGACACGAACTCTTGAAAAAATGAAGTTCTAACAGCTGATAGTCGGATTACCATCGCTAATAACTAACTCAAAAGCATTTGCTTGCATGTAAAATAAGGCGTTTAAAATTGTGTCTTATGCTCTCTGTTTGAAAATGGTAGCCATATCAGTCGTTGTGGTGACAGTTTGGTTGTTGATAGATGGCATGATAGCTAGATAGAAGTTATTGAACCATATGATCAGCTTCGGATAATTAAAAGAAAAAAGTGAAACATACGATTCACTGTGTGCATGTTTGGGTGTTTGAGGATGTGTGTGTGTAATTTTGTATAGAATAAGCGAGTGTGTGAGGGTGTGCGTGTGTGAGGGAGGGTGTACATGTACGTGGGTGTACACAAGGGTGCGTGTGTGGGTGAGGGTGCACATGTGTGTGGGGTGTGTGTGTGGGATACAGATAGAGAGTTTAATATTACATAAAATTTAGAAATATTAGAGATAAAGCCAGTGACGTGGAATGGGGGCATACGCACAGGGGTGGTGAAGAATGAAATAAGATAATGTGGAATAGAACTACAGTTTGTCATTCGGCTAACCTGACTGAATTTCACTTTTCTCTTCAAATTGCATGAAACTGAAATGTAACCATTACCATTATGTCAAAATTACGTGGTTTCATGCATTTTTTATTTTCTCTTCTTTTATCTTACACCTTGGGGAAGGTCAACCTCGAAGATTTATCATGACAACAAATGGGTGGGGTGTTCCAGACATTGATATCAGCGTCTATCAATCATTTTGGATAATAAAGATAATCTGGAAGAACTGAAGCAATATGCAACATGGTTAAAGATTGTAAGAGAAGCACTTGACATAGCATTTTGTATTCTATATTTTATGCTGTAACGTTTATATTTCACATGTGCATGTGTGTGATAGAACACTTGATCTTGACTAAGAAATGTTAGAACTTCACTCAGATACTTGTTATGCTAGTCAATGCCAATGTCACGTGACTATTTCTGATGGAAACACACATCGATGAAATTCACATTCACCGCTGATGCGAAGATACAGTGCATTTCTTTTCTATTGATTGCTTTATTACGACTCGGTAGCAAAAATATTGTGATTGAAAATTGAATAGGCTCAAAATCTTCAGGGGTTTTCCTCGTTGCCGTTAGCTTGGATATCATAAAACCATAAAGGCAAAAAGGTTCATATTTTTTACTCAGTGGACAAATGTAATCTCTTATAAGAATTGCATTTCACAACTTTTTTACAGATCACGTTAGCTTTAACTCAATTCATACGCTTTAATTGAAAAACACCATCATCTTTTTTTTCATATCATTTATCTATTTATGTATTAATTTATTTATTTACTTGCTTTGGGGTTTTTTTGTTGGGGGGGAGTCGTTGCATGTTTTCTTATTATAATAATATTTATTGTTTACCAAGGTTAGCCACTTCAACAAAATGAACTGTTCTTACAGCGAGCCCGGCCTTTCAAAACATAAGGTTATTATTACCATTCTCCATTCCCATACGTCGACCTCCTGACAAGAAGTCAAAAGTACACATTTTTGGGTTCTTTGGAATGACTCGGCAGGGAATCGAACCCACGACCTCCGTGAGGCGGGTACTCAACCACGGAGCCACAAAGTCCGGTTAATGTATTTTGTCGTGATTCCCTGACGACTTTTTTTTCGCTTGTGAGTTTTTATTGGGGGCGTTCTCATATAATCTGTAGTTGCTCCATTTTGTATTTCAGAATTCATTTGACCACCACGTACAAATAAGTTTGATTATAGAATATTAGAATGAAATTTTAACCATTTGGGGTCAAAATGATTGATGTCATCGAAAATATAATGATCTGAAATGACATTAATTTCATGAGTCTGTTTAAATTCTACTCATGGATATTCAGTGCTAGTTATTACAACGTGTGAGAGAAGTCGAGGTTCACGTTTAAAACAAATATTGGTTAAGGAAGAAGTTCGCCTTTAAAAGCTGTCAAATTATCCTACAAGTGAAATACATGTGTTATATATTTCTCTCCCTCTCTCTCCCCCTCTCTCTGCCTCTCTCTGTCTTTCTCTCTTTCTCTCGCGTGCCCAATGGCCCTCTATTGTATGCAGCCTGATCATTTTCCTAAGCAAATGTACACTTCAGAATGAAATAAAGCCGAAGCACGCACTTCACATAAGCCATCCCCAAATGTCAAAGTACTCCTAACCAAATAATGTATCAATGAAATGAATGTGTGACAGAGCTCTTCACACGGGGACGAGGTTGCGAGTCAGGCGTAAAAGAAGTATAAAGTCATGTTCTGACAATGATGCCCTATTTTTTTCCATTCGGAAATTGAAAAAGTACTTGTCTTGAATTACTTCTACGTTGGCCATGGCACGTTGAAATTAGATTTTCAAGTAAAATTTTATACAAAATTAAACATGTTATGAGTAAGAATACATAATTATTCTGTTTGGACATTTCTGTTTATTTGGATAATTGATCATGGGAGCGTTAAAGCTTACACCAAGTTTTAAATTTAATGTATATAGTATCAATTTTATACTATTATCTTTGAATGCATAAAGAATCAGGTAGTATGATTTGATAATTTATAATTATTTCCGATAAAAGCACTATTTACTGGAATCAAAGTAAAATGTGCCCACCTGCCCTACAATGCTTACATAGGGATTATCTATCTGTTTATATTATTGGCTCATGAAAAGTTAAAGTTTTAGCACAAATCAAATGTGCAAAACTTTATCATAAAATTTATTTTTTATCAATCAGAAAAAGTTACATTATCTGGATCAATGAAAGTATCCAGATTAATGGAAACTTTTCCAAGTATCTTTAAATTTGAAAGCAAAAATTAATCAACTTGGTGTCGATCGTCGAATGTTTTACCCCAAATTAGGGAGAACAATATTTTCAGAACATTAAGTATCCAAACTAAGCGTACCTTCTTAGATACGTTTTGATGACTTGGATGACCCCTTGAAACTGGCAAGGCCAGTTCGTACTATTTTTCTTTACTAGTGCCACTTATAAAATGTATAATGATTTATAAGTTAACATAGTGACAATTTTATCTCCATCGAGGCAATACAATTGAACGATAAGTAATTTATCAATGGGTAATAGTATTGATGTTATTCGAATTTGACAACATATAAAGCTACCGTAATATCACGATACGAACATTGATTTCACAAAGGGTGCTAAACTGATTCGAAAATGTTGGGGGCGACCATAAAAAAAATCACAATTAGGTCGTGAGTTTTTCGTTTATCATCACAATTTTTAAATACCTCGGAAAAACCCTCACTCTCCCCCCCCCCCCTTCCGTTTTATTTGGACTATAGGTGAAAGTAGGCGCTCTTTTGTAAGAAATTGTATTATTTTAGTCACATGTATTGTAATTTTCTATTGTCCTTGACTTAAAACGACTTATTACTTAATGCGCGTTACTACGTTAATAGTTGAAAATAATGCCGTGACAAATGGTTCCTTATCTTTCGTGGTACCCTCATAATATCCCCATGATATAACCAACAGTGTTTCCCCTGAGTTTGGAAACCCATTTGCTCGGCAAAACATTATTGCATATCGTGCTAATCTGACAAACAATCTCAAATAAAATCGACGGTAACATTTTTTCTCACAGCTTCTATCTTTTCCATCTTTTCCTTTCTTTCTTTTCACCAAAATGATGGCTCTAAAGGTTATCTATCCTCTGCCCCTTCGACACATCTAATTGTGCAATATAAACGTGGAATTCAAGTCTAACATAAACTTTGATTAAGAATGTTGAAAGAAGATGGGATGTATTCCCCAACGTTTGAAACTCTAATCGCAAGAGTTCCCACATTGAAAGTCAACATCTTGTTCCTTATTTAATCACGTCAAGATAGAAATTCAAAATTCCGCGCTCAGGAGAAGAGGTGTCCTTGAGTTTCATACTTGATCAAGGGTTATCTAATAGAGAGAGAACTGTTTCAATCTCGCTTGCATGTTAAGGGTGTAAATTGAAAAGAAAATCTGAAAGGAAAACTCTGAATATTGGTGAAGAAACCTAAGCCGAGTGTTTGTGGAACTGAAATAACTCGTGTCCGTTTGGTAAAGTGTGATACTGTATTCTGGATTTTTACAATCTTAGGTAGAGAAAATCTTGGCATATGCGCTTCACAAAGTGTCACATTATCTATTAAGGTTTTGTATATATTTTTAGAGTATTCCAATTTGTTAGATTTATATTCATCACTTATCTGATCCCTGAACCTGAATGATCCTAATGGACATATTTGTCATTAATGGTCAATTAGACCTACAGCTCATATAATCATGATGCTTCAAATAGGACAGTCCAGTGAGACGATCCAATAGTAATATTTTTAAATATGTAATAATCCGTGAGTTAACTACCTGAAAAGTCATATTAAGAAATATTTGAAATAACAGCAGGTAGCTCAAATTATTATAGCGTAACCAAGGTAACCACGAATTACCTCGCTTTCGAACAAGGACACCAACAACTTATGGAATAAAGCACATTAACGCCGGTGGGATTATATGAAATGTCCCAATATCACATACATTGTGACATTTCATTGAAACTCCACAGCGTGGCACACAGTTTGAATGTGCGTTTGTTCTATTAAAAATTGGCAGTGGACCGGAATTTTATCTTTACTCACACTTTGACCATACTTATTAAAAGATAACAAGAGTGTCAATTGTTTTATACATATTTGAAGTTTGATACGAACTGCAATACTACTCTTTTCTTCAAATGTCTGATCACAGTTTTGTAGTGTGCAGAATAGTTTTTCATGTTGCGAAAAAAGAGGTTGCGCCAACCCCAAATAATGTGTCATAAAAATGACACATTAATAAGGCCCATCGTCTTAAATCTCATGAAATATTAACCAACGAGTGCGTGTATAATTGTGGTTGTTGTAGTCTTTCTATGCCCTTGTCAATGCCATCGAGTACCTGTCTAGAAACCAACATTTGATTTCAGCTTTGTTTATTTGAATCGAAAATGCAAATTGTCTTCCTTACAGAGTTTTTATTCGATTTGATGCGCCTCCTGAGAATTTGAAAACAAAACGCAAGTGTAACTGAAGAAAAGAGGGATGTAACACCCGATAGTGTATCCTGAGGTCTATGTTTACTGTCTCACGTATTTGAGTCTTTCATGGTTTTGCCAAAGAAAGGTTTTGAACCATTTGGAGGATCGCTGCATAATCTGTTTCCATTTGCAGAATAGATGATATAAGCAGCGGAAGTATGTTCAGTTAAATTCATCCAGTAAATTGATTTCGATAGAAAATGATTTTTCGCTTCGAGACGTACGGATGATTATAAAAAAACAATGAATGTATTGAAAATGCCAGTCAAATGATAAAGAACGGCATGGGGTCTTTGTCGGACATAAGTGAACCGGAAACAGTTCCGTCCTAATTTTTCGGAGCTGAAAAAAATGTTATGCCGTTTGCCCATAGACCAAGACGGAAGTGCTGTTTTGATTCACCAATCTTCGACAAAGACTTCTTAGTTGTCCTTTGTCACGAAGGGCATCTGACAATACATTTTCTCTGTTCATGGCTCCTCCGCACACTGCTGTGCGAAAAAATCCCTACTGAGACGACAGTTGCTATTAAATAAAACAAGAGCAAAATACAAAATCGAATAAGAAAATCCAGATTCTTTTAAAATTCCAGCCGCTATTTTCCTCTACTATACTGTTAATTCTAACAGCAAAGTCAACATAATTGTTTACTTTATTGGTAAGGGTTGAATCTGTGGTTGCTTTCCTAAGCACATTAGCCTTGAAGAAGACTTGAGTAAAAATTTGGAAAATAAAGAAAGTGTTTAACTAGCTAAAACATGTTAAAGAACGTTCCACGATTTCGCGGGTTGTACCCATAGCCAAAGGACTTTTTTTTCAATGGATGTTGAATCATTCTGAATGTCTAAATGTATTTACTCCTAACCACACAGTGACAAGCTTATATCCGATCAGTGATATATTACTACAGAGGAAAAGACTGTACATCAATCTTTCATTATCTACCTGTCTCTCGCAAGGATGTCCCATTCATGATTTCGTTTTTCATTAAAGAGATGGTATTAAAGAGAGTTCTCATTCGACGGACACGTATGTAAGTGGAAACCAGTTTTTAAATGAAAGCTTTCCTGCTTGATTGTCTGTTTGAAAGACACCATAATTACAAAGTGTCCCCTAAATTGATGCTAATAATTTAAGGCATTACTCTAAAAAGCATAATTCTCTGTAGTTACACACTGCTCTATACGGCTAACGACAATTTGCAGGTTGCTTCAAGGTTGGTGGCCTATAGTCCAGGTTAATCTATTCTATGTTCATGTAGTCCCATTCATTATGTTCTGTGTAGGTACGTCCTTTTATTTTTGACGTTCTAAGCCAGATAAGGCCCTCTGATTCACACGATTTAGTTTCTTGTTACGTTTCTTTCAACCAAACATACATACATACATACATACATGTATATGCTACGGCTCATACAGAAAGGAATGTGTAAAAGAGCAGGAATGTTTCTTCTGACTTTTGTATTATGAACTTTAAGTAAAAAATGCTGGCGTTTCTAGAATGGCAATTTAGTCCCAACCGTAAGTTAATGATATCCATGTAATTTTATCGCCATCCGTTGCCTCATTAAAACTTCGCCATTATTTCAGCGTATCCGGATAATAAATTCATTGACAAAGCAATTTGTGTCACGTCCCCCTAACATGCTTAAATAAGACCATAAACCTAATGAAAGTTAAGAAATAGTGAATAGCGGAGGGCAAACATGAAGATTTCCAAATGTTCTGCTCTCCAATAATTTGTTCTAGGCCTATATATATATATATATATATATATATATATATATATATATATATATATATATACTCTTTATGTATTTCTTTTCCCTATTATTACGAAAATTACATTAATAAGGATCAAATCGAGAATTATAACGATAATATTAATCATTGAAATCATTTACTATTCAAATCATAATTTCAGTTTTGTATTTCCTATATACACTTTATCGGTCTACTCATTGCAAATCTAGCGTCAGCTACATGAAGTCGTATTTTATTCAATTTTCATTCATTTGTATCACAGTATCTACACTTCCCTCTCTTTCTATCCATAATCCTTATATAGTATAGTCTTTAAAATTTAAAGTTAATTATTTGAAGTATTATTCCGTTTTGATGTTGATGACTTTCAATGATAATGCAAATGGCTCTGTCTGTTTCATATTTGTACATGCTTTTTATTATTATTTTGTTTTCTTGCATGTCGTTCATTTTGGTCTTTCTGTATTTCTTTTGTACAATTCAACACACACTGACTGAAGTTTTATCTTTCTATTAAAACCATATTTATTACTTTATGTGACCTTGCTTGAAACCAATCTTTTCAATTACCAATACTATTTAAAAAGATATTGGTTCAACTGAGGGTAAACGGACGCTGGAACCAGACACATCAATGTCAAACTCCATCCATTATTTATATAAAAAGAAAAAAATTACAGAGGATTTCATAATGCCTTACGACGAATATAGACATAAAATGATGACGCAAGCCCCTTTCCTAAAAGCTCATTTATATACCAATTAGTTGTAATATTATTTTAGGCGTCGTCTACGGTATAGCAAATGCAGGTGATATAATAATAATAATAATACGACGTTGCTTATATAGCGCATATCACTACCCATGGGCGTCTCTATGCGCTTAATAGAAAAATAGACAAAGAAGAGAGAGGATCAAAGCTATTATGTAGACTGTCTCAATCATAGAACCGCTTAAACAAATAAGTTTTAAGGCAACTTTTGAATGCAGAGCATGTAGATGCCTCCTTAATGGAAGAAGGGATCGTATTCCAAAGTTTAGGGGCCGCATGACAAAATGACCTCTCCCCATAGAACTTGGTCTGAACAACTGGACACTTAATAAGCAGATATCTCTGTGAAGATCTCAGATTATGTGAAGGGACATATCTTATTAATTCTTATTAATTCTTATTAATATGACTCTTGAAATGTAAGACATGAAATATTAAAAACCAACTCTTTTTTTTCACTGCTGTTTAATTTTTCGCTTCGCTCTGATATCATAAAGCGTAAATATTGTGAAGATAATAGTGATCATGAAATTAGTGATAGCTAAGTGAAAGGTTTTCTCTAACCCGCAGTCATGTTCTGTTTTGTCTCGTTTCTAACTTGTCCCCCAAACATTAGACGTTTTAATTTTCAAGGAAATGGTCTCGTTTTAATGACCGAATGGTCTTCCCGCAATTTAACATCTGTGTCCACGGATGAATTATGACCGAGAGAGACATACCTCTTCATAATAGCTGAAGCTAATGCAAGCACTTAATGCAACTTTATATGGTGAATCAAAATCGGCGCTTCTCGCCTTACACAAAAACTCGATTCGCACAGTAACAGTATACTGAAATGGCTCTCTAAATTGAAAACGAGAGGGGTATGACTCGTAGGTGTTCTTTGTTCTGGAAAGAGTTTTGTTCGGTTCATTTCGTCCACTAACTTAAAAAGCCCCCCCCCCCCCTCCGTCTATTTTAGTATTTTTCCGTCTAACATACAACCCTCACTTGGTATTGCCAGCGGTGCACTCACAAATACAAAAAAGATATACATAACATGCTCTCGTATTATCGTTTCGCAATATCATAATCAGCTTGTATACATTAGCTTACGAGTTATAAAGCAAAAACAAATACATTTTTAAAAGCTAGCTGTCTACACACACACGCACACACACACACACACCAAGTCAGATAACCAAACATCACCATCCTGTGTGTCATCGCTCGGTTTCTTGGGAAAAAATTGTCAGTGTTATGCTTGTTGCATTTTTCTATTTTGATTCGAATAAACTTTTTGTTGGGGTGAACTTGTCCTATAAATTAATCAAGCCACCATCTTCAGCTTAATAACGCACACATTAAAACACATCAAGAACTACATCAATAGAACACTTTACTTTACTAAAAACCCTACCCTAGATTCACCGACTATCTCTCTACCCTTGATGATTGAATTCCTGTTAACCTTCACTTCTAATCTTTGGCCATCTACCTGTGTTTTTCTTTTCTTTTCAATACTCCGGTGTCGACAAGTTGACCTGGGATTTATACAGTAAAGATCCATGGCTATTCCACCTTAAAAGCTGTGCTAACAACTAAATCAGTGCCAAATAGATTGCGTTCATTGCATCGCCCCCACAAATACTACAGCTCGGATTAAGCTGGGTCATTCAAGTGTGTTCAAAACCCACTCAAAATACATTTAAAAAGAAAATAATGGTCCCACTTCTACATATAGTAATCCCTTTACATGAAAGCTAATGAAAGGTTTGACGAGATAAGCCTCGTTCAGACTTGGGTTTCTAGTAAAATTCTATCATGCATGGATCAAAATTCCAAAAATATTATCTATTTAACCAGTAGGAGTATCTTGGTCGGAGGAAGGTGGGAGTATCTCTATCCAGATGGGCACTATTCCGATTTTTCCTCCTACCATAACTGTCTATGTCTCGGGCGTGATAAGATAAATGTTTTTTTTTTTTTTGAAATTTTGATCCATGAATACAAGAATTTTACTCCTGCTAGGATCCCACGTCTAAACGAGGCTGTAGTTCATGTAAACACGGCCCTCTATCCAGCTATTATTGTTATTTTTATTATTATTTAATAGGTCATGTATAAAGGCCCCTGATACATAGTGCGTCGTATATGTGTTTCTCCACCCTAAGACAATTCGGTGTCTTGGGCACAAGTTATGGCCATGATTAGCATTAGGATAAAGATTACCTAGCTTCGACAACAGTCACACCAATGTAACCGACTCCTAGCCGACCGATGGTATGTCATAAAAAATAACGCAATGTTGGTCGGTCAGGAGACAGTTCCACCGGTGTGACTAAGGCAGTGCCCCTAGTTTGTGGAACATTATCATTGGGTAATAAAAGAAATGTGGAAAAATTGGTATCAAGTACACACGGATGGTGTAAATTGAAATATATCTTATGGTTGGTTAGGTAGAAATAGATAAAGGGCACAAAGGTAGATGGTAAACTATTAAAGCGTGAGAGATGATGAAAGAGAAAACGAAGACACACACAGAGATAGATATTGTGAGAGAGACATAATGGGTTACGACCGGAAGTTGAATAAGTTTCTGATCAGACAAGAGAAGGTTCTCCATCGGCTGAATCGTAAAGGGAGTTCTTGACAGCTTAAAGCATCATCTTCATCATGTGGTTTCCTATTACCAAGACATGGTGACAGACAGTGATTCCAGTTCAATGTCCCTAAAATTACACAATCTGAAATCAAATGATCAAAAAACTTAGGCGACATCGATGAATGATCTGATCTGGCTTGATGGTGATTAGTTCCTTGATTGTTCTTACTTCATGTATATCTCATGACATTGATATTGTCTGTAAGGGTAGAAGACGATGATCTCTTTAGGGGATGCACCTGTTCAAGACAGTGTTTCAAAGGGCTGAAAAACATAGGAAGGAAGTGACGACATACCCCTCTCATTGATATTAAGAATGACAATGTGAATATAGCTCGCGGGATTATGTATTATGAAAGCAAAAGAACTTACCAGGGATAAAAGTGAATTGCATGAACATAATGATATTAACGCGTCGATCGCTGAATTTTGTACTTTCCGTTTGAATTTTCCTGGGACTACCAAATTCCAGGAGGGAACATGTTAAGAGGTAAATAATGTGGACATTGGTCAACTGCTTTTTTTTTTAGGATAGCCTTTTTCCTAACTCGTACCCTATAAATAAATCTTAATCATGAGCGTGGTAATAGGAAAACGGAAATTAAAATCCTAACCCAACCTAATCATCGTTATAAAACGACAACATATACTTGATAACAAGGAATGAAATTTGGATTAGAAACTATCACATATTGCGAGGTCGAATTATGAGCTTAATTGGAAGGGCGTTGTCCTTTGGAACAAAATTCCTTCTTTTCATCACGTTTTCCCACACTGCCAGCATTTAAAACATATTTTTGTTATCATTGAGTTTTGTTTTGTTTTATTTCTTAATCATATGACGCCAAGAATGCTCGAGGGATTCGACGAAAGTTCAGGGTATATTGAAAAATATGTTTTTAAGCGCCCCCATACGACATATTGATGACGTCATGGTGCCAGCGATTAAAGGAGATACATCCTACTGATAGCCAATATACTCGAGGTATTATCAAGTTATGAATCCACTTGAGGGAGCCAATGGAAAGAGCTTACTACTTCAGGACAGATAGAGAAAAAGACGGAGACAAGAAACACCTGTGGGTTTCGGATTACACAGTGGCTTTTTAGCCACTTTGCTGCCATTTTTGAGGAATTTTTTTCCAATCGATGGAAAAAAATGAGAAAGATTGACGGCCGATTTTTGGAATCCATGCGAGAGAAGAAGAAGGTTCTATAAAAATAAGATTCTAATAGAATCACTGTTTATTTCAATAATGATGATAGTTAAATTAATGAAAATTCATAATTTCTTAATGATAATGAATAACTTGATTTCTTGACTGTATATGCTTACATTCCGTTGTAAATTAAATCGATCTTTAAACAGAGAAGATAAGAACGGTGTATGGTAGTTTTTAGGAGAAAATTAAAAAATACATTTGATATTCAACCAGCCTTGTCAGGTTTTAAGATAAAATATAATTATGATAATGCATTGAAGTTGCAGATTGGCATTAGTGGAAAACCGTGTCAAAACTCAAACAAATAAAATTGAAAATTAATTCTAAAAAATTAATAGAATGGAACTAAATTAAAGTGAATCATACTCTTTCACATATCCTTGCGATGTTGTATTGTCAACCTGATATTCCAGTAACTTTGATACGACAATCAAAATTGATATTTAGATTGATATATTGCCATGAAATATTACAGTTACAGGTACATGAATTAAAAGACCGGAAAGGGAAGGTAGAAAACATCAAAGTTACATTTGATTCTGGTGTAAAAATCTTTGATACGTGAGTAGCGTGAGTAATCATGGGCCTGAATTTTAAAATGCTCCACTGCTAGAATGGACGTGACTCAGGAAGTTCGGTAGCAACTTGTCTGAAGGAAACGAGCAAATAATTAAACTAATGTAATGACTTTTAATTGGTTTGTTTTTATATTGGTAGGTGGGTATGTTTGCATACTTAAAAATATAAAATGACAATAAATTAGCAGAGCAAATTCCAGAATTAAGAAGGGTTTGAGAACCAAAACGAAAGCAAAAATTACTGTTTGTACGAATACTTTATGACGACATATGGGGTAAAAAAAAAATTCGCCAAACTTTGTTACAATACGAAATTCGCCTATACTCTTGGGTACCACCCCACACTCCCCCTACACACACACACATACGCACATCCCCACACTCACCCGCCCACAAACTCGTAATATCTCCATCACACACACACACCTTTATGCTTAGAATGCTAACCCTATCTTTGTTCATGCAATGGCAGTTTCAATAAGTGAAATACTACTTTTATATCTTCATAAGACGAGGATTTCGAATCAGCCAATACACCTAAACCGGACGATATATTGCTTCGATTTACAAAACTGTAATACCACAAAGTCAGCAACAAAGACCAGCAACAATGAAAGTACATCCTGAGAATAACATATACATTTTGGGTCCTCTAGATTTACAGAAGACGTCGACTAGCGGAAGACTACGTTCCTGCAAAAAATAGATTTATCTTCATAGACCTTCAGTGACATGATAAAAAATGCTTCGAGATGTCCAACATTTGTTGGTTCTTATATTCGTAAACCGTCTTATTATCAAAGGGTTTAATACTTTCATATCTCCTGAAGACGAACAGGTGTAAATATCCTAAATAGATTTACAGACCAGCCATTACAGTTTTTTCATTATAGTTTGGAAAAAGAAGCGTAACTACGTACTTGGTAGTATCGACCGTCCCTCGTTTGGTAGGGATGTTTTTTCACATGGTACTCTACTTTTCTATCTAATGTAGACGAACGTCCGGAAAAGTTTTTAATACCATGAAATTCGTAGATTTACAGAATTGCGATGATATGTGTATTTTAAATTACATACAAAACAAGCTTCTTAGAAAATATTCGCAAAAATTTGATAGGCTTTTTCGAAGGTGGCCATTGGTTCATTCCGGGCGGGTCATACCAAATATTCAATATATGCCATCCCCTGTCTTCTAGCCAAGTGAGCGGCTCCTAAGACACAGAAGGGCAAAGATGGTATATTATGATATGCGGGAGACCAGTTCATTTGACCTGAAGTAATTACACTTTCTTAACACGGTGATAAACATTAGATGTAATTAGTATCGATTGTTAAGAAAAGAAAATATATAAGAGGAAGAAAATTACGCATGCTACGAATTCATTGCATTGCTTTGATACCTTTGGGTAAAAGGTTGAGGGAATGTGCAGTAATGACGTACAAACAAACTGCCTCGAAGGCAAAGATTGCTTTAAAATCAACACCAAGAATCAGCCATACTCCTAGTTTCTAAATACCAAATTCATCAAATATGAGTTTTCTCCACGACGATTATTACTGTCGTTCTAAAGGCTCGCATTCGTTATGCGTTCTTTGTCTGAGAAAAGACAGTTCCCCAAGTAAGGCTGTAAGATTCGTTTAGCCAATTTAATTAATTTAGAGTCGAAGCCTGGGGCACGTATTGTATTTTATCTGCCCTTCTACAAAACAGCAACTTTAGATTGAATTTGCATTTATTGTTTGACCCGGAACAACAAACTTGATTGTTGTCTTAACTTCTGTCTTATTTCCGTGATCATAAATATATATTGGGGAAAAAATGATTTAGGAATCTCCGCAAAGGATAATTTGCCATTCAAGAACGAAACTTCATTGTTTCATGTTGAAGACGAGAAGCCTTAAATACTCATTAGGACGATTGAGATACAAAGAAGATTGTAGAATAATAAGACATGGCTAAGTATAATGCGACCTTGTCATAAACGATAAGATAAAAAGTGATAAAGAGGGGTATTCAGTAACAATTCGATACGATCATAATCTTATGTTCTTCACTGATTTTGCGGGGGCTACTTCAATTAACAACACATATTTTCTGAAAGCGTCATTTCAAAGACTGGAATTATTCACTTTTTTCGTTTAGATTGCTGATATTGAAAAAAATTGCCGTTAGTACCGAAAATTAATTTTGCAACATGTTTTTTTTTCTTTGATGGTTTTTTAATTCTTTGATATTTCATATCAGAAATCGAAACAATGTTTACACTTCAATTTTCAGTATACTTGTAGAGCTATAGAGAGAGTATGATCAGATAGATATGGGATGTCAGTCACATTCCGCCCGCAGAGACATCCGGGGTGATGGTGGCAAGGTCCCGGAGACTCCTCCAAGAATTCCCGCCCAAGGGATTGTATATTTTCATAAGGCAAGTGATGGATACATTTGAAAATGATGGTCAAAGGATAGTGAACTTAAGCAGGGGTTATTCTGCGATTGACAGGGCACGTATCTATTAGAAAAGGAGATAGGTCATACATTTTTCTTCTGTTAGTTTCTTCATTGTAATTGGCATCGATGAACTGAGTTTGATGAAAAGATAATCCCGGAATCATGTTCAAAGGGAATACTGGTGTTTTCTTGATATTTTGATACTTTCAATAGCTTCTCTTCTAAATACTATTGGATTTGCTTGCTTAGATCGGATCCATAATTGATTACTGTTCAAATTGGGGGCAAATGACAGATGTGAAGATAGAATAAAAGATAACAATACGAATGGGCGCATGACTGTGTGAGAAATTTAGTTCTTTAAATACAGGTGATGAAAAAATGGGATTTTAATTACATCACTCCCAGATTTTATAGAGGTTATGAAGAAAAGAAAAAAAGGTATGATTTTAATTCCTTTTAATGAAATTCAAGCTAAAGAACAGTGGCTGGCCTAATATGCCAAAACATTAAGAAAGGTGACAACGGTAGAAGAAAGGTCGGGGGAACTACGTCCAGACGGGTTCTACTCCGACCTTTCCTCCTACCTTACCTCGTCAGAAATTATGCATGAAAATTCCGGTGTTTATTGCTCTGAAACCTCTTAGGTTGTAATTTACATATTGCCCTTTCAAAACACTAAACTATTTTTTTAAGCTGCAGTGTCACACATATGGAATTGTTATAGATAATATTTCTGAATGCAGTATGTTTATTTAGTGTATGCCGATGATGTTTCATATTTCAAGGGCGCAAGTTTAATTTAGATATCTCAGCGTGATAAAAACACATCAGACGATAAATTGCTTCATAACAAAACACATTTTTTTATCTTGTGGTATGCTGGATAATCAGTGTGAAACCCACGCACATCGATTTTATGATGGTTAATTTTCTCCTTCATTTTCATCAGTGTACATGTTTGGTAACCTTCCTCAGATATTACCGAGAAAAGAGAACACATACTTGACATAAGAATTCAAGGTGCTTACAATTTTACCATTTTATTGCTCTAGTCCGTTTCATGATATCAGTCGAAAAGAAATTGCTGATAAAATGTCTTTTCCTTCATCATATCGTGGAGAGAAAAAAGCTATTAAATTTCAAATGAGATGCTTCGAAAGTATATTCTACGATCTCAATACCATATCAACTGTGAATATCACTTTAGGTATATGTTGCTGCAATGAAAAGAAAGTATAACAGTTATGCTTTAAATGTAAAAAAAATAATCTATAGTGCTATCATCTGGATTTTGTTTAATCAAGTTTGAGATATGAAACACAGAAAATAATGATAATTTAGCAGGAAAATGAAATACTTGAACAGATAGCAATTTGTTTCTTCTCATAGTTGAAAAACTGTCAAGGGTAAAGTTGTAAATGACTTGCATAAATTGACGAGTATTCTTCAAGAATAATATTGTGGAATCCACGATGGTTTGAACAACAGCCAATGTTTACTTTAGTCTTGGGTTTCAGGGATATGTTTGTCTAAATATTAATATAGCATTGGCAGGTCTACCCGAAGAATACATTTTAGACTTTTTTCAGTAGAACTGATCTTTCATTCCTCAGAATTTGAAAGCCATTTTCAAATTGGAAATGTGCAACATGCTTAAGGATATTGAGATATGCTGCGTTTCCTAATGGGAGATGTGTTAATTATATTTTCAGTCAGGAGATATGAACCAGCCTTTCAAGTTGGGTGTTGGCGTTGGTTTTTATATTAATGGTCTGACTCGGGCCGCTGAAATGAACGTGCAATTGTTACCCTTGTAGAAGTGCGGAAATGTTCATAATAATTAATCAAGCAGTGTTCAGCACATCAAATAAGATTTGAAAAAAAATCAAAAAGTCTCTAATGAACAAATATTATTGATACAAAGAATAAACCTAGCAAAATATATCTTATGGTAAAGGCATTATCATAGGTTGATTTATCAAGAGCTATATTTCACCATCCTATTCATGATGAATGTGATTAACCACATTTTTTTCCGAAATGCTAAAAAAACAAGAAAAATAATTTCAAGAACTTGAGACATATCTTCGCTCTGTGACTGCATTTATGATATCTAGGTACTTTGAGGAAAGGGGCACAGATTTTTAAGATCTATAAACCTGAACAGATCTTTTAGTGAAGTGACACTGGTCCCTCAAACAACATGTTTACTGCTCGGTGATACGACATTACTGGTAGAACTGGCTGGAGAACTACTACAGCTACAAACCTGAACAGATCTATTAGAGTAGTTCGACCAGTCCTTCAAACAACAGGTTGAATGCTCCACCAAACGACATAACTGTCTCAAGAAAATGCCTCAAGACTCGAGTACTTCCGACTACTCAAGAGGAGAGGAAAAGATGCGCTCCAGACGATTATGCCAATCTCTTGCTTGTCTGTCCTTATTTTTCCCGCCATTTTGTGCAAATGGATCCAGGATCAGATGACTGTGGAAATGTTTGCTTATCTCTACAGAGCGGAAAAAGTCAAATACTTAAGCACGCCGATAATTATGCCGGCACTTCGCATGGTGGGGTGTAACCTAAGTAGGATTGTAGGTTTACTAAAGGATCGGATATCGCTTGGTCTGGTTAGTACACTCTTGGCACAACGAGTGCCTCTGGAAATATTTTTCGTTGTCTATGCGTATGTCACGTTTGTGAAGAATTCCCCTTTTCAAAATAATATTTTAGGGGAGTTTTGTGGGTCAATGTCAGGTAAAATTACAAGAATCAATTTCCATGATTTAGCTCTGCATGGACGTACTTTTTAGACTTGCATTACAAAGAACATGAGGTCGAACTCAATGAATCCCTGTACTGCTGAAGGTGCAGCATTAGACAAATCAACCAGTAACAATTGATGCCGGGATACACTGTGAAAAACTTTGGCGTGTACTGACCCCCCCCCCCCCCCCCCCACACACACACACACACACACACACACACTCGTAATCATGGTCATGACAAACGTATACGTATTTGGTCTACATTCATCTGGAGAAAAAAAATACTTGCAGTTAAAAAAAGGCTGGCCCTTGTCGAAACATTAAGCATTTTGGGAACAGTGACCCACTAAAAAATTGTACGTAGTATGGATGTCGGAATATTGGGGAACTCATTACTGATGTAACTTGTTGAATATATCTCAGAAAACAGCCGATGATGTAACGGAAAAGGACGTTAAACGTACCTTTGGTCTACTAATGTAACTGATAAATCCCAGTGGTAAACGATCAGTTTCATTTCAAGAGCAACATACATGACTACTACAATTTATATTTCTTTGACAGCTGTACAAAACCAAAAGTTCACGTGACACTTTATGGCACTTCTGTGCGCTGACGTCACATTAAACTCTACTTCAGTTGAACCGTTGTAAATGGAAATCAATTACCTCTTGAAAAGTACACTTTAATGCCGTTAGAATGATTGAGGATTCTTAATGAATAAATTAGGGTTCATTATATGTTCTCTCTCAACAGAAGATGGTGATACATTTTTAACGTTAACACGATCAAGCACGACAATCATGAACATTCAAAGCGTACTAGAAAACAGTTCTAATGGTTCAATTTAAAGATAGCAGAAACTTTTAACTAATAAATGTTAAATTGTACATTATCTCTCCATTCTGTTGACGACATAGGTAACGAAATGTGGCGCTTTAAGCACTTAAGGTGATAAAGGAAATGTTGGTACTCAATAGCCAAACTCGATGCAATTTCAGCCATGCTAGATAATAGTGTTATAAAGTGATATAACTTCATATAAAGAGTTTGGCATGTCAGTTCACATGGCCAATGGACTGTGTGGTACTAGATGGTCTTCTTAACATCCTAATTCAAATTATTAATGATGTTTCTAATACATGCTCACCGTTTATCAAAATGAACTAAACGTATATAGAAGCAATTATATAGGTTTCCATCTGTTCAAAATCTCTGAGGAGGTGTTGCCAGCAAAGTATATGCAATCAATTTCAAATGTTTGCTGCAATGTTTAATTTGATTGATCGTTTCTAACCACAACATGTCACTTCGTACTCCCTGATGCAAGAAACAGATATGTAACCTAATCCAATTATTGAATCAATTTCAAGACATAGATAAAGATAGATAGATAGATGGGTAGATAGATAGATAGATAAATAGATAGATAGATAGATAGATAGATAGATAGGTAGAAAAATAGATAGATAGATAGATAGATAGATAGATAGATAGATAGATAGATAGATAGATAGATAGATAGATAGATAGATAGGAAGAGAGTCAGTGAGAGAGATAGACATATAATTGTTTAGGAGGAATGATATATTGGTAGATAGTAGGCAGGGTTGGGCTCAATTACTTTCTTCAATACAATCATAATTACAATTACGTAATAGAAGAAACGTTCAATAGCAATTACTTTTCAATGAAATTACATTTTTCCAATTACAATTACGAATTACTTTTGTCAATTACAATTTCAATTACTTTCTAAGTTAGAAAAGTCATGAATGAAACCAATTTTTATTTTGTAGATCTACATAGTACCACCTATTTCAACATAATTCTAAGCTACGGAGAAACTGACAAGATAAAAGTTTTTACGCTTAAGAAGAGGGATTCTGCCTGTTCTCTTTGATGCTGAATCAGTTGACATGAAAAGGGTCATGAAATTAAATCATACATTAAGTAAGTTTATTGTAAAGTAATTGAATGTAATTAAAAGTAATTGACAGTAATTGGAGTCAATTACATTTTTTCAATTACTTTCCTTTCAAAACTTCAATTACAATTACAAATGATCAAAAAATGTAATTGATTACGAAATAGATCAATTACCTTGTAATTGAGCCCAACCCTGATAATAGGTACAAAAATATTACAGATTAAAGCGATGTATGCGGGAATCTACCATGATCATGAAGATGTAATGACAAACGAAGTAACAACAAGAGACAAGAGGATAGAAGATGGATGGGAATATTGCCTCACGACTTCATTGTAGGAATGAGGTAAGGACGATTGGCACTCCAGTATAAGCCATACTGATGAAGAGTTAAACAAACACAGAGATCACACCATCATTTGATGATAATGATGTCCCCTATCTCTATCCTTAAAACCCGCTTAAGGTTACACGATGCTATGACCCCAAGGTCTCGTCTTCGTATCCTTTCTTGAAGCCACGTCTTGATGTTTGACAAGTGGCCAGTTGCAGCGTGAGTTAGAATCAATCGCACATTTTAAGAATCAAATGCAACTTGATTTTTCACCAATCAAAAGTTCGTAATATGGACTTGTCGCTTTCTTATCTTAGTATCCTTCAAACGCAATGGGGTGCAATGGGGTCTATCTTAAAACGTTCACTTGATCTGAATTCCCAACGACAGCAACGAGTATGGGGCAGTTTCCCCAGTCCCTCCCCAAACCCTTTTCTCTTGAAATTCCAAAAACATCAAATTGAAAATATCTAAGTTCCGTTTGTGATCAGCTCGGTTTTGTCTCTCGCTCGCATTCATATTTCTTGAAAGTTATAATTCATTAAAAGTCTGTTTAACATTCCTGGATTAAAAGTCCTTCTAATCTAATGTTAATACAATATATGTATAAATATCTTTCCAGTTGCTAAAAGAATCTTAAATTGTTTGGGGAAGGAATTTCGTGCACCTTATCCCCAGTAATTGTACATGTGTGTCCGTGCCAAAATCATAAACGAAGAGAAAACAATCTGTAGTCATTTGGAAAACTTATCACGAACAGCCAGATTCTGTAATTAAATATTTGATTTGAATGGGTGAATTGAAATTATAACGATTGTACAACGGATATACAAAATCATCAATGGCATGTATAGGGAATTGAAAATATGTAGCTTCAATCAGGTAACAGTATATTTAAGTGCCATTATTGTGCATCGTGTGGCCGTAACGGATAGCAATCATGGGAATTGAACATAAAAGTAAGGAGGAAATCGAGCCGCTTTGCATGGAATTCCATCCACAGGCATCGTTTGCGTTAATATTCCCACAGTATTGGAATGGATTATTATTTTTTTGCAGCGTTTACATATCAAGGTCATAAAGAGCAAATCTGACAAACAAATAAAATCAAAATGGAAATGAGAACGAGGGCTCCTTTCTTGAGGCATAGTGTAATATCAAATCTTTATGAGACATGATATTTCATGCTCCCTGTTATATTGCCCGAAGGAAACTGTTATCGGACAGAAACACACTATAGAGTTGACCTGTTCAAGAGAGTTAAGGTTGACTGTCTGAATGTAATGATAAGAAAGGAATTAGTAACTCTCATTTTCAAACTGTTAAATCATCTAGCACCTGATCTTATATGCTCCAGGTTATGAACAAAACTAGTTCATACTCATTAAGAAATATAGAAAGAACCTTAGTTTTAGATAAACCAAATACAAACATTTTAAAATTAAGCACTTTTTATAACGCATCGCCCATTTTTAATGAACTTCCTAAACAAATTCGGAACGAAGTAAATCTAACCTCTTTTATCAGAGGCATATCAAACGTATTTTCCATGGTGTTTCAAGCACATTAAGATGATGTATTTTTTTTGTGTATGCATTGCGTGGGTGTGTATGTTTTTATGTATATATGTGCCTGTAACGAATTATCATTATTGATGCTGCTATTCAAAAATGTATAAATTTGTTTTGTTGTTCTTATATATTTTGTAACTTTTTGTTTTACGGACTTGCTGAAAAACAGCCCTTGTTGGCTGATGGCAAGTTTTTACCCGTATTGAAATAAATAAAACAAACAAACAACAGAAATAAAGCTCTGATCTTGAAAGAATTTGGCGATTTGGATTTCTCTACAATATTTATACTTCACGTATTTTTCATCTCTCTCTTGAGTCCATAACCTGAGGTAGAATAATAAATTTCGTTTAATGTTAGCACAGAGTGACAAAAATACCGTTTCAAAATGTGACGGGTGTAAAAACATTTATCTGAGATATCGATATTTCTTGACAATCTACAAATAATACTAGATTACCCTTGAATGTATCAAACCATTCGATTAACACAACAGTTTAACTTGAGTAGCTTCCTAAGACAATCAGGGATCCGTAACACAAAGCTTTGGAATCGTCGTAGAATGTTTTTTTTTTCTCGATTGATTGCATTACAATGTACAATTAATCGTGAAAATCAAGCGTATGATTAATCGATAACCTTTGGGTTACCAGACCCAGAACATGGAGGTAATTGGTTTAATGGGAAATAGACATTTGCCTCTCTTTCTCTCTTGGTCTTTGTTTCTGTCTACCCTCCTCTCCTTTTGTCTTTCTTCTAACCACTTTCTCTATCTGTCTCTCTCTCTCTCACACACTCTCTATATTCTTACATACATTCTGCGATCATCACCCCCCCCCCTCAAATGCCCTTTTCTATATCTCTCTTTCTCTCTCAACCTCTCCCCCTCTTCCTCTGTCTTTATCTCTCTTTATTCTCTCCCCTCTCTCTCACACACACACAAACCCTCACATCCTCTCCAACCCACACCTCTCCCAGCAAAATCCCCTTTTCTCTCATTTTATTCCTCTCAATTCTCCTTTAGTCTTCCCTATGACTTGAATTATGAACAAAACTATTGATTTCTGCTTGAAACTAGGCCTGACCGCTTCCAGTCTTTGTGGAAAACCGACTAAATGTGCATGACGTAATGCGAATGTGGCGTGATGTCAGTTGAAATAGTTTCTCTTAAAGATTATGCCTGTCTCAGCCTCTCAGGGTATCCCGAAGCTACAACAGAAACTAGAACATGTGCAACGGAGACAGCGGACATAATTCTTTAATTCAGGCTATATAATATTGTATTTAAAAAAGTTGAACATCCCATTAAAAAGGTTACTAGATCTCGGGCCAACTTGTAATCAAAGAGACCGCAAAAAAATCAATGATATATTCTCATCGTTCAAAAATATTTACTTTACGCCTCACTGTTCTCTTTATGAATTATGTTTCTTCGCAGTTTCAAGGCATGCCTGGCCTCCTTCGTTTGATAAGTAAGTCACATAACATAGAAAAATGGAGGAAAATAGCCTCAGGGAAATCATACTTCTATGATAGGAATTTCCCAATAGATCGCCAAGGGGGAGTGGAGTCGATAACACGTGACTTACAAGCAAACCATGTAGCCACATACACAACGATATGCATGCAGATGGTGATTACAAAATCATGTAACAACTTCAGTTTAAGTAACATTTAACTAACTTTACTGATAATAATTTACCGCAATTAATATATATAAACGTCTTGCATTAACAATTCGTCATGTGTGTTAATTAGGAACTAAGATACTTCCGTATATAGGTCTGATCGACATTAAATACGAAATTTAGTAACCATCCCCAAGACTGGTTAAACTATGGACCAACGAACTGTTGATAACAAAAATAACAATTCGTTTTCCACGCAATGCTGTTTTGATCAGCAGTTCATATGTTCGAATTTGAACCGAATTAAAGTTTAATTAAAACACTAGTGCACCGACGCAAGGCAAGACTTAGTCTGAGTGGTATGAACACGGCATGATAACTGTAATGTGGGGAATATCTAACGTAGATATGAACAGTGCTATATTCCCCACTTTTAAACCATATTAATGGATGTTCATAACGAATACATGCTTCAATGTATTATTCTATCATGTTCATTTACCTGCATTCTCGAAAATGTCTATTGACGAGAATGTTTCATAATTCTATGAAAACTAGAGTTTCGTTCTGTTCTATTCAATTCACAATCGAGCCAATACATCGTTTGTCCCACGCAACTACATTATGTTAATTAATGTTTTATATTCGACGTTTCTGAATTCTTATTATTACATTCTATATTTGTTTAACATTATTTCTTTAATATTTAAGTTATATTACCTACAAAAATCAAAATATATTATTTGCTTAAGGGTACAACTTTAGTTACCAAGACTTGCGTCACATCGACATAACGTGCAAGTATTATCACCCACCCACATAAACATATTTTCAACGGATATTAAAAACCAAATCCAATCGTAGCATTTGTTTATGAAGTACCCAATCTTAAGCTAATCTCTAGGAAAATGAATATGAGAAAATGCACGGATTGAATCGGTATGTCATTGACAATAAATATATTTTTCTATTCCGATACATTAGGTGGAAATTATCACAATATCTATTCCAAGTGTTCGAGGTGAATTTATGAATGAACAAGTATTTTGAAAGAAGCATAAATTATTCGTCAATGTTATCATTTTTCAATGTTAACTTAAAAAATCAAGTAAATATGAAACTAACCCAAAATAAAAAATAAAAAAAAACAAGACATTTGTTTCATTGAGGATTTTTTTCACGTGTCTAGGTAATAAAATGACGACAAGGGTCGTCGGAAAGTATGTGTTCGCAAGGACACGTGAAAAAAATCTTTAGATATATATATATCCTCTCCTCTTTTCCTTTCCTTTCCTTTCTTTCCTCTCTTCCTTATTCTTACATTTTTATTTTGTTTTCTTGGATGCAAAACCAGTTTAAAGGTGCTTCAACCAATCAAGCTTTTAGCTTATGTTGCAACACCTGTATGTTCATTATTTACTTGTGTTTCATATATACATTTATATATTATCTGTGTATTCTTTTACATTGTACATTGTGAACATGCATGAATAAATAAATGAATAAATAGATAAATAAATAAATAAAAATATAACGTTTAAAAACTTTTAAAAATAAGATTCCTATGGGATTGTTGAAAGCACACTTTAAAGCATCACCCACTGTTTGGTGAATTATTGATCCCTAATCCATCATCTGTGTCGGTTTGACATCTCTTTCGGGGCAAGACGTACCCCTCCGGCTTTATTCTCATTTCACCCCTCACTCTCAGCTATAGGAGAGGGGATGTATTCCAGTTCATTGGTTGTAAATCGACTTGGGCAAGATTGCCGGTTTCTTCGCCCATCATGTATTATGATGTCTTTCCCGCGCTCTACTAGCAATATTCACTTGTGTAAATTACACGTCGTAAAATATTACTTTTAAAAAAATGCTCTCAGATTCTCTCTCACTATTTCTCTCTGTCTGTCTGTTTGTATGTCTGCCTGTCTCTTTCTTTCTTTATCTCTCCCCAATTTCTATATTTGTCTTTGTCTTTTCCCATTTCTCTCTCACGTTCTATTTAGCTTTCTCTTTTGATCCGGTGTCTTTCATTTTGTTTTATTTCTCTCTCTCACACACACACACTTTTTTTTTATTCCTCGCATTTCTAAAATTCTGCTTGATATCAATAAACAGCATATTCCTTTTCCAAATTATTGTTTTTTATATAATTTGCTTAAGTTCTTACCGTCTGTTTTGTATGTTTATTTGAAGTTTGAATCTCTGACATAATCATCACATGTAAGTCTGTTTATTCTTATTTTATCATGGGAGAGGGGTGATGTGTCGCAGTATGTAGTCATTCTACTGTAGTTAATTACTGAAACTTTGTCTTCGAGCCAAAGTCAACGTTCAATTTTCCCCATGAAAATTCAATCTAAACCATTGGCTGAAGGGTGTGTGGATTTAATGGGTGTATTTCATTTCGTGTAAATGAATTAAGTTGACCGCGACACACGTTACGATTCAGGCATTTTCATCAAGGGATTTGAAATCTCAACATCATACTCCAATGCTCGACCCTTGAGACCAAATTAAGAACTCGCTATAACACTTCAAGAATCAATTTACCAGGACCCGAAGCCACAAGTTTAACCATCTCGGTGTTGCTATATAAAGGCAGGAGCGACTGACTTTGAAAAGAAAATTATATCAAACATTTTATACCTTAAAATAAATCGCTATGAAGCCCTTCGAGTATGTTGGGATTCTTTCTACAAGTGCAGAGAAACAAAAAAAAAGCAGTATTGTATTGTTTATACAACATAAATAAATATTTTACACGCAAAGAGTATGTTTTATATAACCGCAGGGGAAAAAAGGAACGCTATCTGGCGATGCTGAAATTGAGGTAACAATAAATGCTAATATTTAATTTAATTTAATTCTATTTCTGCATTCATGATTAATTTAGAACATGAGACATACAAAGGTAATAAATATTTTACAAAACAATAATACAACAGTCATAACATAAGTAATGAAAAATAGATATTAACAAGATGCATTATTTACTTGAAAGAAAATATCATAGTTTAAACGAATGCAGGAGACCGCCATCGTGAGCGATTAAGCTTAAAAATGATGACGGCCTCGTAGATATAAATGTAGATATAAATGTAAAGCTCTCCATGGACTTAGAACAAGAACCTTACATTAAAAAAAATATTAATTCATTACCCCCAAATCAAAATGTCGCTCTTATTAGTTTACTGCCATTGTGATCATGATGATTGGGTTCATTGTAATATTGCGTTTATATCTTGTCAAAGACACAAACTCAAACCCTCACACTCACATATACATATCATTACATGTACAATGATTATCATGAAATCATACGTGCATGCATTGCAATGGTTGCAGTGCCCCGAACATGATTTGATACCTGTCGATACTAAACTATAGCTCATGTAACGTAACGTAACGTAAAAATATCATAATCACTGCAGTGAAAACTACTCAACTAATAAATCATAGATTGAAATTCAGTCCTTCACTCCCACACTCATAATCTCATTCACTTACATTTCATCATTATTATTATCATTTGTCCCTCACTCTAGCTTAAGCATCTAGGACATCCTTGTAAAATTAGTCACACCCGATATGGCTCCATGATGAATTTAATAGTTCTTTTAATCTACCTCGTAAAAATCCGCCTGAATATTAACAGCCTTTGCCAGCGAGAAGGACGTTACCATGATGATAATTAAATGTTTTCAAGGAAGTAACGCCGTTTTAGCAATCGGACTGAAAGGGTTGAGCGTTCACTATAGATCCAGAGCTTGCGATAAATAGCCTTCGACGATACATCAAAGCTCTCAATATGCCTATGCTTTTATCCATGAAATTAATTATTACAGAATCATATACAAACCAAGGGCACGAAATAATTTGGATAAAATCCTTTTATTTCCACGCACAATTCAATAATCATTTTGATGGAGTACATCCTACCCATCCACACAATTGGCTCTTAATCAAACTAATACATTTTTACTACAATAGGCAAGTTCTAGATGTGAGAGTGCTCTAAAGTAGAAACTAACATAATTCTTTTTCGCCATTTTTGGGGGTAAAATGACGAGTCTATTCGTTTTGCAAAACTTTATTTACATCAGTAATTTTGCACCAACTTATAAGCAATGAGCTTGCCACGTTTTTTTTCTTAGCGAAATTAAATTTGTCGATGATAATTATGTTTCACTTGTTTATTAAACTTGCAACTACGTGTTGATCATGATGATCATTCAAATATGAGAATTCGAGGAATTCCGCCCCTTCGTATGAATAAAGTGGGCCTATGGATGACTCTCCGAATATGTTTAAATCAAATTTCCCTTGAACATCAGGGAACCTATTCGATATTAAAGATAGACCCACCTTCTGACCTAGATTTACTATGTTGTAGAATTTGCCCCCGTTGCAATTGCAAAAACCCGCTATTACTTTCCTAATGAAACAATTAACTTATTTATCAGGAGCGCATGTTTGATTGAAGCTCGGTGGTGAGTTCATGATTAATAGATGCATAGTCAGAGTCTGTGTCGCTAGACTAGGGGAGAGTGGTTTTATCATTGAATCTTGATGGGTAAGAGCCGTTTGATTCACGTCACGGCTAACTCAAGTAAACCGTTTCGTCACGTATTGCTTGCTTACCAAAAGCCGTGATTTGACCGGATCTAATGCGACGGTCACACCAACGAAACCAACTCCAAACCGACCGATGATCTGTCATTCGAAATAACGTTATAGCTTTGATCGATACTTGTCTTAGTCGGGTCGGTAAGTGTAACTTTAACATTAGTGGCGGGTATTAATGGCCGAGGCTTCAGAGTCCTTTTGTCTGTCTTTTAAGGAGGAAATTTGGATGCCATTCAGGAGAGAAGTTAATGGTTCTGTCATCTACATAATGATAGGATATATTTCGTATTTCGCTCACGGCTCGTCTGGTCGTGATGTTTAATGAGATCTTTAAAATTTATCCATGGAGCTAATAGCTCTATATGATTTAACGAAACCCACTCGTTTGGTATTGTGCTTCTATTGGCAACATTTCGCGTGAAAATACAAAAATGGTCAATGGTAGGAAGAGATCTATTCTACAATATTGAACTATGGAACGTAATTTTGAAGTTCCGAAACTATGATAAGGATACATGAATATGAACTATGGAACGTAATTTTGAAGTTCTGAAACTACGACAAGGATACATGAATATGGCATCCACATTACAAATCAGTGAAATTCAAAAGTAACATCATAAAATATTTAAAAACATCAGACAATTTTTTTGCATATTGAATTAATATGGGAGAAAAAGAATTTTTAAAAATCATCGGAAACCTTGAATAAAGCTTTCTCTATGTTTTAAAATATATATTGCCAACCAGGAAGATAATTATGTACAGAAAAATAGAGGTATTTTGGGGATTTAATCCAGTCTCGTTTTATCCATTAATTGGTAACTATTTTTATACCCTCTTAAATATAGTCTAGAAAAAAGAATACTCTTGTAACATAAGTCATCATCGTTAGAGTAGATGATAATTTGAAAAATCTGATTCGAAAAATACCTATTTGCATCTTGACTTTTTTGCATTGCATTGTTGAGAGTATAAGTTTAAATCAATGGTTTTAATGGGTATTGGTACAAAAAATGCACTGAAATTGAAATTACCTTTTTTCGTTGCATTTTATTTTTTCTACTTGACTAGATGTTCATTGCTAGCAGTTGAGATTAAGTGATAAAAGAGTACACCAGAAAACATGTCATTAAAGAAGACGATATTGGGAACTGATTTCAACTGTCATTTTTCTTCGGGGTAGTCGTTTTTTCAAGCAATTTGCATATAATGACAATCCTTCTCCTGCAAAATGTAAATGTTAAGATTATTTGCTGGTAGATCATATTTGTTTAGAATGACTTTTATTTAGTCCATTTTTTTTCTTTATGATGCATGCCTAAAAACCCCAACCAATGTATTACGTGCATTATGATTTTTATAAATAAATAAATAATAATATAGGATTTGTATAGCGCACGTATCCACCTTGCTAGGTGCTCAAGGCGCCCCTATATTACCCCGGCTAAGCTAGTGTACCGATTCTGGTGCGCACAGCTTTTTGAAGAATTACTTCCTGTCGGTACCCATTTACCTCACCTGGGTCGAGTGCAGCTGGCACAGTGTGGATAAATTTCTTGCTGAAGGAAAACACGCCATGGCTAGGATTCGAACCCACGACCCTCTGCTTGAAAGGCGAGAGTCAGAACCACTAGACCACGACGCACCCATATATAATGAATAATGTATTATATATGAATGCAGAAGAAAACAATAAATCAAATCAAATGGCGAAATGATGAAGGGAAAAACTAATTATCATGATTGTTTAATCTAGCCATATGAATGTTGAGGTGCAGTTGGATACTGCTTAGACTCGGTCATTTGTATCGTTTCTAGCTATTTCATGAAAAGGGTGGATGAGGCGAGTAATGTACATTAAAATGCTATCAACTGCCCGTCGTTGTCAATACAATAGTCCGGCTTATATAATTTTTAAAATAAAAAAGAAGTGAAGACAAATATTCAGCTATATGCATCTTCAACCTTGGCTAAGGCTAGGAATTTAATTGAACCCGTTCGGGAAGAGTAATCAAATTATATATTCTCAATTATACAATGCAGATGTCGCTATCTATATGGAAAGGGTAATTTTTTGGTTATTTACAATCATCCCAACAACCATCCATCAAACGTCACGGGGCGTAAATATGGAGTTCGTTGTAAGACTATTAAAAAGAGATTGGTTTTTAGAAGGTTATAGGGGCGTTCTTATAGGATGATGATATTGAGAATATTCATGTTGGTTATGATCGTGTGTGGTAGTCATTGATCAGGGAAAGGGGATAATACCTTTATCATGTTCTTACTATGCTTCTGTAAAAGATGAAAAGAATAACGATAATAACAAGAGTAATAGTTAAAAAAATAATATTAATGATAACAATCATTTTTCAATCTCACTGTTCTTTTCAATATAATTAAGCAGTACTTTCCGGACACCTACCATCTCAGTGTTTATTATAAATGTTCTTCGCTTTCCGAGTAGGTAAACATGGTAAATGGATGAACGTGATGCTTCATAATCTTTATAGCAATAAAACATGCGGTTCAGTTTATAAATATAATATTATTGATAAAAATTACAATAATAACTTCAATAATAATAATGGTGATAATAATAATAATAATAATAATAATAACAATTCTAGTTTACCCAGGGAAACCATTTCAGCTCTAATTAACTGTTCTCTTAGCGGGCCCCGGATAATATATCGAACAAAGACCAGATATATATATATATATAATTTGAAAGTACCAGTCGAATAGGATCTGACATTTCAGCGTGTTCTATTCGGTCATTCCAACTAATGACGTATATATTTTACCAGATTTATATAGTATTTTACCTGAATATAAGACGAAAGTTAAGTCATATCATTTATATTGACCTGGAAGCAATTCGAGGTCAAGGTGAAGCCAATCTTCTTATCTTGACCTAAGTGGGGGCATACCTAACGTCCTTTGAATTAATATTACCTCCCTCTCCTCCCCCTCTCTCTCTCTCCCTCTTCTTTCTCTTTCTATCTCACTCTGAAACACAATATACTATCTTTTTCCCCATTGTCATTAAAGCCAATTTATAAGCGGATGGACAACAGGTATAAGAACTAGAATGGGGATGTAAACAGATGACGATAACCGGTACCATATAAAGTCATAATGCATTCCTGATTAGAACTATTCCCTTCAGAAATAAAAACTATATGAGTTGATTGCTCTGCTTTGATTGCTCTCAAGTACCATGTACTTTTTGAATGCAAAGATCAAAAAGAGCGCGGAATTTTGGGGACAATATCGTCTGGAAGCAAACAAAGTAATGAGTAAAAAATGTCAGGTGGATTTACTATATGGGATCACGATTCATACATGGCGCCAAATACTTGTGTCATTAGGTAAACCATGTTTATGGTAATTAGATATGACATAATTATGAAGAATATCATGTTGGTATGAATGATGATAAAGTTGATGATGATGATGATGATGATGATGATGATGACAGAAGAGTGATAATTGTGAGTATTCTTCTTCACCTACTAAGAGGGTCAATATTCATTTTGTCCGTGGAAGTCGAGTATCTCTCATGATGTAGGCCAGTAACTACAATTGAACCACGAACCTGATGATTCATCATTTGTCAAGCGATCGTCGGGTCCCCGTAACACAAAGGTTAGCGATTGATCGCTAATTTGAAAAAAAAAACAATTCTTATTGGTTCCTAGTCAGTCTATTGGGCAAAATGCGCATGCAACGATGATCTTGATTGGTCATTTCATTTAGCGATTGATCGCTATAACCATTGTCTGTTTGTGTTACGGGGTCCAGATCGCGTTGAAAAGGTCCATGAACTCCGACCATCTTGATTCAAATCATACAACACACTCTAAAAACTGCTTCTAAAGCTGAAATACCAGATTTAGGAACAACTAAGTACAACTTGTTTACGTCTATCCATATGTCTTTCTATCATGTCTGTTATTATAGTCAGAATGGTTGTATCCAAACAAATGCGACAAAAAGTTATGATTAAACTGACTTAAATAACATTATAGGAAAAAATAACGTTTTACCCTGCTTACTCTCGCATTTAGAAATATCAAACACCTGCATTGCTTTAAGAGTGTAGGATGGTCACCAACAGAAGACCTCCTTTTATTATAATGTATATTCTTGCTGCCTAATATTGTAAGATTCCATGAAAATTAAACCAATGGTAATTTCATTCAGGAAAATTACAATGTATTATACGGTAAAGCTGGTATAATAATATTAAAAAAAAATATTTTACTAGATAAATCGCGCAGACATAAAATTCTTTTTTTTTGTTATTCGTTTCATTATAATCATTATAACTATTATTACGCTATGATCTCTTTAATACAAGAAGAGTTATTCATTAGGGGCAAAATATAACTGACCTTTTAAGCGAAATAAAGCTGATACAATAAAACGGATGATACAACATCCACTTTCGTTTTGAGTTTAACAAATTGTGGTGAACGCCACACTAGAATGCATGACGTCAGATATATTGTTCACTACGTCATAATTAGATGATTAGAGCATTATTAATAAGATGGATTCCGTTTTTCGAATTCTTGTGTATCGCATGCCAGAGATTCTTCTACTTAATCACAACACGCGGTTGAAAAGGTTCAGGAATAAAAAGTGTCTCCATGACAACTGAACCGAACAAAAATAAAATTCTGAATGGAATATTTATGGATACACGTAGGCGCGGTGCCTTAAATTCAGTGGAATTTGTATTTTAAAAAGACGTTACCAATCTCCCTATCAAAATATAACTTGCATTCATAAACATCAACTAAATTAAAGAGAGATCGTCTAACCTTCATTCGGGTCTTCAAGCATTGTAAGAGTTCTCCAGTCTCTAGATATGACCATTTGGTGAAAATCTTGTTATTTGTATAAAAACCGAATAGCACTGTAAACTTTTAGGTATTACTGCATATTTGAAACTTGAAATCCATTGATATTCATTTTCTTACTAAAACAATATTCATGTATTACATATATTAAACTATGCTGTAAATATATAGGGTTGGATAGAAAAAGAAGGCTCCGTACGCCCGAAAACAAGATTATGCTGGCTACACTGAATTAAGGTTTTAACAAATTAATTAGAGTGTTTTCCCTACATAGAACACTGCAAAAACTCTGGTGTTGATTTAACACCAACCCGGATTCTATATACATGTATGTCCACACCAGAGAAGAATTGAAACACCAGTTTGGAATCAAACCGATGTTATTTCAATACTATATTGGTGTTGTATAGACACCTATCTGGTGTTGGACCAAAACGAAACTGGTGTTGTTTAACAGTTCTCTGGTGTGGACATATTTAGATTCCGGGCTGGTGTTAAATCAACACCAGAGTTTTTGCAGTGTACATGGTTATTATAAATTGCATATATAACAAGGAAACAAACTGCCCATGGAGAACATACACACATTGGACCACCCCGACTAAAACTGCAAAATCTCCCGGGGCAAGAAGTGCAACATGTTCCAACTTCCAGACGTAGTGTACAACTCAGGCAAAAAAGGGGGCCATTAAAGGGTCGTGATGTTCAGTCGAGCAATATGAGTAGATTAATAGAGAGTGGGCGCCGCGTGGAAGGGAAAGAAGACAAAAGAATACAAGGGCCAATAATAGAACAAAGGACCTTGTGGGAATTGACACCGAACTCCGATTTCATATTTCCAATTATGTCTATCCGCTTTGTGACATTTTGTTCAAATAGGAGTGATGATGAGAGATGGTTAAGCCTTGAATTGCATTAAGTCTGGTAGATGGCATACACCTTTATCTTATTATAGATAAATTGGTTTTAACCCAAAATGTTTTTTTGTTAGCTACTGCTGTGATATTCAGCTTATTTCGGGAGACAAAGACCGGTATTGGTCAAGATTTTGCAAGGAATCATTTATTTTATGTTAATTTCAATAATATTCCTACTTTGTCAAACCGATTCCCATGTTTGATTGATGTAACGATTAAGTGTCAAAGCACAATTCACTCCTTCACCTCATCAGGAAAGGAAGAACATGTTATAATGAATGCTATAGTGGTGGGGCCGCGGAAACGAGGGCTGGGTGGCTTCAGCCCCCCCCCCCCCAACTTTTCAAAACTCTGTACAAAAACGTTATACCATCTGACTGTGATTTTTGTGGGGGCATGATCAGCCCCCCCCCCACCCTCCTACTTTCCAAACCGATCCGCGACCTCTCAGTATGTGTGAAGTAAATAATTGCTCAATTAATATTGAGAATAATATCATTTGTTCATTCGATTGCAAAGAGTACTTCAATTCCTGGTTCTGAATCAATTGGCTCTTCTGATATGGTTCATCCAGCTATATGTTAAAGTTATAAGTGACAATTTTTTTTCGAGATCCACGCAATCTCGTTCTATGATGGTAATGTTTTACTTAGCTCCCCCCCCCCATATTGTTACATAATCGAAATACGTCCTTGACGAATCACGAACATGTGATTTTCCCCGGTGATTCTGCATGCAGGTGATTGAAGGGGGTTTCTCCATTTCAATCAGCATTTTCTAATAATACATATATTTCATTTTAAATCGAGACTTTGCCTCGACAGCACATCAATTAGTGACCTGTGTCTGTCCTATGGGGCACACTTCTACATAATTGCAGCAATTGCCGTTATGACCTCATTGACTTTGAGCAATTATCTTTTAACAGAAAATTATATGTCCCAAACATTGCGTAATTCATCAGGCACGGTGATGTTGGAAGAAAATCTTCAGAGGCGATGAGTCTGTAACGCGAGGCCTTTTGTACCAGCTGGATGTTCGCTTATCGATCCTGGGGGATGGTAGGGGGTAAACTGGGTGTTGTTGTTGTTGTTGTTATCAGTGTTGCTGTTGTTTCAAAAACGTAGTACGGCCTACACCTTAATGTTGACTGTGATACATACAATTAACACACAACACACTACGTGCGCGCTATCAACCCGCCTCAACCATACATACACAAAACATAACGTATCATAACTAACACCGCTTGCTCACCCACGCACCCCACATTTACACGCACACACCACATTTAAGCACACAGGGGCACCAATCAAGTTGAAAATAACACACACACAAAATCGAGGTAGCTCTGAGATAATTTTCTTGTGCTGAGATTAAAAGCTTAAATTTTCATTACACCGGGACACCTTCATAATTAATGAGAACGTTCGACCCTCAACTAAAGAATAGAAAGACCAATATATTGTTTTCATTCCAGGGATGAAAAATAATTGTGAATAATCCTTTTTCTCCTCATTATCCATGTTATTAGAAAACAGATTCAATCTTTGGCCATTAAATTTCACTATACCATCGTACATCGAGTAAACAACTGCCGAGTGTCATAACCGCTGTCCTCTGTACTATATTGCACGATACATTGGATAATTTGTTTATCATTTGAGGTCGCATCATCGAGGCAATGTTTATCAGTATTAAGAGTAAACGGCCGGAGTTTGATTTCTCAGACTATATCAATTGCAGATTTGATAGGCTCTGGAGCCTTTGCTCAACCATTTCCTATATCATCGTTTGGTAAATTTTGATGTGAAAAATAAAACAAATGAGGGGGTTCTTGCGGCGTTTGCAATGATGGAATAAACGGGACAAAATCAGATATATCATTAATCAACCTTTTTAACCAAACGCACATTTTTTGTCTTTGTTTACGAAAGAGGTGGGCAGAGAAAGAAAATATATTTTGATTGCCCCTAATCAGACGCAACCTGAATGTTCTCGGAATAAATAACCTGATTTGGCTTCCTAAGCCAGATTTGCCGTCGGGTTACTTTTATGTCAATATTAAGTAAGAATTGGCCCTCCTACCTTAGCAATGAGATTAACTGAGAAGTAAGACAATTTGAGGCATGCCGTCAGGTTATTATTTTTTAGGAACCAAAGTAGAAATATGACAGTAAGTATAAATAGAGAATTGAGGGGAAATAGAGGAAGATTTTAATCGACTTGACTTTGTCTTGTTTTGAACCTGCCGAGCCACTGGTGCTCATTATACTGATTACTATGATAGTTGTGGCAGTCTTTTACGAGGTTAGTACAATTCTCTATTAAGCAACATTAAACAAATTTAACAACACATTTGAAACATGCTCCTTTAACAATTTGTAATGAGAACTATCACCTTAATATAGGAGTATTTCACGAGTTATTCGAAATCATTTTTTAATAAACTTGAAAGGATGTGGAAGTTTCCACCACAATGCATGAAATATTTTTTTAATCCTGTAAAAAAGCCTCGCAATTAGCTATTGAATTTTTCGCACTAAGCATATGTTCGGCAATCCTAGACTCCAATTTCAAAATATCAAAATTCAACTTACATGATGGGAAACAAAAAAAGTTAAAATGTTATGTTTGTATGGTGCACCTCCCCCCCTCCACCACCATGGGCTTTCAAAATAGGAGAAAATACCAAAAGGAATAAGCATTATTACAAGACCTTTTAACTGTATCTGAGAGGCTGTATAATTTATAATCTTTAAAAATTACACGTAACTAGTTATTTCAATTTCCATGGAGGCCTTGCCCGTGAGAATATCACGTAGACAGACTCGTACTTGAACGAACAATGTGACTACAGGACGAATTATGGATCTGATTGGTGGGAGAAGATATTCATTACATGTTTCCTCTTAATAATTACAGGGAGGCGGGCGAAAAATAACCATATCACATTTTCGATATAAAAGAGAGAGGGGTCTCCTCTAATGTTGGAAAAGGGTGATTACACTTTCTTATTTGAGGTATTGCTGTGAATCATATTCGATGGAATTCCCAGAGGGTACACATGGAACCTTAATGGAGGTAAAAGACATTAGAGTTTTTAATAAACATGAACATTGGGACGTATTTTTGAAGACACCGCTATTTCAATGATTATTACCCTATGTGGTGAAAGAATTAATTAAAAATTAATGATTTCCTAAACTCATTATCCTTCAACATTTAATACGTTCTACATAATCGTTCACATGTCAAATTTCATGTATACAATGACGCAGCCCCTGCACGCTTCTTGAATTTTGTTATTTGCCATATTCTATCCATGTTCTGACTATCGTCGACCTATAAACTTATTCATTCTACGCTAGTTGGTAACCACCTTACTCTCTGTTTAAAACATTTTTTATTGAATTCATCTCAGATTCCCTTTATCCAGTATAACTTATATATATATTTTTTCAATTTGTGTCAAATAATTTGTATCACCTTGATAATACAATCGATATCCCATTGTTTCTGATAGCGCTTTGGTGTTTGAGGCCTTCAGGCAGAAATGATTATTGTTAAATCACTAGAAAATAGAAGGAATGATTCGTAGACCTTGTCAAAACAATTATTTGCTCGAAGATGTAAGGAGATAATTACATGTATTTCGAATATAATCGGGATTGAAAATTTTCCAATCATGCTCGTTTCTTGGAAGGCGTGTACAATAAAATAATCAGGGGAATATGAATGTTCTCATTAGTTTTTGGTAAAATAAATCGTTTATTCATCTATAGAAGACAAAAAATTAATCACTTTCCGAATGATTAATATACTAGCAGCAGCAATAGAAAATGGAAGAAGAAGAAAAGAAAAAGAAGAAAAGGAAAAAGAAGAAAAAGAAGAAGAGGAAGATGATGATGATGATGGTGATGAAGAAGTAGAGGAGGAGGAGGAACAGACTATGAAGAAAAGAAGAAGAAAACGAGGAAGAATTGAAGAACAGAGAAGAAGAAGAAGAAGGAGGAGGAGGAGGAGAAGAAAAAGAAGAAGAAGAAGGAGGAGTAGGGGAAGAAAAAGAAGAAGAAGAAGAAGGAGGAGGAGAAGAAAAAGAAGAAGAAGAAGAAGGAGGAGGAGAAGAAAAAGAAGAAGAAAAAGAAGAAAGAGGAGGAGAAGAAGAAGAGAAAGAAGAAGAAAAAGAAGAAGAAAAAAAGAAAAAGAAAAAGAAGAAGGAGGAGGAGAAGAAGAAGAAGGAGGAGGAGGAGGAGAAGAAGAAGAACCAGAACCATAGCAGCAAAAGGGAAGCAGAGGTAGAAATAGAAGAAATAAGAATAAATAAGAAGAAGGATTAGAGATGAAGAAAATGAGGAACAGGAAAGGATTAAGCTATTTCATAAAATGCATATTGTACAAAATTGCAATCTTAAAATTCATTGTTAAAAATAACATTGAATTTATCGAAATAACAATGTCGGGATTTTTTTTTTGGTTGGTTCAAACTGGTATGCAAGGATGGAATACAGAAAACGTTTTAGAATAAAATTTCATTTGGGATTTTTCATAATTTCAATGGGGCGGATTCTAGATCAAATTAAGTGCATTGAAAATACTGGTCAAATAACAATGAACAGCTGAAAGGTCTTTGTCGAAAAATTTGCATCCGAGACTTTGTCGAAAAAAAATACATCCGAGACAGCTGACTACTGATCGTCATAAGATTCGGAGCTGATGAAAAAATTGCAAATATGTCGTTTATCCAGATTCACGGACGAAACTGCTGTTTTGATTTCCCGATTTTCGACACAGACTGCTTTGTTATGAAGGGTTTTTGATAATATCTTCTCTACGTTCCAGAAAGCGTCTGCGTAGTGGTTGCGAAAATTACCAACTGACATTTTTATAACACACGCTCTGACTATAGGATAAGTAATTTTTTTCATCATAAAGATTACAGCATTGACGAGAAGAAAGTGCTAAATCATACTAACCGTTAAAATCAAATTTTCAACAAAATATATAAATCATTGTAAAAGGATACAACGGTCACTAAAAGCTTTTATAAAGTGAATGACATTCGATTTTCTAACACATTCCCTATTTCACTAAAGCTTTTTAGAAACACTTTATCACCGGTTTAAAATATTTCCACTTTATTTTCTATGTTGTCTTATTCTGACAAGACGGTTTGTTGCTATTGGAAATGGTAAACTACATTTCGACCATTAGAAACTACTAAAGGAGAAGCAGAAAAACATTCTCTTTCGTTCTTTTTTTTGGGGGGGTATTGTATTGGAGTGGAGAAAGAATGGTTAAGTAGTATCTCATAATGTAAGTTTTTTCTGTTTTCACAACAATGCAGGTTAAATAAATAGAAAAGTTCATTGTAACTGAAGATAACATGCACCGATTGAGGGGGGGGGCTAAAGATACGGTACGGTATTTGGGAAACAGTTTAAAAATGGAGGGAGGGGTGTTTAACGCAAATGAGGTTGGATTTAAAATCGCCAAAAAGCTATAAAGCTGAACTAAACTCTAAATCAAATGTTCAAATTCTGTTGATATATAACTGTTGTAAATCTTTAGATATTTTCCAATGCAAACCTTTCAGAATGCAATGTTAATCAAAATAGATTCGCAAACCATCCATTTAGCCAGGGGAGTGAAATGACTTATCGATGTTTTATCCGAGAAGTCCCATTTCATCCTACAGTCACATAGTAACAATGCTTTATAGGCAATCGAAAGTAAGAAAGGTTGTCACATCTGACAACTTGTAGGAGAAAAATATCGATAAAACTCTCCCCTTGTATCTTCCTTTTAGATTCTCACCAGTTAACGTCTGTCATATCCAGTATTATAGATGTTCCATTTCTGCAGGCTTTGAGACTATTTTGTGAATTAGACATGTCATGATTATATACGTATTGTCAATCTCTTAGTCTTAATGTCCCTAAGACGAGCATTTATTTCATGTCTAATGACATTTATAATTCATTCGGGCTGCACAGTGGAACTATCTCGGCATTCTTGGTTCTAACTCTCTCCGTATAATCAGAGGGTCTAATTCGGCTTGAAATCCTCCGCGAGAGTACCATCCTTTAGAATGCTTAAAAGTAGTATTAGTAGATAAGATAGTACCCGTAGTTGACATAGCAGTAGCTACAGCAGTAGTAGCTACTGCTATTACTATTATTACTTGGACTACTACTGGTACGGAAAGCTCATTTATGGATTTCAACAAATTTGCAGAAACCATGTGAATGCAACTATCTCATTATATGCAAAAAGACAGAGTCCTATACGTACATTAATTAACACCGATCGAGACTATTCCCCGGGGCCTAATTGCCATGTCCTAAAGGAAATATTCCACGATGCTCATGATCGGTTGTTTTAAACACAAGAAATTCTTAATCATATTCTGATAAAAAAATATAAAAGTTACATCTTAATGAGGTATAACGCATTTAGCTTTTAAAGTCATGTTACATGACATAAATGAAAAACGGCATTTCGGCTGAAAGCAGTTTAAAAAAAGTTAGTTTTCTTCGAAAACAAACTCTAAACATGGAAGCTGCAGTAAAATTCGATAAGGGCTATCAAATCGACTCAATGCCCCCACAATGGTCAATAAAATGTTGGGGTTTTCAAATAATATTACTGTGTACTCATGAAGTAATATTAGCAACACTTAAAGATAATAGAGAAATACAGTTGTTGCACAAACAACTATATTTTTCTATATCTATTAAAGTTGCTGTGTTGCTCTGCGAAGCAAAATATCCGATATTGATGAAGTGAATAATGATTGTCATTAGAAAAATGTTCTACACTTTAACAATAAAAATTCATCGCATTTCGATTTTATGAAGTGATCATACGAATCTGGTTGTATAGCTGTAAACTTCAGATTTCCAAAGTTTTAGTTACATCCTACTAAAATGACTAAACAGTAATTTCTGCCTTGAATATAGGATACATTTATAACGAGAATTAATGGTTTCAATCAATTGGTTCTTCATCTCGGCATTTTATTTTCTATTTTTTTTAGTGTTTGTATTTACCTCGAAATCATTCCTGATCTGGTTTTAGCATTGTGTTGACCCCGCCCTTGCAACGCCAATCGATATCCCTCTCGTCAATTTCCACAAGGTATTTGAGCGTTAATTAAATTTGTATTCTGCTAATTTGAATGCGTTTTTGAGCGTTTGAAACAAAAGGAATTTTCAATACATGGATACCTTTATAAAAAAAAAAACAGTTTAACTCCCCAAAGTATATCATTTCACAACAAACATGACAAAAAGGAACATCGTTAAAGTGTGTGCCAAACAATCAAGAAAAGATCATTTAAGAATTGTTCCTCGTTCCAGTCCTAATTCATGCCTGTTCCTTACGAACTCACCCGAATTGTACTATTGATCAAAACACAGGTCATGCGTACCGTAAAAGGAAATCAATTCTAAAATGCTTTCTTAGAGCACTTTGAATTTGCATGAGTGGTAATCGCAGCTTAATTAAACGGAAAATAACGTATTACAGTCGGGGCACATTATACACACGAAATAAACACATATTGACATAATCTTAAGTTTAACTTACCCTTTGGAGACGCCCGTTTTCTGGAATTTTATAACAAAATTTGTTGGTGGATGTAGCAGCCGCTGAACGTTTCTTCGTTTACTCTGCGTGTCGTAAAACCTTTGGTAGTTTCAAAACAGAAGGTAACAGATACACTTGTTGGTAGAATCTCTCTCGTATTCTCCAGGGTTTTTCCTTTTTTCTTTTCTCTTTCTCCCCGTCTGTCTCTATTCTGTTCCATTCGCAAACTGCGACTCATGCGGCGCGCGGCGGACACTTTTTAATAAGCCTGGAGTGGATGCGTATGGTAGAAACAAGCTCAAGAGACCTTCCGCGTTCTCTGATTGGTCGGCTCTCTGTGACGACATAAATGTACACTTCTCCTGGAATATCCGTTTACTCGTACTTGGTGGAAAATGGAAAGTGGTATACAAAATCAACCAATCCACAGAATCACGTGTATCTATGACGCATTTAAGCAATGATATGGGGGCACTTTAAATTAGTATACACGGTATAAAAGAAGAAAATCAACAAATAAGTAGAATAATCATTCTGGAATTCCGTGCGTGGTAATAGAAACATCTATAAATATACCGGAACCATTTTTCTCAAGGACCTTTAAATCAACATCTATCTATATTTAATCTTCTTTTCTTTGTGACGTTTATCTTTACTTTCCATTTAATTCTTCCATTCACTTAAAGTATTAAGAAGAATTCTCAGTTTTCCCACTTATATTTCCCAGCAGTCATATGAATCTGAGATGGTAGGATAACACATTTATTCAAAAAGCAAAATGTTTGATTCCCCGCGTACTTCTGAGGTTGATACCTTTCAATCGAATCTATGACCAAATTTTGTTTATTCTTTTTTTTTTCTTGAGAGATAAGAATATAGAAACCTGTTAAAACCTCTATTTATACAAAAAAAAACAGCATCTGAAGTTCCGTTAAGATTGGATTATTTCAAAACATATGGACAATAACTTCCTGTTTTCGAAACAGCAATGCACAATGAGAAAACACTGTTTTCTTTTTCCTGGATGTTGAAGACAAACTGAATTCGGTAAACACCAAAGTTTGTCATTGGATGGATATTTAGATATCTAATAAAGACTCTTCAAAAGAACTATTAAGTTGAATATAGAAATGCAATCTATATAGGTCGTTCATTATGAAAGTTAACTATTTGTATCTTTTAATCGTTAGCAATAGTTATCGGTTTATAATAGTTTGGTTTAACCCTGTTTGCAAAGATGTGGAGGCCAGTTTAAAGATCACAGCAGATAATGGTAGGCCTATATGGTGAGAATGGAGTGATGAAGAGTATTACACACATAGCTTCATATACATGATTGTTCTAGACTCCGTCATTGCGATATGGAATAAGATTATTCATTACCATATTCCATTCATTTTATAGCTTGTAAAATTTTATGGAAAATAATAATGTGTTGATGTAACATTACTATAATGTTATCATCTGCAGTACATTGAGCAGAAGCGCGTTATTCAAATCCTAAACATATTCTCGACTTGTTGACAAAATGCAAACCAGCAAAGTTTAATATTCATGATAATAAACGGCGGTTGATTAAACTGCAGTTGAAATAATAAAAAAAGTAATATTACAAAACAGTAATAAAGAATGAAATTCAATATGAAGCGTATCATATCTTTCTCACCACTATAACTTTTATACATGAAAGGCGTTCAACTCTTATTTAATTAAATTGTTCATAAATTGGGTACACAGTGCTAAATCAATCTCCTTTGATTATTTACATTAGTTTAAAATGAAATCGTAAGTGGACTAAACACTTGTCGTTGTCATTGAACTTAAGTAAAAATTTATCACCATTTTGGCCTGCTTACAAAAGGAAATTCAGACCAACTTCGGAAATTAAAATCTGTATAAATTGGGTATCATCTCTGATTTAGCATACACTCTATAAAAAAAAGAGTTTACCCAATATTGGGTAAAATGGGGACATGCATGTTTGCAGGGCAAGCAGATGCCAAATATTTTGTAAATTTGACGCAATGTTGCGTTGAAATTTACCCTTCAAAAATGCATTTTGCCCAATATTGAGAGAAAAGATTACCCAGCAAACATGAATGTTCCCTTTCTACCCAATATTGGAGAAATCTTTACTCTCTGTAACTCTGTTTTTAAATGTGTATTAAATATCAATTTTGTGTTCTTACTTTCAACATACAGAACGATTTAGCCCCATCCTATTTGGGACCACTTATCTGCAAACGTAATGTAACTTATAAAACACGATATTCTGAACTATGTCCCCTTCAAATACCCTGCCCTAGGACAGATTATAAAAGAAAATCTTTGGAATATGTTGCTGCCGTCGTATTTAATTCTCTCCCTTGTGATATGCAAAAATGCACGTCCCTCCATGCATTTAAAAAACACTGTAAATCATTAAAATTCTGACCGTCATACTTGTAATTACACTGAATAACTTGATGTAAATGTAATGATTCAATGAGTAATTGTTTATTTCACTCTATATGTATATAATCTTTTCTGTTTTTACTATATTATATGTTACATACATTGATTTGCTATGATGTTGAATTATTTGTTAAACTGCAGGGCGCCTTTGGAAAGCAGTTTTGCATAACTGAACAGGCCTACCCTGCAGTATAAAATAAATCAAACCAATGAATAAATAAATGTGTATCACACCTGAATGCCAGTTGGAGTAACAGCCTTCTGAAAATAAATCCTCAATAAAATGTTATCAATGTGTCGATCTATTTTACGAGTTGTGTGATAGGGGTTGTCAAATTTTCAAGCATTTTCCTCTTTATGATTTGTATGATGATACAAGTGATGAAAGAAAATCACTTTTGTAAATTTAATAACAAAACCCCCAATATTGTGGAATTCAAAGCTCGTATCAATGGTATTAAGGATATTGAATATTTTTTGCGAAGAAAAATGGTAAATTACCTGAACATTTAAAAAAATGGAGATTTGATATTTAATTTGTCTTTAATCAATTTTGTATATGTCTCTACAAACTTATAAATACTTAAGTGCTGCTCTGTTTAATCATGTAAATAGCTTTGATCAATTTATCGATTTATATTGTAATTTATTCTTTGATCAATAAAGACTGAAAGAAAAAAGAAAAAGAAAATCAGTTCCCAACTATTGTTGAGCATGTCATCTAACAAAGGTGATCCGGTATACATTTTGGATCTAATCCTCAGGAATGGTAGGGGGTAATGTTACAGCGATCTTCTATACCCAACTACCACAAAGGATATGATCAGTGCCTGGTTCGGCTGTTGTGGCTGTGGTGTTGATGGTGGTAGGGGATGAGAGGTCACCACGGTGTTTGTACTTCCGTGTCAACCTTCTTTCTTCAGTTAAACAAAGAAGATGTTTTCTAATAGACGAAGGAAAAGTTTCAAGTTCAATCGAAAAAAAAAAAACTCAAACCCTACTCATGCCTTAATAAGCAAATTTATCTTTATATAACTGAAATCGAAAAATAATCACATTTCCTAAGCATAATAATTCGTAACTATTTGAATTCCACCAACTTCCAGACCATGTGATTTATTCATCAAAAATATGAATTAGGAACTGAGTACGAAGGGAACACACCACAGAATACACACGATACACCCCAGTCACTCGACAAATATTGGCAAAGCAATTAGAAAAAAAAACACAGAGACTCATTTTGGACACTATATCTCCAATCACTGTCAAAACCTAATTATCAATGGATTTTAACAAAACGCCAGTACGTGAGGTACCGTAAAACGTAATTAGCATTATCAAAATGCTATTTTGATAAATTTTGATAAATGCAAAATCCTATGTATTATAGACTAGTGCCTTTCTTAAAGCGATTTGGACGTGTGGAGGTGGGATGAAGTAAATGTGGGTGTGGGTGTCAAGTTAGTGTCACTGAGTATGTATGCATAACGAGCTGTAAGTGATTGATGGTGCATGGGTCCTATATGTTTTGTGTAAGAGAGGGGTTATGTGCGTGTAGTTTTGGGTGTGAGATAGAGTGTGTGTGCGTGTGTACATGCGGGTTTGTGTGGGGTGGGTGTGAGTGACGGTGTTTGTAGGCTTAAGTGTGGTGATGGGTGAGGTTTCTGAGGGTAGATAGCTCTGGGCAACTTTGATTTAAACTACGCCTACCCAGAGGCGGCGAAATATCAGGCTTGGACAAAGAAAGTGAAGGGGCACCTTTTGTCTGCCAAACAATAGGTGCCCTCCACTTTCATTGTATGAGCCTGACATTCCACCGCCTCTGCGCGTACCATTGTTCTCTATATCCATTTCTTTCCAATACATTGATATATATAACAATCTAAAACAGTTTACCCAACATTGGGTAAAATGGGAATATGTATGCTTCCTGGCTAAAATGATACAAAATACAATGTTACGTTGAAATTCACCCTTTAAACTTGCATTTTACCCAATATAAGGGGGAAAATTACGCAGCAAGCATGATTCTTCCCTTTTTAGCCAACATTGGGTAAATTTTTACTCAATCTTTTTTTAGAGTGGATATATTAAACTTGCATTTTACCCAATATGAGGGGAAAAATTACGCAGCAAGCATGATTCTTCCCTTTTTACCCAACATTGGGTAAATTTTTAATCAATCTTTTTTTTTTAGTGGATATATATATATATATATATATATATATATATATATATATATATATATGTGTGTGTGTGTGTGTGTGGGTGTGTGTGCATTAATGTATAATTATGGCTGATGCGAGGACAACTGGTTCACTTTCTAATTATATTTAACACTTGCGAAAACTTATCTACGGCTTTGATAAAGCAAACCTAATGCGAGGTCCACCAGCTCCCTTATGACGTCATAATGCCTTGATTGCGATGATAAGCCACAGGTATTATGATGTAGTTTTAGTTGGATTTACTCTGCAGTTGACATTGTCACTCTATAAAGCACGTCACACGATTAAGGGTGTCACAATCGAAATTTCTCGTAATATTGGATAGGCGTCAAGGGGAGAACGTGGATGCCCCCCCCCCCCCCTCTAAAACAGCCGTGAGCATCTACTCAGTTCACTTTTTTTTCTTAAATGTTTATTTAATCATGATTATTTTAAATTTGAAACCACTGAAATTAATTAAACTTATAACAACTAGTATAATTGATATGATATGATAATAAAGACAATCGTAGTTCACAACCAAGCATATTGAAAGCAGGAGAAATATTCATAATTATCCATTCATTGTTCAATGCTCAATCTTAAGTACCTTCTTTTCTGTTTATCATTGAACATTTTCGGAACTTTCCGTTTGATAATTATAGGCTAATATTTCCCAGGAAATCAAACATTTTTTGTTGATATTCGAACGTAACTTTAGTTCACTTTTTGTGAAACACCCAGGGGTTTTCTTTTACGTCCACTGGTTTAACTTCCGGAAAGAAAGCTGTCGGAATGATGTTTCTGGATTTGGAAGAAGTTATTGATCTGTTGATAGATGTGCTAAAACTTCCTCTGTCAGATGACACCAAAAAGGCAAATATTTATTCATGCTTGATCGGACACTGGCAAGTTCTGTGCAGGGTGTCAGAAATCACGGAAATCGCTTCGCTCCGAAATAAAAATAAAATATTAAAAAAGATGGACACAATAAAAGGCAGCAGGCTGGATTGGGTACTTCTAATAAAATTATTTACTCTTTGCATTTATTTATGATGTTTGTATAAAGTGTCAGCTCGTTATCATGATTGTAAGATCCTATTTACATTGCAGAGTATTATTGACGTGTATTACCCTGCAGATCTGACAGGGCGTACATGATAAGCAATGAATATAGGGATTTGACCTATTCACTACATTTGTTTAAATGAAGTCGTTTATTAAGTAGTATTGCGACTCTCAATAAAGGGTATATATAAGAATGAATGAACATTCATTTTGCTAGATGATATCGCTAATCGGGCAGCTATTGATATAAAAAATAATTCATTTTGTACTCTTTGTCCTAACTGTGTGACTGGCAAGTTGATTTATTTTGTGTAACGACTGTTTTTCCTTTCTGTATAATATGCATGTTTAATCATTTTGTTAAAGCTTTCACTTAGCAGCTTCTTTTTGCCACTTATGAATAATGTTATAATGATAATATAATTGATAATATCTAGTCAAAACCAAATGGAAAAAATATATGAAATGACTTCAGGGAATAGATACATTAAGCACATATCATAGATGGATGTGAAGGTGAATGTATCAGACAGACTTCTGCTTTAATTGTACCCATCTTTTTCATTTTGGACAAAACGATTTTTAAAACCTGGAGAAAAAAGACCATCTCTTAATCTGTCTATATTTCTACTTTTCTTTCTTTATTTCTTTCTTTCTTTCTTTTCTTTTTCCATTATTTCTTTCTGCCTGTCTGTCTGTCTGTCTTTCTTTCTTTTCTTCTTTCTTTCAGTCTTTCTTTCTTTCTTTTCTTCTTTCTTCAATCTTCTTTTCTTCTTTCTTCTTTTCTTCTTTCTTTATTTCTTTATTTCTTTCTTCTTTCTTTCTTTATTTTATTTCTTTCTTTCATTCTTTCTTTGTTTTCTTCCTCTCTTTCTTTCTTTCTTTTGTTTTTTTCTTTCTTCCTTTTTGTACTTTTTTTCTTTTTTTCTTTATTTCTTTCTTTTCACTCTTTCCTTCTTCTTTCTATCAACTATCTATCTATAGTTTTTTTAATCTATATATCTATTTATTACTACAAAATGCCCGGGTATGCATTCCGTAGCCAAAGGGTGGACCGTCTGTCTTGGTGAGCTGATTATGCCATGTATATATGAAGCAATATCAAGAATATAAGTCTTAATAACTATTATTCAGAATCTTTACATTTTGAGGTTTACCCTTTGCTAGTGTCCTTGCTAATCCCGTGTTACGCCCTCACCAGTCGCTGTTAACGAATGATCGAAAATAGTAGGGAGGAATCATTCGTCATCCGCAATCAAATAAATGACTTATATTCTGTGCTGTGACCTTTTATTAGGATTAAGAGGGAAGATGTGTAGTACAACTATACCAATATCAGTGATGTTCGAAGAGGCTACGTTGACCATTGCATTGATTATTTTAATGTGTATTACATATAAAGTTTTATAATAGCAGGTGTTAACGTGTCGCTCACAAAATAATGTGTTAAATCTTAACTTATAACAATAATACTCTTTGATAAGCATCTGATAATAACTAGCATAATAAAAACGTTATTAGCTCGTATTTCTGAGCATAGGATTATTGCCCGATTTGGGGCAAATCTATAGGAGTATACTGGTAAAGGTTCAATCTACACACTTAGCGCTCAAATTATTAATAACTGTTTTAGGATGATATCTAAAATCGTCTTCTTGACTAATAAAGAATGGATAATACAATTATTAATTTGTGTCGTGTAGGCCCTATACTGAAAGCAGGTTGCTAGATCCAGCATGTTGAGATTAACGGAAACTCATCTGTGGTTAATAAATGTTGATGAACCTTGTGGAAAATCGAAGACGAAAAAGGATTTGCAATAAGTTCCGGTATCGAATCGACGTCTTTTCACATGAATTACAATATTTACATTTTGCTTTCTGAATTTGACAGTGAGTCATGATTGCAACCTTCTAGGCATGTACCATTTATCAACCAATCAATCTTTCTCTTTTATAATTACAAATATACTATACCGTTTCCCCTTTTTCGCAGTCTCTCACACATCCACACAAACACCTACGCTATTACAGAAACAAACGAAAACACCCACATCCCCCCCCCCCACACACATCCCCCAAACTAACAAAGACAAAACACATCGTTCGCACCTTACCAACGTAACCACGCTCCATACACAAACGCGCACAAACTTCTCTCACATACACACACCCACACACACTCCCCCACACACGCATGGATAATTTCAATTTTCTTGGGGAAACTTCCTCTATACTTTATGATCGTCACATGAAGATTACTTCGCATGCGTTTGTTACACACCCATTGAATGGCTCTTCAGAGCGTATATTTATTTTCATCAAACTCTCTGTCCTTGCTTGCACTTCCCCTTCCTGCTTTTCTTTATAACATAGAAATAAGTATCTTCATTAAAATCTGAGTAACTAATACAATGGTTATTTCGAAGTATTAATCACAAGTTTTCCACGAACCCCTGTATCATTACTAAATGTGTGGCTCTCTTCTGATTTTCTTCACATCCGGTTGTGTCACTTTCACTAGTGGACACCATGTATCACCGAACCTCCAATCGCGCTTTATGGGCCAATAATGCCAACTATTCTCTTTAAAGGTTCGTTAGGAAAATGGTAAGTGATATCACATGTGTCTAAAAAACTAGATTTATGCGTATATAATGTATAGTCACAATTAGCAAGGAGATATGTCGGCCTGATTAAGAGCGTGAAAAACGAAAGATAAAGAACAGCCCTCGAAAGTAATTAGTGGAGCAATCGGTTCTTCTAATTTCGCACACCTTCAACATTTTCATTTTTATTTCAATTTCTCTTTTCCCCTATCCCCCCTCTGCCTTTTCTCTCTCTCCCTCCCTCTCTCTTTCTCTCTCTCTCACACACACACACTCCCCCCCCCCTCTTTCTCCCTCTCTCTCTTTCTATGGTCACTGACCGATGTCATTTAGTTACGAGTCATACTTTTTCGTATTTATTCTTGATGCTTAAATATCAATTTATAGATTTCTAACCCCCTCAGGAATACGTTGCAATTGTTTGTTGAACTCAAAATCACAACGTTCACAAAGTTACAGATATTTAAATCAACTTGAACTAAAATGAAGAAATAAACATTTTTTTATTCAATCAAATTTGTTCAAGTCATACCAATACGTTCCTCTTCAGTATTTTGGTTTAGGCTTTTAGTAGAACAACCCGATCATCTGGAACCAGCGTTTCATAATACATGTAATATGGGATCTATATCACAACCCAGTGATATAAATGACCAGATATTTTCTTCTCTGCCATATACCGTTACGAACCATGAAAATATGGTTTTAATGCAGGTAAACAAATTATATCCGCTTTTATTCTCTAATACATATTGGGGTTCTTCATATGGATAAGTAATCTGAAGCCAACGCAGAGAGATCATAACGCGTCAATTACCTGGATAGATTTATCCTCCTGGTATACATGCGAGGGCGCAAGTTAAGTATCGCGCGATCAAAATTCCAATCAAAACCTTCAGAAGCCAGCTCTTCGTTCAGACAAAAGCAATGCATTCTTCGTTCAAAATGTTTAATTACAAAAAAAATAATATTTCAATATTGGATAAGACTGAGAAACATGTTTTATGTTTGCTTTTAAGCGAACGTCACCTCACGTATATATGTCTCCGTGGGGGCCCGGGTTCGATTCCCGGCAGAGACATTTTTCGGCATCAACAATTTTTCCAAAGAGCAGATATCTCTGGGAACCTACGCCTACCATTATTCTCTTCATACATTTTTTCACAACATCTTAAAATACAAGAGTTGCCAAACTATTGTACATGCATATATCCCATGCTTCGCCATAATCATTTCATTTTCGATTAGACATACAGTATAAGAATACCGATATCGCCAAAATAAAATCGTTAACATAGGTCTACTGAGTAAGAAGTTTCGTGGTCTGAACTGATACAAGAAATTTTCCAGATTAAAAGAGAGAGGTAGTAAATCACATATCAACTGTCTCAATGGAACACAGTAAATCAAACAATGACATGTTCTAATCATTAACAAAAATACAACCCCAACAACTTCCTCGATATTTCCTTCCGATTGAAGTTGAATCGTATATTTTCCAATTATTTGAATCTTGAAGGAAAAGCAAAAGATGTTGCTTACAAACATTTTGCAATCTATTCATATAATTTCACTAATTTGGTAATAGTTCAACAAGCAATTTAGAACATCAATATCAATTGAAATTACAAAATGATACTCATGTAACCAGAAATTGATATCCATACCAATCCCCCCCCCCATTACATTATCTTTGTGGTTTCTTTTTAATAATTGAATTATGAATAAGATTTTATTTCAATACTTCATTTATTTTTATTTTTTGCTTTCACCAGGTATATATCTTTATTTCTATTTTTTTGGGGGGAGGGATTTCCGAGATTTCAACTAGATATTGTTATCTGTAACCATCTCATAAATCATTCTTCTGAAAACAGCTAATTTCAATTCAATGTTTGATTTCCGTTGTTTATAGTTTCAACGATCAAAACTGCATATCTTACCTTGGATTGTTTTATATATATTTAAATGTACATTACATTGTGATCTCTACGAAAAATAATAACTGTGGATTGAAATAGAAAATGAATGACAAACAAGTAAAAAAAATCAATTGGTCCCTATCTAGAGTCCACCTGAATTTTTTGTTAAAACTCTGTTATAACAATATCAAACAATAAGTGTAACATAGTGAGGTTTGATCTATAGTTTAATCCGTTAGTAAAAGTACTGATTAAACATAAATATAACTATAATTGACAAAGGGGAGCTAGCTCAGATGGTAGAGCGCTTGCTTTGCATGCGAGAGGTACCCGGATCGATGCCCGGGTTCTCCAATACGAAACTTTTTTAACAACTTGTATTTATTTGAACATTGTCTTAATGACTGAAATATAAAGTCTCTTATGCATTAAAGTAGGCATGGTAGGGGAGCTAGCTCAGATGGTAGAGCGCTCGCTTAGCATGCGAGAGGTACCGGGATCGATGCCCGGGTTCTCCAATACGAAACTTTTTTAACAACTTGTATTTATTTGAACATTGTCTTAATGACTGAAATATAAAGTCTCTTATGCATTAAAGTAGGCATGGTAGGGGAGCTAGCTCAGATGGTAGAGCGCTCGCTTAGCATGCGAGAGGTACCGGGATCGATGCCCGGGTTCTCCAATACGAAACTTTTTTAACAACTTGTATTTATTTGAGCATTTAATGAGTAAAATGTAAATCATCTTATGCATTAAAGTAAGGGGAGCTTCGAGAACCCGGGCATCGATCCCGGTACCTCTCGCATGCAAAGCGAGCGCTCTACCATCTGAGCTAGCTCCCCTTACTTTAATGCATAAGGAACTTTTTATTTTAGTCATTAAGACTGTAATCAAATAAATACAAGTTGTTAAAAAAAGTATCGTTTTGGAGAACCCGGGCATCGATCCCGGTACCTCTCGCATGCTAAGCGAGCGCTCTACCATCTGAGCTAGCTCCCCTAAGTTTAATGCATAAGAGACTTTAAATTTTAGTCATTAAGACAGTGTTCAAATAAATACAATTTGTTAAAAATGTTTCACATTGGAGAACCCGGGCATCGATCCCGGTACCTCTCGCATGCAAAGCAAGCGCTCTACCATCTGAGCTAGCTCCCCTTACTTTAATGTATAAGGAACTTTTTATTTTAGTCATTAAGACTGTAATCAAATAAATACAAATTGTTAAAAAAGTTTCGTTTTGGAGAACCCGGGCATCGATCCCGGTACCTCTCGCATGCTAAGCGAGCGCTCTACCATCTGAGCTAGCTCCCCTTACTTTAATGCATAAGAGACTTTATATTTTAGTCATTAAGACAGTGTTCAAATAAATACAAGTTGTTAAAAAAGTATCGTTTTGGAGAACCCGGGCATCGATCCCGGTACCTCTCGCATGCTAAGCGAGCGCTCTACCATCTGAGCTAGCTCCCCTTACTTTAATGCATAAGAGACTTTATATTTTAGTAATTAAGACAGTGTTCAAATAAATACAAGTTGTTAAAAAAGTATCGTTTTGGAAAACCCGGGCATCGATCCCGGTACCTCTCGCATGCTAAGCGAGCGCTCTACCATCTGAGCTAGCTCCCCTTACTTTAATGCATAAGAGACTTTATATTTTAGTAATTAAGACAGTGTTCAAATAAATACAAGTTGTTAAAAAAGTATCGTTTTGGAGAACCCGGGCATCGATCCCCGTACCTCTCGCATGCTAAGCGAGCGCTCCACCATCTGAGCTAGCTCCCCTACCATGCTTACTTCAATGCATAAGAGACTTTATATTTTATTCATTAAGACAGTGTTCAAATAAATACATAATTGTTAAAAAGGTTTCGTTTTCGAGAACCCGGGCATCGATCCCGGTACTTCTCGCATGCAAAGCGAGCGCTCTACCATCTGAGCTAGCTCCCCTTACTTTAATGCATAAGAGACTTTATATTTTAGTCATTAAGACAGTGTTCAAATAAATACAAGTTGTTAAAAAAGTATCCTTTTTAAGAACCCGGGCATCGATCCCGGTACCTCTCGCATGCTAAGCGATCGCTCTACCATCTGAGCTAGCTCCACCTACTTTAATGCATAAGGAACTTTTTTATTTTAGTCATTAAGACTGTGTTCAAATAAATACAAGTTGTTAAAAAAGTATCGTTTTGGAGAACCCGGGCATCGATCCCGGTACCTCTCGCATGCTAAGCGAGCGCTCTACCATCTGAGCTAGCTCCCCTTAGTTTAATGCATAAGAGACTTTAAATTTTAGTCATTAAATGCTCATATAAATACAAATTGTTAAAAAAGTTTCGTTTTGGAGAACCCGGGCATCGATCCCGGTACCTCTCGCATGCTAAGCGAGCGCTCTACCATCTGAGCTAGCTCCCCTTAGTTTAATGCATAAGAGACTTTAAATTTTAGTCATTAAGACAGTGTTCAAATAAATACAATTTGTTAAAAATGTTTCACATTGGAGAACCCGGGCATCGATCCCGGTACCTCTCGCATGCAAAGCGAGCGCTCTACCATCTGAGCTAGCTCCCCTTAGTTTAATGTATAAGGAACTTTTTATTTTAGTCATTAAGACTGTAATCAAATAAATACAAATTGTTAAAAAAGTTTCGTTTTGGAGAACCCGGGCATCGATCCCGGTACCTCTCGCATGCTAAGCGAGCGCTCTACCATCTGAGCTAGCTCCCCTTACTTTAATGCATAAGAGACTTTATATTTTAGTCATTAAGACAGTGTTCAAATAAATACAAGTTGTTAAAAAAGTATCGTTTTGGAGAACCCGGGCATCGATCCCGGTACCTCTCGCATGCTAAGCGAGCGCTCTACCATCTGAGCTAGCTCCCCTTACTTTAATGCATAAGAGACTTTATATTTTAGTAATTAAGACAGTGTTCAAATAAATACAAGTTGTTAAAAAAGTATCGTTTTGGAGAACCCGGGCATCGATCCCGGTACCTCTCGCATGCTAAGCGAGCGCTCTACCATCTGAGCTAGCTCCCCTTACTTTAATGCATAAGAGACTTTATATTTTAGTAATTAAGACAGTGTTCAAATAAATACAAGTTGTTAAAAAGTATCGTTTTGGAGAACCCGGGCATCGATCCCCGTACCTCTCGCATGCTAAGCGAGCGCTCCACCATCTGAGCTAGCTCCCCTTATTACCAGTGAATGTGAATCATAAATATTCATTTTGTGAATTCAGTATTTCCATGAGGAAGATTAAACTATTAATTGAACCTAACTTTGTTTGATTTATAATTCGCTGCCTGTTTTAATACCAATAAGTCAGGCATCTCTACTTCATGAGCATTGCTGCCAATATATCCACAAATTTATTTAAGGAATTTAAGGAATTCTAGCTGATATTGATAATATAATTATGTAATAATACAATATGCCAGCAGTATGAAATGAATTAATATAAAGTCTTTTATGCATTAAAGTAGGCATGGTAGGGGAGCTAGCTCAGATGGTAGAGCGCTCACTTTGCATGCGAGAGGTACCGGGATCGATGCCTGTGTTCTCCAAAACGAAACTTTTTTAACAAATTGTATTTATTTGAACACTGTCTTAATGACTAAATTATAAAGTCTCTTATGCATTAAAGTAAGGGGAGCTTCGAGAACTCGGGCATCGATCCCGGTACCTCTCGCATGCAAAGCGAGCGCTCTACCATCTGAGCTAGCTCCCCTTACTTTAATGCATAAGGAACTTTTTATTTTAGTCATTAAGACTGTGTTCAAATAAATACAAGTTGTTAAAAAAGTATCGTTTTGGAGAACCCGGGCATCGATCCCGGTACCTCTCGCATGCTAAGCGAGCGCTCTACCATCTGAGCTAGCTCCCCTTAGTTTAATGCATAAGAGACTTTAAATTTTAGTCATTAAGACAGTGTTCAAATAAATACAATTTGTTAAAAATGTTTCACATTGGAGAACCCGGGCATCGTTCCCGGTACCTATCGCATGCAAAGCGAGCGCTCTACCTTCTGAGCTAGCTCCCCTTATTCAAATGCATAAGATACTTTACATTGTATTCATTAAATGCTCATATAAATACAAATTGTTAAAAAAGTTTCGTTTTGGAGAACCCGGGCATCGATCCCGGTACCTCTCGCATGCTAAGCGAGCGCTCTACCATCCGAGCTAGCTCCCCTTACTTTAATGCATAAGAGACTTTATATTTTAGTCATTAAGACAGTGTTCAAATAAATACAAGTTGTTAAAAAAGTATCGTTTTGGACAACCCGGGCATCGATCCCGGTACCTCTCGCATGCAAAGCGAGCGCTCTACCATCTGAGCTAGCTCCCCTTACTTTAATGCATAAGAGACTTTATATTTTAGTCATTAAGACAGTGTTCAAATAAATACAAGTTGTTAAAAAAGTATCGTTTTGGAGAACCCGGGCATCGATCCCGGTACCTCTCGCATGCTAAGCGAGCGCTCTACCATCTGAGCTAGCTCCCCTTACTTTAATGCATAAGGAACTTTTTTATTTTAGTCATTAAGACTGTGTTAACATAAATACAAGTTGTTAAAAAAGTATTTTTTGGAGAACCCGGGCATCGAGAGGTACCGGGATCGATGCCCGGGTTCTCCAATGTGAAAGTTTTTTAACAAATTGTATTTATTTGAACACTGTCTTAAAAGATTTTTTAGTCATTAAGACAATGTTCAAATAAATACAAGTTGTTAAAAAAGTTTCGTTTTGGAGAACCCGGGCACCGATCCCGGTACCTCTCGCATGCTAAGCGAGCGCTCTACCATCTGAGATAGCTCCCCTACCATGCTTACTTCAATGCATAAGAGACTTTATATTTTATTCATTAAGACAGTGTTCAAATAAATACATAATTGTTAAAAAGGTTTCGTTTTGGAGAACCCGGGCACCGATCCCGGTACCTCTCGCATGCTAAGCGAGCGCTCTACCATCTGAGATAGCTCCCCTACCATGCTTACTTCAATGCATAAGAGACTTTATATTTTATTCATTAAGACAGTGTTCAAATAAATACATAATTGTTAAAAAGGTTTCGTTTTGGAGAACCCGGGCATCGATCCCGGTACTTCTCGCATGCAAAGCGAGCGCTCTACCATCTGAGCTAGCTCCCCTTACTTTAATGCATAAGAGACTTTATATTTTAGTCATTAAGACAGTGTTCAAATAAATACAAGTTGTTAAAAAAGTATCCTTTTTAAGAACCCGGGCATCGATCCCGGTACCTCTCGCATGCTAAGCGATCGCTCTACCATCTGAGCTAGCTCCACCTACTTTAATGCATAAGGAACTTTTTTATTTTAGTCATTAAGACTGTGTTCAAATAAATACAAGTTGTTAAAAAAGTATCGTTTTGGAGAACCCGGGCATCGATCCCCGTACCTCTCGCATGCTAAGCGAGCGCTCCACCATCTGAGCTAGCTCCCCTTATTACCAGTGAATGTGAATCATAAATATTCATTTTGTGAATTCAGTATTTCCATGAGGAAGATTAAACTATTAATTGAACCTAACTTTGTTTGATTTATAATTCGCTGCCTGTTTTAATACCAATAAGTCAGGCATCTCTACTTCATGAGCATTGCTGCCAATATATCCACAAATTTATTTAAGGAATTTAAGGAATTCTAGCTGATATTGATAATATAATTATGTAATAATACAATATGCCAGCAGTATGAAATGAATTAATATAAAGTCTTTTATGCATTAAAGTAGGCATGGTAGGGGAGCTAGCTCAGATGGTAGAGCGCTCACTTTGCATGCGAGAGGTACCGGGATCGATGCCTGTGTTCTCCAAAACGAAACTTTTTTAACAAATTGTATTTATTTGAACACTGTCTTAATGACTAAATTATAAAGTCTCTTATGCATTAAAGTAAGGGGAGCTTCGAGAACTCGGGCATCGATCCCGGTACCTCTCGCATGCAAAGCGAGCGCTCTACCATCTGAGCTAGCTCCCCTTACTTTAATGCATAAGGAACTTTTTATTTTAGTCATTAAGACTGTGTTCAAATAAATACAAGTTGTTAAAAAAGTATCGTTTTGGAGAACCCGGGCATCGATCCCGGTACCTCTCGCATGCTAAGCGAGCGCTCTACCATCTGAGCTAGCTCCCCTTAGTTTAATGCATAAGAGACTTTAAATTTTAGTCATTAAGACAGTGTTCAAATAAATACAATTTGTTAAAAATGTTTCACATTGGAGAACCCGGGCATCGTTCCCGGTACCTATCGCATGCAAAGCGAGCGCTCTACCTTCTGAGCTAGCTCCCCTTATTCAAATGCATAAGATACTTTACATTGTATTCATTAAATGCTCATATAAATACAAATTGTTAAAAAAGTTTCGTTTTGGAGAACCCGGGCATCGATCCCGGTACCTCTCGCATGCTAAGCGAGCGCTCTACCATCCGAGCTAGCTCCCCTTACTTTAATGCATAAGAGACTTTATATTTTAGTCATTAAGACAGTGTTCAAATAAATACAAGTTGTTAAAAAAGTATCGTTTTGGACAACCCGGGCATCGATCCCGGTACCTCTCGCATGCAAAGCGAGCGCTCTACCATCTGAGCTAGCTCCCCTTACTTTAATGCATAAGAGACTTTATATTTTAGTCATTAAGACAGTGTTCAAATAAATACAAGTTGTTAAAAAAGTATCGTTTTGGAGAACCCGGGCATCGATCCCGGTACCTCTCGCATGCTAAGCGAGCGCTCTACCATCTGAGCTAGCTCCCCTTACTTTAATGCATAAGGAACTTTTTTATTTTAGTCATTAAGACTGTGTTAACATAAATACAAGTTGTTAAAAAAGTATTTTTTGGAGAACCCGGGCATCGAGAGGTACCGGGATCGATGCCCGGGTTCTCCAATGTGAAAGTTTTTTAACAAATTGTATTTATTTGAACACTGTCTTAAAAGATTTTTTAGTCATTAAGACAATGTTCAAATAAATACAAGTTGTTAAAAAAGTTTCGTTTTGGAGAACCCGGGCACCGATCCCGGTACCTCTCGCATGCTAAGCGAGCGCTCTACCATCTGAGATAGCTCCCCTACCATGCTTACTTCAATGCATAAGAGACTTTATATTTTATTCATTAAGACAGTGTTCAAATAAATACATAATTGTTAAAAAGGTTTCGTTTTGGAGAACCCGGGCACCGATCCCGGTACCTCTCGCATGCTAAGCGAGCGCTCTACCATCTGAGATAGCTCCCCTACCATGCTTACTTCAATGCATAAGAGACTTTATATTTTATTCATTAAGACAGTGTTCAAATAAATACATAATTGTTAAAAAGGTTTCGTTTTGGAGAACCCGGGCATCGATCCCGGTACTTCTCGCATGCAAAGCGAGCGCTCTACCATCTGAGCTAGCTCCCCTTACTTTAATGCATAAGAGACTTTATATTTTAGTCATTAAGACAGTGTTCAAATAAATACAAGTTGTTAAAAAAGTATCCTTTTTAAGAACCCGGGCATCGATCCCGGTACCTCTCGCATGCTAAGCGATCGCTCTACCATCTGAGCTAGCTCCACCTACTTTAATGCATAAGGAACTTTTTTATTTTAGTCATTAAGACTGTGTTCAAATAAATACAAGTTGTTAAAAAAGTATCGTTTTGGAGAACCCGGGCATCGATCCCGGTACCTCTCGCATGCTAAGCGAGCGCTCTACCATCTGAGCTAGCTCCCCTTAGTTTAATGCATAAGAGACTTTAAATTTTAGTCATTAAATGCTCATATAAATACAAATTGTTAAAAAAGTTTCGTTTTGGAGAACCCGGGCATCGATCCCGGTACCTCTCGCATGCTAAGCGAGCGCTCTACCATCTGAGCTAGCTCCCCTTACTTTAATGCTTAAGAGACTTTATATTTTAGTCATTAAGACAGTGTTCAAATAAATACAAGTTGTTAAAAAAGTATCGTTTTGGAGAACCCGGGCATCGATCCCGGTACCTCTCGCATGCTAAGCGAGCGCTCTACCATCTGAGCTAGCTCCCCTTAGTTTAATGCATAAGAGACTTTAAATTTTAGTCATTAAGACAGTGTTCAAATAAATACAATCTGTTAAAAATGTTTCACATTGGAGAACCCGGGCATCGATCCCGGTACCTCTCGCATGCAAAGCGAGCGCTCTACCATCTGAGCTAGCTCCCCTTAGTTTAATGTATAAGGAACTTTTTATTTTAGTCATTAAGACTGTAATCAAATAAATACAAATTGTTAAAAAAGTTTCGTTTTGGAGAACCCGGGCATCGATCCCGGTACCTCTCGCATGCAAAGCGAGCGCTCTACCATCTGAGCTAGCTCCCCTTACTTTAATGCATAAGAGACTTTATATTTTAGTCATTAAGACAGTGTTCAAATAAATACAAGTTGTTAAAAAAGTATCGTTTTGGAGAACCCGGGCATCGATCCCGGTACCTCTCGCATGCTAAGCGAGCGCTCTACCATCTGAGCTAGCTCCCCTTACTTTAATGCATAAGGAACTTTTTTATTTTAGTCATTAAGACTGTGTTAACATAAATACAAGTTGTTAAAAAAATATTTTTTGGAGAACCCGGGCATCGAGAGGTACCGGGATCGATGCCCGGGTTCTCCAATGTGAAAGTTTTTTAACAAATTGTATTTATTTGAACACTGTCTTAAAAGATCTTTTAGTCATTAAGACAATGTTCAAATAAATACAAGTTGTTAAAAAAGTTTCGTTTTGGAGAACCCGGGCACCGATCCCGGTACCTCTCGCATGCTAAGCGAGCGCTCTACCATCTGAGATAGCTCCCCTACCATGCTTACTTCAATGCATAAGAGACTTTATATTTTATTCATTAAGACAGTGTTCAAATAAATACATAATTGTTAAAAAGGTTTCGTTTTGGAGAACCCGGGCATCGATCCCGGTACCTCTCGCATGCAAAGCGAGCGCTCTACCATCTGAGCTAGCTCCCCTTACTTTAATGCATAAGAGACTTTATATTTTAGTCATTAAGACAGTGTTCAAATAAATACAAGTTGTTAAAAAAGTATCCTTTTTAAGAACCCGGGCATCGATCCCGGTACCTCTCGCATGCTAAGCGAGCGCTCTACCATCTGAGCTAGCTCCACCTACTTTAATGCATAAGGAACTTTTTTATTTTAGTCATTAAGACTGTGTTCAAATAAATACAAGTTGTTAAAAAAGTATCGTTTTGGAGAACCCGGGCATCGATCCCGGTACCTCTCGCAAGCTGAGCGAGCGCTCTACCATCTGAGCTAGCTCCCCTTAGTTTAATGCATAAGAGACTTTAAATTTTAGTCATTAAATGCTCATATAAATACAAATTGTTAAAAAATTTCGTTTTGGAGAACCCGGGCATCGATCCCGGTACCTCTCGCATGCTAAGCGAGCGCTCTACCATCTGAGCTAGCTCCCCTTACTTTAATGCTTAAGAGACTTTATATTTTAGTCATTAAGACAGTGTTCAAATAAATACAAGTTGTTAAAAAAGTATCGTTTTGGAGAACCCGGGCATCGATCCCCGTACCTCTCGCATGCTAAGCGAGCGCTCTACCATCTGAGCTAGCTCCCCTTATTACCAGTGAATGTGAATCATAAATATTCATTTTGTGAATTCAGTATTTCCATGAGGAAGATTAAACTATTGATTGAACCTAACTTTGTTTGATTTATAATTCGCTGCCTGCTTTAATACCAATAAGTCAGGCATCTCTACTTCATGAGCATTGCTGCCAATATATCCACAAATTTATTTAAGGAATTTAAGGAATTCTAGCTGATATTGATAATATAATTATGTAATAATACAATATGCCAGCAGTATGAAATAAATTAATATAAAGTCTTTTATGCATTAAAGTAGGCATGGTAGGGGAGCTAGCTCAGATGGTAGAGCGCTCACTTTGCATGCGAGAGGTACCGGGATCGATGCCTGTGTTCTCCAAAACGAAACTTTTTTAACAAATTGTATTTATTTGAACACTGTCTTAATGACTAAATTATAAAGTCTCTTATGCATTAAAGTAAGGGGAGCTTCGAGAACCCGGGCATCGATCCCGGTACCTCTCGCATGCAAAGCGAGCGCTCTACCATCTGAGCTAGCTCCCCTTACTTTAATGCATAAGGAACTTTTTATTTTAGTCATTAAGACTGTGTTCAAATAAATACAAGTTGTTAAAAAAGTATCGTTTTGGAGAACACGGGCATCGATCCCGGTACCTCTCGCATGCTAAGCGAGCGCTCTACCATCTGAGCTAGCTCCCCTTAGTTTAATGCATAAGAGACTTTAAATTTTAGTCATTAAGACAGTGTTCAAATAAATACAATTTGTTAAAAATGTTTCACATTGGAGAACCCGGGCATCGATCCCGGTACCTATCGCATGCAAAGCGAGCGCTCTACCATCTGAGCTAGCTCCCCTTATTCAAATGCATAAGATACTTTACATTGTATTCATTAAATGCTCATATAAATACAAATTGTTAAAAAAGTTTCGTTTTGGAGAACCCGGGCATCGATCCCGGTACCTCTCGCATGCTAAGCGAGCGCTCTACCATCCGAGCTAGCTCCCCTTACTTTAATGCATAAGAGACTTTATATTTTAGTCATTAAGACAGTGTTCAAATAAATACAAGTTGTTAAAAAAGTATCGTTTTGGACAACCCGGGCATCGATCCCGGTACCTCTCGCATGCAAAGCGAGCGCTCTACCATCTGAGCTAGCTCCCCTTACTTTAATGCATAAGAGACCTTATATTTTAGTCATTAAGACAGTGTTCAAATAAATACAAGTTGTTAAAAAAGTATCGTTTTGGAGAACCCGGGCATCGATCCCGGTACCTCTCGCATGCTAAGCGAGCGCTCTACCATCTGAGCTAGCTCCCCTCACTTTAATGCATAAGGAACTTTTTTATTTTAGGCATTAAGACTGTGTTCAAATAAATACAAGTTGTTAAAAAAGTATTTTTTGGAGAACCCGGGCATCGAGAGGTACCGGGATCGATGCCCGGGTTCTCCAATGTGAAAGTTTTTTAACAAATTGTATTTATTTGAACACTGTCTTAAAAGATTTTTTAGTCATTAAGACAATGTTCAAATAAATACAAGTTGTTAAAAAAGTTTCGTTTTGGAGAACCCGGGCACCGATCCCGGTACCTCTCGCATGCTAAGCGAGCGCTCTACCATCTGAGATAGCTCCCCTACCATGCTTACTTCAATGCATAAGAGACTTTATATTTTATTCATTAAGACAGTGTTCAAATAAATACATAATTGTTAAAAAGGTTTCGTTTTGGAGAACCCGGGCATCGATCCCGGTACCTCTCGCATGCAAAGCGAGCGCTCTACCATCTGAGCTAGCTCCCCTTACTTTAATGCATAAGAGACTTTATATTTTAGTCATTAAGACAGTGTTCAAATAAATACAAGTTGTTAAAAAAGTATCCTTTTTAAGAACCCGGGCATCGATCCCGGTACCTCTCGCATGCTAAGCGAGCGCTCTACCATCTGAGCTAGCTCCACCTACTTTAATGCATAAGGAACTTTTTTATTTTAGTCATTAAGACTGTGTTCAAATAAATACAAGTTGTTAAAAAAGTATCGTTTTGGAGAACCCGGGCATCGATCCCGGTACCTCTCGCATGCTAAGCGAGCGCTCTACCATCTGAGCTAGCTCCCCTTAGTTTAATGCATAAGAGACTTTAAATTTTAGTCATTAAATGCTCATATAAATACAAATTGTTAAAAAAGTTTCGTTTTGGAGAACCCGGGCATCGATCCCGGTACCTCTCGCATGCTAAGCGAGCGCTCTACCATCTGAGCTAGCTCCCCTTACTTTAATGCTTAAGAGACTTTATATTTTAGTCATTAAGACAGTGTTCAAATAAATACATAATTGTTAAAAAGGTTTCGTTTTGGAGAACCCGGGCATCGATCCCGGTACCTCTCGCATGCTAAGCGAGCGCTCTACCATCTGAGCTAGCTCCCCTTACTTTAATGCATAAGAGACTTTATATTTTAGTCATTAAGACAGTGTTCAATTAAATACAAGTTGTTAAAAAAGTATCGTTTTGGAGAACCCGGGCATCGATCCCGGTACCTCTCGCATGCTAAGCGAGCGCTCTACCATCTGAGCTAGCTCCCCTTACTTTAATGCATAAGAGACTTTATATTTTAGTCATTAAGACAGTGTTCAATTAAATACAAGTTGTTAAAAAAGTATCGTTTTGGAGAACCCGGGCATCGATCCCGGTACCTCTCGCATGCTAAGCGAGCGCTCTACCATCTGAGCTAGCTCCCCTTACTTTAATGCATAAGGAACTTTTTTATTTTAGTCATTAAGACTGTGTTCAAATAAATACAAGTTGTTAAAAAAGTATTTTTTGGAGAACCCGGGCATCGAGAGGTACCGGGATCGATGCCCGGGTTCTCCAATGTGAAAGTTTTTTAACAAATTGTATTTATTTGAACACTGTCTTAAAAGATTTTTTAGTCATTAAGACAATGTTCAAATAAATACAAGTTGTTAAAAAAGTTTCGTTTTGGAGAACCCGAGCACCGATCCCGGTACATCTCCCATGCAAAGCGAGCGCTCTACCATCTGAGCTAGCTCCCCTTACTATGCTTACTTTAATGCATAAGAGACTTTATATTAGTCATTATATGTCCTTATATATATATACATTATATGTCCGTATATGTCCTTTGCACATTATCAGTTGTTCCCCATTCTTTTTCTTCCTTTTTTTCCCCCCACTCTTACGCACCAGTTTATTAAGCCTTCCTTTGTAACCTGTTTGACCCACCTCTCACTAATTCTCTAGTTATTCATCCCTCTATCACTGTTTTGTTCCAGATCCTGTTTGATGTTGCCTGCCTCATTATCTTAATCCCTCTTGGCCTTACTTACACTAACTTCCCTTTGTGTCTGCCTACTCCTTTTCTTTCATCCCCTTCACTAACCTGATTGGTCTTCTCTACTCACTAATGCCCCTTTTGTCTCCTTGTTTCTAGTGTTGCTGTAGCTTGTTTGTGGTCTATATTATGGTTGTTCCACTTTATATGTTTGTCATTTTGCCTCCGACGAAGATTCTGCTAGGATCGAAAGCTTAGGCCCCTTTTTGACTTTATAATTTACTCCATTGGCTCTCTTTTATTAGATAAGCAGTTTTCAGCAGCTTCTTTTTGCCATTGATCTCCTATTCTGCTGTTGTATCACTCCCATGTGATCCTCCTTATCTAATTTGTCTTGTTTTATCCATATATGTTTGATTTTCTGTATTTGTATTTTAGTGTTTTCTTGTTTACTTTCCTTCCATACTTAAACTTGCATAACTTTGTTTTTTGTTTTTTTCTGGTATCTTTGTCTGGTCGATTTTACTTTTCGGCTTGATTTAATTAACTTTGTGTATTCTTATTATCATTCTGTTTTAGGTCTAGTTCAAATCTACTCGACTTTTCTCCTTCTTTATATTTTGATTTGTTATGAATATCCATTTTCTTTGTTTTACACTTTTTTTTATTCTAGGTCTCTTTTCTTCCATGACTAACCATCTATCTTTATTTCACCAGCTCAGGAAGATCAAGCTGAAGGCCCTCAAGACCTCTTTTCACCAGGACAATTACAGATTTTATTCCCTCAATCGCATTATACCCACAGGCCTCCAACTTCATTGCACTCCCGGTCTCGGTACGCTCACACCTGAACTTCGCAAACGATGGAACCAGACCTTACATGGAGCTTCAGTTCGATTAATTAACATCCTCTCTGAACAGTGTATTGCTTCTCTTTATTCTTTTTCAGCTGACATCAGTAGCCTGGAAGACGAACTACGTTCTTGCTGTACCCAAACCCAATGGCTTCAGTATAATGATGAAATTGAATCTGATCTCTCTAAACACAGGTCTCTCCTCACTGAACGCAGGAACAAGAAAATAGGCAACCTCACAAAGAAGCGACAACGGTCAAACAGATTTAGACGACATACCAACAACAATGATGTATCCCCCCATTTGGTTGTTAATCTCTCATCCTCCCCTCTCTCCCAAGCAGAAACCTCTCTTCTCTCTAAAGGTCTCAAGTTTTGCCCCACGCCACCAGAAGTTGAACAGATAGCTCTCAGCCAAGACCTCTCTACATTCTATCGCAGGATACGTCTCAAAGAGTTCTTTTTAGATGCACCCCCTTCTGATCCCGAGCCCTTCTACAAGAAAAGCACATGGATTCCACCTAAGAATAGAGTTCCTTCCCTTGAAACTTACATCCAAGCTGTCTCATCCCAAGTTCGCTCCACAGATACCCTCGACACCAGAGCACATGACAACCTTCCTCGAGAAGAACGCCAGGCTCTCTCATCACTCAAAAACAGGTCCGACATCATCATCAAGCCTGCAGACAAAGGATCAGCCGTCGTTGTTATGGACCGCCAGCAGTACATCGATGAAGCCATGAAACATCTCAATAATCGATCTCACTATGCACTCCTCGATTCTGACCCTACTTGTAATTTCTCCCTACAGATCCAATCGACACTGAATGACATGAAAGAACGCGAGTATCTCTCTGAGAAGGCCCACAAATTTCTCTCCCCTACTAATGCTAAACCTGCCCGCTTCTATCTCCTCCCGAAGATCCACAAACCTGGCAACCCCGGTCGACCCATCCTCTCAGGAAATGGTTCCTCAACAGAGAACACCTCCCTTTTTGTTGATTACCACATTAAGCCCCTTGTCTCACGTGCACCCTCTTACATCCACGACACTCCAGACTTTCTCAGGAAACTAAATGACATCAAGGACCAGATACCCGAGACTGCGATCATCGGCACTTTCGATGTTTCTTCACTGTACACCAGCATTCCCCACGACGAAGGTATCCAAGCATCATGTGAAGCCTTGGCCGCTAGTGGCCATTCCAGTCCCCCCATATCCGATATCAAATCTCTGATGTCTCATGTACTAACAAAAAACAACTTCACATTCATGGGCAAGCACTACCTACAGATATTCGGTACAGCAATGGGCACCCGGATGGCTCCTTCATTCGCCTGTCTCTTCATGACGAAGCTGGAACAGCAGATGTTAGATTCAGCCCCCTGTCGCCCATGGATTTGGTGGCGTTACATAGACGACATTTTCTTCATCTGGACCAGGGATGAAGACAGCCTCCATACATTCATTGACCACATCAATTCCTTCCACAGGACCATCCAATTCACTTCTGATTTCTCCCAACAGGAAACCCACTTCCTTGATGTTACAGTCCAGAAAAAGTCTAATGGTATCACCACTACCCTATACTCTAAACCCACAGATACCCACCAGTACCTCCACTCATCCAGCTGCCACCCCCGTCACTGCAAAACCGGCATCGCTTACAGTCAAGCCCTCAGACTTCGCCGTATCTGCTCCGAGGACCCTGCTTTTTCCTTCCATGCCAGGAATCTGCAGAAACATCTCTGTGCTAGGGGCCACGGGGCCAGGGCAGTCCAACTGGCAATTAACAAAGTTCGTTCTCTCCCCAGATCTGAAGTTCTCAAACCAAAAAGTGACAAGGAGACCACCGACAGAATACCGCTTGTGACCACCTTCCATCCCAATCTACCCCCTCTCCGCAAAATCCTGTTTGATAACCACCACATTTTACACACTTCTGATCGTCTCCAACAGGCCGTTCCCGATACTCCCCTTCTAGCATACCGACGCCCACCGAATCTCAGGGACCTCATTGTTCGTGCTGAAGTGCCCTCCCTCACTAAACATTCTTCTCCCATACAGCATGGCACCTTCAAATGCACCAGCAACAGATGCATCATATGTGAAATACACCTTCACGAGGGCGATACTTTCACCAGCAACTCTACCAGCCTGTCTCACCAAATCAAGGGCAACATCACATGCACTACCACTAATGTTGTATATCTCATCACTTGCAGAGTTTGTAGGGTACAATACATAGGGGAAACCAAGACCACACTCAAGAAACGATTCTACGGGCACAGATCCACCGTCAACACAGCAAAGCTGGACACTCCAGTTGGCCGCCATTTTAACCTCCCCAACCACTCCATCACTGACATGATGCTACAGGGCATCGAATCTTTAGGTACCCGTCCTGACTCAGTTCGTACTAGCAGGGAGAAGCTCTGGATGAGACGACTTCGCACCACCCAACCTAATGGCCTGAACATCCAAGAGGGGAACGACTGATTTTTCTTTCCTATCCACTTTCAATTTATATATACATATAATTTTTCCCCTCAGCTCTTTTGAATAGTTACATTATAGTTTCTTACTCTACTTTCCTCCCATATCTCATACAAGCTCAGCTCCAATTTTCCTTCCTTATTCAGGCGATATAATAATTATTATATATATATACACTGTTGGTCATAAAGGTGGAATATTTATTTTTACCCCAGTTTAGGGAAGGATTTTTAAAAATTATTTATTTCTAATAGATCTAGATAATGGCATACATTCTCAGATTTTATTGAATACTAATTTGCGAGTATTTGTTTTGCGTGACTGCTTCATCATATGTGTGTTACTATGCTAATCAGCTAAGGGACCTACGTCCTTAAGTCATGATTGACAGTAATGAGGATTAATGCCTCACAAAAGGGCACTGATATATAGCTGATCGACACGATTTTTATCCTGGGGCCTCACAGTAACGAGGCCATTGCTTAGCCCCTGAATCATGACTGTACGCAGTGTTTGCTAGGGTACGCGGCCCCTTCCACAAATCCCCCAAAACGAAGAAAATGCAATAAATTGTCAAAAATTTATTGCATTTTCCCCCGGCCCCCAACAGGAAAAATTCCTCTGTAGGGCCATGCATTATGGTTCAAGGCATGGCCACACAGAGAAATTTTTCCTGTTGGGGGCGGGGGGAAATTGCAATGAATTTTTGACAATTTATTGCATTTTCTTCGTTTTGGGGGATTTGTGGGGGCGGCCGCGTACCCTAGCAAACACTGCGTACAGTCATGATTCAGGGGCTAAGTAATGGCCTCGTTACTGTGAGGCCCCAGGATAAAAATCGTGTCGATTAGCTATATAAGTGCCCTTTTGTGAGGCATTAATCCTCATTACTGTCAATTATGATTTAAGGACGTAGGTTCCCTAGCTGATTAGCATAGTAGCACACATATGATTTAGCAGTCACGCAAAAGAAACACTCGCAAATCAATATTCAATAAAATCTGAGAATGTATGCCATTATCTAGATCTATTAGAAATAAATAATTTTTTTAAATCCTTCCCTAAACTGGGGTAAAAATAATTATTCCACCATTATGACCAACAGTGTATATATATTTGTTTTTTCTCCACTCACCTCTTTTAGATTTACCACATTTGCTTATTTACATGTATACTATGGTTTCTTCATAATACACCCCCTCTCTTCTATATTTGCTTTTACCTTTTTAGGCAATTTGCTTCCTCTTTTTCACATATACAGGTTTTTTTTTTTTTCTTCTTCTTTCCTGCTATATAGTCTTATGTTTTTTCCCGTCACACCTAGCGGATTACCATATCAGTTACACCATATGTGTATATATTTATATATTTTTTCATATACATTTCCTTTTTGGATATATTTATATACATATCACTTATAGATACATATTTACACTTACCTTCTTCTCTTAGTTTGTTTAATGCTTTATCATATATACGTATATGTCCTTTGCACATTATCAGTTGTTCCCCATTCTTTTTCTTCCTTTTTTTTCTCCACTCTTATGCACCAGTTTATTAAGCCTTTCTTTGTAACCTGTTTGACCCACCTCTCACTAATTCTCTAGTTATTCATCCCTCTATCACTGTTTTGTTCCAGATCCTGTTTGATGTTGCCTGCCTCATTATCTTAATCCCTCTTGGCCTTACTTACACTAACTTCCCTTTGTGTCTGCCTACTCCTTTTCTTTCATCCCCTTCACTAACCTGATTGGTCTTCTCTACTCACTAATGCCCCTTTTGTCTCCTTGTTTCTAGTGTTGCTGTAGCTTGTTTGTGGTCTATATTATGGTTGTTCCACTTTATATGTTTGTCATTTTGCCTCCGACGAAGATTCTGCTAGGATCGAAAGCTTAGGCCCCTTTTTGACTTTAGACTTTATATTTCAGTCATTAAGACAATGTTCAAATAAATACAAGTTGTTAAAAAAGTTTTGTATTGGAGAACCCGGGCATCGATCCCGGTACCTCTCGCATGCTAAGCGAGCGCTCTACCATCTGAGCTAGCTCCCCTACCATGCTTACTTCAATGCATAAGAGACTTTATATTTTATTCATTAAGACAGTGTTCAAATAAATACATAATTGTTAAAAAGGTTTCGTTTTGGAGAACCCGGGCATCGATCCCGGTACCTCTCGCATGCAAAGCGAGCGCTCTACCATCTGAGCTAGCTCCCCTTACTTTAATGCATAAGAGACTTTATATTTTAGTCATTAAGACAGTGTTCAAATAAATACAAGTTGTTAAAAAAGTATCCTTTTTAAGAACCCAGGCATCGATCCCGGTACCTCTCGCATGCAAAGCGAGCGCTCTACCAGCTGAGCTAGCTCCCCTTACTTTAATGCATAAGGAACTTTTTATTTTAGTCATTAAGACTGTGTTCAAATAAATACAAGTTGTTAAAAAAGTATCGTTTTGGAGAACCCGGGCATCGATCCCGGTACCTCTCGCATGCTAAGCGAGCGCTCTACCATCTGAGCTAGCTCCCCTTAGTTTAATGCATAAGAGACTTTAAATTTTAGTCATTAAATGCTCATATAAATACAAATTGTTAAAAAAGTTTCGTTTTGGAGAACCCGGGCATCGATCCCGGTACCTCTCGCATGCTAAGCGAGCGCTCTACCATCTGAGCTAGCTCCCCTTACTTTAATGCATAAGAGACTTTATATTTTAGTCATTAAGACAGTGTTCAATTAAATACAAGTTGTTAAAAAAGTATCGTTTTGGAGAACCCGGGCATCGATCCCGGTACCTCTCGCATGCTAAGCGAGCGCTCTACCATCTGAGCTAGCTCCCCTTACTTTAATGCATAAGGAACTTTTTTATTTTAGTCATTAAGACTGTGTTCAAATGAATACAAGTTGTTAAAAAAGTATTTTTTGGAGAACCCGGGCATCGAGAGGTACCGGGATCGATGCCCGGGTTCTCCAATGTGAAAGTTTTTTAACAAATTGTATTTATTTGAACACTGTCTTAAAAGATTTTTTAGTCATTAAGACAATGTTCAAATAAATACAAGTTGTTAAAAAAGTTTCGTTTTGGAGAACCCGAGCACCGATCCCGGTACATCTCCCATGCAAAGCGAGCGCTCTACCATCTGAGCTAGCTCCCCTTACCATGCTTACTTTAATGCATAAGAGACTTTATATTTCAGTCATTAAGACAATGTTCAAATAAATACAAGTTGTTAAAAAAGTTTTGTATTGGAGAACCCGGGCATCGATCCCGGTACCTCTCGCATGCTAAGCGAGCGCTCTACCATCTGAGCTAGCTCCCCTACCATGCTTACTTCAATGCATAAGAGACTTTATATTTTATTCATTAAGACAGTGTTCAAATAAATACATAATTGTTAAAAAGGTTTCGTTTTGGAGAACCCGGGCATCGATCCCGGTACCTCTCGCATGCAAAGCGAGCGCTCTACCATCTGAGCTAGCTCCCCTTACTTTAATGCATAAGAGACTTTATATTTTAGTCATTAAGACAGTGTTCAAATAAATACAAGTTGTTAAAAAAGTATCCTTTTTAAGAACCCGGGCATCGATCCCGGTACCTCTCGCATGCAAAGCGAGCGCTCTACCAGCTGAGCTAGCTCCCCTTACTATAATGCAGAAGGAACTTTTTATTTTAGTCATTAAGACTGTGTTCAAATAAATACAAGTTGTTAAAAAAGTATCGTTTTGGAGAACCCGGGCATCGATCCCGGTACCTCTCGCATGCTAAGCGAGCGCTCTACCATCTGAGCTAGCTCCCCTTACTTTAATGCATAAGAGACTTTAAATTTTAGTCATTAAGACAGTGTTCAAATAAATACAATTTGTTAAAAATGTTTCACATTGGAGAACCCGGGCATCGATCCCGGTACCTATCGCATGCAAAGCGAGCGCTCTACCATCTGAGCTAGCTCCCCTTATTCGAATGCATTAGATACTTTACATTGGTTGTTGTTTGAAGGTTTGCATGGTGGTATGTACAATCGCTGATGTGGTTTACGGTACACCATGTGAAGTGTTGTAGAAACAGTGGATAGGAGAAGAGAAGAAATGGATAGGCGAGAAAGTGGAGATTTGAGAGTAGAGTATTCTTTCTTGAAAGTAGTCCTGAAAAGGACTGTAAACCAGGAAAGATTGATGAGTTGAGAACAGCTTGAGTAGTAGAGCTAGTGAGGAGATGCTGGCTTGAGTCGGCGAGTAGAGATGATGAGCAGTAGAGAGACTCGACGTTTCGGGCAGGTTGACTGTCCGTCTTCACTCCTAAAGACGGACAGTCAACCTGCCCGAAACGTCGAGTCTCTCTACTGCTCATCATCTCTACTCGCCGACTCAATCCAGCATCTCCTCACTAGCTCTACTACTCAAGCTGTTCTCAACTCATCAATCTTTCCTGGTTTACAGTCCTTTTCAGGACTACTTTCAAGAAAGAATACTCTACTCTCAAATCTCCACTTTCTCGCCTATCCATTTCTTCTCTTCTCCTATCCACTGTTTCTACAACACTTCACATGGTGTACCGTAAACCACATCAGCGATTATACTTTACATTGTATTCATTAAATGCTCATATAAATACAAATTGTTAAAAAAGTATCGTTTTGGAGAACCCGGGCATCGATCCCGGTACCTCTCGCATGCTAAGCGAGCGCTCTACCATCTGAGCTAGCTCCCCTTACTTTAATGCATAAGGAACTTTTTATTTTAGTCATTAAGACTGTGTTCAAATAAATACAAGTTGTTAAAAAAAGTATCGTTTTGGAGAACCCGGGCATCGATCCCCGTACCTCTCGCATGCTAAGCCACCATCTGAGCTAGCTCCCCTTATTACCAGTGAATGTGAATCATAAATATTCATTTTGTGAATTCAGTATTTCCATGAGGAAGATTAAACTATTGATTGAACCTAACTTTGTTTGATTTATAATTCGCTGCCTGTTTTAATACCAATAAGTCAGGCATCTCTACTTCATGAGCATTGCTGCCAATATATCCACAAATTTATTTAAGGAATTTCCACAAGGTAGTATTCTTGGCCCTTTGCTATTTGTACTTTATGTTAATGATATGAAAAATTCATCTCATGTTCTCTCATTTATTCTCTTTGCTGATGATTCCAATATTTTCTTTACACATCATGATCCACATGTACTTGTGAGCACTATGAATGCAGAATTTAAAAAAGTAACAAACTGGATTAAAGCCAACAAACTGTCATTGAATCTGCAAAAAACTAATTATATGCTTTGTAGTCATTCGTTGAAACATCTACCGCATCAAATACTTTTAGATAATACTGAAATCAAAGAAGTGCAAACAACAAAATTCTTAGGTCTTACTATTGATCACAAGCTTACGTGGAATGCTCATATCAACAATATTTGCAAAACTGTGGCAAGAAATATTGGAGTCATCAATAAGCTTAAAAACGCTCTTCCAGCAAAGGCGCTATCCATGTTGTATTGTGCATTAATTCTACCATATCTTAATTATGGAATTCTGGCATGGGGTAATGCCTCTCAAACGAGACTCAATAAAGTCTTGCTACTTCAGAAAAAAGTACTGAGAATAATATGCAATATGTCCTTTAGAGCTCATACAGATGAATTGTTTCGTCATAAACGTATCCTTAAAGTCAATGACCTGTACCGCTTGCAACTATTCCAATTCATGTATAAGCTAGATAGAAATAGTGTACCTAATGTCCTACAAAAGAAATTTATGAGAAACAATACTTTACATTCATATAATACGAGACATTCAAATGACTATCACTTACCCAAAAGTAGAACAGTATTTTCTAGCAAAACTGTATTTTTCACAGGACCAAAACTCTGGAATTCTCTGGACAGAGTAATAAAAGAGGCAGCTAATCTAAACCGATTTAAATTACTCACAAAAAAATTTATTCTGAATTCTTATTGATTCAATCAAATATTTTGTGAACCTCATACTTACCCACGGTAGTATTGATTATTTTAAAGTCAATATTTAATTTTGTATATAGTGTAAATACATTTGTGTTACAGTGTTTATATATAATTTTATAGAATTTTGCTGATTATTTTACTCTACTTATATCATATTACCCTTGTATAAAATTTTGATAGGGGGTCTACATTTTACAAGCTTTGCTTTTTAGTAGGTCCCTCCACTTTTTTCATTTCATTGCTACGTTTCAATCCTGTGTGTTATGCATTCTTTCAGTGTTAAAATGATTTATTATAAATGTACTTTGATGATTGTGGAATATGAATATATCAATAAATAAATAAATAAATAAAATAAAATTCTAGCTGTTATTGATAATATAATTATGTAATAATACAATATGCCAGCAGTATGAAATAAATTAATATAAAGTCTCTTATGCATTAAAGTAGGCATGGTAGGGGAGCTAGCTCAGATGGTAGAGCGCTCACTTTGCATGCGAGAGGTACCGGGATCGATGCCTGCGTTCTTCAAAACGAAACTTTTTTAACAAATTGTATTTATTTGAACACTGTCTTAATGACTAAATTATAAAGCCTCTTATGCATTAAAGTAAGCATGATAGGGGAGCTAGCTCAGATGGTAGAGCGCTCACTTTGCATGCGAGAGGTACCGGGATCGATGCCTGTGTTCTCCAAAACGAAACTTTTTTAACAAATTGTATTTATTTGAACACTGTCTTAATGACTAAATTATAAAGTCTCTTATGCATTAAAGTAGGCATGGTAGGGGAGCTAGGTCAGATGGTAGAGCGCTCACTTTGCATGCGAGAGGTACCGGGATCGATGCCTGCGTTCTCCAAAACGAAACTTTTTTAACAAATTGTATTTATTTGAACACTGTCTTAATGACTAAAATATAAAGTCTCTTATGCATTAAAGTAAGGGGAGCTAGCTCAGATGGTAGAGCGCTCACTTTGCATGCGAGAGGTACCGGGATCGATGCCTGCGTTCTCCAAAACGAAACTTTTTTAACAAATTGTATTTATTTGAACACTGTCTTAATGACTAAATTATAAAGTCTCTTATGCATTAAAGTAGGCATGGTAGGGGAGCTAGGTCAGATGGTAGAGCGCTCACTTTGCATGCAAGAGGTACCGGGATCGATGCCTGCGTTCTCCAAAACGAAACTTTTTTAACAAATTGTATTTATTTGAACACTGTCTTAATGACTAAATTATAAAGTCTCTTATGCATTAAAGTAGGCATGGTAGGGGAGCTAGCTCAGATGGTAGAGCGCTCGCTTTGCATGCGAGAGGTACCGGGATCGATGCCTGCTTTCTCCAAAACGAAACTTTTTTAACAAATTGTATTTATTTGAACACTGTCTTAATGACTAAAATATAAAGTCTCTTATGCATTAAAGTAAGGGGAGCTAGCTCAGATGGTAGAGCGCTCGCTTAGCATGCGAGAGGTACCGGGATCGATGCCCGGGTTCTCCAATACGAATTTTTTTAACAACTTGTATTTATTTGAGCATTTAATGACTAAAATATAAAGTCTGATATGCATTAAAGTAAGGGGAGCTAGCTCAGATGGTAGAGCGCTCGCTTAGCATGCGAGAGGTACCGGGATCGATGCCCGGGTTCTCCAAAACGAAACCTTTTTAACAATTATGTATTTATTTGAACACTGTCTTAATGACTAAAATATAAAGTCTCTTATGAATTAAAGTAAGCATGGTAAGGGGAGCTAGCTCAGATGGTAGAGCGCTCGCTTAGCATGCGAGAGGTACCGGGATCGATGCCCGGGTTCTCCAATGTGAAAGTTTTTTAACAAATTGTATTTATTTGAACACTGTCTTAAAAGATTTCTTAGTCATTAAGACAATGTTCAAATAAATACAAGTTGTTAAAAAAAGTTTTGTATTGGAGAACCCGGGCATCGATCCCGGTTCCTCTCGCATGCTAAGCGAGCGCTCTACCATCTGAGCTAGCTCCCCTTACCATGCTTACTTTAATGCATAAGAGACTTTATATTCCAGTCATTAAGACAATGTTCAAATAAATACAAGTTGTTAAAAAAGTTTTGTATTGGAGAACCCGGGCATCGATCCCGGTACCTCTCGCATGCTAAGCGAGCGCTCTACCATCTGAGCTAGCTCCCCTTACTTTAATACATGTCAGACTTTATGTTTTACTCATTAAATGCTCAAATATATACAAGTTGTTAAAAAAGTTTCGTTTTGGAGATCCCGGGCATCGATCCCGGTACCTTTTGCATGCTAAGCGAGCACTCTACCATCAGAGCTAGCTCCCCTTACTTTAATGCATAAGAGACTTTAAATTTTAGTCATTAAGACAGTGTTCAAATAAATACAATTTGTTAAAAATGTTTCACATTGGAGAACCCGGGCATCGATCCCGGTACCTATCGCATGCAAAGCGAGCGCTCTACCATCTGAGCTAGCTCCCCTTATTCGAATGCATTAGATACTTTACATTGGTTGTTGTTTGAAGGTTTGCATGGTGGTATGTACAATCGCTGATGTGGTTTACGGTACACCATGTGAAGTGTTGTAGAAACAGTGGATAGGAGAAGAGAAGAAATGGATAGGCGAGAAAGTGGAGATTTGAGAGTAGAGTATTCTTTCTTGAAAGTAGTCCTGAAAAGGACTGTAAACCAGGAAAGATTGATGAGTTGAGAACAGCTTGAGTAGTAGAGCTAGTGAGGAGATGCTGGCTTGAGTCGGCGAGTAGAGATGATGAGCAGTAGAGAGACTCGACGTTTCGGGCAGGTTGACTGTCCGTCTTTAGGAGTGAAGACGGACAGTCAACCTGCCCGAAACGTCGAGTCTCTCTACTGCTCATCATCTCTACTCGCCGACTCAAGCCAGCATCTCCTCACTAGCTCTACTACTCAAGCTGTTCTCAACTCATCAATCTTTCCTGGTTTACAGTCCTTTTCAGGACTACTTTCAAGAAAGAATACTCTACTCTCAAATCTCCACTTTCTCGCCTATCCATTTCTTCTCTTCTCCTATCCACTGTTTCTACAACACTTCACATGGTGTACCGTAAACCACATCAGCGATTGTACATACCACCATGCAAACCTTCAAACAACAACCAATGTAAAGTATCTAATGCATTCGAATAAGGGGAGCTAGCTCAGATGGTAGAGCGCTCGCTTTGCATGCGATAGGTACCGGGATCGATGCCCGGGTTCTCCAATGTGAAACATTTTTAACAAATTGTATTTATTTGAACACTGTCTTAATGACTAAAATTTAAAGTCTCTTATGCATTAAAGTAAGGGGAGCTAGCTCTGATGGTAGAGTGCTCGCTTAGCATGCAAAAGGTACCGGGATCGATGCCCGGGATCTCCAAAACGAAACTTTTTTAACAACTTGTATATATTTGAGCATTTAATGAGTAAAACATAAAGTCTGACATGTATTAAAGTAAGGGGAGCTAGCTCAGATGGTAGAGCGCTCGCTTAGCATGCGAGAGGTACCGGGATCGATGCCCGGGTTCTCCAATACAAAACTTTTTTAACAACTTGTATTTATTTGAACATTGTCTTAATGACTGGAATATAAAGTTTCTTATGCATTAAAGTAAGCATGGTAAGGGGAGCTAGCTCAGATGGTAGAGCGCTCGCTTAGCATGCGAGAGGAACCGGGATCGATGCCCGGGTTCTCCAATACAAAACTTTTTTTAACAACTTGTATTTATTTGAACATTGTCTTAATGACTAAGAAATCTTTTAAGACAGTGTTCAAATAAATACAATTTGTTAAAAAACTTTCACATTGGAGAACCCGGGCATCGATCCCGGTACCTCTCGCATGCTAAGCGAGCGCTCTACCATCTGAGCTAGCTCCCCTTACTTTAATGCATAAGGAACTTTTTTTATTTTAGTCATTAAGACTGTGTTCAAATAAATACAAGTTGTTAAAAAAGTATCGTTTTGGAGAACCCGGGCATCGATCCCCGTACCTCTCGCATGCTAAGCGAGCGCTCTACCATCTGAGCTAGCTCCCCTTATTACCAGTGAATGTGAATCATAAATATTCATTTTGTGAATTCAGTATTTCCATGAGGAAGATTAAACTATTGATTGAACCTAACTTTGTTTGATTTATAATTCGCTGCCTGTTTTAATACCAATAAGTCAGGCATCTCTACTTCATGAGCATTGCTGCCAATATATCCACAAATTTATTTAAGGAATTTAAAGAATTCTAGCTGATATTGATAATATAATTATGTAATAATTCAATATGCCAGCAGTATGAAATAAATTAATATAAAGTCTCTTATGCATTAAAGTAGGCATGGTAGGGGGCTAGCTCAGATGGTAGAGCGCTCACTTTGCATGCGAGAGGCGGGATCGATGCCTGCGTTCTCCAAAACGAAACTTTTTTAACAAATTGTATTTATTTGAACACTGTCTTAATGACTAAATTATAAAGTCTCTTATGCATTAAAGTAGGCATGGTAGGGGAGCTAGCTCAGATGGTAGAGCGCTCGCTTTGCATGCGAGAGGTACCGGGATCGATGCCCGGGTTCTCCAAAACGAAACCTTTTTAACAATTATGTATTTATTTGAACACTGTCTTAATGACTAAAATATAAAGTCTCTTATGCATTAAAGTAAGGGGAGCTAGCTCAGATGGTAGAGCGCTCGCTTAGCATGCGAGAGGTACCGGGATCGATGCCCGGGTTCTCCAATACGAAATTTTTTAACAACTTGTATTTATTTGAGCATTTAATGACTAAAATATAAAGTCTGATATGCATTAAAGTAAGGGGAGCTAGCTCAGATGGTAGAGCGCTCGCTTTGCATGCGAGAGGTACCGGGATCGGTGCCCGGGTTCTCCAAAACGATACTTTTTTTTAACAACTTGTATTTATTTGAACACTGTCTTAATTACTAAAATATAAAGTCTCTTATGAATTAAAGTAAGGGGAGCAAGCTCCCGGGATCGATGCCCGGGTTCTCCAATGTGAAAGTTTTTTAACAAATTGTATTTATTTGAACACTGTCTTAAAAGATTTTTTAGTCATTAAGACAATGTTCAAATAAATACAAGTTGTTAAAAAAGTTCCGTTTTGGAGAACCCGGGCACCGATCCCGGTACATCTCCCATGCTAAGCGAGCGCTCTACCATCTGAGCTACACAGAAAAAACGCTGTTTAAGATTTTATACAACGTTGTTTACTATATGAACCTTACAGTATTTGTTTAACCGTTTAAACAATCATGTTTAATTTACTGACAATTAGATATTGAAAATTAAAATTAGTTGCTTAAGATTTAAACAGTTGTTTAAACTGTTTAAACAATTACTGTAAGGTTCATATAGTAAACAGCGTTGTATAATTTTTTTTTACTGTGTAGCTCCCCTTACTTTAATGCATATCAGACTTTATGTTTTACTCATTAAATGCTCAAATAAATACAAGTTGTTAAAAAAAGTTTTGTTTTGGAGATCCCGGGCATCGATCCCGGTACCTTTTGCATGCTAAGCGAGCACTCTACCATCAGAGCTAGCTCCCCTTTTTCTAATACATAAGATACTTTCCATTTTACTCAATTAATGCTCAAATAAATACAAGTTGTAAAAAAAGTTTCGTCTTGGAGAACCCGGGCATCGATCCCGGTACCTCTCGCATGCAAAGCGAGCGCTCTACCATCTGAGCTAGCTCCCCTTACTTTAATGCATAAGAGACTTTAAATTTTAGTCATTAAGACAGTGTTCAAATAAATACAATTTGTTAAAAAAGTTTCGTTTTGGAGAAACCGGGCATCGATCCCGGTACCTCTCGCATGCTAAGCGAGCGCTCTACCATCTGAGCTAGCTCCCCTTATTACCAGTGAATGTGAATCATAAATATTCATTTTGTGAATTCAGTATTTCCATGAGGAAGATTAAATTATTGATTGAACCTAACTTTGTTTGATTTATAATTCGCTGCCTGTTTTAATACCAATAAGTCAGGCATCTCTACTTCATGAGCATTGCTGCCAATATATCCACAAATTTGTTTAAGGAATTTAAGGAATTCTAGCTGATATTGATAATATAATTATGTAATAATACAATATGCCAGCAGTATGAAATAAATTAATATAAAGTCTCTTATGCATTAAAGTAGGCATGGTAGGGGAGCTAGCTCAGATGGTAGAGTGCTCACTTTGCATGCGAGAGGTACCAGGATCGATGCCTGCGTTCTCCAAAACGAAACTTTTTTAACAAATTGTATTTATTTGAACACTGTCTTAATGACTAAATTATAAAGTCTCTTATGCATTAAACTAAGGGGAGCTAGCTCAGATGGTAGAGCGCTCGCTTAGCATGCGAGAGGTACCGGGATCGATGCCCGGGTTCTCCAAAACGAAACCTTTTTAACAATTATGTATTTATTTGAACACTGTCTTAATGACTGAAATATAAAGTCTCTTATGCATTAAAGTAAGGGGAGCTAGCTCAGATGGTAGAGCGCTCGCTTTGCATGCGAGAGGTACCGGGATCGATGCCCGGGTTCTCCAAAACGAAACCTTTTTAACAATTATGTATTTATTTGAACACTGTCTTAATGACTGAAATATAAAGTCTCTTATGCATTAAAGTAAGGGGAGCTAGCTCAGATGGTAGAGCGCTCGCTTAGCATGCGAGAGGTACCGGGATCGATGCCCGGGTTCTCCAAAACGAAACCTTTTTAACAATTATGTATTGATTTGAACACTGTCTTAATGACTAAATTATAAAGTCTCTTATGCATTAAAGTAGGCATGGTAGGGGAGCTAGCTCAGATGGTAGAGCGCTCGCTTTGCATGCGAGAGGTACCGGGATCGATGCCCGGGTTCTCCAAAACGAAACCTTTTTAACAATTATGTATTTATTCGAACACTGTCTTAATGACTAAAATATAAAGTCTCTTATGCATTAAAGTAAGGGGAGCTAGCTCAGATGGTAGAGCGCTCGCTTTGCATGCGAGAGGTACCGGGATCGATGCCCGGGTTCTCCAATACAAATTTTTTTAACAAGTTGTATTTATTTGAGCATTTAATAGCCACCTTTCGCAATCCTCACGGACGCTAATATTAGGGTCCCCTAACACATAAGTTAACGCTTAATCATACACTTGATTTTTAAGATTGATTGTACATTATAGTCAATAGAACCAAACGTAGAAAACTGCTCTACAATCAATGCTAAGCTTTGTGTTACAGGGGGGTTACAGGCCCTACAGATCTGCTTTTCGTGTGCAAAATTATTTCCCCCGACACCTGCACCATACATGCATGTACATTACGACTGATGGCTGGAGATATTCGAAATGCAGGACCTACAATAGATTATGACATGGATAAGAAAGTGGTTTTTCAAACAAATCGAGTACATATTGAGTGAGGAAAAAGTTACTGAATTCAGGCTTAGATATAGATCATTACAGTCCATCGAATCGATATTGCATTTAATGTGGATTATTGGTGGATCTCTGGCAATTGATTCCATGGGTCAAATCACCTCTCCAGCCGAAACCATTTCGCATGCGTTGATTATGTACACAGCATGTATACGTCTGAACACGTACCAGCCGAATTTGCGGGGTTTTTTCTTTTGTCTACTCCTACACAAACGATATGCCTCTAGCACACAATGTAATGGGCATTATGTTTTACTTTCCACAGAAATGGGGGGTTAGATTCAAATTTCGGGGGGACCACTTCCATTGATGAGTAGATACCAGGCACGACCATGCGGTTTCGAAAAGCACCCTAAACAAGGGAAGCGAGGCTTTTCCAGATTATGAAAATGCATCTCTTAACAAGTATTTAGCTTGTGAAACCCTACAAGTATTGAAAACATATCCTCCTTTTCAGTATTTTAAGCATCGTTTTTGACACCCTTATAACGTTACATACGCCTATACGTAACGTACTTGCCCACTCTTTCCCTTTTTACGCGTGGTCGCGCCTGGTATCCACTCTTCAATGGAAGTGGGCCCCCCGGGCGGCCTCTCGAGCTCTGGGAGGAACCAAGTGTGGCTTTGGAAAGTCGTCCTAAATCGGATATATCGTTGTTAACATAGTAGCAACCGAATTTTGCACACGAAACGCAGATTGAATGTTTCTGTTCCAGATGCGAAACGAAAAAAAAATTCATGTCACACTATTTGCATTGCAGGACAGAGTTTTACGACCATGACGACGGGCCCAAAAGTCTCTTCCAAAATCAACTACCGTCCAGGGACCTGAAAAGCGGGGGTGCTGGGGGTGCTGCGTGTATTATTTTCCATAGGCGGCAGCACCCCCACGAAATCAGATTACCCCCTGTATTTTTTAAATATGTTATAATGTACATAATTATCACATCCGACAATCACAAACCATTTGCTACTATCTTTCACATATTCCAATAACATAGGCCTGTTACAACCGATAATGTCGCAGCAACGCATAATGTCACACCAACGCATAATGTCGCAGATTGCGACATTATGCCAAAAGCGTCCAACGCATAATGTCGCAGTCAACGCATAATGTCGTAGCTTTTCTACTAACGCATAACGTCGCAAGTTCTAACGCATAATGTCGCAGCGGTATTCGCTTCAGCACTCGAGTTAAATATAAGACATAAATATTTTTTCACTGATTATTTGTGCAAGCTCTGTCATCTGAACGTTTTTTAAGAGCGTGTTTGGTGGGGCAGGTGTGGATGCAGGGGAGGGGGTCAGTATCGAAATCATTGTCAGGAGAAGGGGGTGGACTTTGAAAAATTTTAATGTGTGGACTATAATAGTGAAACGCAAGTATACGCATACCACCAATCATCTGTGCATATCGCTATACATGCAATTTAACTTATTTTACAAGAGAGTAAAGTCATCTAACTGAAAATTAAATCTAACTTTAATTACATTTCAATGTTGTTTTTGACATTTTAATAAAGAAATTATATTTTGCATTGTTAGTTACTCGGAATGTGCGATCAATATTTAACAAATTTAGCGCGCGATTCTCGCTCGCATATCTTATACTGCCAAAAACTGCTCAGAATGTTCATTGCTTTGGTCTAAATGCATCAAATATCCAAAAAGTTGAGCTCGCGCTTCGCGCTCTCATTATCTATTTAGGCAATGTGAGATAGCCTATCTTGTTTGTAAGAATAAAGCTAATTAAGTGTACTTAAGACTTCAGTCTTTAGTTGGGACTACTCTCTCGATCTATAAACCAACAGCAAGAAATGGCTTGCGGCGGACGATCGGGAAAACATGAATGAAAACATTCTGCGCCTCACCCCCTTTTGGCGAAATCCCGCTGTATATATATATACTGTATTAGAAACACGTATGTATGCGTGCTCTGCCCCTGGACTCCAGCAGGGACCCACTAGTTGGATCCAGCGCCCTAGTCACTAAGCTCGCGTTTCACACTCCATTTTGTGAAACATGCTAAATAAATTTTGTCCCCCCCCCCCCCTCTTTTCCTTTGCCACCCACCAGTTTTAAGATCATGGTGCCGCCACTGCTCGGGGGCTCTTGTTATTTAAAAGAGAAACGAAAATAGGTTTTCAATGCATGTAAAACATTGTAATGCCCGGGTTTTTTTTAAGAAATACATACGCATATTTTATTCTGTGAGGAGGAGTGTGAAAGACGAATCTTAAGTGATATTTAACGATTTCGTGCACATTTTATTAAATTTTGTGAAACTCTTCAGTAAGAAAGAAAAGTTTTCACTTTTCCGGGGATGGGCATTAATTCTGCCCCTCACGCTACTTACCAACGCGTTTTTAATTTATCACGTGCTCCCCTCTCCCCCGGAGGAAATTGGTATAGGACCTATCGCTTATAAAATTATTGTCATACGGTACATTCCGAGTTACAATACGAAATATAATTTCTTTCTAAAATGTCATGAACAACGATAAAATATTAATTCTTTAAAAAGTGACCACTTTTCATCATAATGAATTCAATAATGCCCCCCCCCCTGTTTTCGCGCCTGTCCAACGAAACACACTTACTAAATTGTTCAAATGACAGAGCTTGAACAAATTACTGAGTGAAAACATATCTTATATCGAATCCTGAATAAAATACCGATGCGACACTATGCGTTAAGACTTGCGACGTTATGCGTTAGTAATTTAAGCTACGACATTATGCGTTGACTGTGACATTATGCCAAAATCATCCAACGCGTAATGTCACAATCAACGCATAATGTCGCAATTGCGACATTATGCGTCGCTGCGACATTATCGGTTGTAACAAGGCCTAACGCGACTCGATCAAGCTCGGATCAAGCTCCTGCACTCCGATACTAACAGACGTGGTCGCGCGCGATACGTGATAACCATACACACTACTCGATAGCAGGGAGGGACATGGGTGTGGTTGGACTTGAAACTTCTGGGGCCCGTTTCATAAAGCTGTTCGTAAGTTAAGAGCGACTTTAAGAACGACTGGTGATCCTTTCACGCGCTAAACCATCCCCCAATGAATCTCACATTTATCACAAGAAAGGATCATGCACCAGTCGTTCTTAAAGTCACCCTTAACTTTCGAACAGTTTTATGAAACACCCACCAGGTTTTATGTCGAATCAAATTTCAAGTCAGACAATAGAAATCAAATTTCACAGTCTTTTTTTCGCCCTGCCCATGGCCCTGGGAAGCGGGGGTGCTGAAGCACCCAAAAAATTTGGAGGTGCTGCGTGTGTTATTTTCCAAAGGCATGCAGCACCTCCTGGATATCTGGTAGATATGTTTCAGAATGTAATGAAAATGAGCGACGTTTTGTAGAAACCTCCCCCCTTCAGAATTTTTCGATACTTGAAGTAGTGTTTAAATTCACCCTTTCTCAGATCAGAATATCAAATATTTTCTGCTCGCGCCTCGCGCCCGTAATATTGATTTTCATAATAAAAAAATGTATTTAGAATGCCCAGATACCTAGGTCTAAATCTAAACACGCGCACGCATGTTTATTCAGATACAAAGCCTTTTTTTGGGGGGGTGGTACTCCAGGCTGAAAATATTCATATCAAATACATTTTATCAAAATAAACACATCTTATCAAAATCTAATAACAAATAGTTAAATTATGTGATTTTAAAGTTTAGCAATATTTTGAGAAAATGGCGATATGCATGTCGTCATGAATATTTAATAGGTGAGTTGATGACGTCACATCCCCACTATCCTTTTTCTTATGCTATTTCATGGAATCAAAATTGTTTCATTTTTTGCATACCAGTGTGAATGATGTCTCCCTTATAATCAAATAAGTTGCAGCAAAGAATATCTAATGGACCAAATCAGTTGTCAATTCTACTGCGTTGGTTCTTGAAGGGAAAATATTGAATAAACCTAATTTTATATAATAGAATACAAAAGAACAAGTCATGGGGATATGACATCATCAGTTTTGCTCATTGAATATTAATGAAGACATGCCTAAAACTGTTTCCCCGGAATAATGCTAACCTTTAAAATGCAATAAATTTGATATTCCTTGTCTGATTTTGATCAAATCTGTATTCTCTTGTTCGTCTGATTTTTCTTTATCTGTTTAAACCATATTACATTCGGTATGTGGTACCCCTTTAAACGTGCTTAAATTTTAAAGTTTCAGATCATAATATCAAAAAATTTCTGCTCGCGCTTCCAATTACCCATCATTTTCTTGATTTACAAAACATGAATAGAATGACCCGTTTTAGGTCTGAAATCTCAATTTTGTTTCCGCTCGCGCTTTGCGCTCGCATGAATTGTATAGTTATATACCTATCCTGTTCATGATGAAAAAAGTGCTTTGAATGTCTCGTTTTTGGTCAGGAATCTCAATTTTGTTTCCGCTCGCGCTTCGGTCTCGCATCAATTGTATAGTTATATACCTATCCTGTTCATGATTACAAAAAGTGCTTAGAATTTCCAGTATTTCGGTAGGAATGTCAATTTTTTCAGCTCGCGCTTCTCGCTCGCATTATATGATTGTTGATATATGTATTGTCTTCATGGGTATCTGCAAACAGTCCTTATAACACGTCCCTTTCGATCAGGCCAGAGCGCATATGAGAAGTATCTGCTCTCGCTGATCGCGCTCGCAGTTATTATTTGGTACACGCATATTGTTCAGGACCACAAACATTGCTCAAAATGTTCAATTTTCAGGACAAAAAACATTAAATCCCCCCCCCCAAAAAAAAAATAGCTCGCGCTTCGCGCTCGAATTGTCTAATTATATATCTATATTCTTTTATTATAATAAAGCAAAGAAGTGACTTTCATATATGTATGTACGTGTGGGTGTGTGTGTGTGTGTGTCATGTGGTGCCCTTAGAGGTGTGTGTGTGTATAAAAGAACAATGGAAAACTCAATTGTGTCCCCCCACCTTTCAGGAGAGATTTCAGCACCCTCACTGAAAAAATCGTTCCCAGGTCCCTGCTACCGTCGCAATTAAGCGTTCGCGTTCTCCAACGAAAGGTCGGGAATGACTAAAGTATAAAGTCTCTTATGCATTAAAATACGGGGAGCTAGCTCAGATGGTAGAGCGCTCGCTTAGCATGCGAGAGGTACCGGGATCGATGCCCGCGGGTTCTCCAATATTCATCTTTTTTAACAGCTTTTGTATCTTTTGGCAAGGGGGCAACCCCCCCCCTCCCCCGCCTACCCCCCCCCCCAAAAAAAAAAAAAATCGAATAAGTTAAAATAGGGGAAATAAGAAAAGGGTAAGATTCTCGTGTATTTTTAACCAATCAGTTGAAATTAAATTTACATTCCTTTCATGGTGTTGCTGGAACTGCTCCTTATGTTCTTCGTTAATGCAACCATTGGAAGCGTTATAAACAGGTAAAGGTCAAGTACTATTCATAATGTCCCTGCATTTGACCTGCTGAAGACAATATATTATTTGAATCTTCTATCTGATATGCTTGTGTTCTTCAAATCGGCAACAGTAGGATTTTCTTTGCTTGCTTCATTTTCATCAAAAAAGGCTAAAGAACATATTTTTTTCATTTTCACGTTTTATCGTTGTCAATCTTTTTTTTCGTTCAATTTAAACATGTTATAGACCGTTATAGGGAAAACACAAATCCATTAAGTAATGGTCTAAGTATGTATGGAAAGATAACTTTCTTCTGATGCATATACACTTCGTCAAAGTTTATCAGACAAAAAAAACACAATGCGATCACCTTACCCAGAATAAGTAAACTTAAAATCGCAATATCGATTTCATAGACCACGTATAAAATTTGATATTCAGTGTTACCTCCAACATTGAACTCTCACGGGACAAAAACATACATTTCGGTTCTGGAGCCGAGTTATCAATATCAATCACAGAAGCTGTATAATGCGCGATCATTTTTTGATACTGGCTACGTGACCGTGTGACATGCCTGTCTACATAATGACAGCCATGCGAGCTTGCTACGAGTGAGTAGATACACGATTTATTGTGACCGCTAAAAACGTTCATAAGTAGGGTAGAGTTTGTACCTTTTCCTCTTGTTTGTTTTCCATGAATGATGCAAGTTATGATAATCAATTAGAATCATCCATTCATCAATTAAGAAGACGTTACGTGCCCTACGTGCGGATTTGCTCTCTGTTCCCCACTTTCCATGCCATACATCAATTTTCTATTTAAAAAAATCCTGTGGGGCTATTTTTAATTTTCTTTTATTAGTAGGATAAGGAGAAGCCCGGATGATTAGTCACGTTTATATTAAGAAATTAGTAACCCCTTTTGTGTTCTAGTTTTAATGAATTTGTGCTTCACTTTCATGGCCGTATTTAGCGGATTGAAGAGAGCTCTTATCACCCCCCATATATATATACGGATATATATATATATTATATATATATATATATATATAAATATATATATATATATATATATATATATATATATATAGTGTGATGATAAGTTTACTTCACCAATCGCTGTTGAGTTGTGAATATTAAACATAATGAGATGAGGCGAGGCCAACTCAACAGATGACGCAGGACACCATTATTTGCTTTAGCTTTCGTCTTTTAATTGAGACTATATATATAAATATATATACATATATATAAATATATATATTTATATATATGTATATATATATATTTAATTCTTCTCGTAGATTTCCTCAGCTCCAACAAACTTGAGTAGATCCTTCGATTTCAATTGAAAATCCAAACGAACGCCCTCTTCAGCATCTCGGTCACGTGATGTCGGTCTCTTCATTTTAATAAGGAATATTCGCTTCTACGGCCCGCGAGGAATTAAAGAAGATAGAAAATGGTTGTCAAATGCCCTTCATGACAAAGTTTAACCAGGAAGTCTTTATCGAAAATTGGTGAATCAAAGAGGTAGTTTTGTCCTGGACTTTTGGAAAACGATATTTGCAACCGCTGATTCGTCCCAGACAAAGACCGTTCAGTTGTTTCCTGTCATTCGGCGGGCGTTTTTAATATTAACTATGTTGAAGGTAAATTGCCACATCGTCCACTCACCACATGGTCTTCTCTCATTTAGTATAATGCCATTCCGTCCATCAACATTTCGTCTAACAACCATTTGGTCCAATAACCATTTGGTCCAATCATCACTTCGTCTAATCACAAGTTAGTCCATAACAAGTTTCAGTAACAAGTCACAAGTTTCGTCACATAACCAGTTGGTATGATATTCGTTTTATTTTCATTCATTTTGCCCAATTAAAACTTAGTCTAATTAGACCAAATGGTATATGGACTAAATTTTTATTGGACCAACTGTTTATTAGAAGAAATGGTGAGTGAAAGAAATGGCAATTAGACCATGTGGATATTGGCAAACTGATTGTAGACCAAATGACAGTAGACGAGTTGGCAATTGAACGAATCGACATTGGACCAAATGAAAATATACCGTTCTTGACTTCATCCCAGTTGCGAAAACTCCCTATACGTATTAGAGCCCTAAAAAAACACGGTCATGTGATTCTAAGATATTTCCAACTTTTCAGTAAAATAATAGACAAAAATAATTGACATCATAAGACCAAGTTTGCATTTGTTCCCCCTTTCGTTTTCTGGTTTCTTGTTTGGAGTAAAATTAAAAAGAAAACGAAGGAAGAATAGTTATGGCATTCAATGTAAATTCCCGATTTGTCATTGCGGCTGTTCCGTACGAGATTTCATATCGAAGGAATTAATTGAAATAGATATGGAATAATGATAAATTGTGTGAATGGAAACATGGGATGTAAGAAGAGGCTGCACGTGTTATGTTACCGGGAAACTCAAAAATTACTGTATTGAATCGGTGGGAAAATGTCATCCTCATAATTTGCGCTCGTCTTGAGAATGGTGTTCATTACTGAGAAAAGGGCAGTCGAAGTCTTTAGTAAACATTATACATCTCATGAAGTGGACCGGCTGTTGAGTGCCAATTAAAAGTGTGATTACTCTTCAATTATGATCACGATTTCCCGTCTGTTATAATACTTTGATTGCTATTCCGTTCTGGGGGAAAACGAATGAATTTCGAATCAGTCATATACCATCGATCATGGCACAATGATAAGGTATTTGTCCGTATACCACCTCAGAAACGTTAAAATTAGCCAAATATTTTAGAAGTCTCGACTGCTTAATAGAGGAACTTCTCTCTTTCTGGAAAAAAGAAAGAAAGAAATAAGCATGTAAGACGTGCTTCTAAACTGCAAGTAAGATAAAGTTGGGATTAGACAGTAACCATCAAAGAAGTATACCGACCGACATACATGAAACCTGATAATAATACATGCCTATAGCGGATATCACTGCCAAATGCGTCCCTATGCGCTTTTGAAGGAGAGAGAAGAGGCAAAGAAAAATTAAAATTTGCAGGCAATCGTAGGACAACTCATTCAAAAGTCTTTTTGAATAAGTGTGTTTTCAAAGTGGATTTAAACTTGGGGGAGGAGTATTCTCTTTACATAATTAAGATGGGTGGTATTCCAAAGTGAAGAAGCAGCATGGGCAAAGGATCGTTCTCTATAAAACTTGGTCTGAACACTATGACAATTTAAAAGATCCTTCTGAGCTGATTTAAGATTGCGAGATGGTACATAATATACTTAACTAAACAATCAATAGGATATTTTGGAGCCATTGCATGGAGGCACTGATAAGTTAAAAGCGGTGCTTTAACATTACACGCGACTGGACTGGGAGCCAATGTAGTAATTTTAAGACAGGTGTGATGTGGGAATGTTTTTTTTAGTACGGGTGACTAGTCATGCTGCAGAGTTTTGAATTACTTGTAATTTGGGAATCGGGCATCCTAAAGAGTAAACTATTGCAGTAATCTAAATGACATGTTACAAGAGCCTGGACAAGCTGCTTTGTAGTCTTTGCACTCAGAATTGCCGAACCCTACCAAGTTTACATAGAGCAAAAGATGCTGATTTACATTTTGCAGAAACAAACTTGTTCATGACCATATTAAACAATGTCTCCAAAAGTGTAAATTTTCTTGGTGTTATATTAAACGAGCATTTAACCTTTTCTGAACATCGCATAAAAATTTGTAGTAAGGTTTTTTTAAAGTATAGTACTCCAGTACAAATTGCGCGCTGTTTTGCCTGAAAAACAAGTATTTATGTCAATTCACTTATATTACCCTATCTTAATTATTGCAATTTGATTTGCGCAAATACTTCTCATCATAAGCTAAGGCCTAATCATATTCTACAGAAAAAAAGCATTGAAAATCTGTGTATGTTATTCACAAATTGCAAACTGCTATCCTAATGTTCCGCAAATTTAATAATTTACTCCTTATGAATATCATTGGACTGTTTGGGTTTAACTCACGTTTTCATGCTAATAAAACCCGATCCTCTCAGAAATTCCACTGTTTTGAAGCAAAAAAAAGCCAACTTAGTTTGAATTCTTTTCGTCACAGTGGCCCCCGTATTTGGAATGTCATAAATTCTGATATTGCATCTAACGGTAAATTATCAACATTGAAGGTGAAGTACAAGTCCTCCTTGCTAGCGGGATATGTACTGTAAAATGTAATTTTCTAAAACGTCTAAATTGAACTGTATGTGTTTTTGTGTGTTTTGTGTATTATGTTTCTCTGTCTTGCCTATTATATTCTATGTAGTTTTTTATGTATATTTTAATTTCTCATGTTTATCATTACCTTTCTTAGTTTCCCATGTGCATGAATGCACATACATGTGTGTTTTTGTGAATTTAGGTACTTGCCGTTGTAAGTTTTTTTCATTCTCCCCTTTCTCCCTCTTTCTTCTAGGCTCTCCTCTCCTGTCTCAAACTTTCATCTTTTCGATTTACCTCCCATTTCTGCCGCCTTCTTTTAATTATATTCCTTAAACTTCTGCCCTCTACACTTTCTTCTCTCCTATTCTGTTCGCTTATTTCTTATCAATCTTAGCATTGTACAGTGCGTCCCACAAAAAACGAAACCGAGATTTATCGATGATTTATCATAAATTAATCACAAATAAAATAGACAAAATGACCTACCATTGTAAAGCTTAGAATCTCCTCTTTCATCTGAAATTACTTAGATTATTTCTCATTCACGCATGAGTGAGCAAAAACAATTTGAAGAGGGGATACCAAAAAGTCACTTGGCGGGCTGTATCTAGGTTTCCAAAAAGAAAACCACATTTTTAAAAGGTTCAATATCTGCTCTTTAATTTGATACCTCAATTACAGAAAATTGTCAAGAAATAACAAAGTTCTGGCTATTTGAAATAAGGCTTGAATTTCAATAATTTCATAAAATGAAGAGGTTTTACAGGCTAGCGTTCAAACTCACTCGACACTCCGTTTTGTTGACGATCAGCCATGCATTAAGTCTTTTGTAAACCATGCGATAGCTTCTGTGGGAAACCGGTGAAAACACGTTTATTTAATGAAATTATGGAAATACAAGCATTGTTTCGAGGGAACATAACTTTTTTATTTCTTGACCATTTTCTGTGATTAAGGTATCAAATAAAAGAGCAGATATTGAACTTTTTAGGCATGTGATTTTCTTTTTGAAATTCAGATACCCCCGCAAAATGAGTTTTTGGTCTCCTTTCTTCAAATTATTTTTGCTCACTCATGCGTGAATGAGGAATAATCTAAGTGATATCAGATGAAAGAAGAGATTCTAAGCTTTAAATTGGTAGGTCATTTGTCTATTGTATTTATGATTAAGTTATGATAAATCATCGCTTAATCTCGGTTTCGTTTTTTCTGGGACGCACTGTATAAATGTTTTACAGGTGATCTATGTCTTAAAGGCTGAGCTTTTTAATCGATCACCTCTGTTCTGCATTTTAATTATTGTTAATTCTTTGTTACTTCTTTGATGACATGTATAATGTTTTGCAGAATTTAAATAAACTTGAACTTGAGCTTGATATTTTTATCAAATATCACGCCCAGGTTTCTGGCTGTTGACGTGGGCATAATTGATGACGTATCAAACTTCAACTGGAAATTTCATACTTCTGCGAAAACGAGATGACAGATGTAAAATCTCTGTTTTCTGATCACTCAATTTCAGAACCATTTGCTGTGGACCACTGTTTGACCTCCCTTATACATTTTTCTACTTGGGAGATTGCATCTTCAATGTTACATGTTTTAAAAGAAACATATACTTGCGTGTCATCAGCATAACACATCCCAGATAATCCATTACACCTAATCACATCGTATAGAGGAGATGAGAACATGGCAAATAACTATTGTGAGGCTCGTGAACTGAAGACTCTAATCCATTTATTACTACTCTCTGTTTTCTTTGAGTCAAATATGATTCAAACCACTTATAAGCAAGACCCGTTATGCCAAACCTCACTTTCAACCTCTGCAATAATACATCATGTTTAATTGTATCGAATGCTGAAGAAAAATCGAGCAGTACAAGAATTAATGGTTTCATATCCCTTATCAAAGGAAGAGTGGATGTCCGATCTTTCGACAGAGCTAGCTGTTTTACAACTATGAAATGGGCGATGCGCAGACTGAATTGGAGACTGTAGATCATTATCTGATAGATAATTCTTAATCTGTAGCACTGCAGCTCTTTCAATAGTTTTACCTAGAAATGCCAGGTTTGAAACGGGTCGATAATTCTTCAGCTTCTCTGATCTAATTTAGGGCTTTTTAGAAGAAGGAGCACTGTAGCATTCTTAAGACTTTCTAGAAATAATTAACCCTTCACTAAATGATTGGTTAATAATTCTTTTAATATAAGGAACAAGTTCGGGAGTACACTTCTTCACACGAGATGTAGGCATCGGGTCTAATTTACAATTTGCTGAAGTTGACTTCAGAATAAGCCAGCGTACAGACTGAGAAATTAAGAGAGATAGAGAGAGAGAGGTGAGGGGGAAAAGATCATGAGATAAAGCTTCCGATTTCTCAAGTATAGGCCTTTTCTTATCTCTGATCTGTCACAAACTCTGGAGCCAATAAGGCCTATATATAATAAATCGGGTCGTAAGCTATTCGAATGAGTCCAAGCTGCCCAAAGATACACGAAAAGGTTTTTTTTTTAATCTGGTCATGTCATTAATATCTACTTTAGCTTCTTACTCCATTATGTTTTTGTTTGAGATCTCTATTGTTATAACTGGAAATGATTTTTATGTACGTATAAATCTGTTTAACAGGATATCGATGAAAAACAACCTTGCTGAATCTCGTGTTTCTTTTTATTCCTGTATAAATAAGTTGAATAACACGGTGAAAGAAAAAAAAGTCAATGATCGACAATATGAGATGGCGCTGTTTATGGCTCGTGAATTTCAATGATAGCGCAAATTTTATGAGGGTCCTATGTTGCAAGAAAAAAAACAAAGCGCAAGTCCCAAATCCGTGCATTTCATTGGTTGAAAGGACAAGTTGCATTTAATTTCTAGAGTTGCGTTTGATCTCACAGTCTATGTGCAAAGGGTCCAGCAGTGATCAGTACGCCTATATGCCTATCATAAAAACAGAAAACATATAAGCAGAGATATATACCTGCTAAAAAGAATACAGTGTCACAGAGAGTGTGATCACATAGTGGACTATGAGAAAATATTATTTACAATGTTAGAATGCTCAATTTCAACTGTGAAGATATTTTCACACTGTGGACACCTCGACAGTTCACATGGTCGACTACGTGATTCACAAAATAGGCCAACTGCTCGAAGTTATTGAGTGTGAAGGTGATTTCACATTTAGCACACTGTGGCTCACACTGTGGGACGCGCTGTGATATAGGATGACATATTTGATGATCGCGGATGTTGGGAGATCCTTTGATTAATATAGGCCTACTAAGCCCCCCCCCCCTCCCCTCACTCCCCTTCCCACTTTTATTAGATTCTCTGAGTTGCTCTTTCTGCTCCTTGCCAGAGATTAAAAAAATAATAATAATAAAAATTGTTTGAAATAAAGCTCATTACTAATAAATACCAAAGCTCTTTACCACTATCGCGCGCTTTAATTGCGACCTCAGGCATGTCAGGCTTGGTCACTACATTTTTCTCACTAATGCTCCCACCCCCCCCCCCCCCCATCACTTTCTAAGACTGGTTGACACCCGGGGTTGACACACACGCATACACTCAGGAGCAAATAGTAATTATGATGAAATTTAGACTAGGCCTATCTGTTACCGGGGGCTGTTAGATCATGATAATATTCTGACAGTTGGCAGTTGTTGCCCCCACCCCCCCCCCCCTCCTCCAGCGGCGTAACAGGGGTCGGTGGCCAGGGGGGGAAGAGCAAAATATTTCCCGGTCATATCATGGAACAGACAATGGCGTCATAAGGCAAAAATTTTGAGGGGGCGATATGGCGTATCGGGATATATATATATATATATATATATATATATATAAGCGAGCGAGCAAAATATTTTGACATTTTTATTGCAAAAATCAAATTTTGTGATAGATTTTGACATAATGTTAAAAAGATGATATCATATTTCACCCTCCTCTCTTTCCTTTTTTCTCTCTTTTTTGTACGCCACGGTGAACAGGATTTTTGTTATGATTGTCAGCATCAGGGCGAAGCTCTATATGCTCGAGGGGGCCGAGTATGGCGCTTCTGGCAAGAAGTAGCTTAATATAGGTCCCGAGCAAGCGAAATAAAAAAAATCGCCTTTTCATGAGAATCTAACATGAAGATAGATTTTAACGTGATATTCAGAAAAATATAATACACTTTCCTTTCTTTCCTCATTTTTTTTGTTTGGTTGTAGAACTTTTGGGGGCCATGGTCCAACTCATCCATATAACAGTGCTTTATGGTGGGGTCCAGGGCAGAGCCCCGGAACCTCTTGATATCAAAGCCATTTTAAACCTTACAGATGGCCACTTATTTTAATCAAATTGCGTGTATATAGCTTTAACACAACACATAAATTCAATGCAGTTGTGTATCGTAATCATCCAAATACTGTGAGGGGCACACCATAGCAAATGTGGGAAAATTTGTAAAAAGTCGCCAGCGAGCAAAGCGAGCCAGAAAAAAAAGGCCTGTTAAAATGAAATTCTAATTATGTGATAGCTTTTTACATCATTATAGCAAACTAAATATCATGTCATATATTTTTTTTCATTCATCTCATTTCGCTGCCTCCTTTATTTTCATTTATATCCCCTTGGCTGTGGAACCACCCCCCGGTACGCCAGTGCTTCAACGTAAAGCTTAATGCAGGAAGGGTCCATATAGGGGCCCGTTATAGAACCCATTAAAGGTTACAGATGAAGAGCCCCCATTGCACGGGGTCTTGACTCTTGGACAGAGGGGGGACAGAGCCTTTGGAGATTTAACAAGTTTATGATAGACTTTCATACGAAATTATGCTATATACCATCCATTTTTTTTCCCGCTCGTTATCTCAATCCTCGGCAGCCCGGTAGTGCACGTTATCTTGTCCCTATTCTTTATTTTCCAATTTAGATTTTGGCTAATTCCATTCTGCCTTTATTTCCCGCTTTTGTTTGCCTTCTTGTCATCTTTAATTTATTTCCCTGTCTTACTAATCATGCTAATGTATTATATCGGGGCGAATTGTTTTTTCTCACTTGTTCTTTTTTCCTTCCTTTTCCCGTTATCTTTCCGTTTTCCCTTTTTTATGTTTTTTCTTAGTTTTCTTTTCCCTTTCCCTTTTTTTCTTTTCTTTCCTTTCCATTTCCCTTACTTCCTCCCTTTTTTTTCTTTTCCCCGTTTTTTTCCCCTGTGAGCTCCGCCAGGGGGGCAGCTTGCCCCCCCTGCCCCCCCCCCGCCTGTTACGCCACTGCCCTCCTCCTGTAGATATCATGTTGACACTAATTAGGAGTTGCCTCTATGATTTGAATTCTTATACTTGAAAACTTTAGCCAAAATAAATGAACATGAAATATAGTGGTGCGCTAGTGCCCTTTGGTAAGGCATTTATCCTAATTACCAGGTCCCTCAGAGAGGACCTTAAGCCGTTGGTCTCCTGGTTGCTTGCTCACAGGCATTCGTGCTTTCTTAGCAAACAGGTAAAAACCTCGGTATATCATAAAACATAATTAGCAACCAAAACAAAAGAAAATTCCAACGAAAGTTGTCGGAAGAGAGCGTTCCGTAAGTTTTCTTAGTCTTTGACAAAGACTGGAAATGCTGATGATAACTTTGGTAAGAAAGCTTATATCATTACATATACAGCTGATATATATCATTCTGAGTTTCAAAAACTTTAAAAAAAATATTCATTTGAAATTGCCAATCATTTCGTATTTTCTTGTTTAGGTTTTCATATTTTCGAATTATGATCTTTGCCTCTCGTGACTCTGAGTCTGTTTCATGAGAGCCTCAGTCATCAAGACTAGTAATGTAAATAAATAAATAAATTATGAAGATGCCGATCGATGATCAAGATGGCTGAATTCCGCGGATTGAAATATGATAAATTATCATATTTCAGCACACTGTGCTTTATAATTTTGATAAATGCCTCAATGACATTCGAAGCTTTAAGCCCTAGTTATGAAAATGTGACAGAATCAATTGAACCTGGTTATTTATTCGCCAAGTTTGCTTCGAAGTTATCGGCACTCAATTTCAGAGTCGCCCGTCGCAGCAACACCGATGCACAGACGCAGACTGACGGGGGTCGTGGCCGTGCCCGTGGGCCTGTGGCTGGGCAGTGCAAGAGCCAGCTGCGGGAAGACATTGCAAGTGAGATCGGACCCTGGACAAGTCGCACGCCAGAGGACCGGGGACGCCGTGCCTTGAAACCAGGTAGGGCCTCTTCTGCTCAGCCTGCCAGCACAGTAGCGGTCATTCCGTCTTCTGTCTTCAATAATTCCCAGTTTCGTCAAATGATCAGGTCGCAATGCAGGAGTGAATTTCCAAATTGCTACAGAAACAAAGCCAGCGTACTCCAGAAGGTGGTTACAGACTACACAAACTTTGCGAAAGGATGGCTGCCAAATTGTAATATCACCCGAGAATGTGCAAGCATGGCAGAGCGAGGGAGAACAGAAAAGTGGTTGAAATCAAGATGGACACGCATAGCTACAAACCGATCAGCAAATCTGCCGGTCTGTTATGAAATGGAGGATTTGGAAGAGTTATCGCCAGAACGTGTGGATGGATGGTGGTTTGATTTTTGCTGCTTTACTGGAGCCATCTGCAATCCATTCACCCCAGCAGGATGGGGCAAGGTATAACTGCTGAACAAGTCTAGTCCAAATTGGACATTGACGTCTGGAATCTCTTTTTCCCGGTAAAGCTAAACATGCATTGCGGGCCTCCTTACTCATAATCTCTAGACTACTCTAGCTCAGTGTCAATCCCCACATCTCCCCTCCGAAGATGTGGGTAAGCTAGCCTAGAGTAGAAAATAGGAATCAGGAGGCCCTCTATGTTATTGTTAGCTTTTGGAAAGAGCTTCCATACATCAATATCCAATCTGGACTTTTGCTGAACTAGCTTGAACTGAAGTCCAAGATGAAAATGATAAATAAAAATCACTTAATATCAGGTTAAGGAAGATAGAAAAGAGCCTCCTATGAGCGGTTTGTAAATGAAATAAGATATGATTTGGTGTTTTCTCCTGCATTCATGTCATTATATGAATTACACTTTTTATAACATAACAAAAATAATTTGTTTAACTACTTCTTGGGGGGCATTAATCATAGATAAAGTTTATAATTAAAAATTATCATTCCAAAGAAAAATTATAAACTAGACGTCTACCAAATTATCTTAACATTCACAAATACATGTAGCAGGAGAAGGATTGTTATCATAAGCAGATTGCTTGAAGAAACAACGACCCCAGATTAGAACTTGTGCAATTGATACAAATTAAGCAGAATGGATATACATGTATTTTACAATGAAAAACATCATACCCAACAGACATGGGCGTCATAGCAGAGGATTATCTTTTGTGTTTGGGGGAACGCAGCGATAGACGTCGCCCCCCCCCCCCCCATGAACAAAGGACGATCCTCTGTTAGGATTAAGCAAAGATGAAAAGTTGACAAATTAAAAAAGAGGGAGTACAGTACTGGTACATGCAAGACTGCTTTCAGTTTCAAATTAGAGGCCCGGCCCTGTATATACTCTGGCTCATTTCGTAACCTTCACGTAGCTCCTTGTAATACAAAACACGAACATTATTACCCCGGTTACCAGTATATTTTAATAAAGAGCCTAACTAAGCATTGGTATCTTCACTGGTTTCACATATATGCACAAAGGGAAAGTATTAAGATTGTTACCCTCTTTGATAACAAAAAGTGTGATGCTATTATGCAGTGTAAGCTCTCTCATTTGCATACAATGTGCTTCTTTCCATATCATTTTTTTATTAAAGGAGGAGGAGATGAAGAAAATTGAGGATGAGATCAGCAATTCAAGTAAATATTGTAAATTACAATGTATTGATGGAGATAATGACACTTACGCTAGATTCATATGAACATTGTACTTAGCCTTGATTCATGTACACTGTTTATAATGATTTCTATCTATCCAGCTTTTGGTTGGGGACCCTGATTCAGCGCATCAAGTATCTCAGCATCTGAGTATCTTGCATAACTCAACTTGCTCTACAGAGGGCAGCAGACTGGTTGGAGAAGTGGGCCTGGGAAGCTGTGAGATTGATACCATTGCTGCATGGAATGTGCTCAGTGGACCAAACCTTGCCGAGGTACAGTAGCACATGATTTCCAAACATTCTTACACTTGTTAAAGCAGGGGAGTGTTTCACATAAAAGCATCCTGTCTCAGAGCCAATCAGGTGCAAGGATTTCAGTAGCTTATAACCAATATTCAATGAGTGTCCGTTTCATGAAAATGCTCCTCGATCTGTTCATATAGTACATGTAACACAAAGCGTTACAATTGGAATATGAGTTACCAGCATGTTAACCCTATAGGCCTACCCTCTTCTGCAGTATTTGTAATGAGTGACCGTTGTATGTCATTTCCACCATTTCTTTTTCATGGCTTCACCATTTTGTCTTTAATTATCTAGCATTTTATTCTATTCATCCTTATAATCATATTTTTTCTCTGATGACACAACTAAGATATTATTTAAAAAAACCTTGAAATGTCTTTCTCTACCCCTGCTACCACCTACATGTACTTATGGAGTCCCTCAAGAAAAAAATAATGTCTCGGTGATGACAGTGTAGAGCAATCGAAATATGTATATTAGGGCCAGGGTCATTTTCCAAAAAAAAATATTTTAAAACCTCTTTATACCCATTCCAATGTTACAGGTATATGTACATTGTAGCAACATGAAAAGAGATATCGACCTGAAACTGATTAAATATAGGGCTTCTAGTATATATATAGCTATAGTAGATATATTGTGAATCACCGTTTAAGCTACAAGATATATCAATAAGATAAAATAATAACCAAGTATTTGAATGAATAAATGAAATAAATCGATCAAAGGTTCAATACAAAATGTCATTTGGAGTAAAAAAGAATAACAACAATATTCAGTGTATACAGAAAATCTTGATTTGATTGTTGTAGAGTATTTTTATCCTTCAATCATTTTTCTGTTTGTCAGATCCAGTCTGAGGCAGTGGCATCTCTTATTCGTTGTAGCCCAGGAATGTGGATAAATCCAGTAAGGTAAGAATCTCAAGTGATTAATATTTCAATCAGGGCCCCGTCTTACAAAGAGTTACGATTGATCCAATCAGTGATAACTCTATGGAAATCCATCAGTGTCAGAATTTTTTTATACAGGAAATTTGTAAAATGTCCATGTATTGTAAACAAAGGAGAACACACCAAATTGTCAAGAAATCAATGAATTTCTGGATAAACATTCATATCTAGAAATTTTTTTGAACAAACAAGCATTTATATGTTGACTTTGCTGGCTTTCCATAGTTGCGATCGATCAAATCAATCGTATATCTTTGTAAGACAGGGCCCAGGTCTTTTGTAGCTTTTTTTCTTTTCAAAATAGTCGGATCATAATATTATTAAAAGTCATTTTATTTTCGCAATATAGAATTTTTCTGTGCAAATTTCACAAAATGGTGAACTGCATCTTTAATTCTGTCCAGGGGGGTATAACATTTTACTGCCATTGGATGCACTGCACATGGGGGTGCAACTTTCTGTTTACCCTGGAGTATGTGAACTTTATTGAAATTAGTCATGTACATGTAAATCCATTCACTGAACAGATCCATATCAAACCCATAAGTTTTCATTAAGTAATTTGTTAGCTTATTGCAGTGAATAAAAATGGATCCACTATTTGATATTGACATAGAAATCAAAATTATTGCCCCGGTTATTTATTCTTCCAAGTAGCTAAATAGTAACAGCTGTTGGGCTTCATTGTACAGAACAGCTGTTTCTGTTTGCTTTGCATGCTTGGATCCATCTATTTGGTTTTGTAGGATGACTTAATAAATCCTGATATCATCCCTCTGGTTTTGAATTCTGTTCTTGTGAACAGGATGATGTAATCGCCACTTGATTTGGTTTGGTCATCTTTTCACTGGTAATTTTTGTTGGGGGAGGAGGGTAAAATGTATGTGCTGTAATAAGTGCTAAATGGTCACGCGAGATCTACTTGTATGGCTAATGTAAGAAAAAAATTGTATAGTATGTACAGTGTATTAACCTGCAACATGCACTGGATTTCAGGTATTTCACAACAGAATGATAACATGTTAATAGGTGTAGAGGTGTTGCACAGTGGATAAGTATTCAGACTTTGAACCACAATGTCCGGGGTTCGAATCCCACCGCGAAACTTGCATCATTTGCCACTTGAGGCATTTATCTGCATTTGCCACTCTCCACCCAGGTGTAGTAAATGGGTACCCAGAAGGAATTCCTTGAATGCTCAAGCACCTAATCAGGGTAGCTGTGTTAAAGCTTGGGTAATGTTATGCAGACGGCAGTGCTTAAAAACATTGTATAAAGCACTATAGGCCTACATGTAAATGTTGCATATTAATTATTATTAATGATCTAAGTATGCCTGTAATAATAAACTGGAATAAGCACTGTGTCATTATGCAATTGATTATATTTTCTTGTACTTGTTTTGTAAAATATTCTGCAATTCAGCCTTTGGCTGTGAATAAATTTTCAATAAACCATTACCATTACTAATTATTCTATGAGCATGCATCTGTGCTTTATTGATATCTCCTAGAGGCATAGCCGTGGCCAAATGCACAATTATTTACTATCAACATTTCCCTTTTAATGACAGTAAGATTAATATCTTACTGACCGGGATCTTGTGGAACTGCAGTGCAATCTGCCCCAATTGATGTACATGTACGTTAGCAGTACATTGATTTTAGACTCGTTGAGCTGACTTAACTAAACTGGCTTGTTTTCAAGTTAATCCCCTACATGAAAGGTGGAGGCACGCACCCTGTAGAACTTTGTGATGACCTTTTAAAGCACCCTTCATTTTTTCGTACTATATTTTTTAGTCATCATTTATGCCCTTTTTTTCCTTGTCAATTTTTTTCTGTAGACCAAACGCCCAAAATTTTTGAGTAACAACTTTTTTTTTTGCTTGCTTGTCATATATTTGGAACAAAACACAACCCCTTCTAAATATCCTGGAACCGTGCCTATACTTTATCAAAAGCACTCTACAACATAGCAGCATGAGTACCTTTATTTTATTAGCAGAGTATCTTTTTTTTATACACACATTGCATTTCAATGAATGAACATCTGGTAGGTCCCCATTTACTCCACCGATGTGGAAAAAATTAAAACCGGTACCTGAAGTATGATTTATAGCCATACCCCTCTGATTGAGAGACAGGATTCAGAACCACCATGTCATGATGATTCCATGTTTTTTGTTAATGAAAAAGTCTAATTCATACATGGACTGGACATTTCACATCACCCTGGTATGGTGCCTCTTTCATAAAACTTAAACAAATTTGCAATAACAGTGTAAAGCTACTGAAAACATTCAATTTGATTGGCTGATATTGAACTTGTTAAATAAGGAGATGATATTATAATTAAAAATAAACAGTCTTTATGAAATGGAACTCTGGACAATATCTTTAGTTTTATATCTTATTAGAAATTTAAAGCCACCATATCCTGGTTAGTTTTGCCCTGATGAGTGCTGAAGCACAAGACCAAGTAAAAGGGTTTATTTTCGATTGGTCTAATGTCAATTCCTCCGATTCCCAACTCACCTACTATCATTTGGTCTACTATCAGTTCGTCCACTATCTACATGGTCTAATTGCTATTTCGTCCACTTACCACAACCACTTGGTCAAATAGCCATTTAGTCCAATAGCATTTGGTCTAATTGGACTAAGTGTTAATCAGGCGAAATGAATGAAAATGAAATGGGTATTAGACCAACCGGTTAAAAGACGAAATGGTCATAGACGAACTGGTGATTAGACAAAGTGATAATTGGACCAAATGGTTATTAGACTGAATTGCTGCTGGACTTAATGTTGATGGACGGATTGGCATTAGACTAAATGAAGGTAGACCATGTGATGAGTGGACGAATTGGCAATAGACGAATCGGCAGTTTACCAAAAATAAGAAATGGTTGATCTGGACTTGTATTGTGCAATTTTATCTGACATGTAGGAATGAATTTTAATTACTTAGATAATTTTATCTTTGGTCTTTTTTAGAACCTTTGAGGCTCTGTTAAACAAGCTGACAGCATCAGAAGTCAAGACTGTCCATGCCATGTTTGATGCCCATATCAGTGCACAGAAAGGATCAACCTCACCACAGATAATGAACTCACATTCAAGTTCGCCCATTATGGTATGTATGAACCATCAGGAAAGCGCAAAGAATTAATAATAATAATAATATGTTCCATTTCTATAGCGCAGATACTATAATTGCATACACTCTACTGCGCTTGATACTTGGTATCATCTTATTACCCCAGCTGTAGAATTGCAAGAGATTCACTTCAAACTCAAACTAGGATTGCTCTAGATTTGTGTAACTTGTTTAATTTATAGCAATCTCAGTATGAGATTAATTTGATAATCAGCCTGTCATAAATGATCTGAAAAAATATTATCATATCAATTTATTGCAACTCTTTGTGTTAAATTAAGGGCTAGATAATCTTCATGTAAACATAGTCAAGAACAGGCTAGATAGTAAGATCCACTTGTCACATGATCCAAGATTCAGCATACACATGCCAAATGCTTCCCATTAAAGACACAACCAAGACCAAGTTTAATTTTCCAATAGGTTAAGGGTTCGCCTGCCCCCCCCCCCCCCCTTCTTTCACAGTGATAACACTTGTCTGTAAGAAAATTCTTTGGAGGTCAGAGGTTTATGTACCCCTTCTTTTTTGGTGAATATGAATGTGCCGTTGCATCCAAGATTTAACACCTTATTGATAACCTACAAAAATATTGCATATTCAGACATGGATGGATCATGACTGAATCCTCTCCATCGTTTAATGCTAAAGAATAATACTTCTATCTTAGCAGGGGAAGAGGGTATTGTTCAGATAAGGAGATATTCCAATCTTAATAGTGTCATAGATTAACCAACATCCAAACCTTTCAAACAAATCTCATCTGTTGATCATGTGACTGCAGAAGCGACACGAGTTTGAGCTGACCCCGAGGGCGGTGTCCGGTATCGTGGTGGTGATCATCCTCATCTCCCTGAGCATCTTGGTAGCATCATGGGCCATCTACCAGAAGGTCCAGTCTTGGAGACATCCCAGGAACCACATCCAGTACGCTCCTATCGTCATGCAGGATGATTTCCTGGATGTAGGCAGCCAGGAGGAGATGGAGACCATTGGTTCTTGGAGCAGGGTAGAGGACCTAGGACCTGACTCGGATACAGAGGCGGGCCGCTGGGGTCGTGGAGAAGGTGGGACAGGGTGATGATGAATCCATTCGGATTGATGTCATTTTTTATCCCTTTTTATCTCTTTCTTTTTTTAGCGATTTTGTACTTATTTATTCAAAAATGTTTTTTCTAAAACATACTGCTTAGCCCTGTGGCATAAGAGATACCATTATTGTTCAATAAAGCAGAGCTGAGGTCTATGGCCAACTATGTACAAAAAGTTACATTGAGTTATACATGTAAGTTTATACTTCAGCATATCTCTTAATTATCGTTCCTCCCTCCCCCCCAAAAAAATTATATATATATATATATATGTTTGTATATACATTTTGCTACACATACATGTACATGGCATGAAAAGTGGAATCCCCCCTCACCCTGACAGTACAATGCCAATGAGATAATTGGCATCTCTGTGAAAGTGCAATATTATTCTTTTTGTTTCAACTATTAATTTAACATTGACACCAATGATGTATACTTTAGCTGTGGAAGTTCTGAGTAATGTAAACATTCTAGCTACATGTAGGTGGTAGAGTAACTGCCTAGCAAGTAGAAGATGTCATGTTCTGCAAAACGAACTGGTTCCATCAATTTTTATATGACCTATTTTTTGATCGAACATGCCATCTCATTACAAGGAGCAAGACAGAAATTACAATATTAAAAATCTCACAAGCAAGCCTCTAACATTCCATTTTATTGTCCATGAAGGAATAATTATACATAAGCTCAGAGGAGCTAAGTTATTTGATCCTGACTGCCATTGACAATTGAAGGTGTTTTATAAAGCTGGTTCTACGTAACGAGTGACTTAACAAATGACTGGTGATCCTTTCTTAGGGCTAAAATCAACATCTTTTGAAATTTGGTGTATATCATTTACCACAAAAAAGGATCAATAGTTCTTTTAAGTCGGTTCATAATTTACAAACAGATTTCTGAAACACACCCACCAGGTGATACATTCAAACAGTATAGGACAGGGCGTACATCCGGGCATTTTTAATCTCAAGCCCTAGCAACTGACCGGCCGATGAAAACGATGCACTAGCAACCTGTACAGCAGCGGGGTGTTTTGGCATGCCTACAATGCATAATACACAAACATCGCATTCACACTTTGTGCTGAACGTCATGATAATCGAGTTTACCCATTTCGTTATCTGGAAGTTTACAAATCTTTCTGAAATTTTCAGTGCTGTTTCTTACATTGTGTTTCTTATACTTTTTCATCACACTAAGGTCAGTGCTGTCGTCACTCCGCCCCCGCCTATTATGACAGGTTCAATTTTGATTGGTTCTAATGCTTGTTATCTGGTTTGTTCTGTTTTTAAGGATTGAGCATTCTTTCAATCGCATTTGCTGGGTGCAATTCAAGAGTGTGTTTACTACATTCCTATGTTGTGTAATGTTTTGGTAAATTTGCTATTGAGAAAAGAAGTTTAATGAAATGGGGCAGGGCCTTAATTCCAGAAGAGTTGAAATTAAAGTAAATGTCTTCAAATGTTATTTCAATTTGAACCATTATGCTATTTATGCAATCTGATTGTTAATGAATGTATGCAAGTGATTTTCTGAAATGGAATTTATTCAAAATGTTTCTAATTGCAGCAGTATATATCATACTGATAAAAAACCTTTCACACATGTACTTAAGGCACATTATCGTCAGTTTCATTGAAAATGTGATACCGTTTTTAGTGTGTTTAGTATATTCTCAGTGCTTTTCACAAAGTTTGGGGTCAGCAAATAATACACATTCCATGAACGCTGATGCCCATATGAATTTAAAAGAATTGTTCTATCAGAAATTAAGTATTTTGTTCCATGGAATATTTTGCAAGAGTTGTGAAATGGGACAGCTTCTAATTGTATGTCATGCAAGATATATGAAATAAAAATAGATTTTTCTACCCCAAATCCACCTTCTAAAAAAAAATTCAAATTGTTCTTTGGGCCTGATGTTGCCATCATAAAATTATGAAAAGTGGCCCATGACTGCCACGTAATAAACCATAATAAATTAAAAGTACAAGGTTTTACAACAAGCTAATTAAATATGTATTAACACTATTTTTTTAAATCCAACTGAATCCAATACAATGGTTTTAATGGCCACAGGTAAACAACGAGCTCAAATTCTTTTTCAATCATACTCTAATAGAATGTCGGTATTGATGAAATTTCATTTTTTTTATTGCTTCAAAGTTTTATTTCAGCTATGAAAATTATCATCAGGCGTTCTTGCCAACACAATATTACATGTATTCGTAATACCTTTGTGGTGACATTGATAGGAAATTTTCTTAAACGTTGAAGAAGTTGATAGGTTTGGATGTTGTTTTCCTTCTCAGGTTCAATATATGAACGGAATGCAGTTTTCTAAACCTCCCTACAGTTTCATTTAGAAAAGTATTGATGAATGTTTTGTACGATATCCTGTTGGCGATTGTATTCCTTTGCAATATGTGCAATTTCAAATGATTTTCCTTGATATATGTACATCCAGGCGTTGTAAATTATTTAATGGTTTGATATGATATATATGAGGCTGAAGTACTCAATAGCTGGTATTCATAAAAGTGTATTCAATCAATTCATGGCTTAAATCTATGGTCTTTGTATCATGGATACAACCAGACACACATGAGGGGAATACTCATGCAGTGTATAGTGTCATGTAACCTATTTTAAAAATATTTCCCTTCATTTTAACACTATGTTAGTACTTTATTATGGTGCGTTTCAGTTTTAAAAGGTTGAATTGTTCGGACATTCAGTATTTATGAACTAATAGATGTGCAATAGACAGTGGAAACTCAGTGGCCCTATTCTGACGTCTGGTTTAACTTAAGCCATGGTCTAACCCTGTGCTAGAATTATTGGAAGCCAAAAATGTCAAAATCTTGTTGATTTTGTATGTTTCTTATGTTCAATGTGCTCTTTCATCAATCTATCACTGCAAAGAAAATTTATTTGGTAATTATTCCCAGACAGTTATGGATGATCTGAGTAACGGATGAGCTGATGAATCGAACTTGTAGCGTGGAAGATTTGTGTCGCAAATGGCTGTCCATCATTAAATCACATATGTTTATACCATTTTAAATATTAGACTGACTTATATTTTCCTGAAAATTGCTGACCATACAAATGAGCTATCATTTCCTGCATATACTGTACATGCGTGTTTTTTTTTAAACCAGTGGTGAGAAATTACATGTATGTTTGCTAGTTAATTGAATAATCATACTTTTCTAGCTCAAACTTTGATGTTTATGAAAAGTACTGTTTTGTATGAAATTCATTTATCTATGTATATAATTTTGTAACAGTTGATACCCAGTTGTTTGAATACAATTTAAATGATAAAACATTTATAAAATTTGTAATCAGTCAAAAAAAAGTATTGGTAAATGCGTATATATGTATCGTGCAAGAATAAAAATTATTATTCACATGTATTGAGCAATCTTTAGGCCATTTTGATAGTTTATGCTTACTTATTCGGTTCATATAAATTTTTCTTACAATTTGTGCCAAAAAAGTCGAATTTGTGCATAATTATTAGTTTGTACCTACAGCCCTATATGAGAAACAAGAACGTAAACATGTAGCTGATCTTACATGTATGAAGTAAAGACAATTGCATGTCACACAAAATAATTATCCCTGCTGGTTATTCTCTTAGATTTAATTCAGCACTTTTATTTAGTTCTTGCCAGCATAAAATACTCTTATTTCATTTAAAATACTCTTATTTGACTTTGATTTCTATGATTAGAATATAACGCTCAATAACTTTAAAATTGAGGTCATAGTATTTGAACATTTACATAAATTATAAATGCATGTCACTGGTATCAATGATAGCCTTGTGTAATATTTGATTGTGTGCTACCAGATGTAATACTGTATATTCAACCTGTTCTTCAATGAATCGAATGGAAATGTAATATGTATATAGTTTGTAAGTATTGTACTCCTTTCTATAGAACGAATAAAGACAACTTGCCGTGAATAAAGTGATATTTACTGTTGATCTGATGATGTACCAATGTTAATGTACCCTTGATATGAGTAACTTTTAACAGAATAATCACATAACTTCAAAAATATTCTGTAAATTCATCAAATCTTCAGACACATTGTTTGTCAAGAAAGTTTCTCTTATTTTAGTCTGATTATTTGATATCCAGGGCCCTGTCTTACAAATATTTGCGATTGATCCGATTTGCTATTGATCTGATCAATCACAACTATGGAAAGCCAGCAACACCGACACATAAAATACATGTTCAAAATGTTTCCTAGCAATAATAATAACGCAGTTCTTGTATAGCACATATCACATGTCATAACGTCCCTATGCGCTTCCAAAGGACTTGGATATTATTACCCTGGCTTTAGCCCTGCAGCCTTTTACAGCGTGGTGGCATTGCAAGGAATAAATTCCTGCCGGGTACCCATTCATCTCACCTGGGTTGAGTGCAGCACAACGTGCATTAACTTCTTGCTGAAGGAAATTACGCCATGGCCGGGATTCGAACCCACGACCCTCTGTTTCAAAGTCAGAAGACTAATCCACTGGGCCACAACGCTCCACATATGGAGATATGGTGTGTGTTCTCACATTTATCATTGTCTTGACAATTTTAGTGTGCTCTCTCTTTGTTTACAAGGGACACTGCAAATTTCAGGTGGGAAAACTTATGGCAATGATGCATTTCCATATAGTTGTGATTGATCAAATCAATTGTAACTCTTTGTAAGATGGGACCCTGATGTCCATCATACCATTCCATTCATATAACTATGTTTTAATTGTTACATGTATCCATATTGAAAAGACTGATTTTTACGATGTAGAGATTGATTTGACGTTTATTAATAGTGATCACAATCAAATAAAAGAAATTAACAGAGTACGTGAAAGTTATTGTGAAAAATTATAGAGATTAAGATAAGCCAATGTAGTATATGATAGAAGTGATTGATACATTATGCATGGAAGCTAGGCTATAATACATTTATATCTTTAACAGGAATACGTGAAAGATAAATAATCAGCCACAGTACTTATATGTATTTTTTTAAAGTTATGTACACTAAGCATAAACAATTATTGCAGATTATCCCAAGGGAGTGGTTGTTCAAATATCACTACTTGTCAAATATTGGTGGTTTCATTGCCCAAAGCACAGATAAAAAACCATGGATGATTACGACCACAATATTGAAAATTTATGAACGTACGTTTTGTACTTGTTAGTACACATTATTCGGATAAACACCAATATGCATTTTTATTTATATACTCAAAAATAAGAAATAATCCTTAATTAAGTGTAGTTTTCATAACTGCCCGGAAGAATCTTGAGAATTGGAAGGTAATTTTGCAAGGTATCTGTCCAACTCCCGCTAATGATTTTTCTGGTGTCCTTTCAAAAAGCCTGCACACTTAAAATGTTGAGCAACATGTACTGTCCACTGTGTTGGGTAATGTATGTTTGTTGGTAATATGGGCAATTATTATCCAATTGAGCGAATTTATTACCCTATTATTAGTTTTTATTACCCAATTTGGACAGATTATAGTTGTGTGGACAGACTGTTGCCCAGGGCTTGTTAAAAGTTGGGCATTTTTTGCCCAACTATTTTAAGAGTGTGTGATATGGTTTAACTTTGATGTCTTCAAATCCAAAAGCCTCTAATAGGGGGGTCAAACCCATCCTTAAAGGGGGTATCTTTCAGAAATCCAGAATACGTAAATGGTCTTGGCATCCGGCTGAGTGAGGGGCGATTATAATATGACCTTTTTAAAATTCTTGTATTTTATTCTGTTCGTCAGACTTTCTTTTGAAACGCAAGGGACGCATCAAGCCACGTGACTTGTTTATTCGTCGAGAACACCTATAGTAACATTATTCAAAAGGAAGTCGTAGACCAGCATATCCCCCGGTTTGACATAGTGGATACTAATGAGTGATTCCGAGCAGCAATATTTCCCCTGTGTAAAAAAAAAAGGAAAGAAGAATTGCTGCAATAATTAATATATTCCTCTTACCATTTTTATCAATATGAACATGATGAATGTTATGTCCGGTTGTGTTTTTCATCGATCTTGTTTCACTCATTGGTAGCTTATATAAGAGTAATCTACTCATTAAGTGCTTCTCAACCTCTTACTGTCTCCCTGAGGCCGTCCGCCATTGGACCTGCATATTATTTGTTCAGGAGGTGACGGAATACGCGAGGGAGGTAAGCGACCGAGCAGAAACCCTTTATCATGTAATCAACGCTTGTGGTGCAAACTGCGGTTGGAGAGTTTTTGTGAAATTTTCAAAAAAAGCAGGAAATAATTGAGATAGCAATAACGAGGAGGCTTTGATTGGTAATTATTCGTCCGAACAAAGCAGCAATGATGCAACTATACATACCCTTGTGATGCCGTACGTAGACTGACCGTGTAACCATTCAAGAGGCGCTGAACCATCATCCAAGAAATACTTAAGTGCTATCGGCAGGAAGCGAAACCGTCCAAACTGATCGCGATGATCTTCTGAACGAACCCCAACGCTTTCCATACACAATCCCAAGCACATGTCTTCCGGCCAGTCACTGTAACCACCTGGACAACACCCTGTCCGATTCTTGAGTCCTACCTCCACAAAGCGCTTGAGTGCCTCTCTGCTGATCACATACCCAGCTCCACCGCTGGGATAATCTATCTTCTTCGATTTGGATTTGAGATATGGCAATGTCGTATTAAAATCAAACCCATAATAGACCGGTTCAGCTGGATCTCGGTTGGATAAAAACGCCATCAAGTTCTCGACGACAACGTAGGTGTCATCATCGGCTTTGAGAAACCAATCAGCATCGTTGAAATGGTGTTTGTAAATGTACTCTAAGGACTTTCTCGTCTTGTTCCAGAGGGCAGGTCGCCCATCCGCTACTTCTAGCCCAATGACGGTGCCGGGAAAATTTGTACTATTTCGAGAACTCATGTATAGCGTGTGATGACATTTCTTTGACCATGTCCTAGCAATCGTGGAGGCTTTGGTTTCTAACGTCATGGGTGAAGTCATGATCCAGCAAAGCAAGCGGGTTTTATTCAGCCGTCCCTGTTGTGTCACACCTGGAAGATTATAATTAACCGAGAGCTAAATTAATCTTTGGAAACCGACATCAAGTTATTATAATATAATGTCTCAAACGTATGAATAACGAAGAGCTTCACAAGATATTTACTGGAAACAGTGAATTTTTCAGCGTCTTGCTTGGTGAATTATACTCTTTCTGTTCAATTGTAATTATTTTCAGCCCAGGTGCTCCGCCTTAACGACTCCGATTTAATCATACAGGTTATAGGATATATCTTTTAAACCGACCCAGAAGTTGGTTAAAATATGTACCGACTACCTGATGGTTAAAAAAGAAAATCCAAATTCATTTACGTGCAACTTTGTTATTAACCATCAGCCAGTCGGATCATAATCTAACAAACTTGTAGGTTGGTTTAATAATTCTGCAAAGGCACTCTGTACCTTCTCAAATTCTCGACAGTAACTGTTATTGAGTTCATCACGTCTAGCTTCAATATCATGATTAGAAAGTTTGTCTTACCTGCCAAAATCTCTCTAGAAATTCCAGTTTCGGTACGTGATTGATGATGTCTTTGATAAATCAACATGTGCTGTGTTATGACGGTCAAAGCACACCACATTGATATAGCACCAGAGATGAAAACCAGGATGAACGTGATGAATCTGAACCGTGATGAACCCATCTCTGCAGGAATACCTTCTGATCAACGTATATATAGGAGCTAGAGTGAACAATCCTCTACGAACGATTGCAGAATGATATATGTGTTAGATTGTAAACCAGACAATGCTCTGATACAATTGAAAACTTAATATGGCCATGCGTTTTATACTCGCCCTTAAGCATATTTTAGGCCTACTTTTTTTTCGGGGGGGGGGGGGAGTCGTTCGCCGTCACGGTTAAATGGAGATATATTGTCATGAAATTGTTTTATTTTGTAAAATGGTGCCTTTTAAAAACCGAATATAGACCATTTTTATGAAAATAATATGAGCGCATTAATTAGCAGGTGATATTCACTACGGCGATTGATAGGAATCTTTATTGGTGAGGGTGGTTGAAGTTGGCAAACGGGAGCAGTTTACACAAAATATTGGAGGCTCATGTTCATACGTTACACATGAATGACTTGGTATTCAGGGGGATAGAGATTTAATTTTGATCTTATAAGAAATAATAACTTATGACCATTCCGAGACCAATATAAGCGCGCTATTCGGGCGCTATCATTAGATTTGGATGCCTGTAACACAAATGGGCGAGTTAAAGATGCAGATATAACCACTCGAAACTGGGGCTTCCACGATTGGATATCTTTGAAGAATGAAAACAATTTTCAAAAAGGACCTTTTTTTTACTAGATGACTGTGTTCCAAGTAGCAGGTACGGTATTCGTACATTGGATTATGTACAGTTTGATGTCAGTGGCTTCGGTCCAACATGTTACCCATGCTGTGTTAAACACGGTTTTTGCGAATGTACGTGTCTCTCAACGTGATGTCCAACCGAATAGAAATACCGCATTCCCTTTTCTTGATTTCATGATATCATCTAGAACTGACATGTATAGAGGCGGCTCTCCTGACCATTTGCAGAGAACATTCCACTGGTGCATTCCTTGGTTATAGATTACTATAGTGTCGATTAGTATTGTCACAAAGGATCATAGGATAAACTCCTACAAAGACGTGGAAGGACTTTAAAGACTCCAAGCACTCCCTCTCCATCTGTAGTATCCTAAAAAATGTAGAATCGCAGAGAAATTCAGACCAACGGTATCTCTGAAAGTTTAAGGGGACAAAGTTCGAGCAGTTTGTGTTGAAGGTCGATCAATATCACTCAACAGCTGAGAAGCTAGTTATTTACTCAAAATGGTGACAGATGGTGAACATGGTCAACGTATCTGGAAAAAACTTTGCTATATTCCGATCGATATCATATGCACTATGAATTTTAATTGTTTGTGATTTCGTTTTTTTAATATTCTTATGTAGTTTGTTTCGGTTCTCTAACTGGTTGCTTGCTTTCAAGTATTCATGCTTTCTTAGCAATCAGGTAAAAAATCATCACCATCACCATCATGTACACTGTTTAAAATAAAACTGTAAAAAAAAACAGTAAATATTACTGGCAGCTAGGACTCCAAAACATCCTGTAAATTTACCATTTTTCTTTGTAAAATTACCAGTATTTTTAACATAGTACAATTTCTGTTTAAAATCAATGGTTTCGTTTGTGAATATTTTAAATTATAGAAATACAGATGGAGTGAATTGAGAAACGTCTTTCTGTAATACTTGGTAACTAGAGGTACACATTCGCGGACTGGGAAATCCCTCAAGTTAATTTGATACCGACATTATTCCACGCCAGGGGTATCTCCCCCTTTCACTCTATCCTTCTTTCTTTCTCCCTTTTCATACTTTCTGTTCATTCGCCTTGTAGTCGTCTCTTTCGCATATAACATATTGTTGAATCTATGCTGTTTTGTGTCACATGTTCTGAATACATGCACTTTGTATAACATATGTATAACGAATTATTTTCAATTGTTCTTTGGGCCTGGTGTTGCCATGGTAAAATGATGAAAGTGGCCCATAATTCCCACATAGTACACCATAATTAAATTAAATAGAAAGTTTTTCATCATGCTATTTAAATACGAATTTAAGTAGCGTGATGATTGCGGAAATGAATGAAAAGTAAAATGGTGGTCGAAAAGGTTGACGATGGATAGCGCCATGACGAGATGCAAGACGTATTAACTTACTTTAGAACCCGGGGGGGGGGGCCACTTACATTGACGAGTGGATACCATGCGCGACCAAAAAAACACGTAAAAAGGATGTCTTTTTCACGATAGGGCACGTTACGTACGTAACGTGATAAGGGTGTCAAAAACGCAATAATAATGAAAAAAGGGTATCTATTTCGCTAGGACAATTACGTGTTTAGGGTCGAATTTGCGGGGATGATAAAACAAAATTAAAATGTTTTATAAAGGATGTCCTTTTTTCCCCAACACTTCGTGTTTAGAGTCGGCGATTTGCGCGAGGTGTAGAAGGTGGGGTCGTACTAAACCAAATAAGGTAAAGCCGACGACCGAAGGACCCGTAACAATAAAACATTCCTGTACTTGTTTAGCGGTTCATTTCAGGGAATATTTGCCATGATCTCGTTTTGTTTCCAATACTTGTTAAGGGTAGGGATTCACACGCCAATACTTGTTAAGGGGTGCATTTTCAGATTATGGAAATTACGTGTTTAGGGTGCTTTTTGAGACCCCATGGTCGCGCATGGTATCCACTCGTGAATGGAAGTGGCCCCCCGGGCTTTAGAAAGGATAAATCTAGTTACAGTATTTCGTTCAAAATCTATTTATCCAATACACAATGTATTCAATGTATTTAATGTTTAAATCGAGAATGCAAATAAATGTTGATCACGTTAGGCTAATAGAGCTAGGCCTAAACTCCAATGACAGAAAAAAATCAACATGTAAAATAGTCTCCTAATTTTTACAAGAAAAAAAAAATAAGCAAACGAGGAAAATTATATAAGCACTGGCAAGGTTGATTAGCTGAATTGAGTTTTTGCCTATCGGAAGAATTCTTCATTGTATGATAATGGTGATACCCTTATGGGCATGATTGGCTTCTGCAGATCACGTGATTACGGACTAACAGAAAGGGTTGTGAATGATAATGGAATATCTACTGAATCAGTAACTTTGATTTCGAAATTATAAGGTAATACCTTCCTATAACATGTTTTCTTTATACAGCTGCATTACATTACACTTCACTTCATTACATAACATTACATTGCATTACATGATATTACATTACATTACAAGAAATTACCCTTCATCGTATCGGAAGTATTGATGCACATTCGCACATAATTTTATTCACATATGTCAATGGTTACATCGGTGTGGAGGAAATCATAGGATTTCCTTCGCAAAAGGAACTCTCCGTTTGGCCCCTCTGCACCAGGCGGTAAGAGTGCGAGAAAAACAGGAGTAGCGACGCCCTCTACGGTTGAAATTTTAGTTCCTCCATAGTGATCGGCGGGTAAGTGAGCAGTCAGATCGGTGTACACAAAGCCTGGACAACACTGCAGAATCGAAAACAAATATGATATGTCAAGAAAAAGAAAAGATGGATGATATGTATAGAATGCAAAACGTCATAATGTCATTCACAATATAATTATATTGAGATCGGAGTGTTGCTTCCCTCTACGTTCGTCATGTTCGTTGAAAACTACCTTGAATTCGGGTCAACGAATCATTAATATGCTTCTACTTAAACCCACATACAAAACTAGCCAAGAGTTTAAGGGGTTGGGGCACTAGCGTACATACGGGGGGCAGAGAGGCAGTCTGCCCCCCCCCCCTGACGAGCCACCACCCATTCAAAGCCACCACCCATGCATGTATCCCTGCCCCCCTGACGAGCTTGAAAGACCTTTTTGCCCCCCCCCCCCCTGACGAAAATCCTTGAAAATCCTAGGTACGCCACTGGGTTGGGGTTTATACAGTGGTGCTCAATAGTTGGTGAACCCCAACATAAAGTGAATATATTTAAAGTGTTCAAGTTCTGCCATGTTTTAGATCTTTAACTTTGAAGTCAGGTAATAAAATATTACATTCAATAAAGTTTGTTTCCCTGGGCTCGCCGAATATTGTAGTGTTGTTGTCTGACCCCTTTACGCGCCATGAAAGTATCTGTGCATCCACTGGAGTGCCACCAACACATTTTCGTGCAATTGCCATACAGCTATGCATTTTGAGGAGTACATTGCATGCATGAGTGATTCCATTGTTCAGTTCAGCTTATGGTCAAGAGGTTTAACATTATTGTCTCAGGAGTGATTCCTTTTTTTTTATACATAAAACAATTAAATATAGACTCTTTGAAAAAAGTGGCACTCGCTGATTACAGTGAATGGCACATTAAGAGTTAATCATGAATCCTACTAGTAGGATCCATGTCTTAATTCAACACCTAGCATGACGGAATGCATTTTGTGATGAGGTTCACTAACTTTTGAGCACAACTACTCTCCATGAAATATACTAACTGTTGATTAAATACCGCATTGACGCGTATGCCTCGTGTCATCTCCTGTTCAGACAACCTCTTAGCCTGTATCTTGGTCCATACAATGACACCAAGCTTGGCTATTCCATATGCCTTATCCGGCCATCTGTTCTTCCCTATGGTCCGTTCTTTGCAGGATCTGTGTTCGAGTAAATGAAAAATACATAGAGCAAGACATTCTGGAAAGAAAACAATCCATGTCCGCCAGCCGATGTTAAGGGCAGCATTTTATATTCCGATGTTAATGACTGTAAACATGGTATATGAACGTCCTTCTGAAACAAAGGGTCAAATGTAAATAACTCCCCTCCCCAAACACAAAAAATGAAAATAATAATTGATTGGAAGAAGATTAGAGTATCCCTACTAGACAAGAATACTCCACTAATTGATTTTTATATTTTTATTCCTTAATTTTTGTATGCAACCCGTATCCATGGTTTCAGAATGATATGACATTCATTTATATGTCTGTTGCTGTATCTGTAAAAAGAAAATTTTATTCGTTTGTATTAGAATTAGTTGTATTAAAAATATGATTTGAATATAAATAGTCTTGAAACCAAAAAAAGGTCTTCACCACCAGTTTTAGGTCGCTTCCTACCCCAAAAAAAGTTGACGATAAAAAGAAAAGGGTCTTAAAAAAAATTTAGGGGAAGGGTTGAGGTATCAAAAATTAAGGGGGATTGAACCCATGCAACCATCCCCCTGCGTACGCCACTGAGTCATAATACCGTGCCATATCGTGTTTCGATTTCAGAAAGTGATGTAGAATACAAAATAAAGTAGTTAGGTTGAACTAACTGACAGAGGGATGAAATTGCAGTTTTACAAAAGTTGCCAAAATTATATAAGAGTGCTAATTATCTATTAAGGCGACATGGCCAACATAAACAACAACAATTTATTAAACTTTAACGAAACTTACTGCAGATATTCATCCATCAGAGCCATAAGGTCTTCTTCGTCTTTAACTTGTCGAAAACGATTCTTCAAATCCTCGTTCAACTGTTCTCTAAATGCTATATACCCCGTCGTGCTTGCAACATTAACGATCCTAAAGTGTGAAATTATTAACATTCATACTTTTTAATTTCATTAAACATGCTATTGAATAATGGCAAAACTCATCAATCAGAGCCTCCAGGTATCGCTCGTCTTTAAATTTTTGAAATTGGTTCTTCTTTTCCTCATCTAAATGTTCTCTGAGCACAACACTCCCTGCCATATTACCTGCAACATTATTGACCCTACAGAGTTATCCAATCATTATTTTTACTTTCATAAATTATTTTTCTTTTATCTACATTATTTTGACGGCAAAATGAAATTGATATCAGAATATTGTTTCCAAGACATGCCAACTTTATGTCTTTAACCAAACTAAAAAATCAACCAACGTTCAAA